>NC_084816.1:11423208-12071318 GCF_963583255.1 Pyrus communis
CAATCCATTCGGTTCCTTTTAGCGAGGTAGTGGGCGATTAGAACTCTTTAAATCGATTGTGAATTGAAACTTACTTATCAATTCTCCCTTTAGTGATTATACACCTTTAAGGCTTCCACAAACCATGAGTGACACCTAGCAGTATTTCATGGTTATCCAAGCTAATCAGAAGAGGTGGATAACCTATTTAGTTTGGGATTACAATGCAATACAGTCTTTCTCTAATACAATACTTTTGACCACATTGTTTGATTTGATAGCTTATTCATGTCTACCCTCCAATATGATTCTCTTACTTATATGATTACCTTGAATGTGATTTGGAACAAATTCCTGAATCTCATTCATACTTTGGTCAGAAATTTTTAATCATATCATAGAGTATTCTCCCTTAAATGGTTTGAAGGTTAGAGATCCCTTGTTGTGCATTCATTTGCCTTCATGACTAAGTGGCTTAACCCTAACTATGCCGTGGACATCCTTTGACGGAGTGACTTTGACATAGTCAAAGCTCAAGGACCTAACCATAAGACAACTATGATGCCTCAGGTCAAATGACTACTGCATTATCCTAACCATGAGCTTTCATGTGGCATGACTACGAGAACTCCTTGTTAATTGTGTTCAGTGGAATCATTCTCTATTGAGCACCTACATGCTTGTCTTGGTGTCAGTCACACCAATGACTCGAGACTAGTCACTCTCTCTAAAAGAAAACATAGCACGTACTGATCTTAACGGACTATCAATGCCTAATTGGCAATCCTATGATCAGGAACGTTTAAGATATGTATACGAAAGAAATCGTCTCATAATCTAGCTGCTTTAGATCACATTCTCCCAATTACATATTCCTTGGACTTATCGTTTAAGCATATAACATTTATATGAGACGGCTTTAAACAATAATCTTTACTCTTTATATTAAACTAGATTAGTTTAACATGTGAAATGTCCGTAAAGTATCATCATATGATTACCTTTAAGGCACATTTCCAACAATGCCGGTTATAAAAAAAGGGTTTTTCGCACACTCATAATAATGTGATTAAATTAGTTGTCAAATGATTTTTTATTTTTTTATTTTTTTTAAGAGAACCTTTTATATAATAAAAGGCTACAAAAGCCAGAGCAGATACAAAACAGACCAACAAGTAAGCTCACAAAAAAGATCTCTGAGAACACCACAACTGGAAAAGTCTAGGGAGATAGTGAAAGGTTGAGCAAGCCAAAATACGGCCACCTTATAAGCCCTTAGGCAAAAACAGACTCTGAGATCAAGATTTCTGTGAGCCATGGAGGACCTATGTCAGTCCAGAAGCCTAATCCTTGTTCATAGAGCCCATATCTTGCAACCCGATGTGCAACTCCATTCACATTCTGGGGATTGCATGGAATACCATATGATGGTCCAAGGTTAGATGTCTGACCTCCTCCATGAAGTTTCCTTCTGGCACGAAGCAAATATCATCCTAAGTAATTATGCGGACAATATTCAGTGGGTCAGATTCAACCATAAGAGGGAGCCATCTCGCGTTGATGGCGAAATCAATACCCACTTTTAAAGCATAGATCTCAATGGCCAGGATAGAGACCAAGCAAAGGTTGGGCATTGTAACAACGCCTTGAAAGGCACCATTCCAATCACATATCACAGCTCCCACCTCCTCCTATCTCCTGTCGTATCAACCGCACCATCCACATTTAACTTGAACCACCTTTTTGGCGGGGCGTGGCAAGTATTGCTCTGAGGTTGCAAAGGAACGCTCCTATATCGAGAAAGGTTGATCTGACGGTAATCCTTGACATAGTCTTTTACCCGTTAAATTAGTACATCAATCTCCAACCTTTAGGACCCGAAAACCAGCTAGTTCCTGTCATTTCACAACCCCCAAATCCCAACAACAAAAAGAGGGAGTAGTTGTGCTGGGATCCTGTACCAAGTTTTTCGCAATCATCCCGCTGCATCGGCATTGGGTGAGGTCTATGCAGAGTTGAGGATCCCCAGCTTAGTCCAGAATTGGTTGCAGAAGTCATAATCTCTAAAGACAGAGCACCGATTTAGTTGTGGTGTGGCAGCGGAGGCATTCTGTATCGTCCATTATTCGACCGCGCATGAGGTTTTTTCGCGAAAGAATGCACTCATTCGCAATACAACAAAGGAGATGTGATGTTTTCGGATGAGATTTTACTTTCCAGATTTGTTTCTATAGGATATCAAGTGTGGACTGAGTCTTGTTGCTCAGGGAGACTCCATCAATGAGGTCTCTATACTCTTGAACCAACTAATATCCAACTTTAACCGAATATCAGCCATTAAGGGTAAAATGCCAAATTCGTCAGTCGTTCCTATCACTAAGCAATAAAATGGACAAGATCACTCTAGCCTCTTAGCATTCGAAGTGGTTGTATACTTTTTCCATGTCCCAATACATACCTTCCGAAATCAAAGAGTTGACAAGTGAATTGAGTGTTAATGTATGTTGTGAATGCACCCTAAAGAATCTCTCCTTTGGGATCCAACATCATCATATACACTGACTGCCTGTCTATTGGCAATATGCCACTGAGAGCCATGGTGCAGTAACTTTCTACCCCGTAGCAAGGATTGCTATGTATATGAGGGGTACGATCCCATTTATGCTTCCATGAAGTTTGAGTCTTTGAAGTACCTAGCTTTGAGCATCCTGGCAATGAAGGAGTTAAGGAATTCCAACAGCCTTCAACCTTGTTTACTTAACAGGGCCTGATTAAAGCTTGAGAGTTCCCGGAATCCGAGGCCCCTAACACTTTTAATCTTGCACAGATGCTTCTAGGTCTCCAATGAATTCCACGACCATCCTTGTTGGCCCACCAATATCAGGCAAAGATGCTTTCAATCTCACCACAACCGGATAGAGGAAGTTTGAAAACACTTATGGTATAAGATGGCATTGATTGGCATACCACTTTAATCAATATTTCTTTATTGGCTTTGGAGAGCAATTTCCTTTCCCACCCATTTATTTTCTTCCAAATCCGATCCTTCAATGATTGGAACATTTTCTTTTTGTCTCTACCCATAACCATTGGTAGCCCTAGGTATCTTTTGTGGCATGGGACAATTAGGACTCCAAGTGCTTAGTGGATCTGCATTTTTGTTTGAAGACCTATGGAGGAGCTAAAGCAGACGGTAGACTTTGCAAAACTAATACGTTGCCCTGATGCATTCTTGTAAATCAAGAATATTCTCCTCAGTTTATTCACTTTCTCTAGAGAAACGTTGCAGAATATAAGCCTATCATCTGCAAAGAAAAGGTGAATCAGAGAGTTCTCCTTAGCTCGTTGTAGAATGGAAGATTATCCCTTTAAGACGATTATGAACAGGTACGGGGATATTGGGTTTCCTTGCTTGATTCCCCGAGATGGGGATATGACACCGTGGGGTCTGCCATTCATAAGGATAAAGTATGATACCAAAGTAACGCACTTCATCACTAGAGCTATAAAATGGGAAGAGAACTCTATTTTGTGCAGCATTTTTTGCAAGTAAGCCTACTCGACACGGTCGTAGGCCTTGGCCATATCAAGTTTCAAAGCTAACTTCTTTCTTCCACATTTTCCCCTTCATTTCAAGTAGTGGATAGTTTTAAAAGCAGCAAGTACATTATCAAGAATCATTCTATTTGGAATGAAAGCGCTTTAGTAATCAGAGATGACATGAGGGAAAACCTTTTTCATTCACATTGTTAGGGTCTTGGAGATGATTTTGTAAAGGACATTATAGAGGCTTATGGGGCGGAATTCTAAGACCGTATTAGAGATTGATCTTAGGAATCAATGCGATAAGGGTCTTGTTCAAGGATCCCAACTCACCGCTTCCGTTGAGGACTGACAAGTAAGCATTACAAACATCATCACTAACAATATTCCAATATTTTTGATAGAAGAGAGCTGACATTCCATCTGGCCTCGAGGATTTGACCGGCCCAATATCTTTCACAACTGTCTCGATCTCATGCCTTGTAAAGGGCAAGTTTAGACCTTGATGCAGATTGGACAGTACTTTATGGTGGACGACATCAAAGATTTCGTCATGAAGATGACCCCTTGTAGTGCAGAATAATCCATTAAAATAACCAACAAAGGTATTGGAGATAACCTTTTCACCACGATGCCACCCCCTATTCTCATCTAAGATTCCAGTGATCAGATTACGTTTTGCACGATAGTTAGCATGCTTATGAAAAAACGAGGTGTTCTTGTCACCATGTTTCAGCCAGTTGACATGTGATCTTTAGTGCCAATAAGTCTCATCAATCTCCAAAAGTCGATCCACTTCTCTCTCTATAAATTTTATTTGTTGGTGATACGTCTCACTAGGGTCCAAGCACTGGAAGGTGTCTAAGCTCCTTCTCAAGTCATGGATACGAGAGTGAATGTCTCCAAATTTCTCCCATTTCCAAGAGACAAGTTTACCGGCGCACTTTTTTAGTTTACTACTCACGTTATTCCCTGAAGACCATGCCATTTGGATCACATCTTTACAATCATTAGAAGTTGCCCAAGACTCTTCAAACTGGAATCTATGACCCTGTCATCGTCTACCACCAGCCGGGTTTACATCTGCCAATATAAGAATCGGATGATGATCTGATGAGTATGCCATGAGATGGTGGGAGGTGTGCAGACCAAATAGATCATGGAAGGATCGATTGCCAAAGTGAACTCATAACCTAAAAACTCAAACTCCTATAATCCAGCGTCCTCAATAGCTCTTCTAAACTCTTCAATCTATGTAGCGGGTCTCACTCGATCACCTGTTTTTTCACTGATACTAAGAACTTCATTAAAGTCTCCATAATAAAGCCTTGGCCCATGATCAACGTTGCTTAGATTTCGTAACAACTCCCATGATAGTTGTCTAAGTGACTAATTAGGGTGACCATAAAAATCAGTTAGCCGACAGATTGACTGGTTCTCATAGCCCACACGAGCATCAATATGGCCTAATGAAGATGAAAGGAGGGTCACTGGCAGGCCATCGCTCCATAGGAGGCATAAGCCGCCAGCTTTTCCATCATAGGGTACACAAATCACCCCTTCAACACCTAAATGTCTCTTCAATCTTCCCATTTGAACCTCTATCTCTAGTTTCACGTAGGAAGGTCAAGTCTGGCCTTTTGTTTTGAAGAAAATTCTTCAGGTCTCGAAACGTGCGCCAGCTACCAAGCCCGCCCACGTTTCAGCTGAAGACTAACATTGTGTTCGGCGGGGATGGTACTTGCCAGCCTCCACCATTTGACTTTGTTTGAGATGTGTTGCATTCTTCCTTCCCAAATCCCTGCCCTTCTGCCTTTTCAAGTTCCTTGGAAGGGCTAATGATTACTTCCTGAAGATTTTCATCATCGACCTTCAGCATACTCTTTTTGCCTCCCTGTTGTTTTGGCCCTCTAGCGCGATAGGTCCGTTTCCCCTTTCTATTGATAATGACCGCCTATGAAAGTTTGCCCACAAAGGCTGGGACTTTTAGCTTCTTCTAAGAGGGAGAGCATGGGCTTAGCCTCACAATGGGCTAGCAATAATGTGATTCAACCAGTTGTTTATTAAATATTATTTTCTCTATTCTTAATGTAAATTCAATAGAACATAGATGGAAATTAAAAGACTGATTTTATTATGTGAATTCAGCTGCTTTGATTGGTTTGTGAGGGGTTTTTGTTAGCATGATCTAAGATTATTCATTTACTTTAAATATTTGACTTTCCTTTTATCAATTCACGCATATAAGTTCATTTAAAACGTGTAAGTCATGCGTAGCACACTGTGATTCAAAAAATGCCTTCTACAAGACTAGTCAAAATGAAACAAACAAAGCATAAAATCTGAATAGATATTAGTGGAAAGTTGGAAATGCACTGTGATCTGAATAGAGTATCTGAAAAACAAAGCTTTTTTGGATAATAGTTTGGTGCACACTAAAATATACTCAATTGTGATCGATCAATTTTAGCTTAAACATGTAATTTTAAGAACATTTCTTAATCTCACATAAAGCTTATTTCAGCTTAAATTCAGTCAAATTAAAGGTTGTTTAGTGACCTGTATGTTTCAGGTAGATAGAAGACTTATCATAGTGACTATAATTCTTAATAAAATCGTTGATAACATGAAAACGGGTAAAAAAACTTATGTAGGAACAATTTTGTGTGAGAGTTGCTTTGATTAAGCAATCATACACAGGTTGTATTTTCTAAACATAATTTTTTTTGTCATTAGCACTACAATTTAGCGATATATTTCTTTACTTGTAAGTAGTGGAGGTTTAGAATCCGATTTTAGTAGGTCCCATTGTAAAAGATTCAAGTTTTTTTAGTGTGGCATTTTGTCGACCATTTTGTGGCCATGTTGTCATCTGTTGAGCCATGTTGGCCACATGTCAATCAAGTTTTGTCGAGAGCCCCAAGTTGTCGAGATCGCCTATTAAGATATGTCAAGCATATATTTCATCAAATATTTGATGGGTGACAAAAGAGTCCCTACAATAAATTCAAAGAATCTCTAGAGGCTCTTCATAGTTGTTGTAATGAAATATGTGGATGGGCTACATGAATAGTTCGTTACAATTAAACCAAAAAAAAACCAGATGGATTATTATTCATATAAAGAAAAACATATGGGTTACTATTCATGCATTGTATTTCACTATTCATTTGAGGAAAGAAAGTGAATAGTGTTGCTATAGTAATCTTTTGCCTATAAGATGAGAGCATACGGAGGAAGGAAGAAGTGAAAAGAAGGAAGAGATGAGAGAAAAACATACAGAGGAAAGAAAGAGGAGTTATGGAGGAAAAGAAAGAGAAGAGGAAAGAAGAGAGATGCGGAAGAAATTACTAGTGAGCCAGGCTAGAGAGAATAGAAAATAGGGAGAGTTATTTTGTGCTCCTATTATTTCATATAATGAAAGAAAGTACTACTGCTACCCTGAGGACCTAGGCACACTTGCCGAACCTCATAAATATTGTGTCTTGTTTACTTTATTCCACTGCACACATATCATTGACTTTACAACACGTTATCAGCACGAGAAGCTCTCGTATCGGTGGAAAGCACAATGTCATAAAGAAAATCTTTATGAAAAAATTTTCATATCATCGTCATATCTCTGTATGACTAATTTTCTTAAGAAAATATATGTTTGGTTATATAACTATTAATATTATTGGCAGAAAATCTAATAGACATGAAAACAGCCTCTGAACTCCAACTTGCTAACCTCGGATTGAGATACTTCCTTCTTGAAAGTTGTTGGTTTTCCCAATATCTATAACATATTAAATGTTCAGAAAATTTCAATGGTGCGATCGTTGCATATGTCTAAAACACCAACCCAATTTCCAATTCCACAGAAAACTAGACAGCCATCTTATGAGTACCTAAACTCCTTTTTCAGTAGCTCATATCGAAATTGTTTCTTCACGAAAGTTGTTCGATATCCTCCTAATCATATCATACTAAAATTTGAGCCAAATCTAATGCTTGATCTTCTCATAAGTTGTAGGCACTACTCTTGACTCCAAAACTTATGGGAACCATTTCGATTTTTTCGAAACTCATCTAAGGAGGAACACCAATTAGGACTTATTGTTACTATTGCTTCCTAGGTAACTAAAAGGATTTAGAACTATGAAATGAAAATAAAATAAAAAAGGATGAAACAAAAGAAAGTGGTAGACAAAGAAAAATAAAATGGAGAGTTAATCATTATTGTTTTTTGTTTTGGCATATTTATGTGAATGGTGCTGGTTTAAAGCCCTATCACAAGTTCTATTTATTTACAGTGGGTGGAATTATTACCCTTTGCTTTAAGCTTTGATATTTATTTGAATGGTGCTGAATCAAAGCCCTTATCACAAGCTTTATTTACTTAAAAGCAATTTATTTACCATGGTTGGAATTACCGTCTATTGCTTTAATTTATTTAGTGTACTACATTTTATGTATTTCTTTAATTTATTTAGTGTACTACATTTTATGATGAGTATATAACAGGACCCGAAGTTGCTTGATTAGATTAGAACCTAAATTTTTTTTATCCTCATCATATAAAATGAATGGACATAAAGTTCCACCATTAAAAAAAGATCAGACCTGAAGTTCCGTGATCATCATTATATAAAAAAGATCGAACCCAAAGTTCCTTGATTTAATCAAAACCTGAAAGAAAACAGCAGTTCCTCAATTAAATTAAAGTGATGGCCATAAACGCCTCAGTCCACAGACTATTAAATGAGGGTCAGAAATTCCTTGATTTATGTAAATGGGGACCATGAGTTCCTTAATCCATGTACAGATTAAGTATGGGCATGAGTTCCAAAAATATGAACCTAAAATGATGTCAATATTGAGAATAAATTTTGAGTCCATATGAATAATGTTTTGACCTGAAGTTAAAAATATGAATAATGTTAAGAACTTTAAAGTTCTAACATTTTGTGTAGACATGTTATATATGGCTTCAGTTAATTATCGCAATTTCTATCATACCTAAATTTCTTCTTTTTGGGAATAAGGAAATGGTGAACTTAGCAAAACCCGATTTTGTGACCATCGACATCTTACACAAGAGATACTTTCATTAATTCATAATGCCCAAGAATTCATGTGGAAGCATATGATATTAGAAAGCATCTTTGCTTAAAGGATCATTGATTCATATGAATGGAACCAAAAGTTTCAAGTATGTATAAAACTAGAAGAGAAGGAATTTTTCTATATATATATATGTGAGTTACAACTACAAAAACAAACAAATTTGGGGAGGGGGGGTGGAAGCCTTCACAAAGGTTGCTCATGTGAAGCCTCAGTATTTGGCAGTACCCCAGAAGGGGGAGGCACAAGGAGATTGATCATGTGACGCCCCAGCACTTGGCAAAACACTAGAAGGGGAAGGCATCAGTTGCCTTCGGAATCTAGCCATGAATCTCTAGTGATCACTTTGAATATGACTTTTGGATTCTCGCAGCTGATTGAGCTTCTTTTCATGCTGGTTAAGTAAATATTTGCAAGTTTGTGCAACTCTTTATTCTCTTGCTTAAGCCCTCTAATCTCTTATCTAAGACTTTCCACCTCAGCCATTAATGTTTTGACTTGGCGAGTTCGAGCAATTAAGTGTTGGTCCATGTTGGATGCAGAATCCATACACTGAACACTGAAAGCTAAAGAGTCTTGAACGGCCAATTCATCATACCTCTTTGAAAGTATTCTTTTATCTCTGGGAGTGAGAAGGTTCCTAGCTACTACTGTAGTCATTATATCATCCCTTATCACAGAGTCTCCAACCATAAGAGGGCCATTAGAAGACAAGAATGACGACGCCATATATTATCCTAAAGCAAGACGTATGCATTTTCTCCGAGACTCTAAACAAAGGTTGGATGGGCAAGCCATTTTCAGAAATGATGAAAAAGTAGGGTTGGATTGAGTGAAATCTCATAAATACAACAAAGACAATTTTCACAAGCGGGCAATTTTCAAAGCGTGCATGTTGGATACAATTGATACATCTATAAAAGGAGAGGCAACACAACCACTTGTTTAAAAATCGAAGAAACACCGCTCTCCAAATTTCAAAAATCGGATTTTCCTGAATAAAGTTTGTCAACATTTCTTAGACGCAATCTCAGCTTTCTAGATATCAAGGACAACTCTATCAAAATATCTCTGGCAAAGTTAAAATGTGTAAAGTTCACTATTCCAACTACACCACTATTGCCGACAAGCGTGGGTGACAAGGCCACATCCGCACCATTACCTGCTATTGGGAAATCCCTATACATGTCGACCTTAGTCCTCCATGGCAAGACACACCTCCAAAACACCTAACTCATCTTCCTTGCTGAGAATGTATCTGTAACAAAACCTCCTAACACATTTAGTCTTCATTATTTCTGAGAATACTTCTTCAACCAAGTTCCTCAAAATGCCAAACTCAATTTCTCAGCAAGAAAATATTCTTGGTCAAGAAGTTTTACATCAACATCAAAGTCTTATACTATATTTCTTCAAGAGAACAAGCATTTCGAATCATCAGGGTTAAGAGCAAGAGTATCTCATATCATGCTCTTACCCTGTCTTTTCCTTTGCCTTGCTCTTGCCTACAAGACAAGGATAAAGAAAGCAATCATTCAAAACCTGAAGTCAAACTTTCAGTCAGGAACCGACTACCTGGAACTTTTTCTTGATTGCTTACCTTGTATTGCTCTAGAGTAATCATCTTCAACTGTTGTTAGAGCTGGGCCTCAAGTCACCAATACCACAGAATAATTAGCATGTTATTGGCTCTTTACACTGCAGCGACCAAGCATGGATGAATCACCAAGAAGTGATGGACAATCCAAGGGCAAAGATTTTGCACCACATCTATTGGGCAAGAGACTGAAGCGGAAAGATCAACGATGAGTCCATGGAAGTCCAAAGGGAGAAAATTGGTGGCTGATTGAGTGAATGGAAGACCAAAGTTCAGTGATGGGAATCCTACTCACAGCCCTAACAAACTCTACCAGTTTATATCATTCACATGATGTACAATAGGGTAATGAAAATTACTAATTGATTACAAGTTACAAAGATGTCGCATGGATTGAAGTCTCTGTCAGACTATCCACAAACTTGACACTACTGAACTGTTACATGCCCGAAGCATGACAGTCTCCGCATAGATTCAAGTTCGAAAAGGGATAATCCATGGACACGACAATTTTGAATATATTTTATGCTTGAAGCATGATCAATGTGTAGGTTCCAATGATTCAACTGACCAGAAATGGAGCTTAAAAATCCAAGCTCTATAACGCTTTAGAGGAGGTTGTGATCCAAATTCTCAAACAATTCATCTAATACGAGATTACTATCTTAGAAAAGACAATGCAAAGCCCCTAAAGGGGCAAGGATATCCAAAGTAATGAAATACTTATAAATATGCATGCGCATGCACATAAGAATTTTGGGATCAAGAATTGATGATCACCAATGTTAATTTGGGTTTTACAGTAGCTACTAAATTCATCAATGAGCTGTGTTGATATTGAGCCAGATTCTTTTGTTTATACATGCTCGAAGCATATCTCCACAAGTAAATCCCTCAAGTATACATGGAAGCAAGTTACTCTATATAAATTTTGAAAGACAATGTATCATGAAGTATAGAAAATCCCTGAAGTATTCAAATTGGTTGAAGAAAGCCCTAGAAGGGTAAAGCATAACTTATGTACTCAATACCAATGAATGGTATAAATTACCTTAATGAGTACTTTCATTATGATATTGTTGCACATTGAATCACTTACAAGAGTTTATATTAGATTGGAACTCTTGAGGAGTTTCGAAAGATTATAAAATGTTGAAAGGAATATTGTCTCGAGCTGCAGGTCGCACAATATGCCAACACAAATCTTATGCAAAATGTTTATGGTATTAAAAAATCATACAGATTAAAGATTATGAGTTGAATACTCAAATGATTAACCAATATTTAGACACTAAGAAAGATCTTTCATCCTCGTGAGGGAAATGATGGATTGATATTTGGTCCAAGAGAACTATATCTTAGTGAGGTATTGATGTATTTAGTACAATACACTGAGTTAGATGTTACATTTCATGTAAAGAACAATACCAAAATATGGTATTAGAATGAAGTAAAGTTTATCATTTGATAACTCTAGGAAATTATAGACATGAGCTTATTCTATTCGAAAGAACTCACTAATAACCATAATCTTATTGGGCAAGCAAAAATTTTATTATCTCTCAAGCCTGCATAAAAATCGCTCTCAGAAATGATTTTTATTTACATATGGAAATGAATTGATCTTACCACGATCAAGGAAAGAACATTCATTGCCACATCTTCATATCTCTTAGAAATACAAGAGTTTGGTTAAAACCTGTGGCCATTAAAATTTGGAGCGCTAGGGAACCACCTTCAGAAGCAAACACTCCAACTATCATGAATGGTATCAAATTACATCAACATAGTAATTAGTCAGATTAAATAATTCGAAATCAGAGGGAGATACTAATCAGGGGGAGCATCTAAAACATATCAAGGTTTTAACGAGGCAAATGAAATTGACGTATAGCCATCCAAGGAGGAGCGTTGTAATATAATATGTGGATGGCCCACATGAATAGTTTGTTACTATTCATCCAAAGAAAAATCAGATGGATTATTATTCATATGAAGAAAAACGGATGGGTTACTATTCATGCACAGTATTTCACTATTCATTTAAGGAATGTTTGTAAAGTGAATAGGTTGCTAAAGTAATCTTTTACTTGTAAGATGAGAGCATACGGAGGAAGGAAGAAGTGAGAAGAAGAAGAAAAAGATGAGAGAAAAACATACAGAGGAAAGAAAGAGGAGTTATGGAGGAAAGGGATGAGAAGAAGAAGAAAAAGATGAGAGAAAAACATACAGAGGAAAGAAAGAGGGCGTTGTGAAGGGAAAGGAAGAGAAAAAGAAAGAAGAGAGATGGGAAAGAAATTACCAGTGAGCTAGGCCAGAGAGAAAAGAGAAAATAACGAGAGATTTTGTACTCTTATTATTTCATATAATGAAAGAAAGTACTACTGCTGCCCTGAGAACGTAAGCACACTTGCTGAACCTCGTAAATATTGTGTCTTATTTACTTTATTCCACTGCACACTTATCATCAACTTTACAACAACATTTGTTTTCTGATCTCTGTCGATTATACAACCACCATGGTTCCCATATCGATTTGCCTCTGCTTATGAGTTATAAGCAGAAGGTCTAAAATTTTGTTCACATGAATAAAGAGTTCAATATTTAATTACTATAATTTTGCATACCGTATGACTTTGGCTAATTTTTTGTAAATTGTGTATCAAAACAAAAGCCTTTTCTTATTTGACCAAAAACAATGGGAACGGTTTTGTTCACCACCCTTAAGTGATGGTGATGTTCATCGTCCTATTTATAACTATTGGATGAGTTTGAATTTCAAGATTTGTATAATGAATAGATGACACATCCCGACCTGGATTGTCCACTAAGACTCCGAATTGAGATGTGTTGGCTGACACCTGGAAGGTGACGAAGCCATAAAGCGTGGTGATGTGGAATGTGTGAATAAATTTTAACCTAAAAGTGCCTAAATATGATTGTGCGCTGTGAGCGGGAATGACCCCATTTCACACGTGACGTCAAAGCATAAGTAAAGTACAGTAGAGTGGATTGAAAATCATACCGTCGAAGGTAATCTTCAATACCAAGACTTGCCATGAATCCTCGTCGATACGAAAACTTTACTATTATAACCTAGAGAGATAAAAACAAGAGTGAGTGGCCCTGAATATAAAGCTTTAATAAAGACCTTTTAAACAATATAACCCCTCACTATAATACCTGTATAGGTTCCAGGAAATCATACTACATATAAGTATGAAATGAAATGTAAATCAATAGTAAATCCAAGAATATTCCAAATCACTACATATTGGCAACAACAATATAAATCAAGTGCTCATCAATCTATGGTAACCCACGAGTCGAAGTTGCTTAACGCAACCTGCACGGCTCATAAATCAACCCATGATAACATCTGAGTCAAAGTTGCCTAATGCAACCTGTACGACTCATAGGCAACCTGTACGACAATGTTAGAGTTGCCTATCATTGCAACTTGTACGACAATGTCGAAGTTGCCTATCATTGCAACATGTACGATAGTGTCGGAGTTACCTATCATTGGAACCTGTACAACAATGTCGGAGTTGCACAAAACACTAATATAGTCATGCCCTAACTCAATCATTTCAAATAATACTATAAACTCACCTGAACTTACCTATACGTTCCGCATTCACCTTAGCACTTCAAGGCCTTCACAACAATTATATGTAGGTAATATGCATATGGTTATACAATAATGCAATCTAAAACTCAACCATATCATAGTATTTTAGAATATACAAATATATATATATATATATATATGACATGGCATAAAATGCATATATCAATTTAAAAGCGTTTTGTGGAAATATCAATGATATACATACGATAAAAGGAAATGACCTACTCACCTAAGGTCCGCTCTACGACTTCCTAGCATGAATATCGAGACGTCATGAACGATCCTCACCTAGAAGAATTATTCAATCACGTCTCAGAACTCTTATGAATAGAACACATAACTTACATAAAACACATCCCAATGACGTTCTAGAATGATTTGAGACTTATTGACCAAAAGTCAACCATCGGTCAAAGATCAACGGTAGGGTCCATAACCCTACGTAACTCAATCCGAAAGATTCGCATCTGGTATTTCCAATCCATAACTTCCAAAGATCCACATTTTGCTTCTAAAACATCATGCTAAAGTTTCATTACGGTCCAACGGTTGGATCTCCGCCAATTAACAATTCAAGTGGCGGTCAACGTTTTATTTTACACACTTACAAATCCAATTCGGGAAGATTCGTACGTCAGATTCCCAATCTATAAGTTTATAATATCCTCAAATATTATATATTATAATGTATTAAAGTTTGGTGATGATCCAACAGTCGGATCGTGAATTCACATAATGTTTAAGTAGCGATCTTTATCAAAACTATGCTCAAACGATGAGATTTCATCAATTGGACTTCACCTATGGAATTGGGGTGTCAAACTTAGCTTAGAAAGGTCAGGGGGTGACTTGGTTCACGTGCTGCCGCACACAGCAGTCGGTCGTCCCGATTCGCCGGAAAATTCATTTATCTCTAAAAATTCTCAAAATTTACAGAAAGGAAGATCTCAAAGAGTAGAGAAAAATTAATACCTGTGGCCAAGTCCAATTTGGCTGGCAAAGGCTCTAAATTGATTTGAACCCGCAAGAAACCCTAAGGTGAGTGTTCTTCAATTCGACTTCCTCGATGCTCCAATGCCCCTATAACCAATTGGGTCTTGTTCTTGGGTCCAAGGGGAGTTGATTAAGGGTGGTGGTGGGTGGTGAAGCTCGCCGGATCAGAGGAATCACTGTCGAGCACCTCTGGTGCATCGATGGGGTTCTACATGACTTGGACCCTAAAAATCCTCAAATTTGGGGGAAGATAGAAGAGGGAAGGTTGAGGAAGAGGTTGTGGGTGATGAATGGTGATGAATCGACGGAAAGAATGGCGGAAACCGCCGGAAATGGAATCGGGTTGGTGCACGGGAAGCTGGGCTTTTTTTTTTTTTTTTTTTTTTCCTTTTCTCCCCCCCTTCTTTTTTTTTTCTTTCTAATTGGTTGCTCATTCCCTTCCTGTTTCTCTAATTGGTTACAATTGTGGGAGTTTATTTTCCTTTAAATCTATAATTTAGTGAAACAACTTCAAATGTCCGTGACCATACCGTTATAATCCGGACTCGTGAACGGCTTTTGCCTATGCGTTCGTACCAACGAGTATTACACAAATACACCAAAAGAATAAGTCATACATTCCTCTAGACGATGGTCAACAAAAGTCAAAATCCTTGCCTCTAGGGCATTTTCGTCAATTCCCTCGATTAAAATAAATAAAAATGAAATTTTAGGAACAGGTTGTCACAATAGAAACAAATCTCAAAATTTAAATTTATCCAATAGTACTAAGTAAGGTGGTGAGCATTGCGACCACTTGATGAGGGTGGTGAGCAAATGCACTCAAAAGCACTGCATGTTTTGCCACTTAGTACTACGGTATAGTGATATTCTTTTTCACTTGTAAGTGAGAGGTCTCAGGTTCGATTCTCTCTAAAAGTGAATTTGAATCACATTATTGCTAGCTTATTATGAGGCTTAAGTTTATTCTCTTCCTTTAGTGTTGATAATATCGTTTGTTCAAAATAAAAAAAAAAATAAAAAAATTAAAAAAATAAAATAAAATAAAACACGGCCTTTTTAGTTTTAATCTTTTGTACAGGGCAACAAAGGTAAAATGCGCGCTCCTATATAAAAAAGGGAGGTTTAACAAAACACTATTTTTATTGTTCACTTTTAACGAAAAAACATATTTATACTTTTCCTTGATACTATTTATTATACTTTTAAAAATGATTTTTCATTAAAAAAAGAAGGTTTTTTTTTAGTTTTCATTCTTATAAAGAAGGATGTTCGGAATTGTTAGGTGGCAAAAGTTGTACGTAGCTCTTGCGGTACAGCCTACAGGGGTTAGTGGGGGCGGTGGAGTTGCCTTCTTGAAAGGTGAAGCCCAAGATCCGATCAGTAATGGCAGCCTCCACTGTCCTATTCACAATTATTCTGCTCTTCCTCGGTCTTTCAGGTTCCTCCTCTTTTCCAATTAACCTACTTTCTTCCACCTTCATGTGTTGGGTTTCCCAGAAAGTGCAGGAAAATAAAGAAAACACAGAAAACAAGATGGAAACTTTGAACTAAAAGTCTCAGATTTTCTTTCTGGGTCCTCTTAAAAGAAAATTTTCTCAACTGGGTCTTATATATCTCCTTTTTGGCTTTCTTGAAAGAAAAAAGAAACTTCAAATTTGAAATTTTTCTTTTTCTCCCATCTAGTTTGCTCTGTTTTCTCACCAACCAAACATAATCCAATCTTCTGTTATGTGATCAATTTAGATTCACCACTCACTAATCTCCAGTGGGATTTTCTTAAATTCAAGTAAACATTTGACGTTAATTTCATCGAATTTGGGATCTGAATTTAATATCTGTTTTCACTTTTCAGATTCAAGTCTCGAAGTCCAGAGCCTGAGCTTCGGAATCAACTATGGACAAATAGCCAACAACCTCCCATCTCCGTCGCGAGTGGCCGTCCTCCTCCAGTCCCTCAACGTCAGCCGCATCAAACTTTACGATGCGGATCCGAACGTCCTCCAAGCCTTCGCGAACTCAGAGGTTGATTTCATCATCGGCCTCGGCAACGAGTACTTGCAGAGCATGTCCACCGACCCTCTCAAAGCCCAATCCTGGATTCAGCAGCACGTGCAGCCCCATCTCCCCCAGACCAAAATCACGTGCATCAACGTCGGGAACGAAGTCCTCGGCGGCACCGACACCCAGCTGTGGTCGTACCTCCTCCCGGCAATGCAATCAGTCTACCGCGCCCTCGTGAACCTCGGCCTCTCCAAACAAGTAGCTGTCACGACCGCGCACTCGCTTACTATTTTAGGAAAATCCTACCCGCCGTCCTCGGGGAGTTTCCGACAAGATCTCGCTCAATATATCCAGCCGATCCTCAGCTTCCACTCGCAAGTTAATTCGCCTTTTTTGATAAATGCTTATCCGTACTTTGCTTACAAGGACAATCCAGGTGAAGTTTCGATAGACTACGTGCTGTTCCAGCCTAATTCTGGTATGGTCGATTCAGTCACGAATCTCCACTACGACAACATGCTGGATGCCCAGATTGATGCCGTTTATTCCGCCATCAAGGCGATGGGCCATTCGGACATCGAGGTCCGAATATCCGAGACCGGCTGGCCTTCCAAGGGGGATGCCAACGAGGCCGGCGCCACGCCGGAGAATGCTGGTATTTACAATGGGAATCTGATGAGGAAAATTGAAGAGAAAAAAGGGACGCCGGCGAAGCCTCAAGTTCCGATTGACATTTACGTTTTTGCACTGTTTAATGAGGATTTGAAGCCTGGTCCGGCATCGGAGAGAAACTATGGACTATATTATCCGAATGGTACTCAGGTTTATGATATTGGATCCCAGGGTTATCTTCCTCAACTAATTTTTTCCGCAGACTCTAATATAAATGCAAGTAAATTTACCCTTTTGTTAATACCTCTTTTTATGATTTTGGGATGAGTTAATTTTCTTCATTTTTTAATATAACAATATGTTTACTTTAATTTAGTACCGAAATGTCATTTGCGAGGGTCAGGAGTTCAGAAAGAAGTGAAGATAAATACTACTAAGCATTTGAAGTTAATTTTCTTGTTAATGACATCTAATGCTATATTTTTCTTTGTTTTTGCAGGCCATATCCACCTTCAATTTTCTGAGCCTTCTCATTGTGTACATATTATTATGTGCTTATTAGAGCTCATATATTCGGTGAACTTTTTAGGGGGAGGAAGACGTGCAGACAGGAGCAACATGAAGAATTCCTGAAGATTTTTAAGAAGCAAAAGGAATTCTAATAGGTTATATTAAGGAAATTGTTATTAGCACTTCAAAAATCCCACTTTACACTCCAAACTTTCTATATTTGGAAACAAAAATACACTTGTGAGGAGTGTAGAATAAGATTTTTGAAGTGCCAATAACACTTCCTTATATTAATAGCTTTAGTTTTTCTTATACTGTATATGGACCATCACATTTATTTTCATTGATTTTCTACACTGGTGAACTAGCCAATAATCTACCATAGGATTTCAATTTTACACAATATTGCTGAATAATGGAATAAAAAGGACACATTATTGTCGCTGTATTTTTCCTTGAGATTCTGCGTCCATCCTCTCGAGTTTGATTTGATTTTCTTTCTCCGCTATCGCTTGTTTGAAAGTAAAAGAATTGAGAATGATCTATCTGTAAATCGCACTTGATATGCATGGTGGGAAATCAAATGGCATCTGTGACGCTGAGGCTGTCAAGTTCAGTCTACTTCACATATGTGCACCAAGTGGACTTTTGACGCATAAAAATAGTTTATGAAAAAAAATATCCAACTTTATGAATACAATGTCACCACATGGATAGTTTGTTTTTACTAGCAAGAGCAAATGGTAACGCGTCCCTTTCCTTCCTTATCATAATACTTGCAATTATGCATATAAAATTATGTGTGGCTTCTGCTCATTAGCAAAAGTCCAAATTGGCTTCCATCAACCTTTTTTTGACTCTTCCTTTTGGGTTGCCTTATCTATTTTATTTTTAAAATTTGAGTTTGGAGTGTATCGTTATTAAAAACGTGTTTTTATATCGGAGATATAATAAAATAATATAATTTTTTATTATTTACATATAGACTACTTACTTTTAATATTGTCAAAGTATTGTAATAAAGTAAAACTCAACAGTTAATAATAGATGAATCGCACGATGATTGTGATAAAAAGTTGAAATGCCTCATCTCCCTTCTGTGAGTCTTCTCAACTTCTGGAATGATGAATGTTTATGGTAAAAACATCAGCTGGTCCTCTATTTTTAGAATACAAAAAAAAAAGAAAAAACAAAAACACAGCTAGTAATAAGTGTTTAAGTTGATAATATTAGTACTAAACCATGATGCGGCTTAGAGTTCGTCAATCTTTTCTAAACCTTATCAACTTTGTCTTTTGGTGTGAACTGTTATCTGAAAAATGGCAATAGCTCTTTGTCTGCAACACGGCTCTGCATTTGTCTTCTCTTTTGGCGGCCTTTCGAGTTAGTGACTTGGGAGTTTTGAGTTTACATGTATCAGGATGACGAAGCTTTTACTTCACACACATTATTCTGTCAAACTTTAACCAAATATTTTTTAAGCTTTGGTTTTGGATATTTCATATTATCGAGTTTCAAACTTCAATCCAACTTCGGATCGACTTGCCAATGTTATTCACGTCTAATGGATTTCATTTTATTTATAAGTAATAAGCTTTCTGATTTGACTTTTATAAGTGACAAATATTTTAACACAGAAAAACTTATAGTGCGAGTTAGCCTAAATTCTCACACTCCAATAGAATCGTATCAAAAACCTTGGATTGACTTGATTATAAATGGTCCGAGTATATTTGGGGCTTCAAGTGATTTGCAAGTGTCTACGAAAGAATAAAGAACAATTAAGGCGATTTACAATTTGAGATGAGGAGTGCTAATTTTATGGAGAAAAACTCTTTTGTAACTAATATATTGTGTCAACTGTCTCATTGGTGCAATGGATGATTATCACGTGTTTACACAGTGCACAACTCGCTCAATAAATACTTACCACATGATGTTATAGATTACAAGATATTTTTCTCCGTTCAATTACCCCGCTAATTTCTCCATGCCTGACATTTCTTATTATTCTTAATCAAATGATAACGATGTTCAAACAAATGTATTTATAATATAATTTATAACAAAATATAGGCACTTTCTGTACTACTTTGTGTTCAAAGATTCGTCAAGAAAGCAGGCGTAGTGAATAATCTTCTAGACGAATTCAACTTAGGAATCATGCTTTATTGTTTACTTGGTGGGTTAAAATAATTAGTATTTAGAATTTTGTTATAAGAAAATGGAAACGACATAAAGTAAAGCAATACAAAGTGGGGGTCGTTTTCAACTTGAATTAGGACCATTATTTTGCCTTCTAGGATTCTCATTAGCATGGCCCCCCCAACCCAAGTAGGATAAGCTTTTGGCAGATATAACCCATATAGAGGAACCCACTTGAATATATTATTAATTAGTATTCAGCGGATATTGCTCTTATGTGTCAATTGTGACTAGTTAATTAGACACTTTTGACGGACAAGTGTATTTAACCACCACAGATTTGATGAAGTGTGGATCAATATATTATTGTAGGTCATGTTGGGTTGCCAGTTGACAACCAAACTGGGTTTCAAGACAACTTGATCCAACCATGTCCGTGTATTAATGATGTAAATAAGAGGGTTTCATGTCATTGCTGTTAAGGAAACAGGAAACAAAATTTAGTAGAATTCTTCTAAGGTGTTCCACAGTGGATCGGAAAATTGAGTATGACACACTAATAATATAGTAATTAACCATCGTGTTTGAAAAAATGTGAATAATTTCTATTTGTAAGTTCGATAGTTTGAGTGCAATGAGAGTGATTCTTATTTGTGAGTTCAATATATTTGACTCATGAGTGTGATACCTATACATTAGATAACAAGAGAGAGAAAAGATGTGACGAAACAAAGAGGTTTTCCAAGGAAGTAGGATTCCAAATTCCCCTCCCCTCCCATCCATTCTATTTGAACAGTCGCAATTAAGCCACATCAACATTTTGTGTTGACTTATTTATATAGAGAGAAAGACAAAGATGAAAGTGAAAGTGGAGGGGAGGGAAGGGGTGGGGATTTAGAGAGGAGAGAATTCTACTCCTTTTTTGAATACCGGGTATTCAAGTGGTACTCCACATGTCATTAATACAAGTGGAGGAAATGATATATTTTTCTATGTCCCTCCACTCATTTAAGGCACGTGGAGTACCCGCTTAAATATTGAGCATTTTGAAAAATTTCTTAATCAGTCATAAAATAGAGAAAAAAAAGTTGACGAGCACCACATTTAATATATAAAACTCACCCATATCAAACTCACACTGCTGTGACTAGGGGTGGGTTTGTTTCAGTTCAGTTAAATTTTTTGCCAAAATCAAACCAAAATTACTATTTGGTTCGGTTTCAATTTGGTTCCTTTTTTTCTTTTCTTTTTTTTATTTATTTATTTATTTATTTTTTTTTTATAAATAAACATTTCAAATTTCAATATTAAAAAATTTTCAATGTTAACAATTCCAACACATCATAATAAAATAAACATTCCAACTAGAATCGAAGACACTAAAAATAACCATTCGTGTTCAAATCTTCCAAAGGCTAAACTTCAAAGAATTATTCCACTTAAAATAAACATTCAAACTATAATCATAATTTCAAATAAACACTCAAAGTTCCATGTTTTGCACACTCTTCTTCAAGTCCTGAAGCTCAGTATCTAACTGTTTCAAGTTTGAATGAGAGTTTGTTTGCTAACGCTTAGGCTGCCTAGTAGCACTTTTTCTTGAATTTCCACTTGCCATTTCTACATACAAATAAAATAAAATAAAGGAATAACATCTAATCAAAATATTGTTTTAAAATAATCTAACAAAAATGACAATAAATAAGATACATTTCTCAACTTCACAAAACTCAATCTCCTTAATGGTTGGCTCATGATTTAATGCAATATGGATAGACCTAAGCCAATTTTGGATACATATCAAATTCTCTACCATTTTTTTGCTCAAAGAACTACGATATGAATCAATTATCCATCCACTTGTGCTAAAGGAGGATTATGAAGCAATGGTTGATACAAGAATAGCTAAACTCTCTCTTGCAAAATGTGCCAAAATATAATATTTAGGTACTCCTTTCACTCTTCACGAATTCAATATATTAACTTTGCCTCTTGTTCTCCTTCATTAGAATTGGAAAGATACATATCCACATCATTATGTACAACCCGGGCTCTTTTTGTTTTCATCATTTTGCTTTTTTCTTTCAACTTTATTTCGGTTTTGGTCATGCTTGATGAAGAACTCCACTTGTCATTGCGGTTTAAGAAATACCACCAGTACTTATACTTTGTTGTGTAACGAAAGACATATCTTCATGAATCTTGTAAAGATCAATCAACAAATCTTTCACAGTATTTGGGACAATTTCAACTTTGTGATCATCCTCACCAAATAGTATCTCAAAATAATCAACAACCTTATCCAATTTATGGTGAGGATCAAGGCACAAGTGCAACAAAAACATATTGATTCATATCCACAATTGAACCCAAATAATTGTTATGTTTTTCTTGCATCAACATGGAAATCACTACAAGAAAACATGGATTATGTGACGAATGGGTTTTGTTACATATACACTAAAATTCATCACATATAACTAACTATATGTGATGAATTTCCAGCGTCACAAGATGCGTCCCCTATAGTTTATGTGACGAATTTTTTGTTCGTCACCTACTAGCTCTATATGTGATCCTATTTTCCTCAAACATTCCTAGCTCAAATTCCGTACTTGAAACAATATGTGACGCTTTGAGCGTCACTTATTCTTGAAATGCGTGATGACATGCTTTCTTCACATCCTGTATTGCTTTTTCTCATTTAATTATTTTCATAATTTTTCTTGAAAATGAATCTATAAATTAAACTTTAATTTTAGTGAACCAAGCTAATGAATAATATGAACTACATCATAATGGCAATTTATATGTCAATAGAAGTAATTTTTACATTAGTAACATGTTTAATAAACTAAACATGCACAAAGGGAACAAATATCGTTTCGAAATAATAAACTAATGAAGAAAAAAAAAAACCCTAAAAAATCTAAACCTGGCTAGACCACGAAGACTCTTGTGCTTTTGCTACTGGTTGTTGGAGCCTGCAAGTAACATAGCCGACACAAATTTCTCATAAACCTGCGGAGATACAAGAGAAAAAAATTGAGCATTATCACACATCCAACAAATAGCAAAGAAAGATATGTCAAAATTTAATTAAAAACTGAACTCGAACAAACTATTCCTAAAACAATAAGACCAATCCTCAATTTTCAAATAATGACTAGGTAATAAAGCAAAGCAACCAAACTCATCAAGAAACTCAAAGACTAATTTCAACTAAAACTGAAACCAAGAATCCATTAAAACGAACAGCATGCATCATCCAACTAATTCTTCATAGGAGCAAATAATAGAGAGAGAAGTTAGCCAACTAGCTATCGACCAATCACTGAAAATTACTACAAAAAAAAAATCGACCAATCACTGAAAATTACTACCAAAAAAAAAAAAATGAAGAAATTCATTCAAGCTCATTGTAACTTTGGCAACACAAGTTCCTCGCTAGCTTGCATACAAAAGAAAAAGAAATATCAAATATCAAACCACCAGTGAAAAATAGCATAAAAGCTCCATTCCTTTTTTATGAACCTCGGTTTAATTATATGATTAGATTGCATAATTCTAGTCCATTAGAGCATATCAATTTCGTGCCACATAAAGTAAGGTAAATAACATACAAGCATACCTTCCCTTGTGCGCAACGTAGAAGCTTTTAGAACTAAACCCAAAGGATTCTTATACCACTCCTAAAAAACACTGAGACCTAAATTTTCAATTCCCTAATGATGACTAGGTAATATAGCAAAGCAACCAAACTAAAAAACAAACTCAAATGATGACTACGTAATATAGCAAAGCAACCAAACTCAGAAACAAACTCAAATGATGACTAGGTAACAGAAAGAAACTAAAACGATGACTAGGTAATACTAATCAGAAAAGGGATAACCAACCAAATATCAACCAGTAACTGAAAACTAATACCAAATATGGATCAATCAAGCATCCAAAAGGCCCCAAATGCAGAAGCCCCAGAAACAGAACTACAGTCGTTCTGTAATTGCAACAAGTTAAATATATAAATTTAACATGAAGAAGAGTATAAATATATAAATTTAGATTGGCCAGAAAAATGTCATAAGTGTAGTAAATTTGTTGCAAATAAATACTATAATACATATTCAATATTATGTGAAAAGTGTTATAGTAATAGGTTATTAGAAGTTAATTCAGTAGAATCACAAGAAAAAACTGAAATATTAGGAAACATTGTTTATAGTATAGAAAAGCCAAAAAATAGTTCCTTAATTACCATAAATTGTGAAATAGAATTAGCAAAAGAACATAGGATACAAACAACAGTTATGATAGATACAGGGAATACAAAAAGTGTCATAAGAGAAGAATTAGTACCAGAAAAATATAGACAAAAATTAGCAAAACCAGTAAGAATAACACAATCTGATGAGAGACCAGTTTATATGTGACATCCCACATCGCCCAGAGGAGTGATCCCTATATGTATATTCTCATCCCTACCTAGCCCGAGGTCTTTTGGGAGCTCACTGGCTTCGGGTTCTGTAGGAACTCCGAAGTTAAGCGAGAAGGGGGCTAGAGCAATCCCAGGATGGGTGACCCACTGGGAAGTTGCTCGTGAGTTCCCAAAAACAAAACCGTGAGGGAATGGTAAGCCCAAAACAGACAATATCGTGCTACGGTGGTGGAGCGGGTCTGGGAAGGGGTTCCACCCCGGGCAGAGATGTGACAATTTGGTATCAGAGCCTAACCCTGGTCGCGAGTGTGCCGACGAGGACGTTGGACCCCTAAGGGGGGTGGATCGTGACATCCCACACCATCCAGGGGAGTGATCCTTATATGTATATTCTCATCCCTACCTAGCACGAGGCCTTTTGGGAATTCATTGGCTTCGGGTTCCGTAGGAACTCCGAATTTAAGCAAGAAGGGGCTAGAACAATCCTAGGATGGGTGACCCACTGGGAAGTTGCTCGTGAGTTCCCAAAAATATAAACCGTGAGGGAATGGTAAGCCCAAAGCAAACAATATCGTACTATGGTGGTGGAGCGGGCCCGGGAAGGGGTTCCACCCCGGGCAGGGATGTGACATTATACTTAACACATTATATTAGTAATGAGTCTATTAAAGTAGAAAAACAACAATTTAATTTACCATTAACATTTGTTTCACCAGTAGAATCATATCCATTCATTTTAGGTTTAAGTTTTTTGAAATTTTCACAAGGTTTTTTTATTTATGAATTCTAACATAACATTTTTCAAAAGAGGTATTACAATAACTGACCAAAGTAATACTGTAGAAGCATATAAAAGCATAAGTATAGAAGAAGCTAGTAGTCAAGATGGTTATTATTTAGAAAACTCAAAAGAAGTTGATGAGCATAATAATATAGAAGAGTTTGATGAAGAAATATTTGAACATGAATATCCGATTTTAGAAGAAAAAACCCGTATAGAAATATTACAGTTAGATAGACCAAAGAGTTTAGAAGAATTATTACAATTAGCAGAACAAACTAAAATTATAGGAGAAGACCCTTAGTTACATTGGAATAAAAATAAAATATTAACAAAATTAGATATAATCAATCCAGATTTAACCATTCAGACAGCTGATATGCCTTGTAGATTATTAGATAAATAAGAGTTTGAGCAGCAAATAAAAGAGTTGTTAAATTTAAAAATAATTAGACCTTCCAAGAATAGACATATATTAGCAGCATTTATTGTGAGAAAACATTTAGAATTAAAGAGATGTAAGGCTAGAATAGTTTATAATTACAAGAGATTAAATGATATACATATGAAGATAGTTATAAGTTACCAAATAAGGATGAGCTCATAAATAAAATTCAAGTAAATATTTTAGCAAATCTGATTGAAAATCAGGATTTTGGCAAATACGATTAGCAGAAGAATCAATTGAGTGGACAACAATTACTTGTCCAGAAGGACATTTTGAGTGGCTTGTTATGCCATTTGGACTTAAAAATGCTCCATCAATCTTTCAAAGAAAGATGGACCAAATTTTCAAGAAATATGATAAAATTGGTAGTGTTTATGTAAATGATATTTTGGTACACAGTAAAAATAGAAATGAACATAGGAAGCACTTAGAGATAATTTTACAAGACTTTATCAATAATGGAATTGTGATTAGCAAGAATAAAATAGCATTAGAAAAGCAAGATATAGAATTTATAGGAATGTATATCAAGTCAGGTACAATACAATTACAAGATCATATAGCTAAAAAGGTCTTAGAATTTCCAGATAAGTTGGAAGACAAAAAACAATTATAAGCATTTTTAGGATTGTTAAATTATGCAAGAAATTTTATCCCTGATTTAGGAAGAAAAATAGTAGTATTACACAGTAAAACTAGCAAAACTGGGCAAAAGTATTTTAATAGTGAAGATATTAAATTAATTAAAAATATAAAAGAAGAAATTATTCAACTTAAGTCATTAACATTACCATTAGATGATAGTTACAAAATAGTTGAAACACATACTTCATCATTAGGATGGGCAGGTATACTATACTAGAAAAAACATAAGGATTCACAAAAGTCTGATGAACAAGTTTGTAGATATTCATCAGGAAAATTTAGTGATGTACAGTCAAGATTACCATCAACAGACTTAGAAATTTTAGGAATAATTAACTCACTTGAAGCATTCTCTTTATTTTTACATAATGAAGTATTTACGATTAGAACAGATTGTCAAAATATAGTTTCTCATTATAACATAATACATGCTAATAAACAAGCAGCTCGAAGATGTGTTAATTTTGTTGATTCAATTACAGGAAATGGTTTTAAACCAATTTTTGAACATATAAAAGGTAATGACAATACACTAGCTGATATCTTATCAAGATTAATTCTTTGAACATGAATGGAATATTGTGAACCATCATCCTCAAATAGCACAAGATCACAAGGCAAAAGAGCACATTTGAATAGCATAATGATGCACCATGGACCTCCACTATTCAGTGGATTCCAAAATAGCATAAGCAGACCAACATCACCACTAGTACCCACTTTCAATTTTAATGGCAACATTGTTAAAGGAATCAGAAATCCAACTCTGAGGTATAGGACAAGGGTACCAAAACTCTCTGATAAGCAACATGTTCTCTTAGATAATTTTTAGAACATCCAAATCAAATAGCCAAGCATGAGGTTAGGTCATGAAAAACTAATTAGAACCTTAGAACAGGAGTTTGATAGTTTTAATTTCAATTTCCATCAAAGACAGCATTATATTCATTCCCTTGAGCACAACCTTCATGTCATTTCTAGAGACCATGAATCATTACTTAGTAAGTTTACCAAAATGAACCAAGAACTCCAATCTCTTACTTGAAAAGAGAATTGAAAATAGGTTTGGAAACAATTGATTAGCATAAAAATAAAGAAAAAGAGGTTATTGAACCCATAAGACAAGAGGCTAATGAGCCCATGGAAGAGATTAAGATTAAACTCTTAGAAGAAGACATTGAAATGGAGCAACACCAAAATAATGAGCAGTGTCAGCATCTGAGTGACAAAGAAAAACAAGAAAAATATGAAAGTTTTCTTAGGAATTTACCTTTAGACTTAATATTATATAATATTTTATTAGAAGAAATTTCAAAAGAAAAATTAAGAATAATGCCACCAGATATGCAAAATGAAATCATGAGCAGAGCATCACAATCCATAAAAGAATTACAATTACAATTACTATGTGATTTGTATCAGTCAATCTTTGATGCAAAACCAATAATGAATATTATTACAAAGATATATCCACCATGTCTTTGTGATAGTACAGAGAATTGGATTTGTAAACCAGAGGTTAGCATAGCTGTGGCCAGGATTAACATGAGATATTTTAGACCATGGTATTTTAGTTATGAGCATCAGAAAAAAAGCATAATGTGGTAGAAGTTACCACAACCTTACTATTAGAGTTCGGCTATCTTGATAAAATATTCATTAATCATATTTCCCAACTAGAATCATTTCCTGAAAAACTTATAAAAGTAGCAGAAGATTATCTGGAAAAGTGGAAAGAAATTTGCATAAATTTTATTAGTAGTCCTCCAGATTGGTATGTACATATGCATAAGAAGAAAGCTAGGCATATAGCCATGATTAATGAAGAGTCCTTTAGACCATACCCTTTCACTCCATAGAGGTGGACTTCTTCATACAACAATATTCTAAAATTTCGAGGGATCCAAATGTTTGCCTTAGATGAGTTTGAAGATTTTAGGTATGATATGATATTAGTAGCAGAAGAAAAAGAAATGCATATTCACAGCAAGTCAAAAGCCCGCCATCAGTCATACTAGAAGCCTCAAAATTTCAAAGGTGAAATAGAAGATATGTAGTACAAGGTGAAAGAAGATAGATAAATAGACACAGAGCCAGTAGAGTGCAATGAACAGTATTTGAACAATTTGACAGAAGAAGAGCTGTATAACATCGACAACATGATGGAAGCATGAAAAGTTGGCAGCAAATTAGCATAAGTTGAATAGCATCACGTACAATAATGTATTGCCAGACAGAAATGTCAACATCATTATGGACCGTTTTTCATGGCATAAGAGTAAATAAAGAAAAGATCTTGACCCATTATAGACTTTTCATACACAAAATGTCCTTTTGATTAAGAATGAATAGTGCCATGCCCTTTTCGTTAAAACTCCCCTTTAAGAAAGGCCCAGCATTTTACACTCGCTTCATGCAAGCTACAAGTTCGTATAATGTTTAGAAAGCAGTAATGATAATTGTTGAAGTCATTGTTAGCGAAAATTTTATGTTAATGGTTATAGATAATTGGTGTTTATTTGGTTACGTATTCTTCATTTATTTGTAAGTGAGGGTTCATTATAGCACTTAATTTATTTAATAAATTATCATCTAACTAACCTTGATATAATTCATGTGACACACACACACACACACACACACACACATATATATATATGGGATTGGATCAAGGGACAAATATTTTTACATTTCTTCTGAGCCTTTAGATTTTCTAACATCCAATCGTCCTAATTAAGAGTGATGTGGAGACTTTTAGTCATTATAGTTGATAAAGTGGATTATTAACTAATATAATAAATAAACAAATAAAGATTAAAACTTAGAATGAATAAAAACTGGGAACTTCAATAAAAAGGTAAAAACCTTATAAGCCTATTTGACTCTTGTGAACTCGCATCCAAAGGCTACTACATCTATGGAAATTGGGGGATGGAGATTTCTCCAACAATGTGATTAACTGTACAATGTTTATAGTTTATTGTTTGCTATTTAATGGTTGCAAGAAGTTAAAATTGGGAGGAAAACTAAAGTGGTAAACTCTGCAAACATGAATAAAGATGGTTGGATATTAAAATTTCATGTGGAAAATTGTAATTGAATGAGGAAGACAAATAATATTTTCATGCAGATAGAAGAATTTTTTGGAATGACATCATTCTTGTTTTGATTTCCTTTTTTAATTTTTATGGCAAAAAAATAGTATTATATAGCCATGAAGAAGCATTCATTGCATCAAATACAATGATGAATTTCGTCAATGTCATATTGCAGACCTTTTTGTTGTTGTCGGAGAGTAGCAGACTTAAACGGCAAAAGCATCAGGAAGGAAGCTAGATCTATTTTAACTTCACAATATTCCTTTATCAAAATATTTATTTGACATTTATTTTATTTTCATGTCATTGCCACATCATTTAGTAGTCATCTGAACTTTTAATTAGAAGCGTTAGATGTAAATAAATCCAAGAGCCTATAAAAATGTAAAAATATTTGTCAAAATGTTTGTCCCTTGATCCTATCCCTACACACACACACACGCACGCGCACACACACACACGCACATATCAAATACAATCATTAACTGACCATTGAGATGGTGATTATATTAAATATATGTACGTATTATAGCAAATCACGTAATAAGAGGTCTTAAATTCAACTAATATGAATGGCGGTGAGTTGTTGATAATTTATCACGGCAAGAAGTACCTTCACTAGCTGCAAATATTTTTAGTCTCTCTATATATATAACTGGAGGACACATTTTTTGACACACATCTCTTAGGGCTTACTCCATAATGTATTTCAACGATTTCAACCATCTATCTCCACCAAATATCATCCAAGTCCAAAACCATGTATGACTGGTGGACTAAATGGTAGTTATTTTAGTATTTATTTTTAGAGCCGTATTCATCAATTTTCTTTACTACAAATGAATGTATTAATGATTTGAAATTTTTCTAATTTGATGCAAAGATAATCTATGATTGAGTGTCAAAAAACGTCATGGATTGAGCCCTACGAAAATGTCATAATGTGTGTCAAAAAAATGTGTATTCCCCCATCTGAGTCATAAAATCATACGTGGATACATAGTATGAGAATAATTTAATGTGAAGTCTACAATATTAAGGCAGTGTAGCGAAGAACTTAAATTATTCAGTGATGCAACAGAGCTTAAATTTTTTAATAACTTTTTGTAGACCACATGACCATCAACCATCACATCATGCGGTCTATAAAAGATGGTCTAAAATTTGATCTCCCTAGAATTTTCTTAAATTATAACACGTGTAGAATTATTAAAAACTAACCTTAAACCAAAATCATCAGACCTATAGAGTTTTATAATCCCCCTTTAGGATTGTATGGAGCTAGATAAGGCTTTACAATCATCCTTTGTGTTGCAAAAATGCTACTCTTAGAACATTTTTCATATCATATTGATACTACCACCACTCTAACAGAGATGAGACAATATGTATTGGTGGGTTCTACTCCTATTAAAGAGGTGGGACGAATGTACTACAAAAAAATGTGAAAAGTGTAGCAATTTTTTAATTAAAATACTAAATTTTAAGCTGAAATACAGTTGAAAAGTCAAATTAATAACTTGGTTTATTAATATTTGAAGATATATATATATATATATATATATATATATGTGTGTGTGTGTGTGTGGACATGGATCCTCTCTAGATCCATGCATCCTAATCCTAGGGATTCAGCAATTCGGATCATTGAAATTTAATCTAACTGTTACAAACAGGGGCTCACTTTAAAAGTTATAATAATTTTAACCGTTAGATTAAATTTCAATGGTCTGGATTGGTGGATCTCTAGGAATAGGATGCATGGATCCGAAGAGGATCCATGTCCTATATATGTAACGTGTAATTAAGAGTTTGAAGTTAGGCCTCACTAGGAAGCCACCCTGCGTGCGTTTTTTGAATTGGGGAACGGTGGAGGTTGGGGTGGGGCTTCAACATTCAACTTATGATGCCATCCATTCCTGTGGAGCTACGAGGATTAATTTGCTGTGATATTTAAAGTGGAAATTACATGGTTGATGTCAAAACGTGTTGACCATATATTTCTGTATGTAATACAAAAACGCGGTTCTACTAGCCGTAAGTTTTCATTTCCCACTGTTGTAGCTAGGAAACTATATACTGGATTTCGTGTGCCATTAACATGCCTTATTTCTCATTTGTTCTTCTTCTTCACTGGGCAGGCACCTCCCTTTTGATCACGAACACGTATTTCTGATTTGTTAATGGTCCACCGGTCTTACCTACCGATCAATCCCTTATTTGTGTTTCTGGGAAAAAAAACTGAGGAATTGTGCAGCAATTTACTGCATGCGAGCTTTGACAATTTCTTTCTTTCTTTCTTTCTCAACAAGGAAATTGATATAGATGGCATAAAGAGGGGCGCGCGTAGAGCTTCATACGCGAGTTATCCCATGTAATTTGGGGGAAAGGGTTAAATTATTTATTGAGCTATACTAAAAAAGTTTAAAATTATATTGATATCATAATACATATAATGTTCTTTTTTTATTTTTTTAACTTGTCAATTAAAGATTTCACAACAAAGTCCAAACGGCCAATGGATAAATTTTTTGTATATGCAGGTAGACTAGCCGCCCAAAAAATGACAAAGGTAAAAAAGAGATGTCACAACTCAATGTGTTCATATATAAAGCTGACATCTAAAGCTGATATCAACCCAAATGATATAGAGGCTAGTGAAATTATCAGAGACGGGCCAAAGGCCCGCTTCCAACAACACCGGATTGCTCCCAACTTGTTAACATTGGTAGGAAAAACAGCTTGTACGATGATGCTTTCCTGGACGACGTAAATTTAGTCACTTAAAGTTTGTTTGCATGACGAAATGAGGAATCTGTCGCGCAAATGTTGAAAACTTTACGTGACAAAGGATTTTGTCACGCAAGTTTCCTTTGCTCGACAAATCAAACCCTTCGTCGCGCAAGGTCCTTCAAGTGCACGCAAGCAAGGAGTTTTTTGGCACCAAATTAGTGCACAAGAAGAATTTCTTGCATAAGACCAATGTTTCATCGTGCAAAAGGACTTTGAAATAGTTGGTGGGCATTGAAGTCATCATAGTTATTGTGTACTTTACACAACGAAGGACTCGTCGAGCAAGGTTTGGGGACCAAGGTGCGCGACCAAATTTTGGTCATGCAAAGCCCCACGGGTTCTTTAAAAGCATAGTTTCACTTTAACATTTTCTCACATTGGTTTTCCTACAACCCTAAATTTCCTCCCGTTTTCTTCTTCCCCAAACCCCCTTCCTATTCTAAGGTATTGTTTTAATTTTGGAGACAATGGCCGATTCCGCTGCTCCTCCAACTAAGCGATGTGAGGGAGAATGATCTGGGAAGGGTAATAATTAAGTTTTTGCGAATCTTTTTTTTTTTTTTTTTTTTTTTTTTTTTTGGAAAAACAATTTTGGATGAATCATTTACTTTGATTTTGAAATTTATGTTTTGTTTCCGCAGATATAGAAAACCAAGAGAGCGTCGATGCGGGCTCGAATGGCGAATAGTGCCCATCGTGAGCAAATCATTTATGATGATATTAGGGGATTTAAAAAGACAATAAGTGCAGAGCTTATGCATGACGTTGGGTTAATAGTGTGGACCATCTTTTTTACGAAGTGGTCGTTGTGGAGCCTAAAATAATCACAAGGTGACATGTGGATTTTTGGATAAAAGAAGACAAAAATACCCTTAAGGCATACTGAGATTCCTACGCGTGAGCAGCGGGAAATCATCTCTCAACCAAGTCAAAAGTGCCCAAAATAGGTAACAAATTCCAAATTATCTCATCCATCCTCATCTTAGGTAATTACTTCATAACCTACAAATTATTCCATATAAATGAAGATTAATTGGCTAATTAATGGATTAATTCCTAATTAATCCATTAACCACCAATGAATCACCCATTTTCACACAAAAAACCTCTAAGGGCCGGCCACCTCCATTCCCTATATATATATATGACTCTATTTTCTCTAAAAATCTAAGTTCCACTCTTGCAAAACTCCCAAAAACTCTCCAAACACTTTTCTCTCTAAATTCTAACTTTGGCATCGGAAGTTCTTCGGCCAAAGCACCCCCTCCCCAAATTCATCATGGGCGTGTGAGGCTCCTGGCCTTGACATAAGGTGTTATTTGTTTTGTAGGTGCAATTTTGTCCAAGAACAAGGAGGAAGAAATTTGCATCCACAAATTGGTGCTTTCATTGAGAGTTGAAATTCACACTCGTAGAAGATTCTTGCATAAAAAGGTTTTTTCTCTATTTTCTAGTCCACTTGTATTTTTCGTACGTTCTTATTATTAGAAATTTTTATTTGCAAAGATTCTTTGATAAAACGAAAAAGAGAAATACGATGGCTAGAAATTTAGAAAACTCCGTGAGTGAAAATTACAATATTCAAGAAATGGGACTGCGGCGATCCACGAGACTAAATGTGATCTTAGGGGGAGCGGCACCACCACCACAAGGTTCCACCATGGGAACCACCACAGTGGCCACCCGTGGCGAGGTCCATGGCACCATTACCACGGCCCGAGCCGTGCCACCAAAGCAAGCCTGAGTCGTGCCATCCAAGGCTCATGGCACCAAGGCCATAACCCAAGCCATGTCACTCCAAGGCCGACACGAGCCCTAGCCTTGCACGCACGTGTGCCACACGCCGAGCAGCCCACTCCCGTGGCCCAACCTGATCTAGTTAAGCAGTCTGCTCTCGTGGCCCAGCCTACTTCCGTTGAGCAGCCTACTCTTGTGGCCTAGCCTGCTCCCACCGAGCAACCTGCTCTCGTGGCCCAGCATGCTCATGCTGAATAGTCTACTTTCGCGGCCCAGCCTGTTCCAGTGGCCCAGCATGCTCTCGCGGCCTAGTCTGTTCCCGTGGCTATCCAAGCAGCCTAAATTTGTCCAAAACCAATCCAACCGTCTCGACTCCAAATTTCCGGACCAATGATCAAACCGGGAGCATTTTCACCATATTTTTCTGCGTATTTGACATTAACCAGCTCAAATCTCGCGCCCGAAGTCTACCACACTTCCACTGCTCAAGGAGAAACATTCCTTCCAAGCTCTTCCAATCCAAATAGCGAACAACACTTGTCTCGACAAGTCATAGAGTTGACGAGCGCCTTAGCATAGCAAACGACCTTGGTGACCCAGCTCTTGTAGTGCACTAAGTTGCAACGTATTCCAAACGAGGTGTCCCGAAAAAGGACAAGGGCAGACGAAAAACCTCTCCAGCAGCGTCCCGACAAGTAGCCACTCGATCAGCCACGAACTGAACATTTGGGCAGAGTACACTCCCGATTGGGCTCCCGAGATAGCGTATACTCTCGGCTTAGCGCGTGGAGGAGTGTGCACTCTCAACTAGGCCCACGGACGAGCATACACTCACGGTTGGGGGCCATATTCCGGTAATCAACATAAGCAGCCTTGCAAGCGAAGTGTTCATTCGCAGCTAGGCCCACAAGGAGCATCTTCCACCTCAAATCGGAGTAGGCAGCCCGACGAGCGGAGAAAAGCAGTCACTCAATCCAGCTCAAGTTCAACCAACAACCTGCGAAATCCCTAGCCTGTTAGGAATCACCACATGCACCGCTGCCACGACATAGACGAGCCAAGCACGTAGAAGAACAGCCTAGACCAGTAAGTCAAGACTGGGGGTAGCCGAGAGCTCCGCTGCACCAACAAAGGCAAATTCAGGAAGAAGTAGAGAGGCTCCTAAATAAGCAATCACGTGATTTCTAACGCAACGAAATTGCCGACAAGGCTCTATGACGGGACATGACCAACATAAACAGGTCACCCTTCATAGACGAGATCGAGCAAGCAGAGCCTCCATGTGAGTTCAGCATGCCACATTTCACATCTTTCAAAGGGGATGAAGACCCGAAGAGACGACACCTAAAGCACTACCAAAACAGAATGATCCTCTATCGAAACAACGATGATTTCATGTGCAAGATATTCGCCACCACTCTACAAGGCGAGGCGCAAGATTGGTTCTACACCATGCCGCCACAATTTATCGGGAGTTTTGATGAACTTTCTTTGGTTTTCACCAAAGAATATTCATCATATCGCTCGATCAAGAAGAAGTCCGACCATTTGTTCAACGTCAAGAAGAACCCAAAAGAGTCACTTTGTGACTATGTGAAAAGGTTCAAAGCAGAGAAGGTAGGGATAGTTGGATGCAATGACTCGATATCTAGAACAGCACGCATTTCGGGACGAGGCTTGCCAATGCATATTGAAGGACTTGAAAAAGTACCCGACATCACTTCCTTACTATCCAAACCAAAAGCAGAGAAGGACTGATTTACATGTTTGACGGTATCTAAAGCAGCAATAAGCTCTACCATCATACGAGAAGAGCTGGGGACCGACTACCTGTATTCCACAATTCAAAAGCTCTTTTCGATGCTATAAAAAATTCAAAAGCTAACTTTGGCAATAGTTGCTGCAACCCGAAAGCTTAAGTTTTACCTTCAAACGCACGCAGTCATCCTCATGACGCATTATTCCGCCTAATCCAAACGCGCGACGATAATGACGTAGACCCTAACGGATGCAAAGTTTTCTGACGAATGCAACAACTTGGCCCAAAAGACACGCCAAGGGTAGATGAACACTGGAAGGACACATTCGAAAACAAGTTTTATCCTCGTCGCCCCAAAAGATTCTACATGGGAGCAATATGTACCGGCAGTTAAGCACTACTTCCTGCTGCACGTCACACTGCCCTAGTCGACCCTTGCTCCATAATTTAGCTCTAGAATGGTCTAATACCGACAGTTGAGCATCTCCTGTTACATGTAACATGGCCCCAGCTCCACGACTCCCTACCATACACCAAGATGCTAAGAAGTTAGTACAAAAGTGCGACCGTTGCCAATGTTACAAGCCGATACCAGCACTGTCTGCCAACAAGCTACACCTGCATGTGAGTCATTGGCCGTTTATGCAGTGGGCAATCGACTTGGTAGGACTTATGTCGTCTGCTACTGGGGGCAGATGCATGATGATAATGGTAACCGACTACTTCACCAAATGGGTAGAAGCAGAGCCCAAGACGACCAGGACTTAAACAGACATAGAGCACTTCATATAAAGGAACATTATTTGCCGATTTGGCATCCCACAGTCCATCGTCACTGACAACGGCCCGTAATTCGTGGGTAAAGGTATGGCGAAGTTTTTCCAAAAGTATGGTATCAAGCAGCACATGTCCATGCTGAGATATCCTCAAGGCAATAGGCAGGCCAAATCATCCAATAAGATGATCCTTGACTGCCTTAAGAAATCCCTCACCAACAAGAAGGGAAAATGGCCAGACGAACTCCCCGGATATCTATGGGCATATCGCACCACCAAAAGACAAGCAACCGGTGAGACTCCTTTCTCTTTGGCATTTGGCTCAGAAGCAATCATTCATCCTAATGTCATCAAGTTAAGTATCATCGCTCTATTACCAAGCATTAAGCAGAACAGTAAAGAGATGGCCACAAGCTTAGAACTGGCAGAGGAAAAGCGCGAGCAGACCATCACCCGTATCGCAGCCTACCAGTAACAGCTCATCTTCAGCTATAACAAAAAGGCCAAGATCCAGCAGTTCAAGCCCAAAGATCTAGTCCTAAGAAAAGCCTTCATCACTGCCCACAGAGAAGGCTCCAAAAATATAGATCCTATCTAGGAAGGTCCGTACAAGATCAGCAGAGTAGGCGGCAAGAGTAATTACACCCTCGCCACCATGAAATGATAAAAAGATCAAAAAGTAGTGGAGTGCCTATAATCTGAGGAAGTACCATATGTGACTTCCCACTACATCAAAGCCCGAAGGCTCAAGTAGCTCAATGGGCACCACTTCACAAGCCGAGAATTATTCAATTGTTATACAGTTCCTACCTTACAGCTAAGTTCTCGTTCGCTTCACTCGTTTTTCAATGAGGAATTCAGAAGCAATCACAACTTGGCTCGGTTGCATGTTTACAACAGCTGATCATTCCTGCACTTCAAAAGAAGACCGTACCCATCTTTAGGACTCATCGTCGGAATTGTGCCCCCCGAGGGACCAACCATGCTATTCAGTGCAAGAGGGTAAACCAATTCCCCGACACCCACATTGGTCTACTCTCCAAGACGGGAGAATAAACTCTACACTCTGAATATCCAGAAGTGGATGAGCCTAGCTACCCTAGTATAATTAGATGCACGATGGCTTGCATCGGGATTCCTAGAAGTAGCCACAGTAGTCTTTTTCAAGGCTTAGCTAATTGAAGGATTTTGGGTCTTTTGGCCTAATCCGTGGGGAACTGGGCCCTAGAAACAGAAGGGGCACATTACGTAGTACATCCGATAGACGGTTGCCCTAGAACCCTAAAGCTGCTATCGAGTGCACTAAGGTAGCCTACGGTTTCCAGAAGATTGCCTACGGCTTGCCTTTCAAACAGTAAAGCCATGCTAGATTTATACAATCGCATATTCTTGTGAAAGGTTAAACAAGCTAGCATGCATATACGAAGCTTTATCCACTGCCGACATGCTACGTAGTTGATAAGTTCACCTCTGCCAAGTGTGGAACAACTTAGACCAAGTCCTCAAGTGTTGTGAAACTTGCTACGCAACCTATGGAATTGGAGAAAGCCAAGCTTAATAACCTAGAGGTTATGCGGATTTGTCTGCTTCTGTAAGCAGCATAGACTACGCGGGCCTGTCTGCTTATAGAAAAGTAGCACGCCTACCACTGGTCTATAAAGTCTAAACGTTAGGGCATGAGCAAAAAAAGTGAAGATGAAGAAAACGAATGAAGGATGTTTATAAAACAACTTGAAAAGGCCAAAGGAGTTCAAGAAAAACAAGAGCTACACGGAAAAACAAAGAAGATCCTAAATGCTACCTAGAAGACTACATTTTAGCAGCTTGGACATCCCACGATAACTCGGTCACCACACCTTCAGTAGTCGTAACGCTCTTAGCAGCGGCATCATCTAGCGCTTCACCCCCAGCTGCAACTTCTTCAACTACTTCACCAGTGGAAGCCTGGGCACCAACTTCTTCAACTACTTCACCAATGAAAGCCTCAAAAGTAAAAGCAAGTGAGTATTCCGAAGAAATAGAGAAGGTCTCGAAACCTCTAACCCATCATTTTTACCCTTCAGCTGCCCATTCTCCTTAAACAAACCAACACGGACGCGCTGCAGCTCATCCACTTCCTTCTTCAGACTTTTGTTGATCTTCAATACACCTTGAAGTTCCAACATTTGGGGTTTAAGCCTATTGACAATTCTCTTAAAGTGGATCACTTGATTATAAGCAGCAATCAACTCTTCATCATTTGCATAAGCAGCGAAACGAAGCTCAGAAACTGCAAACTCAAGATCTTAAATTTGAGGTATGTAATACCCAATCTCCATCTCTGCACTTTTATACCTAACTTGGATTGTGTCAAGCCTAATCTTCAAGTCAACGACCTCTTGGCGAGCGGTCTCAAGCTGCAGAGAAGTGGGGGCGAAAATATTAGACCCCTTCAAAGACGAGCTCATAATCCAACCTCATGATCTCCTCGGCCAAGGAATAACCTTCAGCTACCATAGTCTTCACCACCTCATTGGCAGCCTTGCTATATATGCATCATAGCAAGCATAGTAGTTCTTCTATATTGGGTTGTATGCTTCACAAAGGAACTTGGGCAAACAAACCTTTCTAACGCCATCAACAAACTTGGCACAAACGTCCATGTCTTCAAGCAAATCTGGTTTCAAGAGCACACAGATCTCAGCAACCTCCCTAGAAGTAGGCTTAGTGTATTTCTCACAACTGCCCACGCGAGCAGTCTCTTCCTTCCCAGCAGCCGAATTAGTTTTAGTAGCAGAGGGAGTGGGCCTTATCGCCACTTTAACAGCAGAGTCCACCTTATCGTTATTCATAATAGCAAGTCTTTCCGAATGAGAACTGGACTTAGCTCCCAATAAACGTCTTGGCACAGACTTCGGCATTGGGGGCATGACAAGACCTCTACACTAAGCAATACTATCAACAATCGAATTAGCCATTCTCGAGATAACAGGCGTCACAGGCTCAGATCTAGCAGCCTCATTTTTCTTCCCATTGGAAAAAGTCATGTCAATCACAAACCTCTCGATAGCAGGTGGACCCTCACGAGCAACGGAGGAATCTTCAGTTTTTTCATAACCAGCATCTCTTGAGCAGACGAAGAAGATCCTTTCTTTCCAACTTCATTCACACTAGGCTTCACGATAGCAATCAGACGAACCAAATTATCTGCCTTGATCTTCTTTACTTTATCTCGAGAGAGCAACCCATATTTTTCTTGGCGAAGAGAACTAAGCAGCCAACGCTATTCATGGTACTCCGCAGGGGAACTTAACCCATGCTGGCTTTTTCCTTATTATTTTTTCTCTCAGACCAGCAGGTAGGAGGCCTACATGCCCAATATTCCAGCAGCCCATGAGGCCCTCGACCTCGTCATCTTTCTTAATCGCCAGCCTGGCCCGTGTTAAGTCCTAGAGCTCAAAGGACATGAGCCATGCGACTCGCCTAGCACTACGCCCCAACGCCATAATCCACGACCCTAACCGCACAAGCAGCCCTTGGCTCTAGCCAAGCGGAGCAGCTTAAAGCAGTGGTCCCTGCCACAACACCTCCTCAGCCTATGTCGAGCCAACTCCTAGCCCCTGCCAGCCGACGTGCCGCACCACCCTGACGACTGCCACACGACAGTACTATCCAAGAAGAAGATAAGAAAAACTATTTTTTTCTTACATCGGTGTGGCACAAGGAAGACGAAGAAAGCAATGAAAAAAGGTCCTTTGCACAGGCAAGATGTAGAAGATTGCTAGAGAAGGGGGAACAAATATCCTCTAAGCTCTCTCTCTCTCTTGTAGGGTAGAATAAATTGCTCTTCAAGTTAATTTAATAATCCAGTTAAGGTGGACTTAAATAGGCTTTGAGAGAGATTTATTTCCTTTTTCCAGAAGGATCTAATTTCCTATTAAAGAGGGAATCTACATCAAAATAGGAAGCAGTCTTAAGTTTCCTAAAGCAAGAAGATCTCTACACCTATTGCCCTTTCCTACGAGCGGCCCAACAAGTGTGGGGGCATTTGTGGAGCCAAAAATAATCATAAGGCGACATGTGGATTTTTGGATAAAAGAGGACAAAAATACCCTTGAGGCATACTGGGACTCCTACGCACGAGCAGCGGACAATCATCCTTCAACCAAGTCAAAAGTGCCCAAAATAGATAACAAATTCCAAATTATCTCATCCATCCTCATCTTAGGTAATTACTTCAAAACCTACAAAGTATTCCATATAAATGGAGATTAATTGGCTAATTAATGGATTAATTCCTAATTAATCCATTAATCACCAATTAAATCACCCATTTTCACTAAGGGCCGGCCACCTCCACTCCCTATATATATGACCCTATTTTCTCTAAAAAAACTAAGTTCCACACTCTTGCAAAACCCCCAAAAACTCTCTAAACACTTTTCTCTCTAAATTCTAACTTTGGCATCGGATTCTTCAGCCAAAGCCCCCCCCCCAACCCCCAAATTCATCGTGGGCATGTGAGGCCCTTGGCCTTGACCTAATGTGTTATTTGTTTTGTAGGTGCAATTTTGTCTAAAAACAAGGAGGAAGAAATTTACATCCACAGTCATCTTGGGAAAATGTGCCCAAGGACCTGAAGAAGTTTATGCTGGATGACTTATTAGTAAGTATGAATTTAGTAAAATAATAATTATTATTGTTAAATAGTATATTATAATGATTACTTTCAATTATTTTTTGTATAACAATGTAGCTATAACATTGATGTAACGGACCAAAACTTGATGAAGTTTATCGATAAGATATTCATAAGTGTTACCGACAGCGGCAATCTGACGTCCAGCGACATGCAGAATTACAGGGAAATCCTGAAGGATCAGTGCAATAGAAGTGTTATTTTTGAGCTGATAACACTTTATATATATATATATATATATATATATATATATAATAGAGACATTGACCTGCAAGTTGAGGACCTGTAGAGACAGTTTGCAGCCTAGGGCGATCAGATGACCCAGATATTACACGCCCTCTAGTCATTTGGCTTCTCATGCCATCATTCGCGTCTATCGTAACCTTAAACTAAATGCAATGACAAACTTTGTCCCTTGAACTTTGGTGCGACAAACGGCTTTGTCGCAATTCTTTGTCACACAAAAACTCTTCGTTGCACGACCATATTTGTTGTCTTTGTCACGCAATTGTTTATTTGTCGACCTTTGTCTGGCCAATTTTGATGCAATGAAACTTTGCTTTACGCGACAAACTTGTTTTCCTCACGTAAGCTATTTTCTGTATGGCCTACCGAATTAACACAATAATTTTTAGCAAGGAGAAAAAAAAAAAAAAAAAAAAAAGAGCTCTTAAAGGCTGCTAGCTTTAATTACTATTTTGAAAAAAAAAAAAAATTTTAGCCACTTAGTACTACAATCTAATAATATTCCTCTTTACTTGCAAGAGAGAGATCTTAGGTTCGATTCTCGTCAAAGAAGATTTTGAACCATATTATTGCTAATCCATCGTGAGGGTAAACCCACCCCTCCTTCCATTTAGTGTAGATAATATCGATTATTAAAAAAAAGAAAAAAAAAAAAACTTCACTATGGGTATTTATTATGACTCTCTAAATTAAATGATATGGTTGGACCCGCTCAGTCTTTTTTCCCCTCCAAAAAATCTAGGGTTTTGAAAACCAGCCGCCGCTGCCGCCATAGGGAGAAGAGCCGTCAGATGCTACCGCCAAATCAAGAACAAACCCTGCCTGAAATCCCGCTTCTGCCGCGGTGTGCCCGACCCGAAGATCCGAATCTACGATGTCGGCATGAAGAAGAAGGGCGTTGATGAGTGAGAAGGAAAATGTTTCAAGCGAGGCTCTCGAGGCGGCGCGAATCGCCGGCAACAAGTGCATGACCAAGTTCTACGGAAAAGATACGTTCCACCTGACGGTTAGGGTTCACCCCTTCCATGTCCTCCGAATGAACAAGATGCTTTCGTGCGCCGGTGCCGATAGGCTTCAGACAGGTATGCTCGGAGCTTTCCGGAAGCCGCTCGGGACCTGCGCTAGGGTTGATATCGGGCAGGTGTTGCTCTCTGTTCGTTGTAAGGAAAGCAACAAGAGCCACGCCATGCCAAGTTCAAGTTTACCGGCCGCCAAAAGATCATTGAGAGCAGGAAATGGGGATTCACTAAGTTCAATAGAGCTGACTATGTGAGGTTGAAGTCTGAGGGTCGTATTGTACCTGATGGTGTCAATGCCAAGCTTTTGGGATGCCATGGATCTTTGGCGTTGCATCATCCTGGTGGAGCACTCATTGATGCTGCTGTGAACTGATTTCATGTAATCCAACTTCCGCTAGGAATTGTATTCGTGTAATCCAAACTCCGTTTCTATAATGATTTCCGTTTACAAGTTTTTGTGTTTAAGATGTTATAATTTTGTGCGAACTTCTATCAGAATTGTATTTAATATTTTGCGTAATGTCTTTTGGCTATATTAAAAAAAAAATTGGTATGGTTGGAGAATAAATGTTTTAGGGAGCTATTAAAGTAGCCTTCTACCCCTTTTACTTAAAATCTAAGAAACATCAACGGTAACAAAATCAAATTATATATATATATATAGGGAATTGTTATTGGCACTTCAAAAATCTCGTTCTATACTCCAAATTTTTTTATATTTGGAAAGAAAAATACACTTGTGAGGAGTGTAGAATGAGATTTTTAAACTATCAATAACACTTCCCTATATATATATTAATGCATTTATTTGGTTACATCCTAGAGGGATTTGTTCTTAGCAGCACCCACCCATTTTCACAATAAAATAATGCTAATTGAACTTAAGAATTATAATGTACAAGATATAACCTTGAAAAGAAATATTTATATCAATTATTTGGTCCAAAGATCTGTATTATGTATACCGCCATAGTTGCAAACAAATTAAACAATAATTGAATAATATAGTATATAACCCTACTGCAGCAGTGTGCATATATGAGCATTTGATGGATTCGAGCCTCTACTACTCTGAGAAGATGACTAGATGACGAGCCGTGTCTCGTGCCAAGATAAAGGACCGTTGCTGCATCGTATTTCTTACTAGAAGGCATAGGTGCTAATGATCATGTTAATTAAACTTGTGCACATAAGGTATCAAAACGAGATCAAGTTGTGGCTTTTGCATGGAATGTTGGAATTTATAACCGATTGGGAGGCACGTTAGGGTTCGAATCTTGTAGTTTGGTTTCCACAGAAGTACCAAGAAATTAGAGTAACCTTACCGCATAAGTAAACACAATTTATTTTGTTTAATTTTAATTCCTTTTTCTATATTTCCGGCTGCATGCCGGGTGGTCGGATGAGGTGAGAAGAATTGGTTATTAGGCCGCGTGTGCAACGCAGTCAAGAAGAAATCTTTGGCGGTGTTTTGATTGTGCATGCATGTGATTGCGTGGGGTATTTCTCCTCCTGTATCATACACACATATTCCTGGAAATGAGAACAAGTTTTTGACTAGGAAATTTGTTATATTAACTAAGTTAATACATGGATATTTACATATTATAAGGGAGATTTCTATGGAAATCTTTTCTCGCCATTATTAATTTCTGATGTTTCTTTGTGATAGAATTTTCTTATCTCTGTGTATGTATATCCATGTATGTGTGTGTGTGTAGTATAATGTTAAGGAGACCAAATTTTTAAACCGAATTTTGTAAACAAAATGATGTGGTTGTTGATGATTAGATTGTTACTTAAGTGTCGATTAACGTGTTTATTTTCTATTTGTGATACATCATTTGGTTTGCAAATTTGGTTTACAAATTTGATCTATATATATGTTGAAAGCATAATTTACTCAACAATTATGGAGGCCAGAGAGAGAGGGTGCGACACATAGAGAGAGAAGAAAAAGATGTGTAATTGTGAGGTGTGTTCTATTTCACCCCATTGTGCCTTTATTTATAGTAGTAGGGAAGGTTAAATCCTTACACCAACAGGATTACAACTCCAATAGGATAATATCTAGTATAAGAGATATGGTAGAATCCCATAAGAATATCCTAGATATGTTATGATTTACATAATCACATTCCTAATCTAATAGGACTACAACATTCCCCCTTGAGTGTGTAAATACTCAAACAAATGGCGCATCAGGTCTTCAGCGATGAAGTAAGTTCAGTTGATGAAGTCGTCAGCACAATGAGCGAATGCGAGTCTCAAAACAACGGAAGAATGCATAAAAGGTAAAACTCACAAAACCTCACTATGGTAAAACCCAAGGTGGGAGAAAAACCTATAGACTAAGGAGAAAAGTGAGAAGTTGCATTAAGTCAAAACTATACGTCTTCTGGACGCTAGTACAAAAGCTCATGAAGGTATGATCAGCCCAATATGGGTGCCTCGTCAAAACTTAGTTAGGTAGCAAAAACCTAGTGGGAAAAATGCTCCTAATTATAGAAAAAAAATAGTACATTAAGATCAAGTGAGTATACTTCTGGATACTTTCCCTGGGTTTGACAAAACTTCCAAATGAGAACTACAAGCATTGTATATGAATAGTTAGGCATACCAGTTCCTCGAACAAGATTCTGGAAGGTTGACTTCGGCAGTGACATCGTGTAGAGGTCGGCAAGGTTGACTGGCTTGCGTGACTTCAATCTCCTAGTGCTTTGTTGATGTGATGCTGACGCAATATGTCTTGGCTTCGACTTCGTGAATGTATCATATCTTGTTCAAGTTGATACATGCGGCATAGTCTTCATAGATCGCTGTCGGGACTCAACGATGGATGAAAACAACAAGTACTTCGAATATGCTTAACAAGAACTTCTAACCAAGTTTCACGTGTGGCGTAGTGAAGTGAGGTGAGTCTTGGAATGATTCGAAGATTTCGCAACTAAGGTCATATTGTGGACCTCCAAGATATTGTGATATCCCTAAAGGTAAAGACATAGCCATTCAGGGATTTGCCTTATGCAGGTTTGATAAGTAATATGCGTCAGCATAACAAACAAGGCAAGCATCATTCCAATGATCAGGGGGGTCAGATCCACTTGAGATGTGTTGGGATTAGCCTAAATCTGTAGTACCTTTAGGGTGGCAGAAAACGTCTTTAACACCAATTCAATGGTTGCGTGTAGGCGTAATGCTACATCTTTACCAGTAGATTAACAACGAAGGAGATGTCTTGTCTGACGCAATGAGCTAAGTACAACAAAGCACAAAGTGGAACTTAGATTTGGAATTTCAAATTCCATAACCTGTTCAAGGGTCCCATTTGTATATAGTGCATAGAAGATCATAGGTTTACTCAAAGGTAACACCTTCGGGGTGTAGTTCGATTGGTAGAATAAAGTACCATCAGAACAACACTTGAACTTCAAGTCAAGGCATAAATGAGTTTTCCCAAGATCCATCATGTTAAATTTCGTCTTCAAGTGTGAAGCAGTTTTCTCAAGCTCTTCTAGAGTCCTAGTGAGATTCATGTCACCGATATAAATTGCAACTCTGGCAATATGGAATAAGACTTCATAATTTAACATGCTAGGGCATAATTCATATCCCTAAATGATCAAATAATCACTTAGACAGGCATCCGCCGGATTGCTTCAATCCATAAATGAACGCCTTAAACGAGTTGAGAGGGTGTTCCGTGGTTTGGAACTATTTTGAACCAGTCCATGTAATTCTTCAGGAACTTACATGTAAATCTCCGTATCAATATCCCCATGGAGAAACACTAATTACATTTCATAATGCTGTAATCAATCACAAGGCGTTTGAGAGAAACCTTGTGTCATAAGGCGTGCATCATATTGCACTATTTCATTCATCTCATTACGCTTCTTTTCCCACTTGTAACACAACAGGGTTACCTTGGGCAGTGTAGGAACGATAGGTCCAAAACACAATTTGGTAAGGAACTTAACTTGGATTGTAATTTCAGTTGTCCAATCAGTTCTACGTTGTCACTAATCAATAGAACATGGTTCGATATTGTCACTTTCATTTAAGTCGGTAGCTACCATATAAGTGAAAACATCATTGATGATAATCTTATTCCAATTCCATTATCTTATCCAAACTAGTATACTGGACCAAAAACTTCAAGTCTTGGGAGTAATTCAGATTAATCTTATGAGATGGAAAGACTAAGACAGCGATTGAGTAGAGATTAATCTAAGGAAGTGAATCATTTGAACCAAGTGATTTTTCGTGCTTCAGGCCGAGATAGATTGATTGGCTATCTGCCGTGTATCGGAACCGTCCAACAAGGGCGGCCAAATTGTCCAACAAGGACATCACACCCTTTAGGGATGTTGACTCAATGTCTGTTAAATACGTCTATCCTTGCAGGCATGTTTGCAGCTGATATATGATCTTATCACTTTAGCTAGATTAGAGGAATGTGTCTAGAGCAACATTCTGAAAGCTAGAATACATCGCATTTGCTTATCACACTTATGTAAATTTGCTTCGTTCTACAGGAATGTTGACGTTCTTATCTCCTCCTGATGGTAGGAAGACTGTCTCATTAAAGTGACAATCCATAAATGAGCGGTAAAGAGATTGTAAGGCTTTAAGAGAGTTAGTGCGAAGGAGAATCATAATCGACAAAGATTAACATCCTTCTTTGAGGACCCATATTGGTACGTTGCGGTGGCGCAACTTGGCACATGGAATGCACACCCAAATGTGTAAATACGAAATGTTAGGTTCGTACCCAGTAACCAACTGTAATGCCGAAATGGTTGGGTGACAATAAGCCTCAAGGTAGACCAACATATCTGTGGACAAGATTGCATAGCCCTAGGCAGAAACTGAAAGCTTGGTGCGTTCACCAAGATCCGACAATCATTAAAATCGCGCTTTATGACCACTTTGTGAGGCTATTTGAGGTGAACATGGGAATTCGATGTTCAATTATAAACCCAAAAAACATGCAATACTTATCGAAAACCGTCAATATAAACTCTCAAACATTATCTACTCTTCCAAACTTTATGGGATAAGTAGGGTAGTGAACCCTTAAAATCAACTAGAAGGTTTAGCAGCAATGTGTGTGGATGAACATGTGACCAGTTTGTCGATTCATCAACCAAAACCATAAATATTTATATTGTCTGCATTTTGGTTGGATTAGTCCACATATATTCCCTTGAAATCCACTGTGAAAAAGGGTGATTTCGTATCTTTGTGAGGGATGATTTAAAATATCAATTTCCCCAATGAGCAGGCTTGGCAAAATGTGCTTGTAGGCATAAGATCCTTACTTCAATTAAAGACATGCATCATAGCATTATTGTTCGACCTAAGTGTCCCAAAAGGTTTTGCCAAGGTAAGTAAACTACTCATTTTTGGAGGTGGTGCAAAGATATTCCACCCTATTTTCTTCAGTGGTTTCATTCATGGTCATTGTTCTCTCGAATATCCTTAAAACTCAATGACATTCTTCGAAAACGGGGAGAATATAAGGTCTCTTAAATGGTAATTTAGTACCATTCATACAATGATGAATGTGCCAATGCTCTTAATTAGGTTGGATAGACCTGAAGTCGTTGCTAGAGATGTGATTTAGATATAAAGTTAGTATGCGTAGCATCACATTCATCTAGAAAACTAACTTTCCCACATTTGTACCTAACCACATGTTTAATTGAATTTGGTCACATGTATTAAGAAACATGATTCAATTAACTCATATTCAAGGACAATATCAATAAGATTATCCATAACTAAAACAAAAGCCAAACATGAATCCGAGAACATAGAAAAATGTTCACAAAGTAAATGGTTTACTAAGGGGATTATGCCAACAATGGCATTCATGTCAAAATTCTGCTCTTCCAACGGTGTCCGATGGAGCAAAATTAAGCTCACATATTGACTGCTAGAATCGTACTCATCAACGACATTGGTAAGGGCACAAACAAGTGCATAACCAATGATCTATTCCATCGAGACGGAAGTAGATTCTGCAGGGTTGAGGTTTGGGAACAATATCCCTAATTCATGAAGTTTTAGGTCTTAGGTGCCAAGGATCACGCTTTGGGCATAATACCACACCTTGGCAGGCCCTGATTCCACCATATGTTGTAAAAACAAACTCGAAATTGATTTGAAAGATAGACACAGACCCAGACTTGAGTTCGGTAGGCTCCAGCCAAAGTTGTAGGGGTTTGTTCGGTAGGCCTCTACCAAAGCAGAGTAGTACCGTTTAGTGGGCCCCAGCTAAAACTAGGAATCACCATTCGGTAGGGCCTTGATCAAACTAGGTCGAGCCATTCGGTAGACTCCAGCCGAACTGGGTTTATACTGTTCAGTAAACTTCAGCTGAAGCTGGATCTATACATGTCTCTCATGTTTATAGTAGTAATCAGATCCAAGAATTTAGTATAGTTCATTTTTCTACATTGCTACTTCAGGAGCGAGTTAGAAACATGGAAGGACAAGAAAAGTGTTCTCTAGTCAAAATTTTATAGGATTTATAAACTTCATAATCGTACTCATTTATCAACATAATCATGGTGTGCTTCAGGCAATATCGTTCATGATTAAACGGGTCATAGAAGCAAGCCAAAGTGCCATGGAATCCTCATTCTAGAGGTATTTCCATTTATAATGCTACTTGCATAAGTATTCGAATGAAGATCATGGCGGAGGCTTATTCAGCTCATTCTATGCCATTGTTGGCTTCAATTGTTTCCCAGCTACTTGATAGTCAAGTGGAGATTCATATCTTGTACACACATAAAGTGATTTCAGTAAAAAAACGTCCAAATTAGTGAAATCGAACTTGTTATAGTTCGACAATCCACTAAATGGAGGGAACAAGATTGTGATTGGTGTTTATGGAAATAAGATCACCATAAACATCAAAGTTAGAACATTTAGGTTTTAAGACATGGTTTACAAGAAAAACATCGGGTTTTCATGAGTGTATTGTTTTATGAAAACTTCGGGTTTCAAAGGCACTAAATTCAAAACTATAGGTTCAATTTCAGTTATGAACTTCGTGTTCATAAAAGGAGGTACCTGTAAGAACACATAATACAATGTACGACTATGTGTAGTGGATTTGGGTTGCTTCAGGAACTCAAGTATGAGTGTTTTAGGACTATGAAAGAGAGTCAACGGTTCAAAGAAAAGAAATAATTTATTGAATTGTTAATTGCCAAAAAGTGGACTTCAGGTCAATAATTTTGGATTCATTATCAGATTAATGGACTGCTGGTCACTTCAATTAATTCAATAGATTGTAACCATCCATGTTTGATCGTAGAAGCAAAAATAATAATAACATTCGGGTTAAAATTATAGAGAATGCCAAAAATAGCATTAGATTTGACAAATTATAGCCCAAGCTTGGTGGGTTAGGTTGCCATGTGTAGGGCAAGGTCCTGAACAGCTTAGTGGGCCTCGACGTAAGCTGCCAAGGCAGCCCATGTGTGGTTGTAGGCCACGGGCCGATTTTGGGCCCAAATAGCGTCGGTCGGGGTGCCGGGGGGAGGGGGGTTCACGGGCCTAGCACAGGGGCTGGCCTGGGGTGTGTGTAAGCCTAGCCGCGGGATGGCTTTGGTTTTAGGCTTGGGTGAGAGAAGCCCAACCAAAAAGCTGTCTTCGGATCGCATGCCAAGGTACAGGGGCCTAACAAGCATGTAGGCTGCAGATAGGCTGGGGCTAGGACAAAGCCTAGCCAACACAAAGGCTTGCTGATAGGTTGGGCCAGGCTGCATGCTTGCTGGTAGGCTAAGGGCTTTAGGCCAGTGGAAAACCCAACCCAGGCCAAAGCCTGGTTGTTTGTGCAGGAGCAGCAAGCCCACGGGGCTGCTGCACGGTGGTCCATGGTGTTGAAACAATGCCATCCTAGTGATGGCATGGCTGCAGGCCAGCTATGTTGGCTCGGCGGCAAGGCCTGGATCAGCGACAAATACCAATTTTATTTTATTTTTTCGAATTCTAGTGTTAAAAACTTTAGTTGCTTCTAAATTAATTCCGATTCTTTGCCTCACAAATTCCACATAGCATAATTGCATATTGCAGGAACAAATATATATATATATATATATATATATATATTGACAAAATATATGAACACATATGCAATATATATAATTGAAAGAAAAATATATATGTAGGGGGTCATGCATCATGGGGAATGTTGTCATGCTTCATGGTCGTTTCAAATTTATTTTAAGAGTACCTGATTGGTAGAAAACAACAAAAGTCTTTAAATTTGTAGAAGATCCTTCTTAGAAAGCTGGAATTGCATCTCTAATGCGTTGTATCATGTCCAACAAAGAAAAACTATATTGAATCAATAGCATGTAGATCAATTCAAAATAATAAATTAATCATAAAAGGAATGATTAAAATGTAATACTCCCTTGATTGAAGTATAAACTCTCTTTAGCGCAGCTTCAAGGGTGTGTTAATAACGTGTGGTAGGCATAATTTACTCAACAATTATGAAGGCCAGAGAGGGAGGGCGCATCACATAGAGAGAGAAGAGAGATGTGTATTTGTGAGGTATGTTCTATTTCACCCCCCATTGTGTCTTTATTTATAGTAGTAGGGAAGGTTAAATCCTTACCCCAAATAGGATTACAACTCTAATAGGATAATATCTAGTCTAAGAGATATGGTAGAATCCCATAAGGATATCCTCGATATGTTAGGATTTACACAATCACATTCCTAATCTAATAGGACTGCATCAATATATATGTACACATTGAGTTCAACCATTTAAGAAAACGAAGAGAAAGGACTTGCACATGTAATCAAAACACACAACAAATGTTGGCGTGCAAAAAATTAACCTTTCTCGAAACACGGTTTAACGCGTGTGTGTGTATTGAGTTCAACCATTTAAGAAAACGAACAGAAAGGACTTGCACATGTAATCAAAACACACAACAAATGTTGGCGTGCAAAAAATTAACCTTTCTCGAAACACGGTTTAACGTGTGTGTGTGTATTGAGTTCAACCATTTAAGAAAACGAACAGAAAGGACTTGCACATGTAATCAAAACACACAACAAATGTTGGCGTGCAAAAAATTAACCTTCCTCGAACCACGGTTTAACGAATGTTTAAAGATCCACACCCATGCATATCTTCATAGGTGCCGTGTAGTCTAATCCTTGTAGGTATGAAATGTTAAATAGCAAATAAAGACTTTCATTAAGAACCATAAGTGTATATATATCGAAATTGTATGATCGATATTCTAAATGGCATTGATTTTTATTTTTTTACAAAACGGACACATTGTCCTAATTATTGTAATCTTCTACTTACATTTTTTGGCCTGAACATGGTGGAGATTGGTTGTCAACTTGTTATTTCCGAAATTTAAATCTAAGACATCTCACTTACAAATAAAGAGAAATAGCATTGGATCGTAGTACAACGTAATCCAAAACTTCAAGTAGCTACTTAATTTAAATTCCAAAAGTTGATCATTCTCACTTTCTTTGTATTTTCTGGGAACATTATCACTCTGGATTAATTTGAATACCATCATAGCCTTAAAATTTATGTTATCTTGAAAATTTAAGCAATCACTTGCGATAGTAGTTTTTGTGTAGTGCTACACGAGCACTCCAAATAAAACTGCTACTTTCAAATTTTTACGTTTGGCCCTTTTTCCTTTTTAAATAAGGCCCTGCATTTTCACTTGCTGCATGCAAGTTACAAGTTCGTGTAATGTTTAGAAAGCAGTAATGATAGTCGATGAAGTCTAGGTAAAAATTCATGTTAATGGTTATAGACGATTGATGTTTACGTGGTTACGTATTTTTTATTTTTATTTGTAAGTGAGAGTTCACTATAGCACTTACATTTATTTAATACATTATCATCCAACTGACAATGAATATAATTCATGTGAATACACACACACACACATATACATATTTAATACAATCACCAACTGATTGTCGAAATTGATGATTGTATTAAATATGTAACTATTGTAACAAATCACATAATAAGAGGTCTTAAATTCAACTAACATGAATGATGGTGAGTTGGTGATAATTTTAATAACAGAAATGCCACATGGCATTATTTTAGTAGTGGAGTTTGTTAGTATAGTTAGAAGGGTATTGTTGTAATTGGGATATATGGCTATATACACATATTTAATACAATCAGCAACTGATTGTCAAAATTGGTGATTGTATTAAATATGTAACTATTGTAACAAATCACATAATAAGAGGTCTTAAATTCAACTAACATGAATGACGGTGAGTTGGTGATAATTTTAATAACAGAAATGCCACATAGTGTTATTTTAATAGTGGAGTTTGTTAGTATAGTTAGGAGGCTATTGTTGTAATTGGGATATATGGCTATATAAGGGATTGTATAGCTATTGTTTTCATAGAGTTTATTTCCTAAACATTCTCTGAATGCTATCAATACATTCTCTTCTCTCAGCCATTGTTTCTCTATGATTTCTTGTTCTTCTCTATTCAAGTGTCAATATGGTATCATCGCTGGCTCTGGCTCGTCGCCATTTCCGATCTTGAAGAAGTCTTACGCTGATGTATTTGGTGCTTGATTTGGACGTTCGAAGGTCTGAAGAGTGGGTTGCTGAGAAGGTTGAAAGTCGGAAAAAGTGGGTTCTCATTAGGGAGATTTGTGTTGTGAATCAGGTGAAATCGTTTATGTTAATGATGCAGTATTGTTTGGGTTTTCTAAAATTGTGGGTTTCTTGAATTCTTGGTCTGTATGAAGTAAAAGTTTTGGGTTTTTTTCTTTTCGATTCTTGATGTGTTGATTTCAGAAAGTGTCATTCTTTCTGGGTATATCTTGGAGTATCATTCTCTAAGAGTTGAGGTTTACGATTTGTAGAAACGAAGATAGAAGCTGTTATTCTTTCTGTGAATCTTGGAGTGTCATTCTCTCAAGATTGTGATTGATTTCTAGGGATTTATCAAATTTGTTTGATTTATGTGAATCTTGGAGTGTCATTCTCTCGAGATTGTGATTAAGGAAGTTTGCTGTGATTTGTTTTTGTTCTTGGAGTATCAATCTCTGTGATTAGAATATTTTGCTGTGATTTGTATTGGGTGCATTCATTGTCAATGGCGTATTCATTCAAGATAGAGAATTTGTTGGGTATGCTAACTATAAAACTCAGGGATGACAATTTCGCTATAGGCGTTTCAATTTCAGTCTGTGCTTAAACGGTATAAACATTTTGGCCATTTTGATGGTACGGTTATATGTCCATCAAAGTTTGTAGTAAGTCCAAAAACTGGTATCACGAAGGAAATCTCTGCAGCGTTTCTTGAATGGGACTCTATTGATTTAGCTCTTATCAGTTTGTTACTTGCTATTTTAACAAATGAGGCAATGGAATATGTTCTTGGTTGTAGGACTGCTTTTGAAGCATGGACAAATCTTGTTGAACGGTATGCATCTGTTTCAAAGTCTAGAATTAATCATTTGAAGACAGAATTGCATACAATTCAGAAAGGCACAGATAGTATTATAAGTATTTGTTAAGGTTAAAGAATATTAGGGATCAGTTGATTGTTGCAGGGGAAACAATTTCTAATAATGACATAATGATTACTGGGTTAGTTGGGTTGCCTAAGGAATATGGTGTTATTAGAATTATTATCTTGGCCAGAGAGTCTTCGATTACTCTGAGGGAATTTCGTGCACAATCGCTTGGGACTGAAAGGAAATTCAAGGGGAAATGAGTTTATTATCTCAAAATGTGTCTGCTCTTTTGGTGCAAGGTTCTAATTCTAGTCAAATTCCTGGTTCTGGTTATCTCATGTATGGTCAAGGATCTGCATCTTCATCCAATCCTCAAAGTCATAGTCACATACCTACTACTACAAGGGGTACAATCTTCCAACAATCACATCTACATCAACCATCTTCTAGGTCTCATCAAGGTTGATTTGAGCCTCAACAGTTTGGTTCACTACCTATTTCTCCAGGTTATCCTGAAGTATATGGCTACAGTTTTGTGGGACAGTCAAACTCAAGACATCAACAAGGTTTTAAGTCTTAGAATTCTGGTTCCAGGTTCAACAATGGTTATCATTTCAAGCTTAACAACATCAATTATAGGGGTAATAATTTCAGAGGTAGGGGATATACCAATGGTAACAATTTCTACTCTACAGGGTCAAGAAATACACATAATGGTATTGGTTCATGGTCAGGCAATACATAAGCAAGAACAACTGTTGTTATTGAATGTCAAATATGTAATAAAAGGACATAGCTACAAATTGTTTTCACCTAAATGCAAACAATCATTCTCCGGGCTTTCTTGTGGAATGCCAGATTTGTGGAAAAAGAGGCCACTCTGCCTTAGACTGTTGCCATAGGGGAAATTATGCATTCTAGGGTCAGCCACCACCATCATCAGTGTCTTCCATGCATGCACAACAAACAAATCAAGTGTTTCCTCAAGATTCGTGGATTGTAGACTTATGTACCTCTCACTATATGACTGCAGATATCGGTACTTTGAGTCAAGTTACACCTTTTCAAGGTTCTGAGAACATAACTATGGGTAATGGATCCAGTTTACCAATTCAAAACATTGGTTCTAATTTAATACAAACCAACAATCATTCACTCATACTCAGCAAAGTTCTTCATGTTCCAAAAATTGCAAGAAGTCTTCTTTCAGTTAAGCAATTATGTGCAGATAACCATAGCTGGTTGATATGTGATGAAAGTGGTTTTTTTTTTTTTTTGTGCAGGACAAGAAGACAAGGGAGGTGGTGTATCACGAAAGGAGTAAACCAGAAGAATTATTTCAAATACCAATATTTCAAACATCAGAATGTTAAAGTCTGCTACAAATGATCTAGTTGCTTACTTGGGGAAGATGGTGAAATCCAGTATATGACATCAAACATTGGGACATATTGCCAATGATACTATGATTACTATGTTGAAACAGTGTAAAGTTTTACACAAGTTAGATGATACACATACTACTTGTATTTCTTGTATTCAAGGAAAGATTTCTAGGATACCTTTTCCTATTATAAATGACAGATGTTTGATTCCTTTTGAGAAGGTTCATTGTGATGTTTGGGGTCCTACTCCTATCAAATCCTTAGAAAGATACATATACTATGTACTATTGGTTGATGAATATACAAGATTTACTTGGATATTTGCCATGTGCATTAAGTCTAATGTGTATGAAATCTTCGCTACCTTCTACAATTTTGTTCAAACTCAATTTGGGATATCAATTAAAGGATTACAAACAGATGGTGGGGTGAATATACTAGCTAGAGATTTACATCATTTATGGCTGCAAAAGGGTTATGCAATTTATTTCATGTCCTTATACTCCTCAATAGAATGGCATATCTGAGAGGAAGCATAGACACATTGTGGATGCTGCACCCACTCTCTTAAATGTTGTTGGTTTAACTAGTGAGTTATGGTATCTTGCATGTGCTCATGCAGTGTTTCTGATTAACAAGATGCCACGTAAAACCTTGTCATTTAGCTCTCCATATCTTCTTTTATACAACAAGGTACCTGAATTGCAGTCTCTAAGAATTTTTGGATCATCAATATTTCCCAGGATAAAACCCTATAATAGCAATAAGTTGCAGTTAAGGTCAAAGATGTGTATTTTCCGAGGCTATACAATGGGGTATAAGGGAGTTATTTGTTATGACACACAGTCTAGGAAATGTATTATATCAAGACATGTTATCTTTGAAGAATCGATTTTTCCTGCAAAATTGGGATTGTCACAAATAAAAGATCAATCTATATGGACATCATGTACTTCCACTTCTGTGATTGTACCATGTCCAATCCCAATGACTCATATAAGTTCTACATCTAAGACTGGTTATACACCTGCAACACATCATGTATTGGCTGAGACATCACCTCCCAGTTTAGATACTCATGTTAATAATACATCCATTTGCCACAGTTCTGGATCTTCATCAACAACAGATCATGATTCTACTCTTTTCACTGCTTGTGATACACCTCATTTGCTTCTTGTCCTCAATCCAGCACAACTTACATGTCTTTTGGTACTACTTCTTCTATCTCCCCTATTCAGCAACAAAGACACCATGGCATTCAAACTAGGCTATAAACAGGTGCCATTTCAAGAAAGAATTATGCAACTTACTTGGCTGCTTTACCTGAGTTAAGTTCACTACAATTTTTTGATTCTGGTGCTACTTAAATATCTGATACAATCTATGGTGGATATTCCTTCCTTGCTGAGATAACAAAAGTTGAAAAACCTAAGACGTTTAAGCTGCATCTACTAAAACTGAGTGGAAATTGGCCATGCAAGAGGAGTGTGATGCATTGAAGGCCTAAGGGACATGGGTGTTGGTTCCACCCCTATATCATAGAACCATTATAGGAAGCAAATGGGTTTATAAAGTTAAGAAGAATCCTGATGGATCAATATCGAGATACAAGGCTAGGCTGGTAACATAAGGTTTCACTCAGGAACAAGGTTTGGATTATTCTGAGACTTTTAGTCCGATTGTGAAACACACATAAGTAAGGGTTATCTTAGCACTAGTTGCTCAATATGGTTGGAATCTAAGACAATTGGATATTAAAAATGCATTTTTACATGGTGATCTTGAAGAGGAAGTCTATATGAAGTAACCTCAGGGGTTTATGGATCCTACTTGTCCAGGTTATGTGTGTAAACTCATCAAATCTCTCCATGGCTTGAAGCAACCACTTAGAGCCTGGAATTCAAAGTTCACAAGTTACCTTCCTTTTCTTGGTTTTAAAGCTTCTCTATCTGATACTAGCCTATTTGTTAAAGTGGATGAAGAGGATATTATTATACTTCTACTCTATGTAGATGATATAATACTTACTGGATCTAATTCCACAAAGATTTAAGAAGTAATAGGTGATATTACAGGAGTATTTGATCTTAAAGATATGGGCAAATTATCATTTTTTTTCTGGGGTTGCATATTCAGTACAAGGAAGTTGGATCTTTATTCATTACTCAATCCAAGTATGTAAGAGACCTACTGAAAAAGGCATCCATGGAGACATGCAAACCAACCACCACACCATCAAAACCTCATACACAATTGCTTGAACAAGAAGGCACTGTTCTTTTAGATCCTAGTCATTACAAAAGCTTAGTAGGGGTTCTTCAATATCTAACCTTCACTAGGCCAGATATTGCTCACGCTGTGAATATGGTTTGCCAATTTATGACATCTCCTACTGATCTACACATGCATCTGGTTAAAAGAATTCTCAGATACCTAAAAGGTACACTAGACTATGGTTTTCATTATAAAAAGAGCCATGATTTCAACTTGACTACTTACTCAGACTCAGATTGAGCAGCTGATATCAACACCTGCAGATCAATAACTGGTTTTGTGGTTTACTTGGGAGATAATCCAATCTCATGGCAGTCTAAGAAGCAGTTGACAATATCTCGTAGTTCTAAAGAGGCTGAGTACAAGGCCCTAGCTCATTTTGCAGCAGATTTATGTTGGATTCGATCTCTGTTTAAAGATATGCATCAGGTGCTTTCAACTCCTCCATTACTTCACTATTATAACTTGATAACTTGAGTGCTATAACTTTGAGGTCAAATCTTGTTTTCCACTCAAAGATCAAACATCTTGACACATATTACCACTTTGTTTGAGAAAAAGTACAAAAGGAAGATCTACTCGTTCAATATATACCCATGAAATATCAGATTGCCAATGTTTTACAAAAGGGTTGCACATCCCAATGTTCTTGAAGCATTGCAGACATCTTGGTCTTGTAGTTCCAGATTAGTTTCAAAGCTCAAGCTAGTTCAAACTTCCCTTGGCTGCACCAAGTTCAGTTTGAGGGGGGAGTAATAACAGAAATGCCACATGACGCTATTTTAGTAGTGGAGTTTGTTAGTATAGTTAGAAGGGTATTGATGTCATTGGGATATATGGCTATATAAGGGATTGTATAGCTATTGTTCTCATAGAGTTTATTTCGTAAACATTCTTTGAAAGCTATCAATACATTCTCTTCTTTCTGCCATTGTTTCTCTGTGATTTCTTGTTCTTCTCTATCTTCAAGTGTTAATAAATTTGTCACAGTAAGAAGTCCCTTCACTGGCTACAAATAATTTTAGTCTCTCTCTCTCTCTCTCTCTCTCTCTCTCTCTCTCTCTCTCTTTCTCTCTGTGTCTCTCTGTCTATAGATATACATATATATATATATATATATATATATATGGACGACACATTTTTGGCACACATCTCTTAATTAAGGCCTACTCCAAAATGTATTTCAACGATTCAAACCATCTATCTCCATCAAATATTATCCAAGTCCAAAACCATGTATGATTGTTGGACAAAATGGTAGTTAATTATTTTTAGTATTTCTTTTTAGAACCGCATTCGTCTATTTTCTTCACTACAAATGAAGATATTAATAATTTTGGATTTATCTAATTTTGTACAAAGATGAACTATGAATAAGTGTAAAAAAACATAACGGAGTGGGCCCTAAGAAAATGTCATAATTAATAGGAAAGTTATACTTTCATTGATAAAAATGATAACATTACTATTGGTATTTATACAAAGCTTGTAACAGACACTTGTGCTAGCCACTTATTCCAACTAACACTAGCTAACTATCAAAACTGTTACAAAATATCACAACAGAAAATGTAACTAAGTGTGCCTTATTATCCCCCTCAAACTAAATTGAGGAATTCGAGAGAAAGTTTGTCTCTTAACAGAAGAAATCTCGGCTTTGGAAGAGACTTAGTACAGATGTCAGCAAGTTGATCTTGGGTATAGATAAAATGCACTGAAATAGCATTGGCAAGAACCTTTTCTCTAATATAGTGGTAGTCAATTTCCACGTGTTTGGTGCGAGCATGAAAAATGGGGTTCTTGGCTAATGATATTGCTGAAATATTGTCACACCAAAGTTTTGGTGAACAAGGCAGAACCAAACCTACATCAGTCAAAAGCTTGCAGATCCAAGTAATTTCTGCAGCTGTTGTGGCAAGAGAATGTGATGTCTACAATACCATGTGACATGCATGCTACGGCCGTGTAGTGAATAATTTAAATTATTCGGTAATGCTAGAGAGATTAATTTTTATAGTCATCTTTTTTAGACCACATAACTATCAACTGTCACATAATGCGGTTTACAAAAAATAGTCTAAAATTTAATCTCCTTAACATTTTCCTAAATTATAACACGTGTAGAATTTTTAAAAACTAACCTTAAACCAAAATCATCAGACCTATAGAGTTTTATAATCCACATTTTAGGATTGTATGGAGCTGGATTTGGCTTTACAATCGTCCTTTGTATTGCAAAACTGCTACCCTAGATTTTATAACATTTTTCATACCATATTGGTGCTACCACCTCACTAACAGAGATGAGACCTACAATGTTGGTGGTCCGACTTCTATTAAAAAAGTGATATGAATGTGGTATGAAAAATGTTGCAAGTGTAGCAAATTTTTAGTTAAAATACTAAACTTTTAGCTAAAATACCTTCTAGTTGAAAAGTCAAATTAATAAGGTGGTTTATTAATATTTGAAGATATGTATGTAACGTGTAATTAAGAGTTTGAAGTTAGAACTCACTGGGAAGTCACCCTACGTGCGTATTTTGAACTGGGGAACGCTGGACGTTGGGGTGGGTCTTCAACATTCTACTCATCGTGCCACCCATTCCTGTGGAGCTACGAGGATTAATTTGCTATGATATTAAAGTGGAAGTTACATGGTTAACGTCAAAACGTATTGACCATATATATACTGGATTTCATGTGCCATGCATGGCTTATTTCTCATTTGTTCTTCTTCTTCACTCGGCAGGCACCTCCCTTAATTCTGATCACGAACACGTATTTCTGATTTGTTAATGGTCCGTCGGTCTTACCTACCGACCAATCCCTCATTTGTGTTTCTGGGAAAAATCTAAGAAATTGTGAAGCAACTTACTGCATGCGGACCTTTGACGATTTCTTTCTTTCTTTCTTTCTTAACAAGGAACTGATATGGATGCATCCACACACGCATGCATGCCTGGACAGCCTATAGATTAAGATATGATCCCTTTATCTATAGGCATAAAGAGGGATACGTAGGGCATCACACGCAGGTTATCCCATATAACTTGAGGGAAAGGGTTAATTATTTGTTGACCTATACTAAAAATGTCCTAAGTTATTTTGACACATCATAATACATATCATTTTTGTTTTTCTTGTCAATTACAGATTTCACAACAAAGTCCAAACTGCCAACGGATAAAGATTTTGTATTTGCAGGTAGACCAGCCACTTAAAAAATGAGAAAGGTACAAATGATACGTCACAACTCGATGTGTTTACAATCCAAATGATATACAGGCCTATCAAATTATCAGAGAATGGGACAAAGACCCACTTCCAACAATACAAATATTGTCCCTAATTTGTTAATTACCACCTGCACAGTTCGACAAGTGGGGTTTTATCAGATAATGCATCGGTGTTAGTTGAAGTGTGGTTATGATATTTAAACTCTTCTTTCTTTCTTTCTCTAGCCAATGTGGGATATTCAACACGCCCCCTCACATGGGACCCAATTAAGGGGCCACGCGGGGGAAATCCACACATTGGCAACCACATGGGGCCAATGAGACTCACACAACATGAGGGGTCAAAGGGACCCACCATCCTCAAGAGAGGGCAAGGGGACCCACCCACCACGTGGATGTACAAGCTCATTTCCTGGCTCTGATTCCATTTTAAATTATCAGAGAGATAGGAAGACCCACTTCCAACAACAAAGATATTGTCCCCAGCTTGTCGATACCACATCCATAGTCCGATACGTGTGAGTTTTATCACAACAAGCCTCGGTATTAGCTAAAGTGGGATTAGGATATTTAAACTCTTAAATTTCTCTTCTCTAGTCAATGACAGATATTCAATACGCCCCTCATGTGGGACTCAATTAGTGGGTCTCACATGGGAGATCCACACATAGGCAACCACGTGGAACCAAGGAGATGCACCCAACATGCGGAAATTTCAAAAGACTACCCAGCCTTGTTGGCCAAGGCTATAGACTCGTTGGAAATGGCCTTTGGCCCGTCTCTCCAATAATTTGACATGGTATCAGAGAAATGGAGTGGCCCTACATTGCCACATGATAAGTGGTCCCTAGGACCCCACGCAATGATGGTGGTTCCCCTGACCCACAATATTGGTTGAGTCCTCTTGGCTCCACGAGGTTGTCAAGGTGTGGATCTCCCACGTGCGACCCAATAATTGGGTCTCATGTGAAGAGTCATGTTGAACATCTCCCATTAGCTAGAGGAAGAGAAATTTATGAGTTTAAATATCATGACCCCACTCTAATAAATACTCAGGCCTTTTGTGATTAAACCCCACACATGTCGAACTGTGAAAATATCGGTGTTGTTGGAAGTGGGTCGTTGGCCTGTTTCTCTAATAATTTGATAGTTTGCAGAAAGAACCACTGTCAGTTCAAATGTAAACCTTTCCAGGGGAAAAAAAAAATAAAAAAGTAAAAATAAAAATAAAAAGTAAAAAATAAAAAACCCTATCAATGATAGCGGTAAAGTAGTTTATATGGATCAATTTCTGGTCAAACCAGATACACATTTCTGGTTACAATCTAGATTGCCTGAACAAACAACTGGAAAATGGAAACTAGAGCCAAGAAGTACGAACACGAGAGTTGGGGGTTTTTAAAAATACTACTACTCAAAGTCCCTAATTGTCAGGCTTTACGCTGTTTTGGCAGGAAAAATGAATAGCATGCTTAAGTGAAGACTTTCTGCAGAAATAAACTCTCCAGCTTTATTTTTATATATAGAAGGAAGACATAAAACAAAATAATGTAATGCTTGTGTAATTAGCGCTATATGAGGCAATTACGTATTGTGCTTACATAACATATCCAATCCGTCCATCAGGTAGAAGAATCGCCATCATTGCCATGCCACCAGGAGCTAGTCCCGGTCCAGACATCAAGGGCTACAATCAAAATTCAGCATAACTTTAGAAATCATGCACCTAAAAAAGCATGACAGATAAGATTTGGACGCAATAGCATTAAATCACCAAATATTTGTATGTCCTGTGCTTTCAACAAAGCTTGCAGATAGATACTTTCACAGATCTACAAAACATGCATTAGTGCATGGAAGAAAGACGATATACCAAGTTCCACAACTCAGATTCATAACTCTGGAAAAAATGCATTCAATTAAAAGCGACATGGATGAACCGAAGTTGGACCCTACGATAAGACGACTGAGTAGCTCCATGTAAGTTTATGTGAGACCTTGAGCAATGAAATATTCCGACGGTTAAACAAAGATGCAACGAAATCCTTACCGGGAGATGAGGAATGCACGCGCGACACCTTGATACTACTACCTCCTCTTCTTCTGGACAGAACTCGGGACAAGTCGCCACATTGACATGCAAGTTGAGGAACTGTAGCGGCAGCTTGCGGCCTAGGGCGATTAGATGACCGGAACTTACACGCCCTCTAATTATCTGGCACAATCATTTGCCTCTATTGTAACCTTAAACTTGGCACAATGACATATTTCCCTTGAACTTTGGTGTGGCAGATGGCTTTGTCGCAATTCTTCGTCGCACAAAAACTATTGGTTGTGCGATGATATATATATATTTTTTTTGTCTCACAAGTGTTTACTGTTGGATATATGCCAACAATCTGTGATAAAATTATATATGCTAATAAATAATAAATGCGAATATGAAATTAACAGAGTATGAACAAAACAAAAATATAAAATAGACAACTTGAAGATCGAGGCTTGCGTACCGCAATGTCCTTGAAATAGAAATTTCGTCCCTACTCAGTGCTTGTAGTTCTACGGACGTCTGCTTCACCAGGATTCAACGATCAAGTTAGAATTTCAGCACCGAAAAACTTAACTTCTGGCAAATTTATGTGTGACCAACCCCAAGGTTAAGCCCAATTTCATTCTCAAAGGTCCATTGCTCCAATTACTATCTATAAAAGACAAAACCTTATAAAGTGAGGAAACCTTTTAGGAATGGCCAATGTGGGACAATGAAATTTCTACTCAAAATTTCCAACAATACCCCACATTTGAGTTGAAATTTCATTCAAACTCCAACAATACCCCACATTTGAATGCAAATGTAAATGCAAATGTATGACTACGCTGCCTAAAACTAAGAGAGAATAGACATGACATGCATCGAGTGAAGTGTTTTTTGGACTTGAACTTACCCTATGAAAACATATCGGGTTTACTTGGTGACGCAGTGGATGTGGAAGATCTTGAACTGTTCACCGCAGTAGTAAACCGAGACAATATGCTACACATATATCACGTCTGCCACATGTCAATTCATACGGTTGTGTTCATTTTGGCCTTGAACAAATCCCGGATTTCGTAGGAGCTTTAGAGAATTTAGCCATTTCAATTCTCATAAATGCGGCCATATTTACTCCTATATAGGTGACATTAATTAAGAATAGTTTGCAATATTAACAAGATATTAATGTCATTAAATGTATAAAACATAACCCCTCAAACTCAACGGACAACACACATTTTATCATAAGAATGGGTAAGTTGTGTGTTCAACTTTTGAATCAAACTCAACCAGTTTGCCTATTGAACCTAGACCATGGGATCTTCAATCAGCCAAGTTAGGTTTCCATCCAGTTCGATTCATTGAATTGGCTTGAGACCCATTCCCCTCGATGTAAATAAAATTTACTCTCTCGGAAGGCCTTTTGTCAAAAGATCAGCTATATATTCTTTTGACTTTACATAATCAATGGATATTATTCCATTGGAGAGCAACTTCTTAAGGGTAGTGTGCCGACACCTAATGTGTCACGACTTGCCATTGTATACATGACTTTTGGCCCTTGATTGCACAGCCATACTGTCACAATGTATACATATAGCAGTTACAGGCTTTGGCCACACTAGAATATCCTCCAGAAAATGTTTGAGCCACTTGGCTTCGTTGCCAGCCAAGTCTAAAGCTATAAACTCGGACTCCATGGTGGAACGAGCTATACATTTCTGTTTAGAGGATTTCCAAGATATTGCTACACCTCCCAAGGTAAAAACATATCCACTTGTCGACTTGGATTCTGTAGTGTCAGAAATCCAATTGGCATCACTGAAGCCTTTTACAACAAATGGATACTTTGTGTAGTGTAATCCGTAGTTAAGTGTATTTTTCAAATACCTTAACACTCTTACTAAAGCATCCCAATGCGCTTGTGTGGGATTACTTGTATATCTACTAAGCCTACTTACTGCATAATCTAAGTATGGCCTAGTTGAATTCATCAAGTACATTAGACTTCCAATTACTTGAGAATATTCAAGTTGAGATATGGCATTGCCTTTATTTTTCTCCAACTTGCATCCAACATCAAAAGGAGTTGCAGCAGGTTTGCAGTCAAATTGACCAAACCTTCATAATATTTTTTCTGCATAATGGGATTGTGTAAGGACATACCCTTCACTGTTTCTCTTAATTTGAATTCCTAAAATGACATCAGCTTGACCTAAGTCTTTCATGTCAAAATTTGAATTCAACATTTTCTTTGTTTTGTTTATTACATCTTTATTGCTTCCCATTATGAGCATATCATCCACATACAAGCAGGCAATAACGTAAGTTTTATCATTACTCTTAATGTAGGCACATTTGTCAGATTCATTTATTTTGAACCCATGTGCCAACAAAGTATGATCAAATTTCTCGTGCCATTGTTTTGGGGCTTCTTTAAGTCCATATAATGACTCAACTAATTTGCACACTTTGCTTTCTTGTCCTTTAAGCACGAATCCTTCAGGTTGTTCCATGTATATCAAAGTTGTATACAGCTGCAATCGCTATTAACGTCCTAATTGACGTTATGCGAGAAACTGGAGAATAGGTGTCGAAATAATCCAACCCTTCCTTTTGGCCATAACCTTTGGCTACTAAACGTGCCTTGAATTTATCAATGGTTCCATCCGCCTTAAGTTTCTTCTTGAAAATCCATTTATGACCAATTGGTTTACTACCGGGAGGTGAATCAACCAATTCTTCCATAATGGATTCCATTTCACTTTTAATTGCTTCCTTCCATAAAGGAGTCTCGGAATAGGTCATTGCTTCTTTAAAAGTTCTAGGTTCATTCTCAGACAAGAAAGTAATGAAATCTGGTCCAAAGTTTTTAGAAACTTTGATTCTTTTTCCTCTTCTTGGTTCCACATCTTGGACACCAGAAGAAGAGGCTTCATCATGACTATGATCATGAACCCTCTTTGTATTAGCACCAGATTCCTTTTCCTTGTAAGGAAGTATATCCTCAAAGAATTCTGCATCCGCTGATTGTAATATAGTGTTAACATGTATGTCAGAAATCGATGATTTTACAACAAGGAACCTATAAGCAGCATTATTTTTTGCATATCCAATGAATACGCAGTCAATAGTTTTAGATCCTAGTTTCGTTCTTTTTGGTAACAGAACTTACACCTTTGCTAAACAACCCCACACTTTGAGGGTTTTATAAGTGGGTTTATATCCTTTCCATAGTTCATAAGGTGACTTGTCAATCTTCTTTAGAGGAACCTTATTCAATATGGTATTTGCAGTAAGTAAAGCTTCATCCCACAAACCGTGTGGAAGCCCTGAACTATTTAACATGGAATTAATTATATCTTTGAATGTTCTATTTTTTCTTTTAGAAGCACCATTTTGTTGAGGTGTGTATGGAGCCGTTGTTTGATGTATAATTCCATGTTGTGCACAAAAATCTGAGAAGGCAGTAAACTCATACTCTCCTCCTCTATCAAATCTAAGTGCTTTGATTTTTCTCTCAAGTTGATTTTCAACTTCGGCTTTATATGTCTTAAACATATTCAAAGATTCGTCCTTGCTATGAATCAAATAAACATAGCAATACTTATTGCAATCATCAATAAAAGTGACATAATAATTCTTTCCTCCACGAGTTGGTGTGGATTTAAAGTCACAAAGATCACTATGAATTAATCCAAGTAATTCATTTGATCTTTCCAGAATTGACTTTCTTGTTTGCCTAGCAAATTTCGTTTCAGTATATGTTTCACACTTATGATTAAAATCAATTTCGAATTTAGATAACAATTCTAATTCAACCATTCTTTGTATGGAACGAAAATTAACATGTCCTAATCTAGCATGCCAAATATTATAAGACTCAATAATATAAGTATAAGCGTTTATTTTATTAGCATCATCAATGGCAATTACATTGAGTTTCACGAGGCCATCAGCCACATAACCTTTTTCAACAAACATCCCACCCTTGGTAAGTACAAATTTGTTAGATTCCATTACAAGTTTAAAGCCCTTAGCAATCATAATAGGTCCAAAAATCAAGTTCTTCCTCATTTCAAGAACATGCAGCACATTCAGCAAGGTGAGACTCTTTCCAGATGTGAATTTGAGAACCACTTTGCCTTTGCCCTCTACCACAGATGAAGCAGAATTGCCCATATACAGCTTTTCTCCATGGGTAGCAAGATGGTATTCAGTGAACAGATTTCTGCCAACGCAGATGTGCTTGGTAGCACCAATATCCATCAACCATTCACTCCCATTTGAGACTATATTGACCTCGGACACAACAGCAGCCAATTCTTCATTAGTGGTTGCCATGTTAGCATGGTTGTTGTTGTTTCCATTGGCATGATTTCCATCCTTGCGATGATAACAATCTTATGCCTTGTGACCAGATTTGCCACACACATAGCATGTGCCCTTAATCTTCTTTAGATTCTTGCCTTTTGGAGCAAGGGCAGATTGTACAAAACTGCTTGGTTTTCGGAGCCTTAATCTTCTTCGACTTGGCCTTGGAGTTTCCTCCCTTAACATAATTTGCATTGGCTTCAATGGCAGTAAACCCTCCAGAATGGTCTGCCTTTCTGTGGTCTTCTTCCACTCATAGCCTCAGAATCAAATCCTCCATATTCATCTCATGACGCTTATGCTTGAGATAAATTTTGAAGTCATTCCAGGAAGTTGGCAACTTTTCGATTATCACCTCAACTTGAAAATGCTCATTAATCTCGCATTCCCATAGTGCAATTCATAGATCAATTTCTAGATTTCTTCGACCTCAGAGACAACAAATTTTGAATCCACCATTGTATATTTAAGAAACTTACCGATCACAAATTTCTTTGAACCGGCATCATCAATCTTATACTTTTTCTCCAGGGATTCCCACAACTCCTTTGCTATCTTGCACAAAGAATAAATGTCATAAAGATTGTCATCCAAACTATTCAGAATATAATTCCTGCAACAAAACTCAGAATGATTCCAAGCTTCAATTGCCATGACAGTCTCTTTCGTCATTGGATTCTCATTAGACTTCAGAGCTTCTTCCTTGACAACATGAGCGATATTCATGGTTGTCAAGTAAACCAACATCTTCTGTTGCCATCACTTGAAGTCCAGCCCTTTGAACTTCTCAGGCTTTTCAAAGTATTTTGGCACAACGCCATTCACAAACACAGATAGTTGATCCATTTTTGTTTCGAGATTGTTGGATATATGTCAACAATCTGTGATAAAGTTATATATGCTAATAAATAATAAATACGAATAGGAAATTAATAGAGTATGAACAAACAGACAACTTGAAGATCGAGGCCTACGTATCGCAATGTCCTTGAAACAGAAATTTCGTCCCTACTCAGTGCTTGTAGTTCTACGGACGTTTGCTTCACCAGGATTCAACGATCAAGTTAGAATTCTAGCATCGAAAAACTTAACTTCTGGCGAATTTATGTGTGATTCTCTCAGTAAGAAGGTTTAGGAATGTAGAAGAAGAATTTGATAATTTCTATGTTCTAAATGTCATGCAGATGGATGTATATATAGTGGGATTATGCCTGTTCGCAACAAGTATGAGAATGAGATGTGACTGTTGGGAGACATCTCTTCAGAGAGGTGTTGTGCTCTCTGCGTTTTTCCATTGGCTTCAGACTTCATTTGAAAAATGAGTCTATTAAAAAATAATTTAATTAAATTCGAAATTAATTAAAAAATAATATTAAAGATGAGTATGTTCAAAGATGAGTCTGTCTAAAGATGAGTCTGTCCCAAGGCCCATCTTTTGATAATTAATTACATATTAATTATTAATTAATTATCAATTAATTAGTACACCCCAAAGCCCAACCCCAAGGTTGAGCCCAATTTCATTCTCAAAGGTCCATTGCTCCAATCACAATCTATAAGAGACAAAACCTTATAAAGTGAGGAAACCCTTTAGGAATGACCAATGGGGGACAATGAAATTTCTACTCAAAATTTCCAACATTTACTTCTCACCCTTCGTTGCCCCAGTTTTGACGCGATGAAACTGTTTTACGCAACAAACTTGTTTTCCTCGCGTAAACTGTTTTCTATATTGGTGGTTGTGAAGTCTAGATTTATTTGTTTGGCTTTCCTTGTCAAAAGTTGTAAATCATTTCACACATGCTCTTAGATAGTCATTGAATTTACAACTCTATTATGAGTTTATCTTGCTAGATTTTGCATCCAAAGGCATTGGTTGAGGACAATCATCATCACAAAAGGTTTGTCCATTCATATGCATTCATGGATAAACCTGAGTTCATTCTGACTAGTGACTTTGTTGCATCAATTTTATGCGCTAACTTCTAGCTATCTGGGCACACAAATTAAGACAACCCATATAGGCTGACTGACACCATTTTGCTGGTGGTCCATTTCTAGCCCCTTATCTGCTCAAATTGTCTGCTAGGTTGACAAGTGGTTAATGTCCTTGTTGGAGATGTAAAAAACAGAGTTGTCTATATAACCTTAGCTAGGGTTTTCATCCTCTTTGGTTGAGAAAGATTAACTTTAGAGAAAGACATTGTTTTTCATCTCCATCTCAAACCCCCTAGGAACATTAAGCATATTTTATGGGCAATGTTCTTCATCGAATATTTCTAAATCTATCTTTGAAATTGCTTGCTCAAATTCATTTTATATGCTCATTTTTTTTTTTTTTTTTGGCTACATTTCCAAAAAAGAGTTGATTTTAGCTTTGAGCTACTTCTTGTGGTCTTCATTGAAACCCTAGCCACAAAACCATGTTCATGCATGAAACACCCAATCATTGCATATTAGGGTAGCTTGTCTTCATGGTTTTGTTTTAATTTTGTGGTCAAGTTCTTCAAGTTTTAAATCTTTAAACTGACCCGTTTTGGATTCTCATAAGTTTCTTCCTTCAAGTATTTGTCTGGAGAAACTAACTAGTCATTAAATCCATATTTTTCATAACCATATTGTTATATCATTTGCATTGGTTGTATTGATATCGATCCCACAAGGTGAAGAGCTCAGGAGGAGCTGCCACTTCGTGAAGACCGAAAGAGTTCATCTCGTGTAAGGCAAGGCTACACAAAGGTAAAGTTGATCCGTAGATAGGGATCTAGGAATTAAGCTTGTGTGGTCTTTTTATGAACCTTGTTTACACTATTGGATTGCACTCAGTGGACAGTCCTCGGTATTTTAACCCAGAGGTGGGTGTTTCTGGCAAAAACCTTCTTGCGCTCATTGTCTCTTAAACTTGTCCACATATCTTACTTACTTGCATATGTTTCAAGCATCCTATGAGTTATTCATTGATATGTGTTAGCTACCAAGTTTACACTACATATTAAATGAACTGAATTGATGTTGACTAGTATAGCTTGTAGTGAACTTAGTTTGATTCGTAGATTTGCATTTGATTAATTGACGACTCTATATTTAGTTGACTAGTGAGCTTGACTAGTCAATCCAACATACTTTGTTTCATAATTGCTTTATCGTTGTTGTTTGCATAATGAATTGATATGCAAATGTGTTCAAGTTTAGGAATTATTGTTGTGAAACTAATTTGGGCAGACTCTGATTAGTTAGATGTATTGGTCAGTTAGGATTTGTCATTGCAATTACTCTTCATATTACTGAATAACTTGTAACTAGTTGACTAGCTCATTTGACTAGTCTACTGTGCAAAGTTAAATTTTTATTTGTAGGATATTCTACCTAGTACCAATTTCAGTGGTGGCCTACCGGATTCACTCAATCATTTTTAGCAAGGAGAAAAAATTATCTCTTAAAGGCTCCTAGCTTTAATTACTATTTCTAAATAACTTTTTAAATAAAAAGACTCCATTTCTATTGGTATTTATTATGACTCTCTAAATTAAATGGTATGGCTACAGAATAAATGTTTTTGGGAGCTATTAAAATAGCTTTCTACCCCCTTTTATTTATTTTATATGTAAAAATACATATATTAAAATCATTGCACAAGCAATAAAATTCGTCGCCTAAAGAATTGTTGCGCAACGAAACGAAGTAATTCGTCACGTAACAATATGTTGTGCGATGAAGACATGAGAGTTTCTTTGCGTAATGAGATGTTGCTCGACGAAAAACACCTTGCATTCGTCGTGTAAGGTAAAAAAGAAAATTAAAATCCTCACTATCAAGTTCTTTCTGGCGTTAAAACATTCCGTTGAGGAATAGTTGAGGTGACAAATACCCTAAACCCTACTTCCTAATTAAATAAATATTTTTCTTTTCAATTTTGTGCGACGAAGGGAAATGTTTGCGGCCTAAAACATGTTTGTGCGACAAGTGTGTTGGTATTCTTTGCGCAATTATGCATTGTGCAAAGAATTTGCAGTCTTCGTCGCCTCAGCTTTTCGTAATTAATTTTTATTTATTTATGGTTTTGTGTCGCCCTTGGCTATTACCGAGTTTTATTAAGCATAGTATTGTACACACTTTGATATTAAGAATGATTCATTACAACAGTGTGGTCATATAGTGTTACATTTCTTTTCATCTATGGACTTCTTGGCATTATTATATCACCAAAGACGTTTTATTATACATAATAATGGTGATTTATACGTTTACCATGAGAGTCTCTTCATCATACTCCTCGCATAATAAGAGTTACAATTGATCTTTGGTAATGTTATGACACTAGATATTAGATGATTCTCAAATTACATAAGTGATATTCGTTTATTCGTATTTTGGATTCATTGTTAATAAGATCTGAACTGTTGAATATTTAGATCTCCTCTTCAAGATCATCCTTGAAAAAAAGATTAATAATATTTTAATAATTATTTCATCTATGTTCACTATCAGGAGTTGGCGGAGCATCCGAAGGATTGGGAGTGGCTGTATGTACGGGTATTTTCAGGACCCAAAATATGTTGTAAGTATAATAATATTTAAATAATTTTTTATTAATTTTTAAAAATATAAACACTAATACGTACATTTTGTGTTTAGTAGAAGAGATCTAAGGCAAACAAGATCAATAGGTCAAAGAAGAAACTTCTCCACCACACTCTGGTTTGGGACCTTTCTCCTATAGATTGAAGAAGCGACAACATGTAAAATTATATTATTTTTAATTTGTAATAAATATTAATTTCTATTATGATTAATAACAAAATTTCTTAACATTTTTTTTTTTTTTTAGGATGGTTTTAAGTTTCTGGAGATCTACATGTTCAAGGAAGTTTATGTAAGGCCTTGTGCAATGAACTATTTTGTCAGTTAAACAAGGACACAACAAAATTCTTATCGGGGGATGGGGAATGCGCGACACCTTGACACGCTGCGTCCTCTTCTTCTAGACAGAACTCGGGATAGTTCGCTAAGTTAACATGTAAGTTGAGGTCGAGGACCTGTAGTGGCAGCTTGCAGCCCAAGGCGATCAGATAACCCAGATCTTACACGCCCTCTAGTTGTCCGGTTTCCGATCCCCCATAACATCATCTACTTCCCAACTAGCTCATCCAACAGGTTCCCAGCTGCTCCACCCGTAGATACCAAGCCGTCTGACGAAGTAGACCCTGACCACCAGCTTTTATAGTTTTCCTTTTTGTATTAGAATATTATAATATTTTTTGCTTGTAAGTACATTTTCATATATAATATAAATAGTAATTAAGTTAATTATTCTTTTTGTGTTTTAAATTTATTAAAATATGTAATTAAAAAATTATTAATTAAAAAAAATTGTTTAAAAAATACTTTGCGTTGAATGGCTTTCGTCATGTAAGATTTAAAGCTTGGAAGACCTTCGTCACGCGTCAGTTGAAACGACGACGTATTTTTTAATATAAAAATAAAAAATACTCGAAAACCAAATTTCATAGGACAAATTTCTTTGTGTCCTTGTTTAACCAACGAAATAGTTTGTTGCACAAGGTCTTACACAACAAAGACCTGTCATTGTCGGAAACTCAACACGATGAAACTCTATCGTAACCTAAACTTGACGTGGTGATAGACTTCGTCCCTTGAACTTTGGTGCGACGAACGTCTAAGTCGCAATTCTTTGTCGTGCAAAAACTCTTGGTTGTGCTTTGTTGGTTGCGCTTTGTTGGTTGCGCTTTGTTGGTTGTGCAAAAACTCCATTTTTATTGGTTCTTATTTATTAGGGTAAAGTACAAAAAACTACCTCAACAATTGGTGTTACGACACTTTCATACCTTATGTTTTAAAATTGACAATGTCATACCTCATTTTTAGAATTTGGTCCAATGTTATACCTTCCGTTACTTGGCCGTTTATTTTTCAATTAAATGCGGACGTGGCTTGATTCGGGACCCACTTTCTATTAAAAAATCATTAAAATATTATGAAAAACTAAAAAAATATATTTAATATTTTTTAAATATTTAAATAATAATAAAAAGTAGAAGAAGAAAAAAAATAAAAATAAAAATCCTCATCCCTCCCCTCCCCCTCCTCTCCCCATCTTCATCTTCTTTCCCCATCTGCAAACCCCAACAAAAAAAAAAAAAAACTTAGATCCCGTCGGCGGGAAGATGGGTGCGCAGAGAAGGTGGATGATGGGTGCAGAAGAGGATGTGGAGAATGGATGAGAGTGGTGAATTTGGGGTTTGATGGGTTTTCAAAATTTTTTTTTTTTTTTTCTTCCTACTTCTCCTTTTTTTCCTCTTGTTCTTCCTCCTTCTCCTTCTTCTTCTTCTTCCGCAATGGGGGTTGATGGTTTTCAAAAAAAAAAATTTTTTTTTTTTTCTTCCTCCTCCTTTTTTTCCTCTTCTTCTTCTTCTTCTTCTTCTTCTTCTTCTTCTTCTCCTTCTTCTTCTTCTTCCGCAGGGGGGGTTGATGGGTTTTCAAATTTTTTTTTTCTTCCTCTTCTTCTTCTTCTCCTTCTCCTCTTCTTCCTCTTCTTCTTCTTCTTCCTCCTTCTCCTTCTCCCTTCTTCTTCCGTGCCGGGGGGGGGGGGGGTGGGGAAGGGAGTTTTTTTTTTTTTTTTTTCCTTCCCCCTTCTCCTTTTTTTCCTCTTCTTCTTCTTCTTCTTCTTCTCCCTCTTCCTTCTTCCTTCTTCCTTCTTCCTTCTTCTCCTTCTCCTTCTCCTTCTTCTTCCGCATGGGGGGTTGATGGGTTTTCAAAATTTTTTTTTTTTGTTTTTTTGAGTTTGCAGGTGGGGGAAGAAAATGAAGATGGGAAGAATTGATGGTTTTTTTTTTGTTTTTTTTTTTTTACTTTTTATTATTATTTTAATATTTAAATAATATTAAATAATTTCTTTTTAGTTTTTAATAATTTTTTAATAGAAAGTGGGTCCCGAATCAAGCCAGGTCAGCATTTAACTGAAAAGTAAACGGCCAAATAACGAAAGGTATAACATTGGACCAAATTCTAAAGATGAGGTATAACATTGTCAATTTTAAAAGATGAGGTATGAAAGTGTCGTGACATCAATAGTTAAAGTAATTTTTTGTACTTTACCCTATTTATTATGACTCCCTAAATTAAATAGTATGGTTGGAGAATATGTTTTAGGGAGCTATTAAAATAGCATTCTACCCTTTTTTTTTTTTTTTTTTCAAACAAACAATATTATCTACACTAAGGGGGGGTTTGGGGATTGGGCTAACCCTCACAATACTATCTACAATAATATGGTTCAAATTCATCTTTGTAGTGAATTGAACCTAAGACCTCTCTCTTACAAGTGAAGAGAAATACCACCACTAAACCATAGTACTAAGTGATACCCTTTTTTGCTTACTTAAAATCTAAGCAACATCAACTGTACAACAAAACCAAATAATATATATAATATATATGCATATATTAATGCATTTATTTTGTTACATCCTGATGGGATTTGTTCTTAGCAGCACCCACCCATTTTCACAATAAAATAATGCTAACTGAATTTAAGAAATTATACTGTACATGTTCTAATCTTGAAAAGAAATATTTGTATCCATTATTTGGTACAAAAATATTTCAAGTTTGTAAATAAATATGCAACTGTGCTTATTTATGTCCAAGTGTATTATGTATAACCCCAGTTGCCAACAAATTAATCAATAATTCAATAATATACTATATAATCCTATTGCAGCAGTCTGCATGTATAATTCTTCACTTGTTTTATCCAAATTTCTTCTTGTCCCTTCCTAAAGCACTCTGAGTGTTTGGCGAATACGAGCCACCACCACTTTGAGAAGATGACTGGAACGACGAAGATTTCTTCTTGTCCCTTCCTAAAGCACTCTGAGCGTGTGGCGAATACGAGCCTCCACCACTATGAAAAGATGACTGGAACAACGGAGATCTCTTCTTGTCCCTTCCTAGAACACTCTGAGCATTTGGCGGATTTGAATCTCCACTAGAAGACATATTTGCTAATGATCACCTTAATTAAACTAGTACACAGAAGGTATAAAGAGAAGATCGAGTTGTGGCTTTTGCATTGAATGTTTGGAATTTATAGCCGATTAGAGGGTTCGTATCTTGCAGTTTGGTTTCCCCAGAAGTACCAAGAAATTAGACTAACCTAACCGCATAAGTAAACACAATTTATTTTGTTTAATTTTAATTCCTTTTTCTATATTTCTAGCTGCATGCTGGGTGGTCGGATGAGGTGAGAAGAATTGGTACTTAGGCCGTGTGTGCAACGCAGTTATGAAGAACTCTTTGACGGTGTTTTGATTGCGCATGCATGTGATTGCTTGGGGGATTTCTCTTCTCCCCCTCTATCATACACACATATTCCTGGAAAATGAGAACAAGTTTTTGACTAGGATCTTTCTATTATTAATTAAGTTAATACATGGATATTTACTTTATATATGAGAAGTTTCTGTTAAAATCTTTTCTCTCCATTGTTAATTTCTGATGTTTCTCTGTGAAAGAATTTTCTTCTCTCTCTGTGTGTATATTCGTGTGTATATCTATGTTGACTTTCATCAACCATTTAAGGAAATGAAGAGAAAGGCTTGCACATGTAATCGAAACACACAAAAGAATTATCATATTGTATGTGGTCTCCGATTTCATATTTCACAACAAATGTTGGCCTGTAAAATATTAATCTTCTCCGAAACACGGTTTAACGAATGTTTGAAGATCCACACCGATGCATATCTTAAGAGGTGCAGTGTAGTCTAATCTTTATAGGTATGGAATGTAAAACAGCAAATAATGACTTTCATTAAGAACCATATATATCCAAATTGTATGATCGATATTCTAAACGGCTTTAATTTTCATTTTTTTGCAAAACTGACTTAACCGTCCTAACTATTGTAATCTTCTACTTAAAATTTTATATATATTGAATACAATCATCAACTGACCGTCGAGATGACGATAGTATTAATTAAATACACAACTATAGTAGCAAATTACGTAATAAGAGGTCTTAAATTCAACTAACATGAATGACAGGTGAATTGGTGATAATTTATCAAGGCAAGTAGTACCTTCACTATACAAATACGTTTAGTCTCTCTCCACTCTATATATATATATATATATATATATATGGAGGACATATTTTTTGATACATATATCTTAGGGCCTACTCCGTAATGTATTTCAACGATTCAAACTATCTATCTCCACCAAATATCATCCGAGTCCAAAACATGTATAACTGTTGGACTACATGCTAGTTATTTTACTAGTTCTTTTTAGAACGTATTCGTCTATTTTCTTCACTACAAATGAATGTATTAATGATTTTGAATTTGTCTAATTTTGTGCAAGGATGGTCTATAAACGAGTGTCAAAAACTTAACGGAGTGAGCCCTAAGAAAATGTCATAAAATGTGTCAAAAAAATGTGTATCCCCCATCTGAGTCGTATAAAATCATACGTGGATACATAGTATGAGAATAATTTAATGTGATGTCCACAATACTATGCAGCATACATGCTACGGCAGTGTAGCGAATAACTTAAATTATTCGATGATGTTAGAGAGATTAATTTTTGTTATCATCTTTTGTAGATCACATGACCATATCAACCGTCACATTCTTCAATCTACAAAAGATGGTAAAAATTTTGATCTCCATATCATTTTCCTAAATATTAACATGTGTAGAATTATTAAAACTAACCTTAAACCAAAATCATCAGACCTATAGAGTTTTATAATCCCCCCCCCCTTTAGGATTGTATGGAGCTGGATTTGGCTTTACAATCGTGCTTTGTATTGCAAAAATGCTACTTTTACAACATTTTTCATACCATATTGGTACTACCACTTTAACAGAGATGAGAACTACAGTGATGGTGGATCCTATTTCTATTAAAAAGGTGACATGAATGTGACATGAAAAATGTGGCAAGTGTACCAATTTTTTTAGTTAAAATACTAAATTCTAAGCTGAAATACCTTCTAGTTGAAATGTCAAATTTATAACTTGGTTTATTAATATTTGAAGATATATATGTAACGTGTAATTAAGAGTTTGAAGTTAGACCTCACTGGGAAGCCACCCTGCATGCGTATTTTGAACTGGGAAACGCTGGCGGTTGGGATGGGTCTTCAGCATTCTTCTCGACAATTTTTTCGGAATCTCTTGAGCCACAACTATATTATCAGCGATATGTGCCACCCATTCGTGTGGAGCTACGAGGATTAATTTGTTTTGATATTTAAGTGGAAATTACATGGTTAATGTCAAAACGTGTTGACCACATATATATATATATATATATAAAATATGCAAAAACGTGGTTCTACTAGCCATATGTTTTTGATTTCCCACTGTTGCAGCTGGGAAATTATATACTGGATTTCGTGTGCCATTAACATGTCTTATTTTTTATTTGTTCTTCTTCTTCGCTCGGCAGGCACCTCCCTTCTGATCACGAACAAGTATTTCTGATTTGTAAATGGACCGTCGGTCTTACCTACTGATCAAACCTTTATTTGCGTTTCTCGGAAAAATATGAGAAATTGTGCAGCAACTTACTACATGCAGGTCTTTGACGAGTTCTTCTTTCTTTCTTTCTTTCTTTCTTTCTTTCTTAACTAGGAAACTAATATGGATGCATGCACACACCTATGCATGCGTGGAGAGCCTGTAGATTAAGATATGAGCCCTTCATCCATTGGCATAAAGAGGGACTCGTAGGGCTTCATACGCGGGTTATCCCATGTAATTTGGGGGAAAGGATTAAATTATTTGCTCACCTATACTAAATAAGTCCTAAATTATTTTGATACATCATAATACATAGGGTGAAATGCCAATTTAAATTCAGACACTGTAATGCAGTGTCCGTTTCCTAGTTCCAGTTTTTTTTTTTTTTTTTTTTTTTTTTTTTTTTTTTTTTTTAAAAAGAGAAAATTTATTAGATTCTAATTGAAATGTTTACATCTTCCACCATGATATAGAAAATAAAATCTGGGCCACTATAATCCCATAAATAGACACCTCCATACTTGGAGACATAAGAGGTAACAATATTAGCGGCGTGGTTGCACTTCCAATGGGCATACGTGAACTTTACATTTCGGAATGTTTGAGCAAGATTCCAGATGTGGTGAATCATACCCTCCAAATATGCATCTGTTCCAGTTTTTTTATTGATCATATGCACGATTGTCTTTGCATCAATTTCAATCTCAGTAAACTGGATGCCTTCTTTTCCACACTCCTGCAGCGCTGCCCTCAACGCAGTAGCTTCAGCCATTTCAACAGAATGGAAGTACTTGTCTCTCGATCCTCCTGCAGAGTGCAGCAGGCCGACAAAATCCCTTATAACCCATCCTACTCCACCTTTATGTGATTGTGGATCCCAAGCTACATCACAATTCACTTTAAGTGTCCCAAACTCTGGTCTTTTCCATCTCACCTTTCTCCCTGCAAGCTCTAGTTCATTGGTTTTTTCCGTTGCATCGGTGGTTATTGTGCTTCCTTATATTCAGACATTTGGCTTCTGTTTGTCAGATTTGGATTCAGACAATGCAATGCAGTGTCAATTTTTTAGTACCATTTCGTTTCGTTGAGTAGACTCCTCCATATAAATGAAGAGAGAAAGAGAGAGAGTATTCATGTTCTAACTAGTTATAATAGCTTAAAGGCTATATCACATTCATAGAGAGATGACAGAAGAGTCAAGTTCTAACTATTCATAATGACTTAAAGTTCATGTGACATTCATCATTGACTTGTGCTTAGTTAATAAAAATATAGCATTGATTAAATCCAAAACAAAAATATGCCATAAATATATAGTTAAAATAGTAAAATTTCTATTGATTTTTAGCTAAATTACCTATTAAATAATATGTATAAAGGAACTCAAACCGCTAACAAGGCACAAAATGAAGAATGAGGATCCTATTTGTGAGGATCCAAGGGATCCTTTAATCGTGTCCGTTTATTGTAAATCGTACGGTAAGTTTTCCTCAAGTACTATTTATGTTCAATTTAAAAAAAAAATTAAAATGATTTCTGACCGCATGATATACAATAAATGAACACGATTAAAGAATCCCTAGGATCCTCACAAAGAGGATCCAGAGAGGATCCTCATTCCAAAATGAAGACAAGAAAACCAGTGATAAACAATCTATTATCATGTTCATAAAACAAGCCCCAACAAAAGTTCTAATTCATGGTAAATTCAACTAAAAGGTTACAATTGAAATCCGTTTAGTCCAATTTATTTAAGGGATAAATAACAAATTCCATGAGCAAAATGTAAAGTTAGATTCAATATTCACTTGACACTGTAAACTAACTAGAAAATCACCATACGTTGGCACATATCTCACCTGTGGAAAACCTGCAGCACCATACCGAGCACCAAGACCAACATAGGCACCTCCAGCCATACCATAAAAATAACAGAGCTAAGACAAAGAAGACCAATAGGTCGAAGAAGAAACTTCTTCACCACTCCGGTTTAGGACCCTTGGACCCTTCTCCCATAGGTTGGAGAAGCGACGATAGGTAAAAGTATATTATTTTTAAATTGTAATACATGTTAATTTCTATTATGATTAATAACAAATTTCTTAACATTTTTTTTTCAAGACAGTTCTGTTAACTACATTGGAAAAATTAAAGAGCAATGAAGAATTGAGAACATGAAGAGCTAGAGAGCCAACAAAGAAGAAATGAAATGATCTTTATTACCAAAAGACTTGAATAAATTACAATATGAATCACCACTCAATTATATAGAGTACAAAGCTTAGCTCCAAAGCTAACAGATATAACCAATCATAACATAAATAACCAACTCTATCAGTCTGACAACCTTTCAGCATGTGGATATTGCCAACATCTTCCCTCAATCTCAACTGGAACTTCCCAATTTGAGATTGAAGCAGACCAATCAATGGAGCCAAGTAACAGTAACCCAATTTCCCATGTTTAGGTACGCCAATCTTCCAAAAGCTGAAAGCAGTATTCAAAGTACTTTTGTCAGACATCAGCAACTTCTCTGCTTCAAGTGTTATCAACCTTGAATTACTAATCAATATTTCAACAAGAACTACACTCCGGCAATCGGCCTTAATGGAGTTGCACACAATAACAACAAACAAGACTTTTCAAGAACATTACTCCGGCTATCGGCCTTTAAGGAGTAACACACAATATCTGAGACAGAACTTTTCACTCCAACTATTGGCCTTGTGGAGGAAACAAACAACTTACACAAAGATAATGGCTTTGGCCTTATATCCCAAATTAAGATTACAAAAAGATGGCATCGGCCTTGTTTTCTTTCGCACAAAAAATCAACAAATCCAGAGAAAATAATCTTGAAGCATTTTCACAAACACATAGAGTGCAGAAAAACTCGAGAAACCAGAGATGAATGCATAACGCCAACTAAACTTCAAGAACTCGAACACCATAGCTTTGATGAATCTTCAACACCGAGAAGAACCTCCGGGAACAACCACCATGAGTGGAAGACGATGGCTACCAAGGAACGCACAAGGCAATCTTTGTCACAATAAGAATTCTATGGCCACCAAGGAACGCACACGTCAATCTTTGTCACAACAAGAATTCTACACACACTTCTAGCTATCGGCCTCTTCAAGTGCAGAAGTCTCAAGCAATTAAGAACAAACTATTCAATAGAAAGGAATGGCTATCGGCCTTTGTATTCCTTCAACAATCTCACAGAAAAATGGCTATCGGCCTTAACAGACAAACTTGCATACAAGAAACCACATCGAAGAAACAAATTTTCACTGCGACATTTAAGCAAACAGATGGAGTGCAGAATTTAGTAACAAAACCTAAGACTTGAGCTCGTGATCAGAAAATCCCGTCAAAGAAACTCCAACAAATCACCAGCTACCAGAAAACTCGGTGAACAGAAAGAAACCCTCAACGATCACAGCGGAAGAATAGCCCTGAAGATTGAAACCTTCGGCATTGCTTCAGTTCTTGTCGAAAACTGGTCGCCACTGCTGATGAATCTCTATCCTCACTATATGTTTATGTAGAACAAAGGTGTGGTGCCTCTTGACAATGCGCTTTTCAAACCAGAACAGTCAACCCAACAATCGTAATAATCGCGATCCTAACAATCGCAAAAAAATCAACCCAAGAATAATCATAGAAGCATCGAAAATCTAATGAAAATTTGGAAAGAAACTAAGCTAGAAACAGATGAAAAATAATGGGAAATGAAACCACCAAAATCAAAGGCGTGAGCCTAGTGGCTCTGATACCATGTTAACTACATTGGAAATATTAAAGAGCAACGAAGAATTAAGAAGATGAAAAGCTAGAGAGCCAACAGAGAAGAAATGAAATGATCTTTATTACCAAAAGACTTAAATGCATTACAATATGATTCACCACTCAGTTATATAGAGTACAAAGCTTAGCTCCAAAGCTAACAGATATAACCAATCATAATAGAAATAACCAACTCTATCAGTCTAACAACCTTTCGGCACGTGGATATTGCCAACAAGTTCTAAGTTCTCGGAGATCAACATGTTCACAAAAGTTTATGTTCGACTCGGCAATATGACGACTTAGTAGCTCCATGTAAGTTTATGTAAGACCTTGTGCAAGGAATTGTTTCGTCGGCTAAAAAAGGACGCAATGAAATTCTTGTTGGGGGATGGGGAATGTGTGACACCTTGATACTACAACCTCCTTTTCTTCCCGAATGACCTTGGGACGGGTAACCACATTGCCATGCAAGTTGAGGACCTGTCGCGGCCTAAGGCAATCAAATAACCCAGATATTACATGCCCTCTAGTTGTCTGGCTTTTGATTCCCCATGCCACCATTTGCCTCTATCATAAGCTTAAACTTGACACGATGACAGACTTCAACCCTTGAACTTTGGTGCGACGAATGTCTTTGTCGCATGAAAACTATTGGTTATGCGGCGATATTTTTTTTTTTTTGTCGTGCAATTGTTTACTTCTTAACCTTCGTCGCCCTAGTTTTGAATCGACAACTGCTTTATACGACAAACTTGTTTTCCTTGCATAAGCTGTTTTTTGTATCAGTGGTGGCCTACCGGATTCACATAATAATTTTTTTTTTTTTTGAACAAACGATATTACATATACTAGGGGAAGGAAGAAGAATACCACTAGACCGTAGTACTAAGTGGCCGCACAATAATTTTTAGCAAGGACAAAAAAATAAGCTCTTAAAGGCTTCTAGTTTTAATTACTATTTTTAAATAAAAAATTCCATTTCTATTGGTATTTATTATGACTCTCTAAATTAAATGGTATAGGGGGAGCTATTAAAATAGCTTTCTACCCCTTTTTACTTACTTCAAATATAAGCAACATCAACTGCAAAAAAAAAAATCAAATAATATATATATATATACACATACACATATTAATGCATTTATTTTGTTACATCCTAGTGGGATTTGTTCTTAGCAGCACCTGCCCATTTTCACAATAAAATAATGCTAACTGAACTTAAGAAATTATAATGTACATGATCTAACCTTGAAAAGAAATATTTGTATCAATTATTTGGTACAAAGCTATGTATTATGTATACCGCCATAGTTGCCAACAAATTAATTAATAATTCAATAATATGGTATATAACCTTACCGCAGCAGTCTGCTTATATAATTCTTCACTTGTTTTTCCCAGATTTCTTCTTGTCCCTTCATAGAACACTATAAGTATTTGGCAGATATAAGCCTCCATCACTTTGAGAATATGACTGGGACGACAAAGATTTCTTCTTGTCCCTTCCTAGAGCACTTTGAGCATTTTGCGGATACACGCCTCCACCACTATGAGAATATGACTTGGACAATGAAGATCTCTTCTTGTCCCTTCCTAGAACACTCTGAGCATTTGGTGGATTCGAATCTCAACCAGAAGACATAGTTGCTAATGATCAGCTTAATTAAACTTGTACACAGAAGGTATAAAAAGGAGATCGAGAGTTGTGGCTTTTGCATGGAATGTTGGAATTTATAGCAGATTCGGAGGGACGTTAGGGTTCGTATCTTGCAGTTTGGTTTCCATAGAAGTAACAAGAAATTTGAGTAACCTAACCGTATAAGTAAACACAATTTATTTTGTTTAATTGTAATTCCTTTTTCTATATTTCCAGCTGCATGTCGGGCTGTCAGATGAGGTGAGCTGAATTGGTTCTTAGGCCGCTTGTGTTGTTAAGCTATATCAATTGATCATTCATACACTGTAATCTTGTATATTGAAGGAAGAACAGAGAAGAAGTTTTAAAGAGAGAAATGAATCTTAGAGAGAGAAGAAAAACAATCTATATATTTCTTACATAAGGTCAGTCTTATATAGGCTGTTACAAGCTACAAAGCTAACAACCTAACTAACTGATATGATAGGATTATGACAAGTGTCTCAATCTTAATCACTGTATAACATCCCCCCTCAAGATCATGCTTAGATGAACCAAGCATGAGATTGCAGCAATGAGTTCGAAAAAGTGGACTGCTTAAGCCTTTTGTAAAAATATCAGCCAATTGCTCATGTGAAGACACAAACTGTACGGAGAGTTGTTTCTTAAAGACCCTTTCTTCGACAAAATGCACATCTATTTGGATGTGTTTAGTCTTTTGATGCTGAACTGGATTAAAAGATAAAGCAATTGCAGAGAGGTTGTCACGAAACAACATTAAGCAATGGTATGTGCAAGAATGCTAATAATTGTTTGATCCAATCTAACTCAGCTGAGGTGAATGACAATCCTCGATATTCAACTTTTGTTGAAGATCGAGAAACAATTTGTTGCTTCTTAGAAGACTAAGAAATAGGATTGTTACCGAACAACACCACCAAACCAGTAGTTGACCTTCTGTCATTAGGGTCCCCTTCCTAATTAACATCAATAAAGGCCTTTAATTGAAAATCTCCCCTAATGTAGGATATACCAAATTGCATGGTTCCCTTGAGATATCGTAGAATGCGTTTAATTGCAGTGAAATGAGACACCATTGGATTTTGCATAAACTGACAGACTTGGTGCACTGAAAAGGCAATATTTGGCCTTGTAAAATTAAGTATTGTAAAGCCCCCACTATGCTTCTATACAAACCAGGATTTTTATAAGGGTCTCCATCCTCTTTGAGCAACCTGTTGTAAGGGAAGCATGGTGTATCACAGGGTTTAGCATCAAACATTTCATATTTCACCAACAAATCCTGAATATATTTGGTTTGTGACAGAAACAAACCAGTTGCAGTTTTGGTGATTTGTATGCCCAAGAAATAGTGTAACGACCCTAAATCCTTGGTATCAAACTCAGCAGTAAGAGCATTAATAACTTGTGAGATTGCATCAGATGCACTTCCAGTGATGATTATATCATCCACATAGAGTAACAACACCACAATTTCATTTCCAACATGTTTAACAAACAATGATGAATCAGAGTATATGTTTGAAAATCCCAAAGAAGGAAGAAACCGAGTGAACCTTTTATTCCAGGCCCTAGGAGCCTGTTTTAAACCATACAAAGACTTATGCAGCTTGCACACCAGATGAGGATGAGTTTAATCTTCAAAACCAGGAGGTTGAGACATATATACCTCCTCTTGAAGAATGCCATGCAGAAATACATTTTTGACATCTAATTGTCAAAGAGGCCGATTGAAATGTGCAGCAAGAGCAAGAGCTAACCTTATTGTGGTAGGTTTAACCACAGGACTAAAGGTCTTCCCATAATCCAATCCTAGTTCTTGACTGAAAACCTTAGCAATGAGTCGTGCTTTGTGCCTAGCAATGGACCCATTATTAATCTTGAAAATCCATTTGCAACCAACCAGATTTTTGTTAGCAGGTAATGGAACTAGACTCCAAGTTCCTTGAGCATGTAATGCATTTACTTCTTCTTTCATAGCTTCTAACCACACAGGGACTTTGATTGCTAATTTATAACTTGTTGGTTCAACCAAGGACATATCAAATTCCTCCAGAATCTTGAACATTTGCTAAAAGAGCCTTCTTTTTAATAATCCCACTCTTGCTTCTAGTTTTCATGGGATGCAAATTGAGTGGTGGAATAGACAATAACACTTGCAGAGTAGCAGGATTAAACTCATGGGATTCTGTTTCATAAGTAGGACTTATGTCAGGTGCCACAAAGATCAGAGATGAAGCTTGTCTTGAAGCAGTAATGGACTGAGGACTTGCAGAAATATCAGCTGAAACAAAGGTTGGAGCTCATAATAAGACTGAGGCTAGCATATTTGTTGTTTCAGGTGTAGAGACACTAGGACTGTTGTGAGATGAATCTGGTATAGGTGAGACAATGATGTTTTCTAAAGAAACCATATGCACCAGACCATGTGAACTATGATGTGTTTGTGGTGATGCAAGTGTAGTTGAATGTGTTGCCAATAAGTCTGTATATGGGAAGTGTTGTTCATCAAATATGACATACCTAGAGACAAACACTTTCTGTGTAGGTACATGATAACACATATAACCTTTATATTTTGTGGCATACCCAATAAAAACACACTTTGTAGTTTTGGCCTACAACTTGGTACTATTATATGGCTTGAGTAGAGGAAAACACGCACACCCAAATATTCTTAAATGAGTAAGAAGTGGATATGTCCCAAACAGCATTTCAAAAGAAGATTTATTACTGAGAGCAACAGTGGGCATTCAATTTATAAGATAGGTAAATGTTTGACAAACATAGGACCAAAACTGGGATGGCAATTTAGCAGTTTGTAACAAAGTGATGGTGGTTTCAATGATGTGTCTATGTTTTCTCTCAGCCAACCCATTTTGTTCAAGGGTGTATGGACAGGATAAATGATGTGAAATACCCTTTTGAATGAGGAATTGTTTCATTTTGCTGATATACTCCCCCCTCCATCAGATTGAAGTGTCTTAATTGTGGAAAAAAATTGAGTAACAACAAAGGAATGAAAAACAACAAATGTAGGAAACAAATCTGACTTATTTTTTAATGGGAAAATCCAGCAATGCCTGGTACATTCATCCACAAAGATGGTGTAATATCTATAACCATCAATTGACACACATGGTGCAGGACCCCACATATCAGTGTGAATTGTCTCAAATGGAATCACAGACTTATTGACATGCTTTTGAAAAGGTAGCTTACTAAATTTCCCTTCTAGACAGGTATGACACATTATAGGTAAAGAGGTTTTTGTAAAGGGTACATTAGCTTTATTCAACATCAGAGAAACAACATTCTTTGAGGGATGCTCTAACCTATGATGCCAGATATTAGACTGCACAAGTTGTCCAAGAAGTGCCTTAGCGAATAGATCTTTTGTGAGGTTGAAGGTGTCAAGGAGTGGATAGGGTACAGCTCATTACTGCACAAGCCTTTGTAAAGGATCCTCCTTGTGGGCTTTGTCCTGAATCCAAAAACAATAAGCATAAAAAATAAGCCAACAATTGTTATTAAGACAAATTCGATGTACTGATAGAAGGTTCTGAGTTAATTGAGGAACATGGAACACAAAGTTCAGTTTGAGTGAAAAAACTGGTGTATGAACAGTTAAAAGACCAACATGAGATACTGTCAAACCTTCATCGTTTGCAGTTTCATTTGTTAGATATGGCGATGCTAGAGACAGGTTGGTCAAATCCGCTGTCATATGATTAGTTGCTCTGGAATCAGTGATCCACACCTGAGGATAAGCTTGAGAACTGGATGACTGAGATGCAAAATTAAGCACTGTGTGCACTGCTTGCATAGGAGGTTGCTAGGATTGAAACTGTGAAGGTGTGAATAAAGAGTAGTTGACAGTCTGTGGTTGCATATGATAAGATGACTGCGAAGAATAAGCTCCAGGTTTATGCATCCCAATATAATTTAGACCCTTGTCATTATAAAAGCAATACCAGGTGGTATGATTACTTCTACCACAAATCTGACATTTGTTTCTCTCAGGGGAAGGAGATCCACAAAATCGAGCAGTGTGACCCTCGGAGTTACATAACTGGCAGATTTGAATCATTGGTGCAGAAGGACTACCAAACTATGAACCAGGTGACTAACCAAGTAGTCCAGGATTAGAGTTGGGAAGCACATGTGTTTGAGTAGAAAACACAGGTTTAGCATTATAAAATCTAGAGCCCTGATTGAATCTGCCTATACTCTTGTTCTTATTCCCAGTATATGGTTTGAAACCTCCAATAGCAAACTGGGATTGACCAGGAGTGTGAGAGAAACCACGAGTCTGAAAATCAGAACCTTTTGAAGCAGATGGGCCTGTGTTAACAACCATAGCTGTCATGAAAGGTGCAGTAGTGGAATTATCAACAATGGCTTCTTCTGCAAGCACCTGTGATTTGAAGTCTTGCAGTGAAATCACACTTTCACGCCCCCTTATAACACATTTGAAGGTGTTATACTCAGCTAGTAGCCCATTTACTGCAATGATTACAATGTCTTCATCTACAAAATACACTCCAGCAGTAAAAAGATAGTCCCTAGCTTCCTTAATTCGATGGAAGTACTAAGAAACTGAATCGGATCCCTTCTTAATTGTCTGCAAATTAGACTTCATTTGAAAAATGCTAGTCCTAGACACAGTGGAAAATTGTTCCCTTAACCTAACCCACAGATCTTTGGAGCTAGTGCTACCAATGGCACAGGACAAAGTAATAGGGGATAACATTGCAATAATCAATTGCATAATGGCTCTATCATGCATTTTCCACACGACATATTCATCATTTGTAGCAGAAGAAGAAGTAACAGAAGAATTGTTACCAGATTTGCCAGACATCGAGACATGTTGAGATGGGTAGGGAGTAGAGCTATCAACATACCCCATGATTCCATTGCTTTCAAGTAAAAGCTACATCTGAAAGTGCCAATTGAGGTAGTTTGAATCATCAAGCTTGACATTAATCGACGTAGAGATGGACGGAATGAGATCCATAACCAAAGATTGAAGCAGCTGAAGTTGCGAAGCAGTTACCAGCGTGATTCCAAGCTCCAATTACCATTGAGACAATACAACAAACACGTGGTGTGCAATATGTATAGAAAACCGATCAAGAACTGAAGATCGATACCAAAACCCTAGACATTGTAGAAACAAGAAATTGGAGAAGACAAAGTACCGAATCGAAGAAGATAGACGATTCGAGAAAGAATGTGTGAAAGCAGAAAAGGATCGAAACATCACACGTAAGCTACAATGGCAATTGATACCATGTTAAGCTATATCAATTGATCATTCATACACTGTAATCTTGTATATTGAAGGAAGAACAGAGGAGAAGTTTTAGAGAGAGAAAAAAATCTTAGAGAGAGACGAAGAACAATCTGTATATTTCTTAATCAGTAAGTAATTACATGAGGTTATTCTTATATAGGCTGTTATAAGCTACAAAGCTAACAACCTAACTAACTGATATGATGGGATTATGACAAGTGTCTCAATCTTAAGCACTATACTCTAACATGTGCAACGCAGTTATGAAGAAATCTTTGACAGTGTTTTGATTACGGATGCATGTGATTGCTTGGGGGATTTCTCCTCCTGTATCATACACATATTTTCCTGGAAAATGAGAACAAGTTTTTGAGTAGGATCTTTCTTATATTAATTAAGTTAATACATGGATAATTACTTTATATATGGGAAATTTCTATCAACATCTTTTCTCTCCATTGTTAATTTCTGTTGTTTCTCTGTGATAGAATTTTCTTCTCTCTCTCTCTCTCTCTCTCTCTCTCTCTCTGTTTGTATATTCGTGTGTGTATATATTGACTGTCAACCATTTTGGTGCTTTGGATTTTGGCCCTTACAATTCATTATTTTTTGATAAAAACCCATATATCTTTAAAGATTCAGTTGAAGCCCAAATTTAAAATTTGCAAACATATAGGAACACTATTGACCTATTAATGCAATTTATTTACACTCATGCCACTCATACTTTATGGTCCCTTTTTCAAATTCCTAAATTTATGCCAAATTAAAAGTAGTAGAAAAAGTGAAATAAAATTAAAAAAGTGTTTGCATTAACCGTATCTATGTTAAACTAGAAAAGTAGTTTTTTTTTTTCGTGATATATTTTGTAGCAATTTTATCCATATTAATTGGCAGGTAAATTAGTTTGTTCCAATTATTTAAAAAAAAAATTGCACCTATATTATATATTTTGAATCAAAAAACATTCCTCTAACTTGTAGGTAAATTATTTTCTATGTATTGTTATATATATGTTAGACACGTTTTGTTGTTGTATAAACATGAGTGGAACATAATATTGTTGATTTTATACATCAAACTACATTTCTTTTGTTATAGGTAAATTATTTTCCATGTACAAGTACTAATGTTAGGCAAGTTTTGTTGTTGGTACATACAATAGTTTGTACCATTGTAAAGAAAGATATTACATTACACCCATGGTATAATTGTTGTAGGTAAATTATTGGAAATTAATTTGAAGTTAGGTAATGAACATTTTGCATCATTGGAAATGAACATTTCAAAGAGCAGGTAGGTAAATTAATTTGTTCTAATTATATAAAAAAAAATTACACGACACCTAGTTATATTTAATTTTTCCAATTATTAAAAAACGTTATGCTACACCCAACCAAATAACATTTCTCTAACTTGTAGGTAAATTATTTTCCATGTATTGTTAGATATGTTAGGCATATTTTATTGTTATATAAACATGGGTCTAACATAATATTTTTAATACTATGCATCGAACTACAGTCCTTCTTAATATAGGTAAATTATTTTCCATGTAATTAGTACATACGTTAGACACGTTTTGTTGTTGGTATAAACATTATTTTGCATCATTGTAAAAAAGAGATATTATATTACACCCATGGTATAATTGTTGTAGGTAAATTAATGTGCATGTAGATAATGAAATACAATGTTCTAATATATTAATAAAAAGGGATAAATTCAAAAGTATTCAAGAGTAGGGTGAAAAAACTAAATTGAATAGTTTTATGAAATTCAAAACCTTTCTAAACAATTAATATGCAATAAATTTTTAACATTAATGTCTTTTTTTTTCTTGTTGCAAAATCATTTACTATTTCCTTACAATTAATTGTCTACATCAAGTATGTAATAGGGGTATTTTAGGCATGTGAAAAATGTAAAATGTGTGAATTAATATGAAGTTAATGAATTTGTTTATGTGGATCCTAGTCATTGAGTTTTCTTTTAAGTAAAAAAATTATGTAGAGTTTTATATAAAGAAAATTGAGCTAAAATCATATTTTCATTTTAAAAAAATGAAGAGAAAGGTTTGCACGTAATTGAAACACACAAAAGAATCATATTGTATGTGGCCTCAGATTTCATATTCCGCAACAAATGTTGGCCTGCAAAAAATTAATCTTCCTCGAAACACGGTTTAACGAATGTTTGAAAATCCACACCGATGCAGATCTTACGAGGTGCCGTGTAGTCTAATCTTTATGGGTATATATGGAAGGTAAAATAGCAAATAAAGACTTTCATTAAAAACTGCATATATACAAATTGTATGATCGATGTACTAAACTGCTTTAATTTTCATTTTTTACGAAATTGACACACTGTCCAACTGTTGTAATCTTCTACTTAAAATTTTTTTATGCAGCATGGTGGAGAATAAATTGGTTGTCAACTTGTTATTTTCAAGATTCAAATATAAGACCTCTTACTTACAAGTAAAAAGAATTACTAATAATTGTAGTACAACACAATTCCAAAACTCCAAGTAGCTACTTAATTTAAATTCCAAAACTTGATCATTCACTTTCTTTGTATTTTCTGGGAACATTGACTTTGGATTAATCTGAATACCGTCATGGCCGCAAAATTGATGTTATCTTGAAAATTTGAGTTTGTGTTGTGCTACACGAGCACTCCAAATAAAACTGCTACTTTCAAATTTTTGAAGTTTGGCCCTTTTTCTTTTTTAAATAAGGCCCTGCATTTTCACTTGCTTCATGCAAGCTACAAGTTCATGTAATGTTTAGAAAGCAGTAATGATAATTGCTAAAAGTCATTGTTGCCTAAAAATTCATGTTAATGGTTATAGACAATTGGTGTTTATGTGGTTACGTATTCTTCATTTTTATATGTAGGTGAGGGTTCACTACACGCTTACATTTATTAATAAGTTATCATCTAACTGGCCGTCAATATAATTCACATGAATATATATATATATATATATATATATATGTTTGATACAGTCATCAACTGACCATCAAAATGGTGATTGTATTAAATATATATATATATATATATATATATAAGTATTGTAGCAAATCACAAAATAAAAGGTCTTAAATTTAGTTAGCATGATTGATTAGGGGTGGACAAACGAGTCCTAGGCCCGCGGGTAGGGGCGGGCATTAGTGGTTCGGGACGGGTACGGGGTGGGTCCATATTATTTTATACGCAAAACGGGGCGGGGCGGGGCGGGTAGGATCCAAGCAAACAAAGGGGCGGGCCGGATTCAATCTTCTGAAGTCACGGGCCCCCGGCCCGAACCATATCCAATAAACCTCACACACTCAATCTCGCACACACACACGCACACACTCAAATCTCATACACATCACATCTTTCTCAAAGACTCCCAGAGTCCTTCCTCTCCATCTTTCTCTCCCATAGTCCTCCCTCTCGATCTCTCTCCGAGAGTCATCCCTCTCGATCTCTCTCCCCTAGAGTCCAGACTGACTCTTATCCCTCTCGATTCTCAGTCCCCTCTCCCACTCGAGTCGAGTCCTCCTTTGAACACCACCATCACCATCGTCTCCTCCCAAACGTGACCACCCATCGCCGCCGTCGAAAGCACCACCATCATCATGCGATTCAAAATATCATATCATCTTCTCTCAAATTAAGGTAATTTCTAAATTAGGGTTTTGAATTATTTGGTTTGTGAGTTCAGGGATTTAGGACTTATGAATTAGGATTTTTGAAATTTATGGGTCACTAATTTAAGGATATATTTTCTAAATTTTTTGGATTTAATTGGTTTTGGTTTTGATTTTAGTTTAGCTTTGGAAAATCATGCTATAAAGGATCTGGCTGAACTTGTTGAAGTCTTATTTTTATCCATTTTGGGGGCTTGATTTGGTTTGATTTTAGGCCACTAGTTCAAGTTTGGTGGTCCATCTGATGGCAGCAGCGGCAAAGGATGCAGTGGCAAAGGATGCAATGGTGGAGGATGCAGTGCAGGCTGTTAGGGTTTTTTATGTTGGGCTTGGTTTCGTTGGTTTATATTGTCTGTGGGCCTCTCTTGTAAATCTAAATGTGTTGTTGGTAATAAAAAAAGCAACCCACGGTCAGACCCAACAAAAAAATACCCAACAAAAAAAAAAAAAAGTAATTGGACCAGTAGACCCGTCCCGAACCAGCCCGTTTGAAACGGGCCGGGCTAAGTCCAGTTCCCAAACTCAAAATCCCTTTACCCGACCCGGCCCATTACATTTTAAAACGAGTAGGTTCAGTTCCCTCAAATTTGGGCCCGACCCGACCTATGCCTAGCCCTATGATTGATGGTGAGTTGGTGATGATGATAATTTTATCCCGGCAAGAAGTATCTTCACTAGCTGTAAATATTTTTATTCTCCCTTTATATTATGTGTATATATATGGAGGACACAATTTTTTATGCACATCTCTTAAGGCCTACTCCATAATGTATTTGAACAATTCAAACCTTCTATCTCCACCAAATATCATCCAAGTCCAAAACCATGTATGACTGATAGGATACTGTTAGTGATATTTGTATTGGTGATATTTGTATACTGCTGGTGATATTTGTACAAAGTTGGGATATGACGACATTGTTAGTTGACAAGTGTCTTAGAATCATTGGTTGAATGCTGTGGTTGTTAGTTGATGATTAGTTGAGAAAATATCGTGTAACTGCCTTAGCTTGCAATCTGGTATAAATACTGGATATTTGTGCAAATGCAAGGTTATGATTTGTAACAGAAGTTTGTTAGTAATACAAGAGGAATTATCAGCATATAAGTGAAGGTTAGAACAAGGGTTCTATTAATGACTGTTGGACAAAATGGTAATTATTTTAGTATTTCTTTCTAGAACTACATTCGTCCATTTTTTCACTATAAATGAATGTATTATATTGATATTACCACCTCTCTTGTAGAGATGAGATCCATAGCTTTGGTGGGCTCTACTTTTATTAAAAATGTGATACAAATGTGGTATGAAAAATGTGGCAAGTGTAGCAATTTTTTAGTTAAAATACTAAATTTTAAGCTAAAAAATACCTTCTAGTTGAAAAGTGAAATTAATAAGTTGGTTTATTAATATTTGAAGATATATATGAAACTTGTGATTAAGAGCTTGAAGTTAGAACTCACTGGGAAGTCACCCTGCACGTATTTTGAACTGGGGAACGGTGGAGGTTGGGGTGGGTCATACACACACACACACACACACAAAAACGTGGTTCTACTAGCCGTTAGTTTTCATTTCCCACTGTTGCAGCCAGGAAACTCTATATATACTAGATTTCGTGGGCCATTAACATGCCTTAATTCTTACTTGTTCTTCTTCTTCACTCGGGAGGCACCTCCCTTCTGATCACGAACAAGTATTTCTGATTTGTAAATGGTCCGTCGGTCTTACCTACCGATCGATCCCTTATTTGTGTTTCTCGGGAAAATATGAGGAAGTGTCCAGCTACTTACTGCATGCAGGCCTTGGACGAGTTCTTTCTTTCTTTCTTTCTTAACTAGGAAACTGATATGGATGCATGCACACACATTTGCATGAATGGAAAGCTTGTAGATTAAGATATGAGCCCTTCATCCATTGGCATAAAGAGGGACTCGTAGGGCTTCATACGCGGGTAATCCATGCAATTTGGGGGAAAGGATTAAATTATTTGCTCACCTATACTAAAAAGTCCTAAATAATTTTGATACATCATAATACATATAATGTTTTATTTTATTTTCTTGGCAATTAGAGATTTCAAAACAAAGTCCAAACAGCCATCGGATAAAGATTTTGTATATGTAGGTGAAAGGTACAAACAAGACGTCACAACTCAATGTGTTTACATAAAGCGGACATCAACCCAAATGATAGAGGCCTGTCAAATTATCAAAGGGATGGGCCAAAAGCCACTTCCAACAACACCAATATAGTCTCCAACTTGTTAATTGCCACCTACATCACAGTTCAACAGGTGTGGGGTTTTATCACAAAAGGTATCAATGTTAATTGGAGTGTGCTTACGATATTTAAACTCTTCTTTCTTTCTTTCTCTAGCCAATGTGGGATATTCAACAAGTCCCCTCACGTGGGACCCAATTAGTGGGTCACACGTGGGAGATCCACACATCAGCAGCCACGTGAAGTCAAGATGACTTACACAACATGCAGGGTCAAAGGGACCCACCATGCGTGGGGCCAAGGGGATCCACTCATCACATGGGTGTACGGTCATGCTTCCTAACTTTGATACCATGTCAAATTATCAGAGACATGAGCCAAAAGTCCACTTCCAACGACACCGATATTTTCACCAACTTGTTAATTACTACCTGCACAATTTGACGGGTGTGGAGTTTTATCACAAAAGGCCCCGATATTAGTTGGAGTGAGATTATGATATTTAAACTCTTAAATTTCTCTTCATGTAACCGATGTGGGAGATCTACACATAGGCAACCACGTGGAACCAAGGGGACTCACCCAACATACAGAAATTTCAAATGTTACCCAGGCGGCCTGTCGGCCCAGGCTATAGACTCATTGGAAATGGGCTTTGGCCTGTCTCTCTGATAATTTGACACGGTATCAGAGACAAGGAGCGGGTCCCATCAACCATGTGATAGGTGGGTCCCTTGGGCCCCACGTGTTGGGTGAGTCTCCTTGACTCCATGTGGTTGCCGATGTGTAGATCTTCTACGTGTGACCTACTAATTTGATCCCACGTGAGGGGTCGTGTGGAGATCCCACATCAGCTAAAGGAAGAGAAATTTAAGAGTTTAAATATCTGAACCTCAATCCAACTAATATCGAGGCCTTTTGTGATAAAACCCACGTACATCAAACTGTGCAGGTGGCAATCAACTTGAGGACCTGGTGTTGTTCTCCAAGTCTTTAATTATCTACCATTTTAGCACAAAACTTGAATAACATACTTGGTGAATACTTTCTGCAGAACTACACTCTCCAGCCTTATTTTATAACTGTTGTACGGAGCAACTCATCCATTCAGGTATTATATGTAGAAGGAAGACGTAAAACAAAATAATGTAATGCTTGTGTAATTAGCGCTATGCGAGGCAAATGTGTATTGTGCTTACATAACATATCCAATCCGTCCATCAGGTAGAAGAATCGCCATCATTGCCATGCCACCAGGAGCTGGTCGCGGTCCAGAAATTAAAGGCTACAATCAAAATTCAGCATAAATTTGGAAATTATGTACCTAAAAAAGCATGGCAGATAAGATTTGGACGCAGTAGCATTAAATCACTAAATATTTCTATTCCTATGCTTTCAACAAAGCCTGCAGATACTTTCACAGATCTACAAAACATGCATCACTACATGGAAGAAAGACGATATACCAAGTTCCACAACTCAGATTCATAACTCTGTAACAAATGCATTCAATTAAAAGCGACACGAATGAACCAGAGTTTGACATCAATAATAAAAGCCCACATTTCAGATGTTTTCTTGTATTTCATAAGCCTGTTTCAGTAAGGAGACTGATGAGTCTTGTCTAATGTCTATTTATATGATTCTGTTCAGTCCAACCATGGAATTTTTAAAATCCACTTGTGTTCTCAAGCGCTGTGATGAGTGGATTTTATATTGTATATAACCCTATTCTTAATATATTTTGGTTAATATTTCGGAAAAATTTTGATACTTTTATTAATTGTATTTTCAATATAAGACTTTCGACTTCTTCTGGAGCAAAACGTGATCAAATGGACGAATTTTGGCGTAATTCCAGTTGGAAGACGTTCGTGAGTCACTTGGCTTGATCGTATCAAAATTTGAAATTTTTCTACCTAGCAGTGATTTGCTGGAAATAAAATAAAGAGTAATGCTATTCATGTCATATTTTATACTACATTTCTATATCACCTCATGTGGCATCTAATGTGGATAGCCACATCATTTGAAAAAATTGCAAAACCCAAGAAAATGAAGGAGAAAGACTCCTCGTATACCACAATCATCATTTAATTAATTAGTTTTTCTTAATTATTAGTTTATTAAATAATGAACTAAATTTAAAAATATGATTAATTCAAATGATATGGCTGTCCACATCAAATGTCACCTAAGGTGGTATGAAAATGTGTTACAAAAACATAATATGAATAGCATTACTCTAAAATAAAGGAACGATGCGCAGTGCTGGAATAGTGACATTTTGGGCTTGAATTGTATTTTTGGAGCTCAAGATGATCTCTGATGGGTTTGTGGCCTTTTGGAGATGTGTTCAGAACATCATGATCTTCAAAACAAGCTATCATGGGCCAGATTTGGAAGATATCTGAGGCTAAAACGTGACTAGACAAGTTTGGCAGATTCTCCTAGCTTAATTAAGACTTTATTTTCTAAGTTATTTTATTATTTTTAGTTTCCTAGTTGGAATAAAGGACCTACATTTTAGGGTTTGTGCAATGGCATAGCAGGTTATATTGCTTTGCCGTTCTTAGTTTTAGGCTTGCTTTCTTTTATGCAATTTGGGAGACAAAGAACTTTGCTAAGGTTTTCAAAGGCTTTCAAATTTTCTACTTTAAGGTGTTTTCAATCCTTTTCTTCATAATAACATTTTCTATGATTTCAATTATGAGTATGCGTAACTAATTCCTTTGCTAGGGTTAGACCATGAACCTTAACATGAATATATAATTTTATTAATATGCTTATGAATGGATGCATGCTTGCTTTGAATTATTAATCACCGTGATTAAAACTATTTATATATTTTAATGATTGATCACCATTAGGATATTTAGACAAGTAATTTGATGCAATTTCTATTGGAACATCACCCTGAAATTGAGGAGGGCTTCTTGTAATTAGTAATTGTAAGTTCACTTAAGGCGAACTTCACACTCTTAAGGGTTGCATGGTTTTTCAAATGGTTTTCACAAAGCTTAATGAGTCTTGCATGTTTATATTTGATCTGAACATCACAGACGGGTTGCATGTTAGATATACGTTTTCGCTTGAAGATCACGAGGAAAATATGCATTAGGAAAACCTAACCTTCAAAGCATGTATGTGAAAATTCATAAGTAATTAGTAGAATTGCATAGAATTGTAACGGTGACGGCTAAACCGTAGTTTTTCTTTAAATTGATTTTAATTTAAAAACGTTTTTCTTCTTCACTGCTATTATTTCCAAACTTTTAGATTTCTTTTATTGTTAATTTAATCTTTTTAAAATTTAAAAATCTCAAATCTTTGATAAAAATCTGTTTTAATAATTAATTAAGAGTTCGTTTAATTACAAATTAGTCAAAAAATCCTTCGGAACAACGACCTTGAATGAGCAATTATATTACAATATCTTTGTATTCTTGCAAGTATTTTCAGTGATTTTAACCTTATTTGCACAAGTATTAAAAATCCTATCACGCTGTGCTCTAAATCTGTCCGCACCAACTACCAAATCTAAGCCTAAAACAATTTCATTTCTTCATCAGACATGGACACATGCGCAGTGCAGGTGGGTTCAATGGCAGCGATCTGGACACCGGAACACTATCATCTGTTTCAATACATCTGAAGTGTTGAATCACCACCTAGGCTAACTGTTTCATTTATTTATTGCCCGACCCCAATAGTAAATTAAACAAGGTTTATTTTGTATAAAATCAATAAAAAGCTACAATATTAATAATATGTCAACAATATTTATGTTACTTATAAATAGGTCAATTATGTACTGTGATACTTAAATGCTTTTAAAATAAACACAAATTACAAAATCTGTCACTACAACTGGCCACACACCCCCTTTCTCATAGTTTTTATACTTTAAAATAAGTTCATACGACCGTTTTTTTACATTTGGATTCAGACATTGCGTTGTAGTGTCCATTTCCTAATTACACTTTTTCCATCACTCACATGTTCTTTTTACATTTGGATTTAGACATTGCGTTGCAGTGTCTGTTTCCTGGTTCTGTTTTTTACTTTTAGATTCAGACGCTGTGATGTAGTTTTCATTTTTTGGCTTTGTTTTTTACATTTGGATTCATACAATGTAGTGCAATGTCCATTTCCTAGTTCTAGTTTCTTTTTTTTTTTTTTTTTTTTTTTTTTTTTTTTTTTTTTTTTTGGTCTCAGAGAAAATTTATTAGATTCTAATTGAAATGTTTACATCTTCCGCCGGGATATCGAAAATAAAATATGGGCCAATATAATCCCATAAATAGACACCTCCATACTTAGAGAAATAAGAGGCAACAACATGAGCGGCGTGGTTGCACTTCTGATGGGCATACGTGAACGTTGCATTTTGGAATGTTTGAGCAAGATTCCAGATGTCGTGAATCATAGTCTCCAAAGATGCATCTGTTCCAGTTTCTTTATTGATCATATGCACGATTGTCTTTGCATCAGTTTCAATCTCAATAGAATGGATGCCTTCTTTTGCACATTCCTGCATCACTGCCCTCAACGCAGTAGCTTCAGGCATTTCATCAGAATGAGAGTACATGTCTCTCGATCCTCCTGCAGAGTGCAGCAGGCCAACAAAGTCCCTTATAACCCATCCTGCTCCATCTTCATGTGATTGTGGATTCCAAGCTACGTCACAATTCACTTTAAGTGTCCCAAACTCTGGTCTTTTCCATCTCATCTTTATCCCAGCAATATCAAGTTCAATGGTTCTTTTCCATTCCATCTGTAGTTATTGTGCTTCCTTATATTTCATACATTTGAATTTTGTTTGTCACATTTGGATTTAGACACTACAATGCAATGTTAGTTTTTTGCTTCTGTTTCGTTTCATTGAGTAGACTCCTCCATGTAAATGAAGAACACGAGAGAGAGAAAAAGAATGATAGAATATTCATGTTCTAACTAGTTATAATAGCTTAAAGCCTATATAACATTCATAGAGAGAAAAAGAGAAAGAGAGAGAAATGATAGAAGAGTTAAGTTCTAACTATTTAGAATGACTTAAAGCCCATATGACATTCATCAATGACCTCTGTTTAACTAATAAAAATACATTATTGATTAAATACAAAACAAAAATATGTCATTGATATATAGGAAAGCAAATGAAAAGAGCTTGAAAACTTTAAGTTTTAACGAAAATGACAAATAAAGGGTATAGTGAATAGTACCATGATTGACTTTTTAGTGTAAAAATGTGGTTTTTCATTAAAATGAACAGTACTGGGAGTTTTTTATTAAAATTCCCAATAGTTAAATAGTAAAGATTTTATTGATTGTTAGCTAAATTACCTATTAAATAATATGTATAAAGGAACTCAAACCGCTAGCAAAGCATAAAATGAACACAAGAAAACCAGAGATAAACAATCTATTATCATTTTCATAAAAGAAGCCCCAACAAAAGTTCTAATTCATGGTAAAAATTTAATTGAGAGGTTACAATTGAAATCCGTTTAATGCAATTTATTTAAGGATAAATAACAAATTCCATTAGCAAAAATGTAAAGTTAGATTCAATTTTCACTTGACACTGTAAACTAACTAGAAAATCACCATACGTTGGCACATATCCCACCTGTGGAAAACCTGCAGCACCATACCCTGCACCAAGACCAACATAGGCACCTCCAGCCGTACCATAAAAAATAAGAGAGCTAAGATAAAGAAGATCAATAGGTCGAAGAAACTTCTCCACCAATCCGGTTTGAGACCCTTCTTCTATAGGTTGGAGAAGCGACAACATGTCAAATTATATTATTTTTAAATTGTAATACATATGAATTTCTATTATGATTAATAACAAACTTCTTAACATTTTTTTTTCAGGACGGTTCTAAGTTCTTGGGGATCAACATGTTCATGGAAATTTATGTTCGACCCGGCAATAAGATGATTGAGTATCTCCATGTAAGTTTATGTGAGACCTTGTGGAACGAACTGTTTCGTCAGTTAAACAAGGACGCAATGAAATTCTTGCCGGGGGATGGGGAATGTGCGATACCTTGACACTATTGCCTCCTCTTCTTCCCGAATGACCTTGGGACGGGTTGTCATGTTGACATGCAAGTTGAGGACCTGTAGCGGCAACTTGCAGCTAGGGCAATCAGATGACCAAGATATTACATGCCCTCTAGTTGTCTGGCTTTTGATTCCCCATGCCACCATTTGCCTTTATTGTAACCTTAAACTTGACGCAATGACAGACTTCGTCCCTTGAACTTTGGTGCGATGAACGTCTTTGTCACGTGAAAACTATTGGTTGTGCTGCGATATATATATATAAATTTTTTTTTTGTCATGCAATTGTTTACTTCTTAACCTTCGTCGCCCCCAGTTTTGACGCAACGAAGCTGCTTTACGCGACAAACTTATTTTTCTTGCGTAAGCTATTTTCTGTAATAGTGGTGGCCTACCAAATTCACACATTTTTATTTTTTTTGAACAAACGATATTATCAACACTAAGTGGAGAAAGAGGAATACTAGTAGATTGTAGTACTAAGTGACCACATAATAATTTTTAGCAAGGAGAAAAGAATCAGCTCTTAAAGGCTCCTAGCTTTAATTACTATTTTTAAATAACTTTTTAAATAAATAAAAAAACTCCATTTCTATTGGTATTTATTATGACTCTCTAAATTAAATGGTACGGGTTCTACCCTTTTTACTTCAAATCTAAAGCAACATGAACTGCAGAACAAAATCAAATAATAAACACACACACACACACACACACACACACACACACACACATATATATATATATATATATATATATTCATTTATTTTGTTGCAGCTTAGTGGGATTTGTTCTTAGTAGCACCTGCCATTTTCACAATAAAATAATGCTAACTGAACATAAGAAATTATAATGTACATGATATAACCTTGAAAAGAAAGATTTTTATCAATTATTTGGTACAAAGATCTGTACTATGTATGCCGCTATAGTTGCCAACAAATTAATCAATAATTCAATAATATAGTATATAACCCTACTGCAGTAGTCTTCATATATAATTCTTCACTTGTTTTTCCCAGATTTCTTCTTGTCCCTTCCTAGCACACTATGAGTATTTGGCGGATACGAGCCTCCATCACTTTGAGAATGACTGGGACGACGAAGATTTCTTCTTGTCCCTTCCTAGAGCACTCTGAGCATTTCGCGGATACAAGCCTCCCCCACTCTGAGAAGATGACTTGGCGGACGAAGATCTCTTCTTGTCCCTTCCTAGAACACTCTGAGCATTTGGCGGATTCGAATCTCCACCAGAAGACATAGTTGCTAATGATCAGCTTAATTAAACTTGTTCACAGAAGGTATAAAAATGAGATCGAGAGTTGTGGCTTTTACATGGAATGTTGGAATTTATAGGGAGGGACGTTAGGGTTCATATCTTGCAGTTTGGTTTCGACGGAAGTACCAAGAATTTAGAGTAACCTAACCGCATAAGTAAACACAATTTATTTTGTTTAATTGTCATTCCTTTTTCTATATTTCCAGCTGCATGCTGGGTGGTCGGTGAGATGAATTGGTTCTTAGGCCGCGTGTACAATGCAGTTATGAAGAAATCTTTGACGGTGTTTTGATTGCGCATGCACGTGATTGCTTGGGGATTTCTCCTCCTGTATCATACACACATATTCTTGGAAAATGAGAACAAGTTTTTTACTAGGATCCTTCTTATATTAATTAAGTTAATACATGGATATTTACTCTATATATGGGAAATTTCTGTTAAAATCTTTTCTATCCATTGTAAATTTCTGATGTTTCTCTGTGATAGAATTTTCTTCTCTCTCTCTTTCTGTGTGTATATCCGTGTGTATATATATTGACTTTCAACCATTTAAGAAAATGAAGAGAAAGGCTTGCACATGTAATCGAAACACACAAAAGAATTATCATATTGTATGCGGTCTCAGATTTCATATTTCACAACAAATGTTGGCCTGCAAAAAAATAATCTTCCTCGAAACACGGTTTAACGAATGTTTGAAGATCCACACCGATGCATATCTTAAGAGGTGCCGTGTAGTATAGGTATGGAAAGTAAAACAGCAAATAAAGATTTCCATTAAGAACCATATATATCCAAATGATATTCTAAACAGCTTTAATTTTCATTTTTTTACAAATCTGACACACCATCCCAACTGTTGTAATCTTCTACTTCAATTTTTTTTTTTTTATACAACATGGTGGAGACATCAACTTGTTAATTCCGAGATTCAACTCTAAGACTTCTCACTTACAAATAAAGAAGTTACCACTAGATCGTAATATATAATTCCAAAATTCCAAGTAGCTAATTAATTTAAATTCCAAAACTTGATCAGTCTCACTTTCTTTGTATTTTCTGGGAATACATTGAGGTTGAATTAATTTGAATACTATCATGGCCGTAAAATTGACATCATCTTGAAAATTTAAGCAATCACTTGTGATAGTAGTTTTTGTGTAGTGCTACACGAGCACTGCAAATAAAACTGCTACTTTCAAATTTTTGACGTTTGGCCCTTTCTCTTTTAAAATAAGGCCCTTCATTTTCACTCGCTTCATACAAGCTACAAGTTCGTGTAATGTTTAGAAAGCAGTAATGATAATTGCTGAAGTCATTGTTAGCTAAAAATTTAGGTTAATGGTTGTAGACAATTGATGTTTATGTGGTTACGTATTCTTCATTTGTATTTGTAAGTGAGGGTTCACTACAACACTCACATTTATTATTAAATTTGCTATGATATTTGTATTTGTAACTCATCATGCCACCCATTCCTGTGGAGCTGCGAGGATTAATTTGCTATGATATTTAAGTGGAAATTACACGGTTAATGTCAAAACGTGTTGACCATTTATATATATACACAAAAACGTGGTTCTACAGGCCGTACGTTTTCAGTTCTCATTGTTGCAGCTAGGAAACTATATACTGGATTTCGTGTGCCATTAACATGCCTAATTTTTTGTTTATTCTTCTTCTTCCTCGGCAGGCACCTCCCTTCTGATCGCGAACACGTATTTCTGATTTGTAAATGGTCCGTCGGTCTTACCTACCGATCAATCCCTTTTTTGTGTTTCTCGGAAAAATATGAGAAATTGTGCAGCAACTTACTGCATGCAGGCCTTTGATGATTTCCTTCTTCTTTCTTAACTAGGCAACGGATATGGATGCATGCACACACATACGCATGCACGGAGAGCATGTAGATTAAGATATGAGCCCTGCATCCATTGGCATAAAGAGGGGCGCGTAGGACTTCATATGCGGGTTATCCCATGTAATTAGGGAAAGTGTTAAATTATTTGTTGACCTATACTAAAGAAGTTCTAAATTATTTTGATACGTCATAAATACATATATAATGTTTTTTTTTTTTTCTTGTCAATTAGAGATTTGCCAACAAAGTCCAAACGGCCAAAGGATAAAGATTTTGTATATGCAGGTAGACCAGCTGCCTAAAAAATGAGAAAGGTACAAACGAGACGTCACGACTCAATGTGTTTATGTACAGCAGATATCAACCCAAATGGTATAGAGGTCTGTCAAATTATCAGAGAGATGGGCAAAAGGCCTACTTCCAACAATACCGATATTGTCCCCAACTTCTTAATTACCACCTGCACGGTTCAACAGGTGTGGGGTTTTATCACAAAAGGCATCGGTGTTAGTTGGTGTATTTATGATATTTAAACTCTTCTTCCTCTAGCCGATGTGGGATATCCAACACGCCCACTCACGTGGGACCTAATTAGTGGGTCACACGTGGGAGATGCACACATCGACAACAATGTAGAGCCAAAAGGACTCACACAACAGCAGGGTCAAAGGGACCCACCATCATCGCGTGAGGCCAAGGGGATCCACCCATCACGTGGGTGTACAAGCCCACTTTTTGGTTCTAATACCAAGTTAAATTATTGAAGAGACGGGCCAAAAGCCTACTTCCAACAATACCTATAATGTCCACAACTTGTTAATTACGACCTACACAGTTTGACATGCGTGGGGTTTTATCACAAAAGACCTTGATATTAGTTGGAGTGGGATTAGAATATTTAAACTCTTAAATTTCTTTTCCTCTAGCCAACGTGGAAGATCTACACATAGACAACCACGTGAAACCAAATTGTGCTCATATCTTTTATTAGTTGGAGTGCGTATAGTAAAAATTGCCCGTTACTATTCCTTGCAAATTACATTTTTGAGAGGTAAATTGTGCTCGTCTTTTATTAACTCTTCATGATTGGGGATGACCTTATAACAAATGTTTCATTATAATATATAGATCAAAAGTTAATTAACATCACAAATTACCCAAAGATCCTCTCACCCAAAAAATCAAAATCATATGACAATTAGATTAAATAGTAGTCATTTCAGTGCTTCTTTATGGGACTATATTCGCCCATTTATTCGCTATATATAAACATCTTTAATAGTTTTAAATTTAATCTAATCCTTCGCAAACATAAAATATATATATATATATATACACACACACACACATATATATATATGAGCCACAATAAAGTGGCAAATTGATTGTCAAAAAGTAGGTCCCCCGATCATTGAACTTTCAACAGTTTTCTGAACCCGAGTCATGCAATTTCCAATTCCTGTTAGTGGTCATCGCATTGGCTGAGCACATTTTCAAAGAAAACAGTTAAAAGTTGTTCTACAAGGAATGAACAAAACATTCAACTTTTCACCACTGAGGATTAAGGAATGTATAACAAAACTTTCATGAAAACTACATGGTTCTAAATCCAAGCAATGGAAAACGCAAAAGCAACTTTTACCATTCATATTTTCATGATTTGACCAGAAAATGTTGAGCTCTTAACTGCCTGCAACTATCTTTTACAACAACTAGGTAAATGTGATTTCTGGGTAATTTGTACCACGCACGGTCCTCTCGAATAAAAGAGAATTAGAAACCCTCGCTACAGTTGGTCCAACCAGCAGAATAAACATTCTCAATGTCGATGGCCACACAGAGCTTTAAACGAGCTGTCAGTAGACTCCGTACCAACAACTTTCTGTGATTTAAGCACCCCCTTCCTGTACCTTGTGATTAAATTCAGATACCAGACTTCATGTATTCTAGCACACTCTGCGTAACATCCTCCAGAAAGGAAACAAAACCCATAACGCTCGTTATACCGCTTCCATCAACATCCTGTTCCTCAATAAGATAATTCTCGAAAGGTGTGGCATCGTCCTGCCCTCCTCTGATAAATAGGAGTTTGGGGGTGATGCATCTCTCTTTCTTCAAATTGTTGATCACAGTCCGCAACAAACCTAATAGATGTTTTACGTCATAAGAAAAGCACTGCCAGATTCCTTCAAATTTGATAACCACCTATATGCTAAGAAGCTTCTGGAAATGATATATAACTTACAATCATGAGGTGGAGGAAAAGGAAGTGAAGGGTCTGCCGTTGAGGAATAGAACACAATCAGAGCCGTAAATGCATCAAGGATAAATATAGGACTACCACTGGTAATCAGTGCTGCACGACTCAGTGAATGGCGTGGGTATGCTTGTTTGTCCGGAGTAGAATAGGAGGTCAGCACTGGATACACGGCACGATGAAGTGAACTTGGTTCCAGTGCACTGCACAAAGTTTCCACAAAAGAAAATTGAAAAGTTTATGCTTCATCAGAAGTGAGAAGAGAACAAGTAAGTTTTCAAGCATCAAATGCAGTAATATATATGTACTGCAGGAAGAATTTCAATCTTCTTTGAACACAAAAATACATAAGACAAGACGGGGAATCAAATAATTAAAAAAAACTTTTTGTTTGTTTTTCAGACAATAGACATTGTCCTGTCACACAAAATAGGCATAAGAATATGATGATGCATAAGAAGTGAAAAAGAAAACCATGTTCCATAACTTAATCTTATAGTTCAAACCCAGTAACAAAATCCCTGAAAACATTTTAGTAATATCAATATGTTCATCAAATACCTGAAAAGGCACTGCAGGTAGATTCGGTAGTCCGGATGAACACCTTCTTCATGAAAACGGAGCAGAGGATTTCGAAGCAATGCAAAAACCAAGCGGGGCAAAGACTGCAGTTCTGGACATTGTGTGAATGCAACATCAATCTGAGCAGTTCCTGCACTTCCATTATTGTATTGAATTAGTTTATACGCTTCATTGTATTGAGCTGTTAGGATCACAAGCCAATCATGAAGCAATATTCTGCCTTCCCGAACTCCTTGCTCCAAAGAGGCTAGTATAACCTATAGAACAAAACATCTGCCGGTGAGAAATGCTAAGTGATAAGAACAAAGAATTTTTTAACTTTTAGTAGTTTCTAGACGCATCAATAATAATGCTCAAGAGTCCTATTCCACAACATGCCCAAATTTTTTGAAGTGTGTGTTATACTATCACCAAATATTTATCTGTTTCTCCATTGAGAATTTTATTAACCATACAGTTTAAGTTTATGGAATTAACAACACATTAGAGCAAAGGTTAAGCAACTGAACCCAACATCAAGTTAATTCACGCCAGGCAGTAATATATTAGTAATCATATAAAGGACAATATGACAATCTAAGGCACAGAACTGGTGGTGTATACCTTGTGAACAAGCAGTGACAGGATTACTTCAGGATCAACACTGTCGTAGAGTTCATTCATATTTTGGGCAACTCCACATTGTAATGTTCGGATCCTTAGTCGTCGTTTAAGGGAATACTTGCCTCTACAAAAAAATTAGCAGGCTCAGCCAAAAGTAAATATTAAATGTTAGATTTCAAAAAGTGATCATAATTGCAAGTTGGCAGGGGCAACACACAAAGAAAAAAAATTATGGAGGGGAGACAATAAATATTAGATGAAAAGGCTCAATTATTGAAAATTGGCATCAATCAGATGCAAGCATGAGAGAAGTAACTTCTAAGTTCTATAAACATACTTAGGTTAAATAACTATTTGACACCCAATTCAATGTAAGTATATAGACAAAATGCAATGTAATGTTGAATTAAAAAAGCAAGATAAGTTCTGTGGTGGTAAGATGATTACAAATTTAAGAACATAGGCTGTCTGTAAATCTAACCATACCTACTTGAGGACACGGATGTTGAATCGGAGAGCTCCTTAGGAGGCATTACAACAGTGTATTGAAATGCAATCTGTATAATAGGAGGCTCTGATCCATGTCTGCAAAATACAATAGTGAACCCAGGATTGGATTAGAATGCACATCACACAAGCACGGATTTATATCCGTAAATGATAGCAATCAGTAATATTCTGGCCAATAATTAAGAGCTACAACGTGCAACAGATGCTTGGTAAAATTCATAGTATTTGAAAGTAGCATTCACTCTTCTATATATGATTAAGCTGTATTGCTTTAATGGTTGCCAAGCTGATTGATAATTAATCTTTCACCGAAAATAAAGGGAAGAGAAGACAGCCAGCTTCGGAAGAGAGAATGGGGGAGGAGCATGGCAGGCGGAGGGGAGGATTTTTTTTTTTTTTTTGGGGGGGTGTGGGGGGGTGGTGGGTGGGGAGGTGGGGGGTGTGGAATGCAGAAGTACAGAAGGAAGGGAGGGAGCATGGCAGGAGGAGGGGAACAGCAGCAGGAGGAAGGAGATCTTTTACTCTCTTTTTTCACAAAAAGAAAAAGCTCATTTACTGAAATCCCTTCAGAAATATTTAATTGGTTATAATTTATGGATTTTGAGTCAATTGAGCAATTGAGGAAAGCAGCAGCAGGAGGGAGGAATATTTCCTCCCCATACTTATTAAAGTTTCTCTAGAAATATTTCATTGCTTGTAATGAAATATTAAAATTTTATAGACCTAATTTCAGTGTGCCCATATTTTGTAATTACTTCATGTTCTCTCAAAACTTAATTGACTACGAGCATAGAAAAATCTAGAATACTTGACATAGTAACTAACAAGGATCTTTAACTAAACAAATTTTTGAGGTAGAGAACTGGAGAGTTGGTATGCAAAGCACTGATCAATTAGTAAAACTCTCCCACACAAATGATGGAGGTGGGGGCTGTGGTTTGGGGAAACATGTGTTTTCAGAGATCTTTAAGGTAAGCAGACCAAGAAACTAGAATTCGTGGACCATGCTACAACTTTAGTAAAAGAAAATAGCAACTAGAATATGAGTTTCAAGTGAGGGATTTTAATATTAGTATAATTAACCATAAACAAACACCACTGAGGATCCTTGGTATCACAAAACTCAAAGTCAAATGAAAGCTATCAAGAATCATTTGTGTTTAGCCAAAATAAAGATGCCCTGATGGCCATCTGAGGAATATACTTACTTTGCAAATCCCTTGGTGTCTTCAAACTCAAAGTCATAAGCATATGTCGCATAAGAATCACAACAGATAATGTGTTGAACATTCTCATACTGTGGATCCGGAAAGAAATGACCATACTGCAAAATAAACAAACGATATACAATAAGAAAATGATAAAATTGTAACTCTAAAATGAAACGACAAGACACTCACAGAGTGGCCAGTTTTGAATTCAGATGAGGTCCTCAATCGCAGTACACAACCAAAAGCATATGGCCGACTTAGCATTCGGTACCTGCAAATAATGCATAAGACAATCATCATAACCTAGAAATTCGAACGACTACTCTCTACAATATTAAGAATTGATGAAAATCTATATTGTTTGTCATTTATTTTATGGATGAAGAAAGCCACTGTATCAAATGTATTGATAAAACGTGTTTAGTTATATAGATAATAAACATAAGTCGTCCATCAAATTATTCAAAATATTTAAAACCCAAGGTGTCATCTCCAATTTACATAATCACACACCAACATGTATGCAAGTCAAAATAATACCAGAGTATTTTCTGAGGTATGCTCACATGAGAAAGGGAAATGCTAGGGAGATTAAATTTGTGGACAAAATTTGCAAACTAAATGATGTGTCACCAATAGAAATAAGTATGTGTATCAACGCTTAAGTACTAATCCAATCATCAGCTTCCACGTCATTTACGTTACAAAATTTTGTTTACAACTTTGGTCTCCCTAGCATTACCTGAATGAAAAATATGGGGAAGAGTTTGAGAGGCATTTTGGGATTTTGGGGCCTGATGGGCTCAAGGCTTATGATCTTATTTTCAACTAAAAAAGAAAAAACAACTATTTGTAACATTTTAAGGCCCATTTTGTGCAATATTTACACAGAGGGAGGCAGGCCTTGTGGGTTGTGTTGTCCGTGCTTGAAGCATGCCAGATTAAGACTATTATTTAATTTGATTTGAAGCATGCCAGATTGGGCTGTTGTCAAACTAATACCACCGTATTTTCTGAGGTATACTCACATGTCCTGAGGAAGAGTTGAGTCATCAGTGTTCGAATATAAATACAATGAGCCTCCACTGTCTACACTTAGAAACTTCAAAGACGCCAAATCTGTATACTCATTTGTAACAGCAAAAATGTCCACGCAAACACCTGCTTGAACAGCAACAGCAGCCTGTAAATTATGTCAATGCTTAAGTTTCCAAAAAAATCCTCAGCATACAGTAACAAAGATACGGAAGATTAAACTACCAGATCTCTGTAGAATGGTGTCTGCTCAGGAAGCAATGCACGGTCCGCATCCTCTCCCTTACTAGCATATTGTTCACCATACCGTCTTGTATCTAGTTGCCCAGCTCCATAATCAGGAGGACCAGACAAAAAGGCAAAGACTCTACCTGCAGTTACATTCAAAGGAGGAGACAACAACCTACGTCATGATTTTACATCGTCTGATGACATGAAGAAGATTTGAAACACTACTCATAGGTATGGTTGTTGGACCAAATATTACAGTTTTATTAGCTACGAAATTCATCTCCTCACCTAATGCAAATGTACTTCCATACTCAGATCCAAGGTAGTTCAAAAGTGCTTCCATTGCCACCCCAAACCCTCGCCCACCCATCAAAACACCATCAATTCCTTGACCAGCTGCTGTAGTTCTCTCCCATGAAGTTGTTGGTCTGAGCGTTTCAAGTGCAGATCCAATACGGTCCTTACAAGTTTCCACCTGGAAGGAAGTTACTGAATTTAGCTAACAAACCAAAAATATATATACCGCCGTGAATTTGGGTGCAGAGAAATATATTGCACAAAAAGAAAATAAAAGTCATTAAACATAGTGGCTGACATACTGGAGCCAAAAACTGTAACAATGGCATGACATCTTCAAGCTCAATTGGTAGGGTACCGTCTGTTTCCGGTGGAATGAAAACATTCTTTACAACTGGTATAGGTCCTTGAACATCATACAACCCTAATTTGTGGCTAAAAGTAGCAAGACCAAAGAGAGAACCAGGCCCAAGAGCTGTAAAAAGAAGATTGAATGAGCGAATTTAGTTGTCAAGTACAGCATCATGAAGAAATGTAAAAAATAAAATCTATTTCAAGTAGCAATTATCAACCAACCTTCCAAGGAGGCCAGCAATGCACTTTTAATAAGTTCCAAAAATTCTTCTGAAGCTGAAGTAAAATCCACAAAACATAAATGTCACTGATTTGAAAATAAATAACCAATTTAAAAATAAATTAACATCTCAAGAAGAGAATCCACAGATTAGAAGCATAAAAGATACATGGCCAGAAGATCTTTCTCATATTGTAACTCTTTAACTAGATCTAAAGGCTTTGATTTTTGAAGAACTCAAAGCCAAGTGAAGGACACATTGGATTAGATATGATACAACTAACTATTTCCTATACAAGGATGGAGTCCAAGGATTTCCTCATCCCTGTGGCCCAACCAAAAACATTGAAACTATCAACATCGACCACAATGTCAATATCACCGACAATGTGCTTACATTTCCATTCCAGATGCAACTACAATGCTTGAAGACTTAAATTAATGTTCCTTGTCAATTCCAAATGGTCTCCTACAAATATAAGTGTTTTTTAATCATCTATATTAAAGTGCTTGAGAATTTTTTGCTTAGGTGGCAAGCATGGAAGAATTATGCAAACAAAACGCACGTAAAGTCGTTAAATCTCAAAGATCCAAGTATCGAATTAAGTTCTCCAAAGTTCATATGTATAGCCTTGGAAATACAGTCATGTGAGGCTTTCAAATAATACCCTTCAAAATAAGCATCTTGAAGTACATAATTGTTAATTTAACATGAAATGAACCAGATGGTGGCAATCCAAACATGGTTCAAGAGTCAACACCCTCACCAATATCCAAACCTGAACAGCACCTTTCTAAGTCATGAAAAGGTAACAGTAATCGAAAGAAAATCTTTTTTGGCTCTAGTGACATGTATACTCATGACATTAAACTTCGAATTCTATATCCTAGAATAAAGCAGAGACATATCAACCATTACGAGAAATTACAGCATCCAAAACAAAGCAGAGAAATGAGTTGGACCGAACCTAATTGGATACCAATTCTCATTGTCAACAACAACAACGCAGCCCAACGACATGACTAGAAATCATCAACCTTATTTCGAGGAAAATTATCCCAAATTATACATATGAATGGCCATTATCCAATGTGATCAACTGCAATCATCCAATACATACATTACAACTTCCTCCAAATGAATGACCAATACTTCAACCACTTACAGGACAAATCAATGACCGCAACGTAAACCGGGCGAGGTTGCATTACTTCATCCGACTCTTCTACTGCACAATAAACCGAGCGAAAATAACAAAAAGAATATAAATTAGCACTGAAAACAAATAAAAATAAAAACATAAATTACTTCGACTTTGTGTTCATTTTCTCAGCAATCAAACAGAAAATTAAATCATAAGAAAGTGTGGGAAATTGACCAACCAGGAAGCTCCAGATCTACGAACGAGGACATCATTTCGGGGCAAGACTGAGGGTGCGAGTATCGAGCAATGGCCTGAGACGAAAGCCCCTGAGGGTTTCCGCACAGGGCACAGTTCCACGACCACTGATCCAGCTCGCAGAACGTGTTGAAATACGCCCAGCAGTTCTCGCACCTCGGCAGCAGCTGGCCGTCCGATCCGTATGCCGGCGACTGGCCGTTCTCATCCTTCGTCGCGAACGGCGTCACCGAAACGCCCCATGGGATGCCTGAGCTCTCGTGGGCCCCGGCGTCGATCGGAAACCGCGACACGGAGGCTCGGACCGCCATACAGAGAGCGGGGTGTGGTGATTTTCGGGTTTTTCTTTTTTTAATTTTCTTTTTTGGGGATTTTCTCGGGAAACAAACGGCGGATGAGAAGTAGGATGGGTGCACGTTAGCTGACTGCTGGTTATGCCACGTCGTGAACCAGTGGTTATGTGCCAACTAGCAAGATGTTTGCTGATTTGGCATATTAGCTCCCATGCCACGTCATGGAAAGGTCCGGCCCGGTCCACCTTCAAAAATCCTTTTTTTTTTTTTTTTTTTTTGGTGTTTTGGTAACTTCAAAACTTCTTTGGCCAGGCCTAGGGCAGTTTCACTGTGGAAAAGGTCGCCAAGGCTATTCAATATTTAATCCATCTCAGTGGATAGTAACTATCCTTAGTGAATAGCAACTGCGTTTTGCATCTCTATCCGTACACCGAATAGCCTTGGTAATAGGCAATAAAATATTAGTATTTTTTTATTTATAAAATAATACAAAATAATTTAATTTGTAATTTCGGATAAGATTTTTAATCGTTTTCGTTGCGTCACGTGTCATTATTCGAAAAGACAATTATTGGTGATGAATTTCGATAAGATTTTTATCCAATGTTGTCGTGCCACGTGTCGTTACCTTTTCAGAATCGTTGATGATAGATTTCTGATAAGATTTTTAACCAATCACGTTGCACCACGTGTTACAATCTGTTTACAATATTTGAGGATAGATTTCGACCAGATTTTTAACGAATGACAGCATGCCACATGGCATTATTTACAACCTAATCCTTTATGAATTCTCCATATAATCCACCATCCATCCTCAGAAATCTCACACCAATTTTTTGAAGATCTGTATCATTATTCATAATTTTTGCTTCCTTCTTCACCAAATCAAAATCTGTATCATTATTCATAGCTTCTGCTTCCTTCTTCACCAAAATCAAAATCTGTATCATTATTCATAGTTTCTGCTTCCTTCTTACAGTATCTTCTTCTTCAAGGATGATGTGGAAAATCGATTAGCAAGAGGAAGAATTGTTTAACCAATTAGAAGGAATGTTCAATCTCCAGGTGGCCCAAAATGAGAGGGAAGAGGATGAGGAGCGTAGAAGGAAAGATAACGAAGCAAGAATGGGCAGAGCGTCACATTCCCGTCGAGTCATCCAAGCTGTGAATCAGATCTGCAGGCCTAGCCATTCCGGAAACCTTGATAGAAGCAGGCAACAACGAGGTATGGAAGTCTTGGACGATTATTTTGTCCATAATAGGGCATTCCCTGATACGTACTTTAGACATCGTTTTAGAATGGAATGACATTTGTTCAACAAAATCATGATTGTTGTTTGCAACCAAGATTCTTACTTTGTGCAAAAGAATGATGCTTTTGGTGTTATGAGTCTCTTTCCTGAGCAAAAAATTATTGTTGCCTTGCGGATGCTTGCATATGGAGCATCTGCAGACCAAGTGGATGAGATACGAAGATGGGGAAATCAACCATTCTTGAGTCCCTGATGAGGTGTTGCGGAGCAATCAAATCTATCTACACCGCAAAGTACCTTCAGAGACCTACTAACATGGACTTGCAAAGGCTTCTAAAGAAGGTCGAGATGCGAGGTTTTCTTGGGATGATTGGAAGCATCAACCGTATGCATTGGACCTGGAAAAACTGTCCAAGTGCATGACAAAGCGTTTATGGGGATAGAAAATGAGCAAAAAGTATCATTTTGGAGGCGGTGCATCTTTTGATACATGGATTTGGCACGCATTTTTCGGGCTTCCGAGAGCTCAAAATGACCTCAATGTCCTTGCCCAATCCCCAGTGTTCAACGATGTCCTACAAGGAAAGGCACCAAAAGTCACGTACTGGGTTAACGGACATAAGTACGATAGGTCATACTACCTAGCAGACGACATTTACCCAAGGTGGCCATCATTTGTCAAAACAGTTCCACGTCCGCGAAGTGCAAAGGAAAAACACTTTGCAAGCTGTCAAGAGGGGTGCAAGAAGGATGTAGAGCGTTGTTTTGGTATCCTCCAAGCTCGATGGGCAATTGTCAAGGGTGCTGCCAAAATGTTTGATGTAGAGTCGCTTCGATCCATCGTGATGACGTGCATCATTCCTCACAACATGATTGTGAAAGATGAGTATGATTATGATGTCGTTGATGAATATGAGTACAATTGTGCATCATTCTTGCACGCCTCCTTCGCACCACGTCCGCTTTCTCCGACTTCCAAAAATATTTAGAATTTGGAGACTTTTCTTCTAAAGGTGTGTTCATAATGTCACGATCTCATTGAGCCATTCTTTCTTCTCTAACCTGTTCCCTTTTCTTGCCTAAATAGCTCTCTTTCTCTCTCATTAGCTTGAAATTCTCTCTCAACAGCAGCAACTTTTGCATTCTCTCTAGCCTTATCACCCTCAAATTTAGCCATTTCCCGCGCCAAACTCAATTCACCTTGGCGAGCAAGTTCTTCCATATACTTTGCAGAATTATTCTTGGAAGCACTCCCTTTTCTCTTTGAAGCCTTCTTACCTTGAGGCCTAATTGGATAACGGGTCGACCTCGATGCTTGTTCAGAGGGGCGTTTCGGGTGTAGAGTGTAGAAGGGTGTTGTTCATAAAAACTTCGGGACCAACAGGCACAACTCTGAATTTAGGACAATCTTTAACAATATTCCAACATTCCCACCGGTTGAATGATTGCTTGTGGTTTTTGGATTTGGCAATATACCAAGATTATGCTTGAAGTGTCTACATAATGCGGGAGAAGAAATAATTATAACGAAAGTAGCTAACAAATAAATAATACAAACAAATAATTATAATGTAAATTTGGGTATAGTACAAACAAATAAATAATATATTGTTACCTAATCCGCTAAATTTTCCCTGCTAAATTCTCTCCACGTACTAAACAATTGATTAAGTAGTTTCCAACGACTAGATATCAATTCTTTGGTTCTTTTCCCACCAAGTTTCTCAAGAAAACTAGTATGAATAAGACTCCACATTTCTCGCAACTGCATCTCATTACCCGTAAGAGAATCATGAGTAACTTCAACCCAACTAGTACACAACGCAACATCTTCAAAAAGCGTCCAATTCGTACCTACATTAGTAGTCATTTTGTTGGAAAAAAATTGGATTGAAACTTCAAGAGAAAGATAGAAATGTGGTTGAAAGTAGTTGAGAAAATGTGAAATTGTGGTGTAAGGTAGAAATTTTTTTTATTAATTTTGTACATTTTAAAAAATTTTATTCACCTAATTAATCTCTACCATTGGATTAAAAAAAAATTGAATTCCAACACTCCAGATTGTGCCATGTGACACAACGATAATATTTCAGAATTTTAAATTGTTTTTTTTTATTTTATTTATAAAGGCAAAATGTTGGTAACAGACGAGGGGAAGCCACAAATTGTTGCCGTTGAAATCCAACAGGCGAGGGGAAGCCACGTGGGTTCCCATTGGTAACATTTTCACACTGCGCCGCGAGCCCCGCTTCTGAAATCATGTCAGATGACGCGCGCCAATGCTCCTAACAGAAAAAAAAAATAAAATAAAAGAAGTGGCTGACGTCTGGGCGACGTGAGCCTTGCGTTAGGTTGCCTTCGGGCTCTCGGGCTGGCAACTCGTGTCAGGCCTCTCCCTCAGGCTAGCACACGTTGGGGCAAGTCGGCCGGGCTATCTGGCCTTGTTCCATCACCAGTCCATCGGGCTAAACACCACGGTGGAACTGCTCTTATGATATTGCCTGTTGGGATTCTATAAATCTGGCACTTTTCGTCGCACTCTGGTATTTTATGTCAAAGATGCAACGGACAAAAATTTGTACATATTTTTATATCCGGTATCTCCTGTTAATGATGCAACGGATAAAAAATTGTATATATTTTCATATCATTAACATAAAAAGTTAGAGTTACAGTGTACTAAATCAAAGAATTAAATTTAGTTATATAAATGTTTCCCCAATCATCACAATTATAACATCCTTGCAATGCAACCAACTTAGAAGAAGCACGTTTTTGATATGGCATGATTGTTACCCTCCCATTTGAAAGAAGCTGAATCAAGAGGCTTAATGTCTTATCTACATATCGATATAAAGAACATATTACGATACATTGGACTAGAATCAAGAGACACATTTTTAACATACATTGTGACACTTATTTTTAATTCATTAATTTACATTAAAAATTATAATCAATGGTTGATATTGAATCTGATACTAATTAAAAAAATAAATTCTTCCATTCCGTTATTGGTAACATGAAACATACAACTTACAAAACTTGAGTCATGCATGAAATGATAACCAAAAAATTGAGTGTTTAGTTTTTGAGTTCACTTGTTAGTTTCTAACAAAATTGTAGGGGAGGCATTTAAAGTTAGACTAAGCGATGATTGTGGTTGATGACGACCTGACAGAGGGAAGCTTTCAAATAACTTATAGCATTTCCAATGAAGGCTTTATCCTCCTTGAGGCTACTATATTTATAACTCTAGTGAAAATTTTCATTCTCAAAGGGCTAGAAAATAGGGCTACATCCATCACATGGACTAGCAACTTCGTTTATCGAGTAGCAAAAAATTAGACTACTTCTAGCCCTAAAAAGCAGGAGGATCTACACCAAATTGGGGGCCCAGTCTTTTTATTTATTTAGTATTATTATTTATTTTTTTTTAAGTTTAGAAATAGGTGGATCTCATTTTTAATTTCAAAACATGATTTTTAACGGTTTATTTTTTAATCATTTATGATTTTAAAGGTTTATTTTTCAATCGGTTGTTTAATTATAAAAACATAAATAAACAATGGCTATTTTTTGTGTCTGATTGGCTAAGAGAAAAATGTTGTGCTTTGTGATTAAGTTTCTAGGTTGAAAAGTTTATTAAAGAGTGATGAAATTTAACATTGGAAGTTTAGAAACCTAAACTGAAAACATAAACAAACAACATAAATAAATTGAAAAAGATAATTCAATCCAATGGTTGTTATGAAATGAAATTTTATCTTGTTTGATTTCGGAGAATTTGCCAATCAAATAAGTTCATAAAAAAAGTTTAAAATAACACGTCAAAAAATCAACTTAAGAAAAGTTAAGACAAAAATAAATTTACCATGTAATCAAATTACTACAAAAATAAATATATAGCCCTATATGGAGCTTGAAAGGTATATTGCTCCTCATTGGAGAGATTCTTCTTTAAAGTGAAAGATTCTTCAGAAGTCTAAATTGGGCTATATCTACCATCTTTTTAGCTTTGTATAGAGTCCCTCTTTGGGGATGCCCTTAAGATAAGCATATCATTTCATTCTCTTTCGTCACGATCTCTTGATAAATTTAAGGGCATGTTTACTTACAAAGAATAAGAAATATTATTTTGATTTGTGAGTTTTCTGCCTTTACTAAAATGTGAGCAAGGGAATCATTTCACTCCTTAACTTTTTCTTGTGTTTACTTATATGCAAGAAATTAGAAAAGTGCAAAAAAAAAATTCTTAAAACCTGTAATCAAATACCTGAGAAATCATATCGTCTAAAGGGACTGGTTGATCTTATTCCCTTGCACTACTTCTCCTATGTAGAGCTAAACATCTATAAACTATGTCTACTTTGTCGTTAATAGGAAAAAGAGGATGGGAAACTGAGTCCTCTTCTCCAAAATCAATACAGGCTACTAGGACGTGGTGTTTACACCACTTGACTTTTTTCAGTTCATTTTGGTCAAGAAGTTTTCTCCTAGTACAACTCATAAAAAAAACCTAAATTATGTGGGGCATCAAGTTGCATTGTGTGTGCTTGCTTTCGATTAAGGAACGAAATTATGGCAACTTGGAAGATGCGAGGCTTCTCTTAATCTATGAGTTTGGTTCTAATTCATCGAAGGTGATGATACAAAGAATGGCCCCTAACGTAAGGTTACAATGGTCTTTTTAAGTTTCTCCGGTAGCTTGTCATCTCCACCAAATCTATGGCGATGACAGCTAGTGACCTTTGTAGTAAAAGCCTTTGTTTGTAGCCACTCTTGGCTCTTTATGTATTGGCCTCCTCATTATTTTGGTTTAGACACATTTTATGTAACTTTTTGTTTTGGGTACAAACAATAAACCTTTATTCGTAAGATACATATGCACACGTGACATCCCATTTGCACACTCCCCATATTTTGGGCAGTTTTCTACCAGCATCTGCGTAATCTTTACAAATTGTCTGTTGGGACTTTGTTAGGTTTTTTTTTTTATTGAAAAAAGGGGCTAAAAGCAAGAGCCCAAATAAACCTACTCAATAATAAATCTAGACCAGGACATCTCAAGTCGATCCTCACGAATAAAACTAACTGAACAAGAAGGAGTAGTATCAAAATAACTAATGTAAATCAAGACTATAAGTCGCTAAATTGTCCGCCACAAAATGCTTTTCGCTGTGAACTTTGTTAAGTTGCATCTAAAGACAGACGTCTTATGATTAATGGTTGTTATATAATCATTGCCACGTCAATCAAAGTTGTTAGAATATTGTTAAGCTGTTAAATGATTTGTTAGTTGGTTAATTAGTTACAACTTACAAGTAAGAATCTATTGTGCTTGGTATATTAAGAATTGCAACTTAAAAATGTAATGTGTTAGTAATTTTTCTAAGAAATACTGAAGTCTTATTTCTCTCTAAAGTTTCTATCTAGTTCTTCATCTTCTCAATTCTTCATTGTGCTTTGATTTTTAGGAAAACTAATGAACTAAAAGGGATTGAAAACTTTGAATTTTAACGATAAGGACAAAATAAAGGGTAAAATGAATAGTATCAGGTTTGACTTTTTAGTGTAAGAATATGATTTTTCGTTAAAAGAAACAGTACATCGGGCTTTTCGTTAAAACTCCCTTAATTTTTCCTAATGCAGTTAATAGCCTCGTGTGCGCTTGCTTTCGGTTCAGGACAAGAATCATGACAACTTAGAGATTTGAGGCTTCTCTAGATTGGCGGGTTTGGGTCCATTTAACTGGAGGTGATGATACATAAGAGCAGTTCCATCGGAGGTGGACTTGCCCAGCACCCAGTCCAAAACATAGCCTGGCGCTCTGTCCAAACCCTCTAGCCTGCAAAACAGCCTGGCACCTAGCCCAAGCCAAGCAGCAGGCCAACCCATTTCAGACAGACCCAGAAGTTGGTCCAGAAGGCTGGCGCGTGCACAACACTCGCGACTGGGCGCGAGTAGGAGATAGCGTTGCAGGCGGCGGGGCCCGCGTCTCAGGCCCACTTGCGTTCCAACATATGAGGGCTATGTGGCCCTCCTCAGAGTCGTTGGATTTCCAACGGCTAGTTTTTGTAGGCCGTTGGATTTCCAACGGTAAGAAAAATTTAAATTTGACTTTTAAAATGGACCGTCCGATCACAGATCAACGGTCCACGTTTTTTTCACCAAAAATAAAATTAAAAAAAAAAAAAAGGCCCAATGGTTAGAATTTTGACCGTTGGCCACGTGGCAGCTGGTTGGCTGTTGGATTTGATTATTTTTCAAATCCAACGGTCCAGATTAATTACAACATTAAAATTTATTAAAAATTAATTAAAAATTGTGAAATTTTTTTTAAAAATACAGAAAAATTTTAAAAAATTAATTTTTTTTCTATAAATACCTAACCCTCATCTTCCACCTTACATCACATTTCAATATTTTCTACACTTTCTACATTTGAATATTTTGTACACTTTAAGAGAAAAAAATGACTTCGTGGCAGCTCATTGAAGATGTTACATTGTGTGAATATTGGGTTCACACTACTCATGACCCGATTACGGGTAATGAGATGGATAAGCGAGAAATGTGGAGTAAAATTACGAAATCGTTTTGCGATGTACATGGAAAAGATGCCAGATCTAGTCAAGGTCTTCAAGGTCGTTGGAAAAAACTCAACGCATCCTTTACTTGTTGGAAAAACGCCATCTCTCATGCTTCTGGTAATCTGTGTAATGGGACAAGTTTAACGGATCAGGTAACAATATTTTTATTTATTTATATACATTCCATCCACATCAATATTTTAATTTATTTAATTTCTTATGTAATTTCTACGTAATTTCTTATGTAATTTATATGCATTCCACGCCCATCAATATTTTAATTTATTTATTTGTGTTACACCCGTATTTTTTAATACTATCTTATCCCACATTTTTATAGACACTACAAGCACAAACATTCTACAATGCAAATAACCATAACAAATCATTCAACAAATGGGAATGTTGGCAAATTGTCAAAGATTGCCCTAGATACAAAATTGTGGCAACCGGTCAAGAAGTTGTCATGCACGGTATGGGTCTACATAGTTCGCCAGAAGCAGACATGGTCGAACAAGAAGCCAACACATTTGAAGACACGGAAGGGACGCCTGAAGAAGTGCCAGAGACCCAACCGACTCGTCAGTCCCTTAGGCCTCAAGGTAAAAGGGCATCAAAGAAAAAAGGTAGTTCTTCCAAAAATGACTACACTAAATATATGGAGGAACTTGCTCGCCAAGATGAACTGAACATGGCATGGGAAAAGGCTAGAGATGAGGAAAAAGCTACTGTTATGGCAGCAATAATAGCAGCTACTGAGGCTCGTGATGCGGTGGCTGAGAGACAAAGAGAAATAGTTAATCGAGAGAACGAGATGATTAGAGAAGCACTTTATCGAGAGAATGAGATGCTTAGAGAAGAAAGGATGGCTCAAGCAGATCGTGACACTATGAACAAGTCTCTAGTAGGACTATCTTCGAATTCAAAATATTTTTGGACATTAGAAAAAAGAGATGTCGTGCGAAGGAGGCGTGTAAGAGATGCTGAAACAAGTCAAGGGGTTTCCAGCTACAGAAATCCTAGCAACCAAGATCCTAGCACCACATATCCTAACTCCACAGACTTTGTATAATTTCGTATTTATTTGTACTACTTTATTTAATTTGTTATGTAATTTCTTAACATTTTTAGAACTTTATTTAATTTCTTATTTATTTTTAGAACTTTAATTAATTTCTTATGTAATTTTTGTACTTTATTTAAATATTTGAATAAGATTACATAAACTCACCAAATAAACATTTAAAAAAAAAAACACCAAATAAAATTACATAACCTCACCATATAAACTTAAAAAAAAAAAAAAAACACACTAAATAAGATTACTTAAAAAACAATACACTTTATTCTTCAACCACAAGCCTTATTTTAATTATCTTCGCCTTCGTGCAATCCCCACTGGTGGTCAATCAAGTCATTCTGGCGGGTTATGTGCCAGTATGGCTCTTGTAATGAAGTGTACCACTGAATGATCAACTCATTGTAACGTCCATCCCGTTCCAACGGCTCGTGTTGCACGGGATCTTCGGTCCGGTCATGAGCATAGTAGATTTGTGTTCTTGAGTTGTTCATTGGATCCAGCTCGTATTCATCGACGACATCATAATCATACTCGTCTTCAACAATCATGTTGTGGAGAATAATACACGTCATCATGATAGATCGAAGAGCCTCGACATCAAACATTCTAGCTGCAGCCTTGACAATCGCCCAACGAGCTTGCAGGATACCAAAACAATGCTCGACATCCTTCCTACACCCTTCTTGACACTTTGCGAAGTGTTTCTCTTTTTCACACTGCGGATGTGGCACTGTTTTGACAAATGTTGACCACCTTGGGTAAATACCATCTGCAAGGTAGTATGGTCCCTCGTATTTATTACCATTAATCCAATATGTGCATCTCGACCCATTTCCTTGTAGCAGTTCGTCAAACACTGGAGATTGGGCAAGGAGATTTAGGTCATTCTGAGCTCCTGGAACACCAAAAAAAGCATGCCAAATCCATGTATCAAAAGAAGCCACCGCTTCCAAAATGATGCTTTTGGCTCATTTTCTGTCACCATAAGCTCCTTGCCATGCACTTGGACAGTTTTTCCATGTCCAGTGCATGCAGTCGATGCTTCCAATCATGCCAGGGAAGCCTTGCATCTCACCCTTCCTCAGAAGCCTTCGCATGTCCCTTGGCGTGGGTTTCCGAAGGTACTCATTGGTGTAGAGGGCTTCAATTGTAAAGCAAAACCGCATCAGGGACTCCAGACCTGTTGTTTTTCCCATCCTTGCGATCTCATCCACTTGATTTGCAAATGCTCCATATGCAAGCATTCGCAAGGCAGCCGTAATTTTTTGCTCAGGAAGAAAACCTAGAACATGAAGAGCATCCTCTTTTTGCACAAAATGTGGATCATGGTTGCAAGCAGCACTCATGATTTTATCGAACAAACTTCGTTGCATTCTAAAACGACGTCTAAAAACATGATAAGGGAAAACGCTGTTGGGAATAAAATAATCTTCCAAGAGATCTTTACCTCGTCTTTCCCTTCGTCTATCGATGTTTGCCGCATATCTGGGTTTGGCTATCTGACCTACAGCTTGCATGATACGGCGGGAATGTGAGGCCCTCCGCCTTCTATGGTGATCATCCTCATCCTCCTCCATTGCGAAGGCCTCATCTCCACCTCCACCTTCGTCAATATTGACCAATTATTCCTGTTGTGCCAACAACCTTTTCTGCTGCTCTTGCAACTATTTATACACTCTCCTTGAAGAAGACATTATAAGAACTCAAGATTTGAAAACGATAAAGAAGAATTCTGAGCTAAAAAAAAAGGATTGAGTTTAGTGTGAGGATGGATGTAGGGATGCAGGGTTTATATGGACAAAAAAAGAGAAGATGAGGTTCTGGACAATGCCACGTGGCACTACGTGATTGGTTGAAAATCTAATCAAAATCTTGGCTAAATTATTGTAAACAGGAAGTGACACGTGGCGTGTTGGGATTGGTTGAAAATCTTATCAGAAATCTATCTACAAGATAGTACGTTCGGATACTGACATGTGGCGTGACAAGATTGGTTGAAAATCTTATCGAAATCTTGCCTAAATTATTGTAAACAGGAAGTGACACGTGGGTTGTCGGGATTGGTTGAAAATCTTAGCGGAAATCTATTCACAAAATAGTACGTTCGGATAATAACACGTGGTATGACGAGATTCGTTAAAAATCCTATTCGAAATTAAAACTATTTTTTTAATTTATTATTTTATAAAAAATTTATTTAATATTTTAAATGGACTAGATGCCAGCGCATTTTGTAGGGGTGGAGATCATTTGTGCCAACGCATTTTTAGACTGGGTGCCAGCGCATTTTTTTTGGGGTGGAGATGCTTTCGCCTTTTACTGTTCATTAGGGTCTATTACTGTTCACTGAAGTGGATAAATGGGCTGGGTGCTGACACAAAGTCTTTAGGGGTGGAGTTGCTCTAATGGGCTATAGTTGTGTTTGGGTGGTCTTTTTCGGTTTTCTTGTGGATGGCTTGCTTCATTAGATTTCAGGCTATGACGGTGGGCGACCTTTGTAGTATTTCTCTCAGGTCTTTGTTTGCAGTCACTTTTGGGCTTTTTTGTGTAGGTATTTATACCATTTGGGTTGATGTGCTCTTTATATAAACACCTTAAGTTGTGACGTCTCATTTGCAGCCTCCTCATTTTTGAGGTGGCTGGTCTACCATATTCAAAATCTTTATCCATTGTTTGTTTGGACCTTGTTGTAAAATCTCTAATTGACAAGAAAATAAAAAAAAAACGTTATATGTATGATGTATCCAAATAATTTAGGATTTTTTTTATTATAGGTCAACAAATAATTTAACCCTTTTCCCCAAATTACATGGGATAACCAGCGTATGAAGTCTACGTGTCCCTCTTTATGCCAGAGGATGAAAGGCTTAGATGTTATCTACATACTCTCCATGCATGCATATGTGTGCATTCATCCATATCAGTTTCCTTTTTAACAAAGAAAGAAAAAATCGTCAAAGACCTACATGCAGTAAGTTGCTGCACAGTTTCTCAAATTTTTACCAGAAACACAAATAAGGGATTGATCGGTAGGCAAGACCGATGGACAATTAATAAATCAGAAATACATGTTCGTGATCAGAAGGGGAGGCGTCTGCTGAGGGAAGCAGAAGAACATATAAGAAATAAAATGGAGGATTTATGAGCCATGGAGGCATGCCACCCATTTCTGTGGAGCTACGAGGATTGACTTTCTATGAGATTTAAGTGGAAATTACATGGTTAATGTCAAAACGTGTTGAAATATATAGATATGTGTATATATACGCGCACACACACAAACGTGTTTGTACTAGCTGTACGTTTTCATTTCCCACTGTTGTAGCTACGAAACTATATACTGGACTTCGTGTGCCATTAACATGCATGGGTCATAAATCCTCGATTTGATTTCTTATTTGTTCTTCTTCACTCGGCAGACGCCTCCCCTTAGGAACACGTATTTCTGATTTGTAAATGGTCTGTTGGTCATACCAACCGATCAATCCCTTATTTATGTTTCTGGGAAAAATCTGAGAAATTGTGCAGCAACTTACTGCATGCAGGCCTTTGAAGATTTCTTCTTTCTTTGTTAACAAGGAAACTGATATGGATGAATACACACACATATGAACACATGAAGAGCCTGTAGATTAAGATCTGAGCCCTCCATCCATTGGCATGAAGATATACACACACAGAAAAGAAAATTATATCACAGAGAAACATCAGAAATTAAAAATGGAGAGAAAAGATTTTAAGAGAGATTTCCCATATATAATGTAAATATCCAGCCCATGTATTAACTTAATTAATATAACAAACAACCTAGTCAAAAACTTGTTCTCATTTTCCAGGAATATGTGTGTATGATACAGGAGGAGAAATCCCCCAAGCAATCACATGCTTGCGCAATCAAAACACCGTCAAAGTTGTCTTCTTAACAGCATCGCATACGCGGCATAAAAACAAATTTCAGCTCATCCGACGACTCGCATTCAGCTGGAAATATAGAAAAAGGAATTCAAATTAAACAAATAAATTGTGTTTACTTATGCGGTCTGGTTACTCTAATTTCCTGGTAGTTCTGTGGAAACCAAACATCACGAAACGAACCCTACGTCCCTCCCGATCGGCTACTATAAATATTCCAACTTCAATGCAAAATCCAAAAATTATACACCTTATCTGCTCAAATTTAATTAAGCTGATCATTAGTAACTATGTCTGATGACAAAGATCCGCCAGATGCTAAAAGTGTTATAGGAAGGTCCAAAAGGAATTCTTCCTCCTCCCAGTCATCTTTTCAGAGTGGTGGAGGGTTGTATTTGCCAAACACTCAGGGTGCTCTAGGAAGGGACAAGATGAAATCTTCGTCGTTCCAATCATCTTCTCAAAGTGGTGGAGGCTCGTATCCGCCAAATACTCTTAGCACTCTAAGAAGGGACAAGAAGAAATCTGGGAAAAACAAGTGAAGAATTATATGTGCAGACTATTACCTTAGGGCTGTATACTACATAATTGAATTATTGATTAATTTGTTGGCAACTGTGGAGGTATACAAAATACAGTTGGACATAAATAAGCACAGTTGCATATTTATATTTTCAAACTTGAAAAATATTTGTCTCCATTATTTGGTACAAATATTTGTTTTCAAGGTTAGAAACATGTACATTATAATTTCTTAAGTTCAGTCAGCATTATTGTATTGTAAAAAAGGGTGGGTGCTGCTAAGAACAAATCCCACTTGAATATATAAAAAGAAATGCATTAATATATTATTTGATTTTGTTCTATATATAGTTGATGTTTGCATAGATTTTAAGCAAGTATAAAGGGGTAGAAAGCTATTTTAGTTAAACTTCAAGCAAAAAGGGGTAGAAAACTATTTTAATAGCTCTCCTACCCCCTTGGTGTAGATACTATCGTTTGTTCAACAGAAGAAAAAAAAAAGAAAAAAAAAAAGCCACTTAGTACTATGGTCTAGTGGTATTTCTCTTCACTTGTGAGTGAGGTCTTAGGTTCGATTCTCGCCAAAACCGAAGTTGAACCATATTATTATGGTAAGCCTATTGTAAGGCATAGCCCACTCCTCCACCCCCTTGGTGTAGATACTATCGTTTGTTCCAAAAAAAAAAAAAAAAAAAAAAACTCCCTAAATCATTTATACTCCAACCAGACCGCTTAATTTAGGGAGCCATAATAAATAAGAACCAATAGAAATAGAGTTTTTTTAATTTAAAAGTTAATAAAAAAATTGTAATTAAATGCCTTAAGATATAAAAAAAAATTGAGGGTTTAGTTCTTGCGTTCATTGTTAGTTTCTATCAAAATTGTGGAGGTAGTACACGTAAACTTAGACTATGCCACGGTTGTGGTCGATGACGACCTGACAGCCAAGGGAGGAAGCTTTTAAATGCCTTAAGATAAGCTTTATCATTTCATTCTAATTTTTGTTCGTCGTCTCTTGATAAATTTAAGGACATGTTTACTTACAAAGAATAAGAATTATAATCATTTTGATTCGTGAGTTTTCTGCCTTTACTAAAATATGAGCAAGGAAATACATTCACTCCTTAATTTTTTTCATGTGTTTACTTACATGCAAGAAATTAAAAAAGTGCAAGTTTTTTCTCTTAAAATCTGTATCAAATACCTAAAATGAGGAATCATATCGACTAAGGGTACTATATCGATCTTATTCCCTTTCATTACTCCTCTAGAGCTAAACTTCTATAAACTATGTCTACTTTGTCGCTAATAGGAAAAAGAGGATGGGAAACTGAGTCCTCTTCTCTAAAATCAATACGGGCTACTTTGATGTGGTGTTTACTTCACTTGACCATTTTCAGTTCATCTTGATTCAAGAAGTTTTCTTGTCATACAGCTTGTAAAAATTCTTAATTATGTGGGGCATTAAGTTGCATTGTGAGTGCTTGCTTTCGACTAAGGACCAAAATTATGGCAACTTGGATGATGGGAGGCTTCTTTGGATCTATGAGCTTGGTTCCAATTCATTGAAGGTGATGATACGAAGAATGGACTAAAATATCGTTAGACTCATAAATCCTCCATTTGATTTCTTACTTGTTCTTCTTCACTCGGCAAACGCCTCCCCTTCTGATCACGAACACATATTTCTGATTTGGAAATGGTCCGTCAGTCATACCCACCGATCAATCCCTTATTTGTGTGTTTGGGAAAATCTGAGAACTTGTGCAGCAACTTACAGCATGTAAGCCTTTGAAGATTTCTTTCTTTCTGTGTTAACAAGGAAACTGATATGGATGAACACACATATGCATGCCTGGAAAGCCACATATAATATTACAATTCTTTTGTGGGTTTCGATCCACTAATGTTTTTCTATATGAGTAAGCCTTTCTCTTCATTTTCTTAAGTGGTTGAAAGTCAACAGATACACACACACACACACACAAGATACACACACACGGGGTCACAGACAGAAAAGAAAATTATCAATGGAGAGTAATTTTAAGAGAAATTTCCCATATATAATGTAAATATCCATGTATTAACTCAATTAATCTAACAAAGAACCTTGTCAAAAACTTGTTCTCATTTTCCAGGAATATGTCTGTATGATATAGGAGGAGAAATCCCCCAAGCAATCACATGCCTGCGCAATCAAAACAACGTCAAAGATTTCTTCTTAACTGCGTTGAACACGCGGCCTAAGAACCAATTCTTCACAGCTCAGCCAACCGCTCACATTCAGCTGGAAACATAGAAAAAGGAATTCAAATTTAACAAATAAATTGTGTTTACTTATGTGGTTAGGTTACTGTAATTTCTTGGTAGTTCTGTGGAAACCAAACTGCATGATACGAACCCTAATGTCCCTCCCAATCGGCAACTATAAATATTTCCAACTTCAATGCAAAATCCAGAACTTGATCTCCTTTATACAACTTTTGTGTACAAGTTTAATTAAGCTGAACATTAGCAGCTATGTCTTCTGACTCGGATCCGCCAGATGCTCAAAGTGTTTTAGGAAGGCCCAAAACGAATTCTTCATCATCCCAGTCATCTTTTCAGAGCGGTGGAGGCTCGTATCGGCCAAACGCTCAAGATGCTCTAGGAAGTGACAATATGAAGCCTTCGTCATCCCAGCCATCTTTTCATAGTGGTGGAGGCTCCTATATGCCAAATACTCATATTACTCTAGGAAGGGACAAGAAAAAAAAAAGGAAAAAACAAGTGAAGAATTATATATGCAGACTGCAGCAGTAGGGTTATATACTGTATAATTGAATTATTGATTAATTTTTTGGCAACTATGTGGTATACATAATACAGTTGGACATAAATAAGCACAATTGCATATTTCTTTTCAAGGTTAGAACATGTACATTATAATTTCTTTTGTTCAGTTAGCATTATTTTATTGTGAAAATGGGTGGGTACTGCTAAGAACAAATCCCACTAGGATGTATCAAAAGAAATGCATTAATATATTATTTGATTTTGTTCTACAATTGATGTGCATAGATTAAGTAAAAAGGGGTAGAAACATATTTTAGTTAAATTATGTAAAAAGGGGTGGAAAACCATTTTAATAGCTCCCTAAAACATTTATACTCCAACCATACCATTTAATATTTCATCTTGTTTTTTCATCTTTATAGGGAGAGAGGAAAAAAAATTGTGAGGGGAGAGGAAGGTGGGAGGGGAAAAAGAAGGGGAGATAATCCCTATCCGTCTTTAAGAGCTTAAAAATAAAATTACAACTAAATTAGACATCATTCACATACTTCAAATAAAAGTAAAAAAATATAACAAAAGTCATAGAAACTCATACACAATTCCCAAACCACACATCCATGGCTCTTTGACATCCTCCCTTTTTATGGATGTTTAGCATCTCTTTCAATTTATTATTCCTTTCGTAAAATATATATGTGCTATGTTTGGATGAGGGTTTTCAGTTCCGAGGGATTGAAGTCAAACTTGAAGGAACGGACCACATAATATAACATAAAGGCGATTCGAAGAGACCTTGATGGGCATTATAAAGGCATGTCCGCACCGATCAACCTTCAAAATTCTGAGTTGGCCAAGCCTAGCTTATGATATTGCCTATTGGGATTCTATAAATCTTGGCACTTTTCGTTGCAGAAGCATGTTTATTCATCACCATAACTATGGTGTGTATGCTCACCATATATGCTTTAAACCTGGCATCCGTGTCGTGTTTTCCGTGTTCGTATCGTTTTTGTGACATACCCGATATCGTAACAGGTTGTATCGTGTAACACCCGTTGAAGTAAACGGATAATATGATCCTACCCAAAATAGACCCCGTTAATATTATCAGATAATAAGATCCAAACCGTTACTCGTTAAAGAAAACTATTCATGAGGGTTTGTATGGTTTTAAAAATTCAAATGCCAATGTACCCATTCTCAAAGCGTAGAGGATGCAATCACGAGCGTTTACCTATTTTTTCACATTTTTTGCACTTGTAAATTAATTATTATAATTGTTTTAATGTATTTGGTATTTTTGAGCAAGATGTCTTTGGTATTTTTAAATTACTTGATATTTTTATTTTTAATGTATAATTTTTTAATCTCACTCTATGCCTATAGTATACTAAATAACTAAATAAATAAATCCTAAATTTTTAAAATTTATATAGAATAATAATTCAATAATACATATTTCATAAACAATATATACATATAGACTATGTCTATTGTATTTTATAGTAAGTTTTTTTAGTAGTTTAAAAAATTAAAATCATCAAGAGAACTTTTTTCTTAACGTGTCAAAGCAGGTTACTCGTGTGTTACCCTCGTGTAAACCTATTAAGGACCTGTTATTAACGGGTTTTTATCGTGTGACCCGATAACGACCCAATTAGTTATTGTGGTGACCCGTAACCCGTTATTTTCGGATCATTATCGTGTCGTATTAACGAGTCGTGTAAAAAATTGCTTGGTCTAATATGCTTAAATTGCCTAAAATTATGTTTTCTAACCCTAAACCCGTTATTTTCGAGTCATTTTTGTGTTGTATTAACGAGTCGTGTAAAAAATTGTCTAGTATATGCTTACATGACCTAAAATTATGTTTTCTATTTTTCTATGCAACTCTCGTACTTGGTACTCCCCGTGGCAAAAATAATTGAGTCATGCATGAAATGATAACAAAAAATTGAGGGGTTCGTTTTTGAGTCCACTCGTTAGTTTCTATCAAAATTGTGGAGGGCGTACGTGTAAAGTTAGATAGCCAATGTTTTGGTCAAGTATCTTAAACTGAAGCCAGTGTTAAGGAAGGAAGCTTTTAAATGCTTTAAGATAAGCTTTATCATTTCATTCTAATTTTTTCTTTAACAGACGATACTATCTTACACTAAAGGAGAGGGGGTGGGCTTAGCCTCACAATAAGCTAGCAATAATGTGGTTCAAATTCGCCTTTATTCGTCATCTCTTGATAAATTTAAGGACATGTTTACTTACAAAGAATAAGAGCCATAATCATTTTGATTCGTGAGTTTCCTATTTTATTAAAATATGAGTAAGGAATTCATTTCACTTTTTAACTTTTCATGTGTTTACTTAGGGAGTAGGGTTCTCTCTCTCCTATTTGCATCTCCTTCCCTCCCCTCCTCTCACATATTGCTTTTTGTCTTGTTGTCTCTATAAAAAAAATCAATATAAGATGTTGACGTGGCTAAACTGTAACCGTTCAAATAGGAGGGGAGGGAAGGGGAGAGAGATTAGGAGGGAAGGGAATCCTCCTCGGTTTACTTACTCGATCGGAGTCTCGGGAAGAAGCTGGGAGTCGGACTCCTAAAGTATCGACTGCCTCTTCTCCATCATTGTCGCCTGTGTAATGTAACATGAAATATTAATAATAACATTGAAATAATAACCATGATACTTGAATGCGTAAGATAGTAATTACAATTGAAGAATACTTACATGAAGGGACTCAGCCAACTTATCCCCGGGTCGAACATAAACGTCTGCAAAGATATCGATCTCCAAGAATTTTGAACCCCCCTGAATAGAACAAGATAAGAAAAATGTTAGTACGACAAAAAAAAAATAATATTACTGACATATTAAAAATTGAATATGAAAAGCTTTATTGTTACTTGCGGCTGCGCCTCCATCCTATATGAGAAGGGCTTCGAACCTAAATGGTGGATAAGAGTCTTCTTCTCCCAACTGATCTTGTTGGCTTTTGGCTTCTGTTATACACAAAATAAACATATTAGTTGTAATTTAAATGAAATATAAAAATATAATAAACATTAGTAAGAAACGTATAATACTTTTAGACTTAATATAGAAAACACATTGTGGGGCTCCTGAAAATGATAGCAAAGCCACACCCAATTTTCTTCCTGGTCCTCAACCTCCTTCGGGCAACCCTCCTTAAGATCGACTTGCGGATCATCAAATGTCTGAAAATATTGGTGCAGGTCACTTTCTGACTGCTTGTACCGCTCAGCGAAGAGCTTGTTGACGTACACCAACATGTTGTCGTTGATGTCGTCGAAATTGTAGTTTGTCTGCAATGTAATAATTTAATTACATACATTAATTAATATAAATATATAAACTTTAAAGGAAAAGTAATAAAAGGTTTGGATACTTATTGACAAATAATCGCGCATCTTCATCTTTACCTTGTCTGGCATCGTCTTCCAAGACTTCCATCGCATAGGGCAATAAGTCCGAACGACGTGACCAATGTCATGGGCCAATGCACTATGCTACTCCGCCGTTGGTGCAGCTCGATGCTGGTCATAGTATCCGACCATGATACGTTAGCCGTCTTCAACTGGTGACAAGGTTCCTGAATATTTTTCTTTGCTGAAAAAAAAAAAGTCAAACAAACACTCCAAATTATATCAAAATTTCAGCAGATCCTCCCCTAAAGTTATAACATTTTCCAAACCCTGGACATTGTAATGAATAATATATGATATCCAACAATAATCACAATAGTTGAATAAGCCAAATTTCGACCAAATGCACAATTGCAGTATGTAACAATTTTGATTGAATGTAATGTACGAATAACTAAATTCACAAGGAAATAAAGGGCTTGTTGTGACCCCGAGGCATCAGTAATGGATGCTGATGTTGTGTCAGGCGTACAGGGGCGGCGGTGACCACGCTTGGCAGTAACAGGTAATGCCACTAAAGAGGTTAATGACGTCAGCGCATGGGACACCCAATACCAATTGGATCAACTGGATTAACTGACCTGGGGTCCATTTCGGCTGGAGCAATGGTGGCTAAAGTAGGTGGCGGGGAAATCGAACGGGGTGCAATCGTCACCACCTTACAACTTCTAATAAGATGCGACATTCAATCTAATTCATAAATGATATGGTTTCGGGGTTGCTCAAAATACCGATGCATAGAAGATTTTTTTCCTTTCAAAAATATAATGTCAATTAGCTTGAAGGAAAAACTCTTTACTGCAATATAAGTGCACTCGGTGTCTTAGTGTTGCCACAAACGAAAACTACTCTATGGTATATATAACTTCAAATAGTGCATATACTCGTTTAGGTAAGCTAAAATAAGAAATAAATTCAATCCAATTCCAATACCTGGGTCAAAATTTTTTTAATTTAAATTTATTCAAATAAAAACAATTTGTTTATAACATAAGATAAAAGGAATTGTTATTAGCACTCCAAAATTATCATTCTACACTCCAAACTTTCTATATTTAGAAAGAAAAATACATTTGTGAGGAGTGTAGAATGAGATTTTTGGAGTCTCAATAATACTTCCCTAAGATAAATAAATTACAAAAAATGTCATTTAATATGTTTTACAAAGCAAGTCACAAATAAATTGCATTATTCATCATCCGAACTATAATAACTTTCACTATCGTCACTAACATCATTTTCAGTCTCCCATTCCTCCTCCTCGATAGGTATGTCACCGTCATCCTTTGGGCCCACTACAACATTGTATTGCGGAAGATTACCGAGGTCCATTGTAATTGAATGAATCGGTATTTCGATAGAAGCCACTCCTTGTATCTAAAATGGTTCTTGGATAAGATTTGTATCTCGAAGTGTTTCCGCATCATTTTTCATTGAAGATTCTAAATGCTGGTCAGTGACGTTGTTGACGTCGTCGTCAGTAGGTCTTGTTCTGGTATAGCATACACATTCCTTTGATCCATCTTCTAAGCAACTTTTCAGCCTCTCCTAGCTTTATGATCATCTAGATACACAATCAGTTTTTCCATGTTTGCCCAAATGTAAGGGTCGCCATTGTACCAAGTTCTGTTAGTGTTCACAGATAGTAAGCCATGATCAATTTTAACACTTCCCTGCCTATTTGGGTTTGTATCAAACCATTGACACTTAAACATGATCACTTGGCATTGGTCTTTGTAAAGCAATTGCACGACACTTGTTAGTTTGCCATAGAAATCAATGTATGTACTTTCGCCTCCACCTGGGACATGAACCTTGCTATTTTGCGTACACAACTCATAATCTTGTCTAGCCCCCAAAAACTTGACACTGTTAACATGGCAACCTAAGAACAATTCAGCGCGAATCAGTCCGAACGCCAAGTTATATAACTCTTCACTATGAGTGGAGGAATTCAATGCTTTCAATTGATTCACCTAACATTATACAAAAACATACACCTATTAGTTTGAGAAAATTAAATACTTACATATTCGAGAAACCACTGTGGAAACAATTCACGGTGTTTCTTGGCATACAAATATGATGGATGTTCTCGCTTCATCATCTCTTCATGCTCATTTGGGTATGCATTTGTCCAGTACAAACCAATGTGTTACCTCCATGTCATTTTTGGAAAATGACGCGCCTCGTATAGAATCTCGAAAGGGTCGTGTGCTTTAGGCAAAAGCAAAAAGTTTCTCCTTTCTCACACCCTCATCATTATTGCGCTGGTGACACCTAAAAATCATTTCCACATCTTTTAAATACATTCCACAAAATGTTAGAGGCTCATATTGAACCCAAGCCTCTATAATTTATCCTTCGGGCTTCGCCTTGTTGCGTACACTTTTTTTTCAGCTCCCCGAGAAGCTTGCCAAAATAAAACTATACAATACAAATTAGTAAGCCTCAGTTAATGATGAATAAACAAATGATGAGGATTATATACCTTTCTCTTGGATACATCCAACGATAGTTTACAAGACTAGTAAGCAATGCCTCTTTTGGCAAGTGAATCATCACATGGATCATACTTGTGAAGAAAGTTGGAGTAAATATCATCTCAAACTTGCCTAGGACTTGGACGATGTCATGGCGCAACTGATTAATGTCTGTCTTTCGCAACGTTCTTGACGTCAGTTGGGAAAAACATAAATAAACAACGACTATTTTGTGTGTGTGATTGTCTAAGAGAAAAATATTGTGCTTTGTGATTAATTTTCTAGGTTGATAAGTTCATAAAAAAATGATGAAATTTAACAATGGTAGTTTAGAGACCTAAACTGAAAACATAAACAAACAACAGAACTAAATTGAAAAAAATAATCCAATCCATTGGTTGTTATGAAATGAAAATTTATCTTGTTTGATTTCGGAGAATATGTCAATCAAATAAGTTCATAAATAAAAATTTAAAATAACACATCCAAAAATCAACTGAAGAAAAGTTAAGACAAAAATAAATTTACTGCGTAATCAAATTACTACAAAAATAAATATATAGCCTTATATAGAGGTTGAAAGGTATATTGCCCCTCATTGGAGAGATTCTTTTTAAAGAGCGAAAGATACTTCAGAACTCTAAATTGGGCTATATCCACCACTTTTTCAGCATTGTATAAAGCCCCTCTTTGGGGATGCTCTTAAGATAAGCATATCATTTCATTCTCTTTCATCATGATCTCTTGATAAATATAAGGGCATGTTTATTTACAAAGAATAAGAACTATTATTTTGATTCGTGAGTTTTCTGCCTTTACTAAAATGTGAGCAAGGGAATCATTTCACTCCTTAACTTTTTCCTGTGTTTATTTACATGCAAGAAATTAGAAAAGTGCAAAAAAAATTTCTTAAAACCTGTAATCAAATACCTAAAAATGAGAAATCATATCGACTAAAGGGACTGGTTGATCTTACTCCCTTTCATTACTTCTCCTATGTAGAGCTAAACATCTTTAAACTATGTCTACTTTGGCGTAAATAGGAAAAAGAGGATGGGAAACTGAGTCCTTTTCTCTAAAATCAATACAGGTTACTAGGACGTGGTGTTTACATCACTTGACTTTTTTCTGTTCATTTTGGTCAAGAAGTTTTCCCCTCATACAACTCATAAAAAAAGCCTAAATTATGTGGGGCATTAAGTTGCATTGTGTGTGCTTGCTTTCGATTAAGGAACGAAATTATGGCAACTTGGAAGATGCGAGGCTTCTCTTAATCTATGAGTTTGGTTCCAATTCATCGAAGGTGATAATACGAAGAATGACCCCTAACGTAAGGTTACAATGGTCTTTTTAAGTTTCTTCAGTAGCATGTCATCTCCACCAGATCTATGGTGGTGACATCTAGTGACCTATGTAGTAAAAGCCTTCGTTTGTAGCCACTCTTGGGCCTTTATGTATTGGCCTCCTCATTATTTTGGGTTTAGACACATTTTATGTAATTTTTTGTTTTGGGTACAAACAATAAACCATTATTCGTAATATCCATATGCACACGTGACATCCCATTTGCACAGTCTCCATATTTTGGGCAGTCTTCTACCTGCATCTGTGTAATCTTTACAAATTGTCTGTTTGGACTTTGTTGAGTTTTTTTTGGTCGAAAAAGGGGCTAAAAGCAAGAGCCCAAATAAACCTATTCAATAATAAATCTAGACGGGGGCATCTCAAGTTGATCCCCACAAATAAAACTAACTGAACAAGAAGGAGTAGTATCAAAATAAAAATAATTACCTAATGTAAATCAAGACTATAAGTCGCTAAATTGTCCGCCACAAAATTCTTTTCAATGTGAACTTTGTTAAGTTGCATCTGAAGACAGATGTCTTATGATCACTGGTTGTCATGTAATCACCGCCACGTCTGTCAAAATTGTTAGAATATTGCTAAGCTGTTAAGTGATTTGTTAGTTGGTTAATTAGTTACAACTTACAAGTAAGCTTCTACTGTGCTTGGTATATTAAGAATTGCAACTTAAAAATGTAATGTGTTAGTGATTTTCTAAGAAATACAAAAGTCTCATTTCTCTTCAAAGTTTCTCTCCAGTTCTTCGTCTTCTCAATTCTTCATTGTTCTTTGATTTTTCCTAATGCAGTTAATAGCCTCGTGTGTGCTTGCTTTTGGTTTAGGACCAAAATTATGACAACTTAGAGATTTTGAGGCTTCTCTAGATCGGCGGGTTTGGGTCCAATTCACCAGAGGTGATGATACATAATGGACTATGGTTGTGTTTGGGTGGTCTTTTTGGGTTTTCCCGTGGATGGCCTGCTTCATTAGATTCCAGGCGATGACGGTGGGCGACCTTTGTAGTATTTCTCTTAGGTCTTTGTGTGCGGTCACTTTTGGGCCTTTTTATGTAGGTCTTTATATCATTTGGGTTGATGTCCGCTTTATGTAAACACCTTAAGTTGTGACATCTCATTAGCATTCTCCACATTTTTGAGGTGGCTGGTCTACCATATTCAAAATGTTAATCCATTGTCTGTTTAGACTTTGTTGTAAAATCTCTAATTGACAAGAAAATAAAAAAGAGGTTATATGTATGATGTATCCAAATAATTTAGGATTTTTTTTTATTATAGGTCAACAAATAATTTAACCCTTTTCCCCAAATTACATGGGATAACCAGCGTATGAAGTCTACGTGTCCCCCTTTATGCCAGAGGATGAAGGGCTTAGATGTTATCTCCAGACTCTCCATGCATGCATATGTGTGCATTCATCCATATCAGTTTCCTTTTTAACAAAGAAAAAAAAAATCGTCAAAGACCTGATTGCGGTAAGTCGATGCACAGTTTCTCCAATTTTTACCAGAAACACAAATAAGGGATTGAATATCGGTATGCAAGACCGATGGACAATTAATAACTCAGAAATACATGTTCGTGATCAGAAGGGGAGGCGTCTGCCGAGTGAAGAAGAAGAACAAATAAGAAATAAAATGAAGGATTTATGATCCAGGGAGGCATGCCACCCATTCCTGTGGAGCTACGAGGTTTGACTTTCTATGAGATTTAGGTGGAAATTACATGGTTAATGTCAAAACGTGTTGACAGATGTAGATATGTGTTTGTACTAGATGTAGATATGTGTTTGTGCGCGTGTGCGTGTGCGTGTGCGTGTGTGTGTGTATACACAAAAACGTGTTTGTACTAGCTGTACGTTTTCAATTCCCACTGTTGTAGCTAGGAAACTATATACTGGACTTCGTGTGCCATTAACATGCATGGGTCATAAATCCTCCATTTGATTTCTTATTTGTTCTTCTTCACTCGGCAGACGCCTCCCCTTACGAACATGGATTTCTGATTTGTAAATGGTCTGTTGGTCTTACCAACCGATCAATCCCTTATTTGTGTTTCTGGGAAAAATCTGAGAAATTGTGCAGCAACTTACTGCATGCAGGCCTTTGAAGATTTCTTTTTTCTTTGTTAACAAGGAAACTGATATGGATGAATACACACACATATGAACGCATGAAGAGCCCGTAGATTATGATCTGAGCCCTCCATCCATTGGCATAAAGATATACACACACAGAAAAGAAAATTATATCACAGAGAAACATCAGAAATTAAAAATGGAGAGAAAAGATTTTAAGAGAGATTTCCCATATATAATGTAAATATCCAGCCCATGTATTAACTTAATTAATATAACAAACAACCTAGTCAAAAACTTGTTCTCATTTTCCAGGAATATGTGTGTATGATACAGGAGGAGAAATCCCCCAAGCAATCACATGCTTGCGCAATCAAAACACCGTCAAAGTTGTCTTCTTAACAGCATCGCATACGCGGCATAAAAACAAATTTCAGCTCATCCGACGACTCGCATTCAGCTGGAAATATAGAAAAAGGAATTCAAATTAAACAAATAAATTGTGTTTACTTATGCGGTCTGGTTACTCTAATTTCCTGGTAGTTCTGTGGAAACCAAACATCACGATACGAACCCTACGTCCCTCCCGATCGGCTACTATAAATATTCCAACTTCAATGCAAAATCCACAAATTATACACCTTATCTGCTCAAATTTAATTAAGCTGATCATTAGCAACTATGTCTGATGACAAAGATCCGCCAGATGCTAAAAGTGTTATAGGAAGGTCCAAAAGGAATTCTTCCTCCTCCCAGTCATCTTTTCAGAGTGGTGGAGGGTTGTATTTGCCAAACACTCAGGGTGCTCTAGGAAGGGACAAGATGAAATCTTCGTCGTTCCAATCATCTTCTCAAAGTGGTGGAGGCCCGTATCCGCCAAATACTCTTAGCGCTCTAGGAAGGGACAAGAAGAAATCTGGGAAAAACAAGTAAAGAATTATATATGCAGACTGTTACATTAGGGTTGTATATACTAATAATTGAATTATTGATTAATTTGTTGGTAACTATGGAGGTATACAAAATACAGTTGGACATAAATAAGCACAGTTGCATATTTATATTTTCAAACTTGAAAAATATTTGTCTCCATTATTTGGTACAAATATTTGTTTTCAAGGTTAGAAACATGTACGTTATAATTTCTTAAGTTCAGTGAGCATTATTGTATTGTAAAAGAGGGTGGGTGCTGCTAAGAACAAATCCCACTAGAATGTATCAAAAGAAATGCATTAATATATTATTTGATTTTGTTCTATATATAGTTGATGTTTGCATAGATTTTAAGCAAGTATAAAGGGATAGAAAGCTATTTTAGTTAAACTTCACGTAAAAAGGGGAAGAAAACCATTTTAATAGCTCTATTACCCCTTAGTGTAGATACTATCGTTTGTTAAAAAAAAAAAAAAAAAAAAAAAAAAAAAAAAAAAAGAAAGCTCCCTAAAACATTCATACTTCAACCATACTGCTTAATTTAGGGAGCCATAATAAATAAGAACCAATAGAAATGGAGTTTTTTTATTTAAAAAGTTATTAAAAAAATTGTAATTAAAGCTAGTTGTCTTTAAAGGAGGGGAGAGAAGAAAAATAAAGCTGTGAGAGAGAGGAAGGGGGGTGGGGGGAGAGGGGAGGGGACAAGGGAATTATTGTGTGAATACGACATGCCAATTATGTATCATCCTACTCAAAATTCGTTACATAATTTTTAATTTAAAAATACGAAAAATAAAATTAGAACTGAATTAGACATCATCACACTCTAAAAATTAAAAGGAAAAAATATAACAAAAGTCACACAAACACCTCCATGTCCGACACAATTCCCAAACCATACATCCGTGGCTCTTCGACATCCTCCCTTTTTATGGATGTTTTCATCTCTTTCAATTTATTCTTCACTTCTTTTTCTGGATGATTTTCCTCTCTTTCAATTTATTGTTCACTTCATAGAATATATATATATATATATATATAGATATATATATATATATATATATATGTACTATGCTTGGATGAGGGTTGTTTTCCAAGTCCTAAAGGATTGAAGTCAAACTATGAAGGAATGGACCACAAAATATAACATAGAGGCAATTTGAAAAGCCCTTCATGAGCATTAAAAGGCATGTCCCGGCCGATCCAACTTCACAATTCAGAGTAGCCAAGCCTATCATATGAAGAGGATGGGAAACCGAGTCCTCTTCTCAAAAATCAGTACGGGCTACTTGGACGTGGTGTTTACGTCACTTGACCTTTTTCAGTTCATCTTGATTCAAGAAGTTTTCTTCTCATACAGCTCGTAAAAATTCTTAATTATATGGGGCATTAAGTTGCATTGTGTGTGCTTGCTTTCGACTAAGGACCGAAATTCTTGCAACTTGGATGATGGGAGGCTTCTTTGGATCTATGAGCTTGGTTCCAATTCATTGAAGGTGATGATACGAAGAATGGTCTAAAATATCGTTAGACTCGTAAATCCTCCATTTGATTTCTTACTTGTTCTTCTTCACTCGGCAAACGCCTCCCCTTCTGATCACGAACACATATTTCTGATTTGGAAATGGTCCGTCAGTCATACCCACCGATCAATCCCTTATTTGTGTTTTTGGGAAAAATCTGTGAACTTGTGCAGCAACTTACAGCATGTAAGCCTTTGAAGATTTCTTTCCTTCTTTGTTAACAAGGAAACTGATATGGATGAACACACATATGCATGCCTGGAAAGCCACATATAATATTACAATTCTTTTGTGGGTTTCGATCCACTAATGTTTTTCTATATGAGTTAGCCTTTCTCTTCATTTTCTTAAGTGATTGAAGTCAACAGATAGACACACACACACACACAAGATATACACACACGGGGTCACAGAGAGAAAAATAAAATATCACAGAGAAACATCAGAAATTATTAATGGAGAGAAATTTTAAGAGAAATTTCCCATATATAATGTAAATTTCCATGTATAAACTCAATTAATCTAACAAAGAACCTTGTCAGAAACTTGTTCTCATTTTCCAGGAATATGTGTGTATGATATAGGAGGAGAAATCCCCAAAGCAATCACATGCCTGCGCAAATAAAACACCGTCAAAGATTTCTTCTTAACTGCGTTGCACACGCGGCCTAAGAACCAATTATTCTCAGCTCAGCCGACCACTCACATTCAGCTGGAAACATAGAAAAAGGAATTCAAATTAAACAAATAAATTGTGTTTACTTATGCGGTTAGGTTACTCTAATTTCTTGGTAGTTCTGTGGAAACCAAACTGCATGATACGAACATTAACGTCCCTCCCAATCGGCAACTATAAATATTTCCAACTTCAATGCAAAATCCAGAACTTGATCTCCTTTATAAACATTCTGTGTACAAGTTTAATTAAGCTGATCATTAGCAACTATGTCTTCTCATTCGGATCTGCCAGATGCTCAAAGTGTTTTAGGAAGGCCCATAACGAATTCTTCGTCATCCCAGTCATCTTTCCAGAGGGCTGGAGGCTCGTATCTGCCAAACACTCAGGGTGCTCTAGAAAAGGACAATATGAAGTCTTCGTTATCCCAGTCGTCTTTTAAGAATGGTGGAGGCTCCTATCTGCCAAATAATCATATTGCTTTAGGAAAGGACAAGGAAAAAACTGGGAAAAAACAAGTGAAGAATTATATGTGCAGACTGCTGCAGTAGGGTTGTATACTGTATAATTGAATTATTGATTAATTTGTTGGCAACTATGTGGTATACATAATGCAGTTGGACATAAATAAGCACAGTTGCATATTTCTTTTCAAGGTTAGAACATGTACATTGTAATTTCTTCAGTTCAATTAGCATTATTTTATTGTAAAAATGGTTGGGTGCTGCTAAGAACAAATCCCATTAGGATGTATCAAAAGAAATGCATTAATATATTATTTGATTTTGTTCTACCGTTGATGTGCATAGATTAAGTAAAAAAGGGTAGAAAGATATTTTAGTTAAATTAAGTAAAAAGGGGTGGAAAACTATTTTAATTCCTCCCTAAAATATTTATACTCCAACCATACCATTTAATTTAGGGAGTTTTTATTTTTATTTAAAAAGTTATTTAAAAAATAGTAATTAAAGGTTGTAGTCTTTAAAGGACAACGATTCTATTTTTTATTTTTTTATTTTCCTCTTCCCTCTTGTTTGAACTTTCAATATTTCATCTTGTTTTTTCATCTTTATAGGGAGAGAGGAAAAAAATTTGTGAGGGGAGAGGAATGATGGAGGGTAAAAGGGAGGGGAGAGAATCCCTATCCGCCTTTAAGAGCTTAAAATTAAAATTACAACTAAATTAGACATCATTCACTTACTTAAAAATAAAAGTAAAAAAATATAACAAAAGTCACAGAAACACCTCCATCTCGAACACAATTCCCAAACCACACATCCATGGCTCTTTGACATCCTCCCTTTATGTGGATGTTTATCATCTCTTTCAATTTATTATTCCCTTCATAAAATATATATGTGCTATGTTTGGATGAGGGTTTTCCAAGTTCCAAGGGATTGAAGTCAAACTATGAAGGAATGGACCATATAATATAAGATAAAGGCGATTTGAAAAGACCTTGATGGGCATTATAAAGGCATGTCCGCACCGATCCAACTTCAAAATTTTGAGTTGGCTAGGCCTAGCTTATAATATTGCCTATTGGGATTCTATAAATCTTGGCACTTTTCGTTGCGGAAGCATGTTTACTCATCACCATAACTATGGTGTGTTTGCTCACCATATATGCTTTAGACCTAGGATCCGTGTCGTGTTTTTCGTGTTCGTATCATTTTCGTGGCATACCCGATATCTTAATAGATCGTGTTGTGTAACGCTCATTAAAGTAAACGGGTAATATGACCTACCCGAAATAGACCCGTTGATATTATCAGGTAATATGATCCAAACCATTACTCATTAAAGAAAACTATTCATGAGGGTTTGTATGGTTTTAAAAATTCAAATGCCGATGTACCCATCCTCAAAGCGTAGAGGATGCAATCATGAACGTTTACCTATTTTTTCACATTTTTTGCACTTGTAAATAAATTATTATAATTGTTTTAATGTATTTGGTATTTTTGAGCAAGATGTCTTTGGTATTTTTAAATTACTTGATATTTTTATTTTTAATGTGTAATTTTTTAATCTCACTCTATGCCTATAGTATACTAAATAAATAAATAAAACCTAAATTTTTAAAATTTATATAGAATAATAATACAATAATACATATTTCATACACAATATATACATATACACTATATCTATTGTATTTTATAGTAAGTGTTTTTAGTAGTTTAAAAAATTAAAATCATCAAAAGAACTTTTTCCTTAACATGTCAAAATAGTTTACTCGCGTGTCACCCTCTTGTAAACCTATTAAGGACTTGTTATTAACAGGTTTTTATTGTGTGACCTGATAACGACCCAATTAGTTATCGTGTTGACCCAAAACCTGTTATTTTTGAGTCATTTTTGTGTCATATTAACGAGTCGTATAAAAAATTGCCTGGTCTAATATGCTTACATGACCTAAAATTATGTTTTCTATTTTTCGATGCAACTCTCGTACTTTGGTACTCCTCGTGGCAAAAATAATTGAGTCATGCATGAAATGATAACAAAAAATTGAGGGTTTAGTTTTTGAGTTCACTTGTAAGTTTCTATCAAAATTGTGGAGGGCGTACGTGTAAAGTTAGACAACCAGTGTTGTGGTCGATTATCTTAAACTAAAAGCCAGTGTTAAGGAAGGAAGCTTTTAAATGCTTTAAGATAAGCTTTATCATTTAATTCTAAATATATATATATATATATATATATATATATATATATTAACAAACGATATTATCTTACACTAAGGGAGAGCGAGTGGGCTTAGCCTCACAATAGGCTAGCAATAATATAGTTCAAATTCACCTTTGTTCGTCATCTCTTGATAAATTTAAGGACATGCTTACTTACGAAGAATAAGAACTATAATCATTTTGATTCTTGAGTTTCTGTCTTTATTAAAATATGAGTAAGGAAGTCATTTCCCTCTTTAACTTTTCATGTGTTTACTTACGGAGTAGGATTCTCTCCCCTCCTATTTGCATCGCCTTCCCTCCCCTCCTCTCACATATTGCTTTTTGTCTTATTGTCTCTATAAAAAAAATCAATATAAGATGTTGGTGTGGCTAAACTGTAACCGTTCAAATAGGAGGGAAGGGAAGGGGAGAGAGATTAGGAGGGGAGATAATCCTGCTCCTTTTACTTACAGGCAAGAAATTAGTAAAGTACAAATTTTTTCTTAAAATTCGTAATCAAATACCAAAAAATGAGGAATCATATCAACTAAGGGGGCGTTTGTTTGCCTTCACTAAAGTGTATTGGATTGGACTAAGGGTTAGTCCAGTCCCATGTTTGTTCTTGACAGGGACTAGGTTTAATGAGACTAAGTCTCACTTGGCCTTTTTCTGTTCATCTTGATTCAAGAAGTTTTCTCCTCGTACAACTTGTAAAATTCTAAATTATGTGAGGCATTAAGTTGCATTGTGTGTGCTTACTTTCGATTAAGGACCGAAATTATGGCAACTTGGAAGATGAGAGGCTTCTCTGGATCTATGAGCTTGGTTCCAATTCATTGAAGGAGAGGATTATGAAGAGTGGTTTGAAATATTGTTACGGTGGTCTTTTTGGGTTTTCCAGTAGCTGGTCATCTCTAGCTAATGACCTTTTTAGTAAAAGCCTTTGTTTGTGCAGGAGTGCAGTTTCTTTGGAAGGAGTGCAGGAGTGCAGTTTCTTTGGAAGGCTATTTGGCAGACGTGCGTTCCAGGGAAAGGGAAGATTTATGTTTGGAGGTGTTGTCTTGATATGTTACCAACACAATCAAGCTTGAGGAAAAAGACAGTAATTACAGAAACTTCTTATTTGTATTGTGATGGAGATTTTGAAACAGTTAACCATTTGTTTAGGAACTGCACAAGAACATTCGCGTTGTGGTTTGCTAGTCCTTTGAGGGTCGGAAATCGCGGTGATAGACGTGGAGGTTTTATGGATTGGATGGTGGAGAGAGCAAGCTCTTTGTCAAGAGAAAGCTTTGATCTTTTCCTGATTTTAATTTAGAGCATTTGGAAGGAACAAAATCCCCTTATATGGAGAGGTGTGCCCCTTCACCCACTGGATATGGTCCCTAAGGCACAAGCTTGGCTCACTGAGTATAGAAAATGGGCATGGGTGGGAAAAAAATAAAACATGGAATAAAGGTGTTTGGGTTAATATTTGAATATTGGGCTTAGAATAAAGGAAGCCCAAAGGCGCCAAAACAAATTGAACTTGCCTGAAGCCCCTCAATCAAGCCTGAAACAAATTGAAGCCTTCTCAGCCAAGGCATAGGCCAGATGTCTATGATGGAAGTGACAAGACAGAGACTAGCTCATTACCAACCAAAAAGCACTTTCTGATAGCATCAAGGTGTTAATACAAGATGACTCACTACCCCTAAGAGCCTTTGGCCAAGAGTAAGGCCAAAGCATTCGGGCCAAATTGCCTATAAAAGCCAAGAGAGACAACATAGAAAAAGACACTTAACCAATCAAACAAAAGACATACAAACTTGCCTCTCAGACAAGCAGATACCCAGAAAGCTACACTTTTTCCAGATTCTGCATCTTTTAGCCATAGATTCCCCGTAGAAAGCCATCTTTTGGCAAGATTAGAAGATCTGGTACCTTATCCTGGATTTCTAGTAGCGATTCCCTTTAGGAAACCCTGTTTGTATTTCCTGCTTACATTTCCATTTCCTAGTACCCACGACCCTTCTACAAACTCAAAGAGAAGTGGTTGTAAGACGTTTGAACCTTGCCCGACAAGGTGAAATCTTGTTCAACTTCCTTGTGTTTGTACTTATAGTTTGTACATCTGTTGTTTAAATGCATATTATGTTATGTTTTAACTCACTTGCAATGGTTTCTCACTTTAAGACCCATTTATGATCAAATCTAGCTAAGCAAGTTAACTTCACTTCTTTAAACGTTTCACTATAACCAATCGAATGATTAAGATGGCTCTGGACTCCCTTCATTTGAACATACAAAATTATAAGTAAACCTCCTTGGTCATAAGGCAAGAAAAAGACTTAACGCAAACTTAACCCATCTGTGACAATCCTTTGATAACAAGAAGTTTAAGTATCTTGGGGCACAAGTAATCGACTTAAATCAAATCTGTTCAACATCTATTATATTGGGATAATAGTGGCACACCTAGCTCTTTCTTAATTTTGATTGTGAAGGCCCCACAAAGGCACCTTTCAAAACTAATTTTGTAATCTTCTTGTAGCACACCAAGCAGTAAGAACTCGACCAATAACCAACATCAACGCCAAGTGCCAACACTCCAGGGGAGCTATGCCAGGGCCGAATCCTTGCCCGAACAAGAGGTATAGAGATGGAAACCTCCCGATGGTGGGTGGATTAAGTGTAATTTCGATGTGGCCTAGGATGAACACCGGGAATGGGGAGGAAAGGGAGTAGTGATAAGGGATGAAAATTGTGTTTTTCTGGGGCCCTTGCACAGAAACACGAAGGCATGAAGTCCCCGTTGTTGGCGGAATTCATGGCTGCCAAAGATGTCGTGTTCTTTACAGAACAGCAGATGTACGAGAAGGTAGAGGTACATGGGGATGCACTTATGGTTATTACTGCACTACAAAGAGATGGCTAGCTGAAGGCCTCACAATTTGGGAATGTGATTGCAGATATTCACAGGTTCTGCAGACATTTTTAGAGAGGAAGATGAGTTTTAGTGGACATGCAGCGAATAAGGTAGCCCATCGGTTGGCTCGTTTGAGCTTATTTCGTGACAATTCTGTAACTTCATTTGAGGAACCCTGATGTAATAATTAACCTCCTCTTTGAGGATAGTAATTTGTAGTATTAGTTTTGATGCGGGACATTTTTTTTCCTTTGTTCGGGTTGAAATCTCCGGCAAGATTTTTATCGAGACCAATTTTATGCACCCTATCCTCAATGGTCGTACGTTTTATATTCTACTTAATGAATATCGTAATTTTCTCAAACATAAAAAATAAAAATAAAAAATACAACTCCTCATTGATCGTGTTAATATCATTCTTAATGCATTAAAGCGATTCATAATGTTGGCATTTGATTGTGCACTAATGCTCTTTGAATTACATTTTTCACTTTGAATATGTCATCTTGGTTAACCCATTAGTTGGGCCATTATAGAGTCTAACGTTTTTTATGCCGTCCTTAATCTATCAATGACCATTTTGTAGCTTTTCCATGTCCTATATAAGCACCCTTCACTCCGTGAGATAACATGGACAAAGCAATAAGAATAACAATTGGTTAATTATATATATCTCTATTAGTGTAGATAATTATGAGGATCATATTTGAACTACATTATTGTTGGCCCATTGTGAAGCTAAGTCAACCCCCTCTTCCTTAGTGTAGATAATATTGTTTGTTCAAAAAAAAAAAAAAACAAAAAAATTATATGCATCTTTATTATGTTTTTCCCTTGACTAACCCCTTTTTGATATCGATCTTCAAAACTAACTTCTCTCTTAATCCATCGTTCTTTAAGTGTTATATTCATTTCCTGTATTCATACCAAAGAAAAAATTGAGTTGTTCACTCGATCAAAGTATTGTGAGTGTACGCTTACGAGGATCATAGGGTGTTGTATCTTGGAGGGTAAGGCGCCATAACCTGTTACACTGAGACATTGTCTTAGAGGGACCAAAACTACACTAAAGGACAATGATTACACGCCTCTACCAAAAATATCGTTCTAATCAAGTATCAACAAAGAACCATTTCTACCTTATAGAAGGTAAGTATTTTATCTTATTGGTTTATTTTATTTGATAAATTGGGATAAAAATTTGTAATATACTAATATTTATTTTATGTGCTTTGTTGTAAGGGAAGTCGCATCCATATCGCCGAATATTTCCAACATTTTTAGCCCTTTTTGTATGGGCTCCTCATTGTTTGGGTTTAGGCACATTTTATATGTAATTATTGTTTTGGGCACAAACAATAGCCTTTATTCGTAATATATATGCACATGTGACATCCCATTTGCACGATCCCCATATATTGGGGTAGTTTTCTACCTACATAATCTTTATAAATTGTCCGTTTGGACTTTGTTAAATTGCCTCGTGTGTGCTTGCTTTCGGTTGAGGACCAGAATTATGACAACTTGAAGATCCGAGGCTTTTCTGGATCTGTGGGATTGGGTCCATTTCATCGGAGGTGTTGTGTTTGCAGTGGCCTTTTTCATTTTTCTGGTGAATGGCCTTCTTCCGTAGATTTGCGACGGTGACGGTTGGGCGACCTTTCTAGTATTTCTCTTAGGTCTTTGTTTGTGGCTAGTTTTGGGCCTTTTGTGTTGGCCTGTATATTATTCAAGTTGATGTCTGCTTTATGTAAAAACATCGAGTTGTGAAATCTCTAATTAACAAGAAAAAAAATTATATGTTTTGATGCATCCAAATAATTTAGGATTTTTTTAGTATATGTCAACAAATAATTTAACCCTTTCCCCCAAATTGCATGGGATAACCAGCATATGAAGCCTACGTGTCCCTCTTTATGCCAATGGATGAAGAGCTCAGGTCTTAATCTACAGGCTCTCCATGCATGCATATGTGTGTGTATTCATCCATATCCGTTTCCTTGTTAACAAAGAAAGAAAGAAATCGTCAAATGCCTGCATGCAGTAAGTTGCTGCACAATTTCTCAAGATTTTCCTTGACTACCCCTTTTGATATCAATCTTCAAAACTCACTTCTCTCTTAATCCATCGTTCTTCGAGTGTTATATTCATTTCCTGTGTTCATACCAAAGGAAGAATCGAGTTGTTCACTTGCTCTAAGTATTGCGGGTGTACACTTATAGGTTGTTGTATCCTGGAGGGTAGGGCACCGTAACCTGTTACACCGAGACATTGTCTTAGTGGGGCAAAAATTACTTTTAAGGACAATGATTACATGCATCAACCTAAAATATTGTTCTAATCAAGTATCGACGAAGAACGGTTTCTACCCCACAAAAGATAATAAAATTGTGATATACCAATATTTATCTTATGTGATTAGTTGTAGGAGAAGTAGCATTCATATCGCCGAATATTTCCAACAATCTTAAGAGTGGATTTTGGCTGCTGCTCCTACTACTTCTCAATCACATATATTCCTCCATGACAAATTTTTATCCACGTTAGCTACATGGATAATTTAAAAAGCGAAGTGTGATTGCAATATATGTGGAGCTTTCAGATAAATACCGCAAATTATTTGAGTCATTGAATTATTTCCTTAACTTAAACATTTCTAATAGTTCGTTACGTGAGCTTGTGTTTGTATGCCATCAAGGAGGCTAATTCCCAGTGATTTTGTGAATCTAAAGCTAACGAGCAAGGCATATGTTTTATGTGTAACTTCGATTGTTAAAACATAGTAGGTCATTCTTATATACTTTGAAAACGAAAATCAAGTACGAGTCTCATGCTTGTGCTTTATTTATTTATTTTTTTTTTTTTTTGAGAGAATACGATAATTTTATTAAGAGAGGTACTTAATGAGGATACATATCATGGTCAAGAAGCTCCCTAATAACATCAGGAGGTTCTTTGAACCAATGTACTGAGGTACCTTCAAATAAACTAGACATAGCAAGGCAATGAGCCACACTATTACATTCCCGGGGAACATACGAAACTGTGGTTTCCACCAATTCTGATAACAGGACTTGAATGTCAGAGACTATGAACCCCAAATTAGAGGTCAGCAAGGTCACCCTTAGAACCTTAGAAGCCTCCTTAGCTTCAATGGAATCGGTCTCCACCTGCAACTTCAACAAGCCAAAACGCAGCGCCAGTCTGATTCCTTCGCGAATTGCTAGTTGCTCGACCTGTTTTATGGAGCAGCATCCTTGAGAACGCCAGCTACCTGCCACCATAAACTCCCCATTCACCCAGCGAATCACCGCTCCAGCTCCACCGACACCCTCCCCAACTTCGCAGCCCCATCGACGTTCAATTTGACCAATTGTCTCTGGGGGCCACCCATCTCAGTTGTTTGGGCAGCTTCACACAGCTGGGGTGTAGATTAGCTTGTCTAAACTCATGCAACCGGCTGAGAGTATGCTGGGCAACTTCTATGGGATAAAAAACTTTACCTTCCCAAAGAAATTTATTACGTTCCGTCCATAAGGACCACATAAGCAGCAAAACGGCATCGAAATTGACACCGTCTTTCTCCAACAAGTGCATTACCCATTCCTTCACCGTGTCTAAACCAGAGTCCTCCCCACTCAGCCCAACTTGAACAGCACACCACATAGCTCGAGAAAAACTGCATTCTCCAGTCACGGATCTTAGTCTCCCACAGGGCATCACAACGAGGGTACGAAGCATCAATCCGAACCCCTTTCTTACCCAGATTAACTCTAGTCGGCAGTATATCGCTGCAAATGCGCCACCCACAAACCTTGACCTTCGGTGGAACCTGAGCCCTTCAGATGGCTTGCCACAGGTCACGATAGGCCGCGCCAGTATTGGATGAAGATGACGCCGTAAGAGACGCTAGCGCACCACTATCCAAAGCTATTTGTAAGCACTCTTCGCTGAGAATTGGCCCGTACGATCATAATGCCACATGATCCTATCTGGTACCCCTCGAAAGCTCAACGGAATGGAACTAATTAAACGGACCTCCTCCGCGTCAAAAAGGCTGTAGAGCAGATCAACTCTCCATAGTTTATTTTCATGAGAAATCAAGTCGCTAACCAAAAGATTCTCCATAGACCGAGGGGGCGGTGTGAGAATTCTGAAAGTCAGCGGACGAGGAACCCAACGATCTCGCCAAACAGAAACCGAGGGCCCATCTCCAATAGCCCACCGTGAGTCTTCTTCCAACACAAATCTAGCCTTCACAATACTCTTCCAGAAGCCGTGGGTGCTCCGAAGCTTCTCAGAATGGAAGTCTCTTGGAAATCAATGCCTTCCTGCTGGTGATATCCCTTTGCAACCAGGCAAGCTTTAAATCTTTCAACATTACCATTAGGCTTTTTCTTGACTCTAAAGACCCACTTGCAGCCAACAACATTTTGAGAGGAAGATGGAGGTACTAAGGTCAAAGTACCCATGGATTGCAAGGCATTAAATTCATGTTGCATAGCAGACCTCCAATGAGCATGTTTAGATGCTTGCAGATATGTAGTTGGTACATCATCAATATCTAAAGGAAGGGGATGCTTAGTAGCCACATAGGCTTTAGGCTTATAGATTCCAGCTTTGGAATGAGTGAGCATGGGATGAATTTCACCCGTAGGCACTGGAGGAGATGGATCACTTGAAGAGAGAGGTTTTGTGAGGGAAATATGATCCGAATTGTGGACAGAACTTGAAGATTCATAATTCTATGCTTCGCCAATATCTGAACCTGAAAAAGGAGACCTTGAAGAGGACCTCGAAAGTGGAATAGAGAACTGGAGATCCATAGAAGGTGAAATAGATTCTTGAACAGCAGCTGCTACCTTAGGAAGAGATTGAAAGGGATGTGCAGTTTCATTAAACTACACATGTCTTGAAATATAAATTCTGCCAATCTGTGGGTCAAAACACCTATAACATTTGTGTTGTAAACTATACCCCCAAAAAAAACACAACTTTTTCTTTTGGCATCCAACTTTGAATGAACATAAGGCTTGAGCCATGGGAAACAACTGCAGCTAAATACTTTCAATCTGGAGTAATCTGGTGGTTTGTGAAAAAGCAATTCCCAAAGGGACTGAGATATCCTAGATATTGGCAACCGGTTAATGAGATACATAGCCGTGGAGAATGCCTCCATCCAATAGAGACGAGGAACATTGGAAGCAACAAGTAAAGTTGTAGCAATCTTCTTAAGGTGTCTATGCTTTCTTTCTGCACAACCATTTTATTCAAGGGTATGGGGGCAGCTTAATTGATGTGAAATGCCATGAGAACGAATAAATGACTGAAACACAGTACTAATGAATTCATCCCCTGAATCTGAGCACAAATTTTGATTTTATTGCCAAGTAAGTGCTCTACATAATGTTTGAATACAACAAAAATAGAATAGGCATCAGACTTTGCCTTTAATGGAAACAACCAACTATATCTATTGTGGTCGTCAACTAACAACATATAGTATTTAAAACCACTAGGTGAAGTAATAGATCCAGGGCCTCAAAGATCATAGTGAAGCAATTAAAGGCTGTGAGTAGTAGTAGAGCTCGCAGATCCAAATAGAAGCTTATGGTTTTTAGCAAGAGCACAATCTGAACAAAAGAAATTAACAGTGGTCTTGCCTTGTATAGCAAGGTTATTGCTAGAAAGAACCTTTCGAAAAAGTGAGGAAGACGGATGACCCAATCTTCGATGCCAAATCTTCACATTAGCTTTAACACTTATTAAAGTTGATGGTGATAAAGGGATGGTGTGAATGGAACCTTGCAGTGGATAAAACCTGTCTCTAACTTGGCCCCGCAAAAGCATTTTCCTCGAAGCACGATCCTTTACAGTGGATCCATCAGGGTTAATAGTCAAAGAGCAATTATTATCTTTGACAAATTGATAAGTAGATAGTAAATTGTGCTTCATATATGGAACATGCAGTACATTACTCAACTTAAAAGAAGTATAAGGAGTATGTAAAGAAGAGGAACCAATATTTTGGATAGACAGACCTTTACCATCTCCTATGTAGACTTTGTCTTCACCTGTGTAGGGAGATGACATAGAGAGATTGACAATGTCATTTGTAATATGGGATGGAGCTCTAGAGTCCAGTAGCCAAGATGGAGAGGATTTGGAAGAGTAGTGAGCACACAAAGCAGCAAGCTTGGCTAATGGTACTCTTTCAAAGGTCTCGAGATTCATCCTAGCGAAATAGTCTATGGCTTCGTGGCTAATAGAACCACATATTTGACATGGAGTCTTGGTACCAGATAAGGATGAAAAACCATGATAATTGGACTTGGAACCTTGGGGAGTACGATTTTGAGTACCACATTGATTGCCATTGAAAGAACCACGATTGGTATTGTGATTTCGATTCCTTTTGTTGAAGTGCGATTTTGTCTCCCACGATTAGAATTATGACAGAAGGAAGACTAAAGTGGTTGATTGTATGGAGCAAAGGCCTGTGCAGAAGGGTTTGGTAACAATGGTGCCTGAGACTAAACAGAAAAGGCATGAAATGGCTTAGTGACAAAAGAACAGTTTGCTTGCTACGAGCCATAGACAGTTCTTTAGTAAGCAGTAGACCATGCAATTCATCAAGGGAGGTAGAAGACAAGTCAGCATGATAGAGTTAATGAAGGACTCAAATTCATCATGTTGGCCATGAAGTGTTGCTGCAATTAGGTTTCGATTAGAGACTGGTGCACCAATGATTGTGAGAGAATATGAAATTTCCTTAATATGTTGAAGATATTCTAAGATTGATTGAGAGCCATTCTGAATGGACTGAAGACAAGAGCAAAGCTGATGAACATGAGCATCAGAAACTCAACCAAAACGTTGCTCAAGTTTCTGCCATAGCTCTCGAGATGTGGATACTCCAACCGTGAAAGGAATTAGATCTTCAGAGAGCGTCGAATTTAACCAGATTAACAAATTTTGATCTTTCTCAAACCACTACTCAAACGCTGGATTCATAGATTGATCAGGAAGAAGAGCAGCCGGACATGGCTCAGTACCATCAATGACGCTAATAAGCTTGTATTGACGAAGAATTGGAGCAAACAAGGCTCGCCATGGGAGATAATTGGTGTGTTTGAGCTTGATTGGCACCACACTACCAATGTTTTGAATTGTAACAGATAAATACGACTTTGGAGAGGGATATCTTTTAGAGGAATTAGGGTTCGGAGATGATGATTCAATTTCATCCATCCACCTTGCTCCAAGCATATGCTATCCATTCCAAGCCCAAAACTGCTCCAAAATGCACTTTCTTGCTACTTTAGCCATATGGACCTACAAACACACGAAAATAGCTCAAAATACTAAAATAACTATGAACTAACAACATAAATGTAAGAAAACAAGCTAACTAAGTTGCCTAAATATACTCCTATCAATAATACACCTTTCCAAAAGGAATTATTCAAGACAGCTCCAATTAAGTAAAATGAGATACACTAATAAGATCTTAGCCTCCAGTAATTTTATACTTAATAGTCTCAATCAAAGACATTCCCACCACCCATGTACAAATGAGGATTATGGTAATAACAATCAAGAACTGCCTTTATTTGGAACCAAAGCATAAAGCAAAAACTTTGGATTAATAAATTAATCCACATATAGGTATATTTCGAATCCAATTGGTCAAAAGTGCAAGCCATACGGTAGGATTTTAGACCATCCACTTTAAGGACTCATTTCACCAATTCAGCTCACTTTGTTCATACATGGTGCCCCACATAAAGATCCATAATACACACACACAAATATATTTTGTAACTGAAACGACAAACAAAGGCTAATTAGATCATTATTTAAGGTAACATCTTTTCTACACTATTTAGAAGAACAAAGGTATGATGATGTATCTACATGAGTCCTACGAATTTTAATCGTGTGTTTTAGTATATAAATAAATAGCATATATTGTGTCCGATCAACCGTAAGATTATATATGTGAAATTTTATATGCTATCTTCAAGATGTCTTTCTAGTAGCAACCCAAACCAGAAAGCTTTTCACAAAACAACAACAAAAAAAGAAAAAGAAAAAAAAAAGAAAAAGAAAAAAAAAGAAAAGAAAAACACAAAATTGACACTTCTGGTAATTTGGGTACATCCATACTAGATAGTTATATCTTTTAATTTGATTGATACTACAAGAGGGATGAATCGGGCATACAATCTCATATATAAAATAAATGCCTATCCACTTGAGGTACAAGTTTCATGTTATAATCTTTTTTTATTTTATTTTATTTATTTATTTATTTTTATTTCAAGAGTTTATTTCAAAACTGAATTTGGAATACTACCCTCTCCCCACTACCATGAACAAGTTATATTAACTTAGAAGACATGTTCTACAACACCACACCTGCAAGGCTGCAATGGTGGTTGTGAACAAGTTTGTATCAAAGCTAATGTCATAGTTGACACTTGACTCTCAACAGGTAATGTTGGGCGACTATATGTGCGAAAAGAACAAAGGAGAGCTGCACCTTAACAACTAGCAACCCATCTGACATGTAACGTCACACGTCACGTAAATGCTCCTTATATACATAAAACCTTGCACTCGACAGATTATATGTATACTATATAAATAAAACTAAATAAAACCAAGTGTTATAATTAACCCAAATGTGAAATTGAGTTTAGTAATGCTAGCCAATGCTAAAGTTCGACGAAACAAGACTGCTAAGGAAAACCCATGAATGAATCATCAACTCCCCATCCACAGAGGTATCGTTTGGTATGCAGACGGGACGGGATGGAACGGAATGGGACGGGACGGGACGGGACAGGACGGAACGGAACGGAGTGGGAGCAAAGATGCCCTCGGATGGAAACAAGGAGGAAGAAGATGGAGACGGAGAGGTTATAATTTTGTGTTCCACGGATGTGGAACGAGTCGTTCCAGGGGGGTGAGGTGGAATGAAAATTCACCCAAAACTCGTCCCGTGGAACAGCTCGTTCCACCCGTTTTAGGCGCACCAAACGTGGGACGGAACCCCTTGTCCCACTCTGTTCCGTCCCGTCCCACGTACCAAACGGTACCAGATGTAACACAAAAACAAATATTTTTTTATAGAACACGCAATTGACATACAAAGTCCAGCACAAACTCAGCTGGGACATGTAGCTATTAAGGAAAACCCATGAACGAATCATGAACTTGTTCATGATCTGATTAAGTAGCTGAAATTAATAAAAATTGCAAGCAACTAACAAGCAATTATCAAAGCATTAGATTTCGAGCAACTAGAGAGCAATAAATTATAAAAATCAAAGCATATTAGAACCCTAATTATAAAGCAATTATCAAAGCATGAAATAATCCTAAAATTACAAAAATTAAAAATTCCTAAAATTTTCTAGAACCCTAATTCCTAAAATTTTCCAGTACCCTAATTTCTAACTTTACTAGAGTTAAATAAATTGAAAAATTACCTCAGAGAAAGAGTGTGACAGAGATTGAGTGAGAAAGAGGGCTATAGGAGGAGGAAGAAAGAGTGCGAGGGGGTGAGACGGCGAGACGGTGAGAGGGTGACAGAGATTTAGTGAGAAAGAGGGTTGTCGGAGGGAGAGAAGAGAGAAAAGTTACATGAGAGAGAGTTTACAGGGAGGAATAGCTAAGGGGAAAGTGTTTGGCATTTCAGTTAAATCCTGAGATTCTTGTGCGATGAATAGAAAGGTATTCGTCGTGTAAAATATTCAAATTTTCACAAAATTATTTTGGCGCCCGCCCACAAAGTCAAAATTTTAGCTCCTTGTGTGACGAAAATGAATGTCGTCGTCGCACAAAGAACATATGCGCGACAAATACCTTCATGTTCGTCGCGCAATAAGCTGAAAATTTAATTTACCCAGGTCAATTTTTTTAATTTAAATTTATTCAAATAAAAACAATTTATTTATAACATAAGATGAATATATTACAAAAAATATCATTTCATATGTTGTACAAAGCATTCACAAATAAATTGCATTATTCATCATCCAACCTATAATAACTTTCACTATCGTCGCTATTCTCATTTTCAGTCTCCCATTCCTCTTCCTAGATTGGTATGTCACCGTCGTCGTTTAGGCCCACTACAACATCATATTGCGGAAGATTACCGAGGTCAATTGGAATAGAATGAAACAGTATTTCGATAGAAGCCACACCTTGTATCTGAAACGGTTATTAGATAAGATTTGTATCTTGAAGTGTTTCCACATCATTTTCCATTGAAGATTCTAAACGCTGGTCAACAACATTATCGACGTCATCGTCAGTAGGCCTTGTTCTGGTATAGTATACACATTCCTTTAATCCGTCTTCTGAACAACTTTCCAACCTCTCGTAGATTTATGGTCATCTACATACATGATCTGTTTTGCCATGTTTGCCAAAATGTAAGGGCAAGTTCTGTTAGTGTTCGCAGATAGTAAACCATGGTCAATTTTAACACTTCCTTACCTATTTGAGTTTGTATCAAACCATAGACACTTAAACATGATCACTTGGCATTGGTCTTTGTAAAGCAATTACACGACACTTGTTAGTTTGCCATAAAAATCAATGTATGTACTTTCGCCTCCACCTGGGACATGAACCCTACTATTTTGTGTACACAGCTTTTCATCTCCTACAGCCCCCAAAAACTTGACTCCGTTAACATGGTAACCTAACAACAATTCAGTGTGAATCGGTCCGAACGCCATGTTATATAACTCTTCACTGTAAGTGGGGGAATTCGATGCTTTCAATTGATTCACCTAACATTATACAAAAATATACACCTATTAGTTTGAGAAAATTAAATACTACAATATATATGTCAAATAAAAAACACTTATAACTTACATATTCGAGAAACCACTGTGGAAACAATTCACGGTGTTTCTTGGCATGCAAATATGATGGATGTTCTCGCTTCATCATCTCTTCATGTTTATCTAGGTATGCCATTGTCCAGTATGAACCAATGCGCTACCTCCATGTCATTTTTTGGAAAACGACTAGCCTCGTACAAGATCTCCAAAGGGTTATGAGCTTTAGGCAAAAGCAGAAAGTTTCTCCTTTCTCACACCCTTGTCATTATTGCGTTGAGACGATTGAAAATCATTTCTACATGTTTTAAATACATTCCAAAAAATGTAAGCGACTCATATTGAACCCAAGCCTCTATAATTTATCCTTCGGGCTTCGCTTTGTTGCGTACACTTTTTTTCGACTCCCCAAGAAGCTTGCCAAAATAAAACTATACAATACAAATTAGTAAGCCTCAATTAATGACGAATAAACAAATGATGAGGATTATATACCTTTGTCCTGGATACATCCAATGATAGTTGGCAGGATCAGCAGGCAGTGCCTCTTCCGGCAAGTGAACCATCACGCTGATCATACTTGTGAAGAAAGCTAGAGGAAATATCATCTCAAACTTGCATAGGACTTGGACGATGTCATGGCGCAACTGATTAACATCTGTCTTTTGCAACGTTCTTGACATTAGTTGAGAAAAGCATAAACAAACAACGGCTATTTTTTGTGTGTTTGGCTAAGAGAAAAATGATGTGCTTTGTGATTAAGTTTCTAGGTTGAAAAGTTCATAAAAAAGTGATGAAATTTAACATTGGTAGTTTAGAGACCTAAACTGAAAATATAAACAAACAACATAACTAAATTGAAAAAAATAATCCAATCCATTGGTTGTTATGAAATGAAATTTTATCTTGTTTGACTTAAGAGAATCTATCAATCAAATAAGTTCATAAAAAAAATTAAAATAACACATCCAAAAATCAACTTAAGAAAAGTTAAGATCAAAATAAATTTACCACGTAATCAAATTACTACAAAAATAAATATATAGCCTTATATAAAGCTTGAAAGGTATATTGCCCCTCATTGGAGAGATTCTTTTTTAGAGCGAAGGATTCTTCAGAACTCTAAATTGGGCTATATCCACCATTTTTCAGCTTTGTATAAAGCCCCTCTTTGGGGATGCTCTTAAGATAAGCATATCATTTCATTCTCTTTCATCATGATCTCTAGATAAATTGAAGGGCATGTTTACTTACAAAGAATAAGAACTACTATTTTGATTCGTGAGTTTTTTGCCTTTACTAAAATGTGAGCAAGGGAATCATTTCACTCCTTAACTTTTTACTGTGTTTACTTACATGCAAGAAATTAGAAAGGTGCAAAGTTTTTTTCTTAAAACCTGTAATCAAATAACTAAAAATGAGAAATCATATCGACTAAAGGGACTGGTTCATCTTATTCCCTTTCATTACTTCTCCTATGTGCATCTAAACATCTACAAACTATGTTTACTTTGGCATTAATAGGAAAAAGAGGATGGAAAACTGAGTCCTCTTCTCTAAAATCAATACAGGCTACTTGGACATGCTATTTACATAGCTTGACTTTTTTCAATTCATTTTGGTCAAGAAGTTTTCTCCTCGTACAACTCATAAAAAAAACCTAAATTATGTGGGGCATAAAGTTGCATTGTGTGTGCTTGCTTTCGATTAAGGAATGAAATTATGGCAACTTGGAAGATGCAAGGCTTCTCTTAATCTATGAGTTTGGTTCCAATTCATCGGAGGTGATGATGCAAAGAATGGCGCCTAACGTAAGGTTACAATGGACAAGAAAATAAGAATAACAATTGCTTAATTATATGCATCTCTATTAGTGTAGATAATTACGAGGATCATATTTGAACCACATGATTACTATTCCATTGTGGACTAAATCAACCCCCTTCCCCTTAGTGTAGATAATATCATTTGTTCAAATAGAAAAATAAAAAAATATGTATCTCTATTATATTTTTCCTTGACTACCCCTTTTTGATATCGATCTTCAAAACCCACTTCTCTCTTAATCCATCATTCTTCAAGTGTTATATTCATTTCCCGTATTCATACCAAAGGAAGAATCGAGTTGTTCACTCGATCTATGTATTGTGAGTGTAGGTTTACGAGGATCATAAGTTGTTGTATCCTTAAGGATAGGGCGCCATAACCTGTTACATGGAGACATTGTCTTAGAGAGGCAAAAACTACTTTTAAGGACAGTGATTACATACCTCTACCTAAAATATTGTTCTAATCAAGTATCGACGAAGAACCATTTCTACATTACAAAAAGTAAGTATTTTATCTTATTGGTTTATTTTATTTGAGAAATTGTGATAATAAAGTTGTGATATACTAATATTTATCTAATTTGATTTGTTGTAGGAGAAGTCATATCCATATCGCAGAATATTTCCGACACTTTTAGCCCTTTTTGTATTGGCTCCTCATTATTTGGGTTTAGACACATTTTATGTGTAATTTATTATTCTGGGCACAAATAATAGCCTTTATTCGTAATACACACACACACACACACACACACACGTGACATCCCATTTGCACGATCCACATGTATTGGGGTAGTTTTCCACCTACGTCTGCGTAATCTTTATAAATTGTCAGTTAGGAATTTGTTAAATTGCCTCGTATGTGCTTGCTTTCGGCTGAGGACCCGAATTATGACAACTTGAAGATCGGAGGCTTCTCTAGATCTGAGGGATTAGGTCCATTTCATCGGAGTTGTTGTCTTTGCAGTGGTCTTTTTCGTTTTTCTGGTGGATGACCTTCAACAAATTTGTGACGGTAACGGTGGGCGACATTTCTAGTATTTCTCTTAGGTCTTTGTTTGTGGCAAGTTTTGAACCTTTTGTGTTTGCCTATATGTTATTTGAGTTGATATCCACTTTATGTATACACATAGAGTTGTGACGTCTCATTTGTACCCTCCTCATTTTTGAGGTGGCTGGTCTACTTGCATACGCAACATCTTTATCCGTTGGCATTTTGTTGTGAAATCTCTAATTGACAAGAAAAAAAATATATAAGTTTCCTTGTTAACAAAGAAAAAAATAAATCGTTAAAGGCTTTCATGCAGTAAGTTGCTGAACAATTTCTCAAAATTTTCCCAGAAACACAAATGAGGGATTGTTCGGCAGATAAGACCGACGGACCACTAAATAAATCATAAATATGCGTTCGTGACATATATATACTTCTTTTAACGTGTTGACATATATATACTTGTTCTTCTTCACTCGGCAGATGCCTCCCCTTCTGATCACGAACATATTTCTGATTTGGAAATGGTCCGTCAGTCTTACCCACCGATCAATCCCTTATTTGTGTTTTTGGGAAAAATCTGAGAACTTGTGCAGCAACTTATTGCATGTAGGCCTTTGAATCTTTCTTTGTTAACAAGGAAACTGATATGGATGAATAGACACACATATGAATGCATGAAGAGCCTGTAGATTAAGATCTGAGCCCTTAATCCATTGGCATAAAGATATACAAACACATAGAAAAGAAAATTATATCACAAAGAAACATCAGAAATTAACAATGGAGATAAAAGATTTTAAGAGAAATTTCCCACATATAATGTAAATATCAGGTCATGTATTAACTTAATTAATATAACGAAGAATCTAGCCAAAACTTGTTCTCATTTTCCAGGAATATGTGTGTATGATACAGGAGAAGAAATCGCCCATGCAATCACATGCATGCGCAATCAAAACACCGTCAAAGATTTTGCACACGCGGCATAAAAACCAATTTCAGCTCATCCGGCGACTTGCATTCAGCTGGAAATATAGAAAAAGGAATTCATGTTAAACAGATAAATTGTGTTTACTTATGCGGTTAGGTTACACTAATTTCTTGGTAGTTTTGTGGAAACTAAACTGCACCATACGAACCCTAACTTCCCCAATCGGCTACTATAAATATTCCAACTTCACTGCAAAATCCACAACTTGATCTCCTTTATACACCTTCTGTGCACAAGTTTAAGCTGATCATTAGCAACTATGTCTGACTCAGATCCGCCGGATGCTCAAAGTGTTCTAGGAAGGCCCAAAAGGAATTCTTCGTCCTCCCAGTCATCTTTTAAGAGTGGTGGAGGTTCGTATTTGTCAAATGCTCAGGGTGCTCTAGGAAGGGACAAGATGAAATCTTCGTCGTCCCAATCATCTTCTCAGAGTGGTGGAGGCTCGTATCTGCCAGATACTCATAGTGCTCTAGGAAGGGACAAGAAGAAATCTGGGAAAAACAAGTGAAGAATCATATATGCAGCTGCTTTAGGGTTATATAGTATATAATTGAGTTATTGATTAATTTGTTGGCAGCTATGAGTGTATACATTGTACAGTTGGACATAAATAAGAACAGATGCATATTTATATCTACAAACTTGAAAAATATTTTTATCCATTATTTGGTACAAATATTTATTTTCAAGGTTAGATGTACATTATAATTTCTTAAGTTCAGTTAGCATTATTATATTGTGAAAATAGGTGAGTGCTGCTAAGAACAAATCCCACTAGGATGTATCAAAAGAAATGCATTAATATATATTTGATTTTGTTCTATAGTTGATGGGGGTAGAAATCTATTTTAATAGCTCCCTAAAACATTTCTACTCCAACCATACCATTTAATTTATAGAGCCATAACAAATAATTACCAATAGAAATGAAGTTTTTTATTTAAAAAATTGTAATTAAAACTAGTTGCCTTTTTTTTAGTATACTGATATTTTTACACTAAGGAGAGGGGGAGTTCGGCTAAGTAATGGGCAACCTAATTTAGTATTGAATTCACCATCCACGAGATTCAAACTTAAAACCTCTCACTTCCAAGTGAAAAAGAGTACCATCAGACCATATTACTGAGTGGCAGTTGCCTTTAAAGGATAAGAATTCGATTCCCTCTTTTTTTTTTTTTTTTTTCTTTTTTCTTTTTCCTCCGCTCCTGTTTGAACTCTCAATATTTCATCTTTATAGAAAGAGAGAGAAGAAAAAAAATTTGTGAGAGGAAGGGAAAGAGGGGAGAGAATCCTCATCTGCCTTTAAGAGATGAGTTTTTCTCCTTACGAAAAATTATTGTGTGAATCCGTATGTCATGCCAAGCGTGTATTATTCTACTCAAAATTCGTCACATAATTTTTAATTTAAAAATACAAAAATAAAATTACAATTGAATTAGACACCATTCACACCTTAAAAATAAAAGTAAAAAATATAACAAAAGTCACACAAACACCTCCATGTCCGACACAATTCCCAAACCATACATCCATGGCTCTTTGACATCCTCCCTTTTTGTGGATGTTTTTCATCTCTTTCAATTTATTATTCACTTCATAGAATATATTGAAGTCAAACTATGAAGGAACGGACCACAAAATATAACATAGAGGCGATTCAAAAAGCCCTTCATGAGCATTATAAAGGCATGCCTGGGTCTCATTTTTAATTTCAAACCATGTTTTTTAACGATTTATTTTTTAATTCTTTATGATTTTAAAGGTTTATTTTTCAATCGGTTGTTTAATTATAAAAACATAAACAAAGAATGGCTATTTTGTTGTATCTGATTGGCTAAGAGAAAAATGTTGTGCTTTGTGATTAAGTTTCTAGGTTGAAAAGTTCATAAAAAAGTGATGAAATTTAACATTGGTAGTTTAGAGACCTAAACTGAAAACATAAACCAAAAACATAACTAAATTGAAAAAGATAATCCAATCCAATGGTTGTTATGAAATGAAATTTTATCTTGTTTGATTTCGGAGAATCTGCCAATCAAAGACGTTCATAAAAAAAATTTAAAATAACACGTCCAAAAATCAGCTTAAGAAAAGTTAAGACAAAAATAAATTTACCGCGTAATCAAATTACTACAAAAATAAATATATAGCCCTATATAGAGCTTGAAAGGTATATTGCCCCTTATTGGAGAGATTTTTCTTTAGAGTGAAAGATTCTTCAGAACTCTAAATTGGGCTCTTTTTAGCTTTGTATAGAGTCCCTCTTTGGGGATGCCCTTAAGATAAGCATATCATTTCATTCTCTTTCGTCATGATCTCCTGATAAATTTAAGGGCATGTTTACTTACAAAGAATAAGAAATATTATTTTGATTCGTGAGTTTTCTGCCTTTACTAAAATGTGAGTAGGGGAATCATTTTACTCCTTAACTTTTTCCTGTGTTTACTTACATGCAAGAAATTAGAAAAGTGCAAAAAAAATTTCTTAAAACTAGTAATCAAATACCTAAAAATGAGAAATCATATCGACTAAAGGGACTGGTTGATCTTATTCCCTTTCACTACTTCTCCTATGTAGAGCTAAACATCTATAAACTATGTCTACTTTGGCGTTAATAGGAAAAAGAGGATGGGAAACTGAGTCCTCTTCTCCAAAATCAATACAGGCTACTTGGACGTGGTGTTTACATCACTTGACTTTTTTCTGTTCATTTTGGTCAAAAAGTTTTCTCCTTGTACAACACATAAAAAAACCTAAATTATGTGGGGCATCAAGTTGCATTGTGTGTGCTTGCTTTCAATTAAGGAACGAAATTATGGCAACTTGGAAGATGCAAGGCTTCTCTTAACCTATGAGTTTGGTTCCAATTCATTGAAGGTGATGATACGAAGAATGGCCCCTAATGTAAGGTTACAATGGTCTTTTTAAGTTTCTCCGGTAGCTTGTCATCTCCACCAAATCTATGGTAGTGACATCTAGTGACCTTTGTAGTAAAAGCCTCTGTTTGTAGCCACTCTTGGCCCTTTTATGTATTGGCCTCTCATTATTTTGGGTTTAGACACATTTTATGTAATTTTTTGTTTTGGGTACAAACCATAAACCTTTATTTGTAATATACATATGCATACGTGACATCCCATTTGCACACTCCCCATATTTTGGGCAGTTTTCTACCTGCATCTGCGTAATCTTTACAAATTGTCCGTTGGGACTTTTTTAGGTTTTTTTTTTTTTTTTTTTTTTTTTTTTTTTGAAAAAAGGGGCTAAAAGAAAGAGCCCAAATAAACCTACTCAATAATAAATCTAGACCAGGACATCTCAAGTCGATCCCCACGAATAAAACTAACTGAACAAGAAGGAGTAGTATCAAAATAAAAATAATTACCTAATGTAAATCAAGACTATAAGTTGCTAAATTGTCCGCCACAAAATGCTTTTCTCTGTGAACTTTGTTAAGTTGCATCTAAAGACAGACGTCTTATGATCAATGGTTGTCATATAATCATTGCCACATCAATCAGTGTTGTTAGAATACTGCTAAGCTGTTAAGTGATTTGTTAGTTGGTTAATTAGTTACAACTTACAAGTAAGCTTGTACTGTGCTTGGTATATTAAGAATTGCAACTTAAAAATGTAATGTGTTAGTAACTTTTCTAAGAAATACTGAAGTCTCATTTCTCTCTAAAGTTTCTCTCTAGTTCTTCGTCTTCTCAATTCTTCATTGTACTTTGATTTTTAGGAAAACTAATGAAAATGGCTTGAAAACTTTGAGTTTTAACGATAAGGACAAAATAAAGGGTAAAGTAAATAGTATCAGATTTGACTTTTAGTGTAAAAATGTGATTTTTTGTTAAAGGAAACGGTATTGTGAACTTTTCGTTAAAACTCCCTTGATTTGTCCTAATGCAATTAATAGCCTCGTGTGCGCTTGCTTTCGGTTCAGGACCAGAATCATGACAACTTAGAGATTTGAGGCTTCTCTAGATTGGCGGGTTTGGGTCCATTTAACTAGAGGTGATGATACATAATGGGCTATAGTTGTGTTTGGGTGGTCTCTTTTGGTTTTCTGGTGGATGGCCTGCTGCATTAGATTTCAAGCTATGACGGTGGGCGACCTTTGTAGTATTTCTTTTAGGTCTTTCTTTGCTGTCACTGTTGGGCTTTTTTGTGTAGGTATTTATATCATTTGGGTTGATGTGCCATTTATATAAACACCTTAAGTTGTGACGTCTCATTTGCAGCCTCCTCATTTTTGAGGTGGCTGGTCTACCATATTCAAAATCTTTATCTATTGTTTGTTTGGACCCTGTTGTAAAATCTCTAATTGACAAGAAATTAAACAAAAAAACGTTATATGTATGATGTATCCAAATAATTTAGGATTTTTTTTATTATCGGTCAACAAATAGTTTAACCCTTTTCCCCAAATTGGGATAACCAGCGTATGAAGTCTACGTGTCCCTCTTTATGCCAGAGGATGAAGGGCTTAGATGTTATCTACATACTCTCCATGCATGCATATGTGTGCATTCATCCATATCAGTTTCCTTTTTAACAAAGAAAGAAAAAAATCGTCAAAGACCTACATGCAGTAAGTTGCTGCACAGTTTCTCAAATTTTTACCAGAAACACAAATAAGGGATTGATCGGTAGGCAAGACCGATGGACAATTAATAAATCAGAAATACATGTTCGTGATCAGAAGGGGAGGCGTCTGCCGAGTGAAGAAGAAGAACAAATAAGAAATAAAATGGAGGATTTATGACCCAGGGAGGCATGCCACCCATTTCTTTGGAGCTACGAGGATTGACTTTCTATGAGATTTAAGTGGAAATTACATGGTTAATGTCAAAACGTGTTGACATATATAGATATGTGTACAGACACACACGCACACACACAAACGTGTTTGTACTAGCTGTACGTTTTCATTTCCCACTGTTGTAGCTACGAAACTATATACTGGACTTCGTGTGCCATTAACAAGCATGGGTCATAAATCCTCCATTTGATTTCTTATTTGTTCTTCTTCACTCGGCAGACGCCTCCCCTTAGGAACACGTATTTCTGATTTGTAAATGGTCTGTTGGTCATACCAACCGATCAATCCCTTATTTGTGTTTCTGGGAAAAATCTGAGAAATTGTGCAGCAACTTACTGCATGCAGGCCTTTGAAGATTTCTTCTTTTTTGTTAACAAGGAAACTGATATGGATGAATAAACACACATATGAACGCATGAAGAGCCTGTAGATTAAGATCTGAGCCCTCCATCCATTGGCATGAAGATATACACACACAGAAAAGAAAATTATATCACAGAGAAACATCAGAAATTAAAAATGGAGAGAAAAGATTTTAAGAGAGATTTCCCATATATAATGTTAATCTCCAGCCCATGTATTAACTTAATTAATATAACAAACAACCTAGTCAAAAACTTGTTCTCATTTCCAGGAATATGTGTGTATGATATAGGAGGAGAAATCCCTCAAGCAATCACATGCATGCGCAATCAAAACACCGTCAAACTTGTCTTCTTAACAGCATTGCATACGCGGCATAAAAACAAATTTCAGCTCATCCGAGCACTCGCATTCAGCTGGAAATATAGAAAAAGGAATTCAAATTAAACAAATAAATTGTGTTTACTTATGCCGTAAGGTTACTCGAATTTCCTGGTAGTTCTGTGGAAACCAAACATCACGATACGAACCCTAACGTCCCTCCCGATCGGCTACTATAAATATTCCAACTTCAATGCAAAATCCACAACTTATACACCTTATCTGCTCAAATTTAATTAAGCTGATCATTAGCAACTATGTCTGACTCAGATCCGCCAGATGCTAAAAGTGTTCTAGGTAGACCTGGCATTCGTGTCGTGTTTCTCGTGTTCGTGTCGTTTTCGTGTCATACCCGATAGCTTAACGGGTCGTGTCGTGTAATACATGTTAAAGTAAACGGGTAATATGACCCGACCCGAAATCAACCCGTTAATATTATCAGGTAATATGACCCGACCCGTTACCCGTTAAGAAAATTATATTTTAAAACAATAAAACTGAAAAGAAAAACATAATTTGACCCAAAAAAATGTAAAACATAATATTAAATTAGTATATACATACTAAATTTCGGAGTTGACCCCTTAATGAAAGTTGTAAAGCTTTTCATTACGTGTGATTACATTTTTCACACTTATTATTATTAATTTTCACTCAAACAAATAACATTGTTCATGAGATTTTTAAAAAATCTACCCTTATTTATACTTTCATCAAGTATAACAAAAGATTTTATGGTATCCACTAGTGTAAATATTTTAAATTGAAGATCGAATTCATTCATTGTATTCATATAGGGTCAATGAGTGTAGCTGTAAAAAATCATCAAAATCAGAGTTAAAATAACCGTTAAATCGTAAATTTTCGTTTATAACCGTCGAAAAGTTTTGTCTCATTACTTGATCTCTGAATGTTTTTTTTTTTTGCAATTTTTGGCATATGCGATCTCGAAGCATATATAAACAAGTTTGACGGTTGGATCGTTGAAATTAGTTTTGTAGGATGCGTATCACATCAAAACGATATATTCAATAACACTTAAGAGTTTATTTATACTTTCATCAAGTATAACATAAGATTTTGTGGTATCCACTAGTGTAAATATTTTAAATTGAAGATCGAATTCATTCATTGTATTCATTTAGGGTCAAGGAGTGTAACTGTAAAAAATCATCAAAATCAGAGTTACAATAACCGTTAAATCATGATTTTTCGTTTATAACCATCGAAAAGTTTTGTCTCATTACTTTATCTCTGAATGTTTGTTTTTTGCAATTTTTGGCGTATGCGATCTCGAAACATATATAAACAAGTTTGACGGTTGGATCGTTGAAATTAGTTTCGTAGGATGCGTATCACATCAAAACGATAGATTCACTAACAATTAAAAAGTTTATTTATACATTCATCAAGTATAACATAAGATTTTGTGGTATCCACTAGTGTAAATATTTTAAATTGAAGATCGAATTCATTCATTGTATTTGTTTAGGGTCAAGGAGTGTAGCTGTAAAAAATCATCAAAATCGGAGTTAAAATAACCGTTAAATCGTAATTTTTCGTTTATAACCGTCGAAAAGTTTTGTCTCATTATTTGATCTCTGAATGTTTTTTTTTTGCAATTTTTGGCGTATGCGATCTCGAAGCATATATAAACAAGTTTGACGGTTGGATCGTTGAAATTAGTTTCATAGGATGCGTATCACATCAAAACGATAGATTCACTAACACTTAAGAGTTTATTTATACTTTCATCAAGTATAACATAAGATTTTGTGGTATCCACTAGTGTAAATATTTTAAATTGAAGATCGAATTCATTCATTGTATTCATTTAGGGTCAAGGAGTGTAGCTGTAAAAAATCATAAAAATCGGAGTTACAATAACCGTTAAATCGTGATTTTTCGTTTATAACCGTCGAAAAGTTTTGTCTCATTACTTTATCTCTGAATGTTTGTTTTTTACAATTTTTGGCGTATGCGATCTCGAAGCATATATAAACAAGTTTGACGGTTGGATCGTTGAAATTAGTTTCGTAGGATGCGTATCACATCAAAACAATAGATTCACTAACACTTAAGAGTTTAATTATACTTTCATCAAGTATTCCACTAGTGTAAATATTTTAAATTGAAGATCGAATTCATTCATTGTATTTATATAAGGTCAAGGAGTGTAGCTGTAAAAAATCATCAAAATCGGAGTTAAAATAACCGTTAAATCGTGATTTTTTGTTTATAACCGTCGAAAAGTTTTGTCTTATTACTTGATCTCTGAATGTTTGTTTTTTGCAATTTTTGGTGTATGCGATCTTGAAGCATATATAAACAAGTTTGACGGTTGGATCGTTGAAATTAGTTTCTAAGATGCGTATCCCATCAAAACAATAGATTCACTAACACTTAAGAGTTTATTTATACTTTCATCAAGTATAACATAAGATTTTGTGGTATCCACTAGTGTAAATATTTTAAATTAAAGATCGAATTCATTCATTGTATTTATATAAGGTCAAGGAGTGTAGCTGTAAAAAAATCATCAAAATCAAAGTTAAAATAACCGTTAAATCGTGATTTTTCGTTTATAACCGTCGAAAAGTTTTGTCTCGTTACTTGATCTCTGAATGTTTGTTTTTTGCAATTTTTGGTGTATGCGATCTCGAAGCATGTATAAACAAATTTGACGGTTGGATTATTGAAATTAGTTTTGATAGGATGCATATCCCATCAAAACGATACATTAACTAACACTAAGAGTTTATTTATACTTTCATTAAGGATAACATAAGATTTGTGGTATCCACTAGTGTAAATATTTTAAATTAAAGATCGAATTCATTCATTGTATTCATATAAGGTCAAGGAGTGTAGCTGTAAAAAGTCATCAAAATCGGAGCTAAAATAACCGTTAAATAATGATTTTTCGTTTATAACCGTTGAAAAGTTTTGTCTCATTACTTCATCTCTGAATGTTTGTTTTTTGCAATTTTTGGAGTATGCGATCTCGAAGCATGTATAAACAAATTTGACGGTTGGATTGTTGAAATTAGTTTTGTAGGATACGTATCCTGTGAAAACGATAAATTCACTAATACGTAAGAGTTTATTCATACTTTCATCATTTTGATGGGATACGCATTAATGTTATACTTAATTAAAGTATAAATAAACTTTAAGCGTTAGTGAATCTTATCGTTTTGATGGCTTGGAATAAATATATTAATTATTTATATATTTTAAGTGTTAATTAGACTATGTTTCAATTAGTATGTGATGATATTTAATAATAAAATTACATTTATGTTTTTTATTACGTATTTTATTTTTATTCAAGTTAAAATGTTATAAGAGATAAAAAAAAAAAAAAAGCTGGTTATTTTTTTTCTTTGGGTTAAACATTAGGCGGGAAATGGATGGATATAGGTTGCAAAATTTCCCAAACATTAGGTGGGAAATGGATGAAACTCTTGATATATTAGGCGGGAAATTAATTATTATAATTTTTTTATGTTTTTGGTATTTTTAAATTACTTGATATTTTTATTTTTAATGTGTTTTATGATTTTTAATCTCAATCTTTGCCTATAATATACTATAAAAATAAATAAATAAATAAAACTTAAATTTTAAAATTTATATAGAATAATAATAGAATAATAATTAATAAACAATATATACATATTCATTATATCTATTTCATTTTATAGTAAGTTTTTTTTAGTAGTTTAAAAAATTAAAATCATCAAAATAGCATTTTTCTTATCGTGTCGAAATAGGTTACCCGCGTGTCACTCTCGTGTAAACCTGTTAAGGACCCGTTATTAACGGGTTATTATCGTGTGACCCGATAATGACCCGATTAGTTATCGTGTTGACCCGAAACCCGTTATTTTCGTGTCGTTTACGTGTCGTGTAATAAATTGCCAGGTCTAGTTCTAGGGAGGCCCAAAACGAATTCTTCCTCCTCCCAGTCATCTTTTCAGAGTGGTGGAGGGTCGTATCTGCCAAACACTCAAGGTGCTCTAAGAAGGGACAAGATGAAATCTTCATCGTTCCAATCATCTTCTCAAAGTGGTGGAGGTTCGTATCCACCAAATGCTCTTAGCACTCTAGGAAGGGACAAGAAGAAATCTGGGAAAAAAAAGTGAAGAATTATATATGCAGACTGTTGTGAAGAATTATATATGCAGACTGTTACCTTAGGGTTATATACTATATAATTGAATTATTGATTAATTTGTTGGCAATTGTGGAGGTATACAAAGTACAGTTGCATATTTATATTTTCAAACTTGAAAAATATTTCTCTCCATTATTTGGTACAAATATTTGTTTTCAAGGTTAGAAACATGTACATTATAATTTCTTAAGTTCAGTCAGCATTATTATATTGTAAAAAACGGTGGGTGCTGCTAAGAACAAATCCCACTTGAATGTATCAAAAGAATTGCATTAATATATTATTTGATTTTGTTCTATATATAGTTGATGTTTGCATAGATTTTAAGCAAGTATAAGGGGTAAAAAGCTATTTTAGTTAAACTTCAAGTAAAAAGGGGTAGAAAACTATTTTAATAGCTCCTCTACCCCCTGAGTGTAGATACTATAGTTTGTTCAACAGAAAAAAAAAAAAAAGGAAAAAAAAAAAAACCACTTAGTACTACAATCTAGTGGTATTTCTCTTCACTTGTGTGTAAGAGGTCTTAGGTTCGATTCTCGCCAAAACCGATGTTGAACCATATTATTATGGTAAGCATATTGTAAGGCGTAGCCTATTCCTCCACCCCCTTGGTGTAGATACTATCGTTTGTTAAATAAATAAATAAAAAAGCTCCCTAAATCATTTATACTCCAGCCATACCGCTTAATTTAGGGAGCCATAATAAATAAGAACCAATAGAAATAGAGTTTTTTAATTTAAAAGTTAATAAAAAAATTGTAATTAAATGCCTTAAGATAAAAAAAAATCATGTACTCGTAGCAACAATAATTGAGTAATGCATGAAATGATAAAAAAAAATTGAGGGATTAGTTCTTGCGTTCATTGTTAGTTTCTGTCAAAATTGTAGAGGTAGTACATGTAAACTTAGACTATGCCACGGTTGTGGTCGATGACGACCTCACAGCCAAGGGGGGAAGCTTTTAAATGCCTTAAGATAAGCTTTATCATTTCATTCTAATTTTTGTTCGTCGTCTCTTGATAAATTTAAGGACATGTTTACTTACAAAGAATAAGAATTATAATCATTTTGTTTGGTGAGTTTTTTGCCTTTACTAAAACATGAGCAAGGAAATACATTCACTCCTTAATTTTTTTTTCAAGTGTTTACTTACATGCAAGAAATTAAAAAAGAGCAAGATTTTTTCTTAAAACCTATATCAAATACCTAAAATGAGGAATCATATCGACTAAGGGTACTATATCGATCTTATGCCCTTTCATTACTCCTCTAGAGCTAAACTTCTATAAACTATGTCTACTTTGTCACTAATAGGAAAAAGAGGATGGGAAACCGAGTCCTCTTCTCTAAAATCAATACGGGCTACTTGGATGTGGTGTTTACGTCACTTGACCTTTTTCAGTTCATCTTGATTCAAGAAGTTTTCTCCTCGTACAGCTCATAAAAATTCTTAATTATGTGGGGCATTAAGTTGCATTGTGAGTGCTTGCTTTCGACTAAGGACCGAAATTATGGCAACTTGGATGATGGGAGGCTTCTTTGGATCTATGAGCTTGGTTCCAATTCATTGAAGGTGATGATACGAAGAATGGTCTAAAATATCGTTAGACTCATAAATCCTCCATTTGATTTCTTACTTGTTCTTCTTCACTCGGCAAACGCCTCCCCTTCTGATCACGAGCACATATTTCTGAATTGGAAATGGTCCGTCAGTCATACCCACCGATCAATCCCTTATTTGTGTTTTTGGGAAAAATCTGAGAACTTGTGTAGCAACTTACAGCATGTAAGCCTTTGAAGATTTCTTTCTTTCTTTGTTAATAAATAAACTGATATGGATGAACACACATATGCATGCCTGGAAAGCCACATATAATATTACTTCCTTTCTATGAGCAAGCCCTTCTCTTCGTTTTCTTAAGTGGTTGAAAGTCAACAGATATTTACACACACACACAAGATATACACACACGGGGTCACAGACAGAAAAGAAAATTATCAATGGAGTGAAATTTTAAGAGAAATTTCCCATATATAATGTAAATATCCATGTATTAACTCAATTAATCTAACAAAGAACCTTGTCAAAAACTTGTTCTCATTTTCCAGGAATATGCCTGTATGATATAGGAGGAGAAATCCCCCAAGCAATTACATATATGCCTGCGCAATCAAAACAACGTCAAAGATTTCTTCTGAACTGCGTTGAACACACGGCCTAAGAACCAATTCTTCACAGCTCAGCCGACCGCTTACATTCAGCTGGAAACATAGAAAAAGGAATTCAAATTAAACAAATAAATTGTGTTTACTTATGTCGTTAGGTTACTCTAATTTCTTGGTAGTTCTGTGGAAACCAAACTGCATGATACGAACCCTAACGTCCCTCCCAATCGGCAACTATAAATATTTCCAACTTCAATGCAAAATCAAGAACTTGATCTCCTTTATACACCTTTTCTGTACAAGTTTAATTAAGCTGAACATTAGCAGCTATGTCTTCTGACTCGGATCTGCCAGGTGCTCAAGGTGTTTTAGGAAGCCCCAAAACGAATTCTTCATCATCCCAGTCATCTTTTCAGAGCGGTGAAGGCTCGTATCTGCCAAATGCTCAAGATGCTCTAGGAAGGGACAATATCAAGCCTTCGTCATCCCAGTCATCTTTTCAAAGTGGTGGAGGCTCCTATATGCCAAATACTCATATTGCTCTAGGAAGGGACAAGAAAAAAAAAGAAAAAAACAAGTGACGAATTATATATGCAGACTGCAGCAGTAGGGTTATATACTGTATAATTGAATTATTGATTAATTTGTTGGCAACTATGTGGTATACATAATACAGTTGGACATAAATAAGCACAGTTGCATATTTCTTTTCAAGGTTAGAACATGTACATTATAATTTCTTTTGTTCAGTTAGCATTATTTTATTGTGAAAATGGGTGTGTGCTGCTAAGAACAAATCCCACTAGGATGTATCAAAAGAAATGCATTAATATATTATTTGATTTTGTTCTACAGTTGTTGTGCATAGATTAAGTAAAAAGGGGTAGAAACATATTTTAGTTAAATTATGTAAAAAGGGGTGGAAAACCATTTTAATAGCTCCCTCAAACATTTATACTCCAACCATACCATTTAATATTTCATCTTGTTTTTTCATCTTTATAGGGAGAGAGGAAAAAAAAATTGTGAGGGTAGAGGAAGGAGGGAGGGGAAAAAGAAGGGGAGAGAATCCCTATCCGTCTTTAAGAGCTTAAAAATAAAATTACAACTAAATTAGACATCATTCATATACTTAAAATAAAAGTAAAAAAATATAACAAAAGTCATAGAAACTCATACACAATTCCCAAACCACACATCCATGGCTCTTTGACATCCTCCCTTTTTATGGATGTTTAGCATATCTTTCAATTTATTATTCCCTTCGTAAAATATATATGTGCTATGTTTGGATGAGGGTTTTCAGTTCCGAGGGATTGAAGTCAAACTTGAAGGAACGGACCAAATAATATAACATAAAGGCGATTCGAAAAGACCTTGATGGGCATTATAAAGGCATGTCCGCACTGATCAACCTTCAAAATTCTAAGTTGGCCAGGCCTAGCTTATGATATTGCCTATTGGGATTCTATAAATCTTGGCACTTTTCGTTGCAGAAGCATGTTTACTCATCACCATAACTATGGTGTGTATGCTCACCATATATGCTTTAGACCTGGCATCCGTGTCGTGTTTTCCGTGTTCGTATCGTTTTTGTGACATATCCGATATCTTAACAAGTCGTGTCGTGTAACACCCGTTGAAGTAAACGGGTAATATGATCCTACCCAAAATAGACCCCATTAATATTATCAGATAATATGATCCAAATCGTTACTCGTTAAAGAAAACTATTCATGAGGATTTGTATGGTTTTAAAAATTTAAATGCCAATGTACCCATCCTCAAAGCGTATAGGATGCAATCACGAGCGTTTACCTATTTTTTCACATTTTTTGCACTTGTAAATTAATTATTATAATTGTTTTAATGTATTTGGTATTTTTGAGCAAGATGTCTTTGGTATTTTTAAATTACTTGATATTTTTATTTTTACTGTATAATTTTTTAATCTCACTCTATGCCTATAGTATACTAAATAAATAAATAAATCCTAAATTTTTAAAATTTATATAGAATAATAATTCAATAATACATATTTCATAAACAATATATACATATAGACTATGTCTATTGTATTTTATAGTAAGTTTTTTTAGTAGTTTAAAAAATTAAAATCATCAAGAGAACTTTTTTCTTAACGTGTCAAAACAGGTTACTCGCGTGTTACCCTCGTGTAAACCTATTAAGGACCTGTTATTAACGGGTTTTTATCGTGTGACCCGATAACGACCCAATTAGTTATTGTGGTGATCCGTAACCTGTTATTTTCGGATCATTATTGTGTTGTATTAACGAGTCGTGTAAAAAATTGCTTGGTTTAATATGCTTAAATTGCCTAAAATTATGTTTTCTAACCTGAAACCCGTTATTTTCGGGTCATTTTTATGTCTTATTAACGAGTCGTGTAAAAAATTGTCTAGTATATGCTTACATGAACAAAAATTATGTTTTCTATTTTTCTATGCAACACTCGTACTTGGTACTCCCCGTGGCAAAAATAATTGAGTCATGCATGAAATGATAACAAAAAATTGAGGGGTTCGTTTTTGAGCCCACTCGTTAGTTTCTATCAAAATTGTGGAAGGCGTATGTGTAAAGTTAGATAGCCAGTGTTTTGGTCAAGTATTTTAAACTGAAGCCAGTGTTAAGGAAGGAAGCTTTTAAATGCTTTAAGATAAGCTTTATCATTTCATTCTAATTTTTTCTTTAACAGGCAATATTATCTTACACTAAAGGAGAGGGGTTGGGCTTACCCTCACAATAAACTAGCAATAATGTGGTTTAAATTCGCCTTTATTCGTCATCTCTTGATAAATTTAAGGACATGTTTACTTACAAAGAATAAGAGCTATAATCATTTTGATTCGTGAGTTTCCTATTTTATTAAAATATGAGTAAGGAAATCATTTCACTCTTTAACTTTTCATGTGTTTACTTAGGGAGTAGGGTTTTCTCTCTCCTATTTGCATCTCCTTCCCTCTCCTCCTCTCACATATTGCTTTTTGTCTTGTTGTCTCTATAAAAAAAATCAATATAAGATGTTGACGTAGCTAAACTGTAATCGTTCAAATAGAAGGGGAGGGAAGGGGAGAGAGATTAGGAGGGAAGAGAATCCTCCTCCGTTTACTTACTCGATCGGAGTCTCGGGAGGAAGCTGGGAGTCGGACTCCTAAAGAATCGACTGCCTCTTCTCCATCATTGTCACCTGTGTAATGTAACATGAAATATTAATAATAACATTGAAATAATAACCATGATACTTGAATGCGTAAGATAGTAATTACAATTGAAGAATACTTACATGAAGGGACTCGGCAAACTTATTCCTGGGTCGAACATAAACGTCTGCAAAGATATCGATCTCCAAGAATTTTGAACCCCCCCCTGAATAGAACAAGATAAGAAAAATGTTAGTACGACAAAAAAATTTAATATTACTGACATATTAAAAATTGAATATGAAAAGCTTTATTATTACTTGCGGCCGCGCCTCCATCCTATATGAGAAAGGCTTCGAACCTAAATGGTGGATAAGAGTCTTCTTCTCCCAACTGATCTTGTTGGCTTTTGGCTTCTGTTATACACAAAATAAACATATTAGTTGTAATTTAAATGAAATATAAAAATATAATAAACATTAGTAAGAAACGTATAATACTTTTAGACTTAATATAGAAAACATACCACATTGTGGGACTCCTGAAAATGATAGCAAAGCCACACCCAATTTTCTTTCTGGTCCTCAACCTCCTTCGGGCAACCCTCCTTAAGAGCGACTTGCGGATCATCAAATGTCTGAAAATATTGGTGCAGGTCACTCTCTGACTGCTTGTACCGCTCAGAGAAGAGCTTGTTGACGTACACCAACATGTTGTAGTTGATGTCGTCGAAATTGTAGTTTTTCTGCAATGTAACAATTTAATTACATACATTAATTAATATAAATATATAAACTTTAAAGGAAAAGTAATAAAAGGATTTGGATACTTATTGACAAATAATCGCGCATCTTCATCTTTACCTTGTCTGGCATCGTCTTCCAAGACTTCCATCGCATAGGGCAATAAGTCCGAACGACGTGACCAATGTCATGGGCCAATGCACTATGCTGCTTCGCCGTTGGTGTAGCTCGACGCTGGTCATCGTATCCGACCATGATACGTTAGCTGTCTTCAACTGGCGACAAAGTTCCCGAATATTTTTCTTTCCTGAAAAAAAAAAGTCAAACAAACACTACAAATTATATCAAAATTTCGGCAGATCCTCCCCTAAAGTTATAACATTTTCCAAACCCTGGACATTGTAATGAATAATATATGATATCCAACAATAATCACAATAGTTGAATAAGCCAAATTTCGACCAAATGCACAATTGCAGTATGTAACAATTTTGATTGAATGTAATGTACGAATAACTAAATTCACAAGGAAATAAAGGGCTTGTTGTGACCCCAAGGCATCAGTAGTGGATGCCGATGTTGTGTCAGGCGTACAGGGACGGCGGTGACCACGCTTGACGGTAACAGGTGACGTCAGCGCATGGGAGACCCAATACCAATTAGATCAACTGGATTAACCGATCTGGGGTCCATTTCGGCTGGAGCAATGGTGGCTAAAGTAGGTGGCGGGGGTATCGAACGGGGTGCAATCGTCACCACCTTACGACTTCTAATAAGATGCGACATTCAATCTAATTCATAAATGATATGGTTTCTGTGTTGCTCAAAATACCGATGCATAGAAGATTTTTTTTCTTTCAAAAATATAATGTCAATTAGCTTGAAGGAAAAACTCTTTGCTGCAATATAAGTGCACTTGGTGTCTTAGTGTTGCCATAAACGAAAACTACTCTATGGTATATATAACTTCAAATAGTGCATATACTTGTTTAGGTAAGCTAAAATAATAAATAAATTCAATCCAGTTCCAATACCTGGGTCAAAAATTTTTTAATTTAAATTTATTCAAATAAAAACAATTTATTTATAACATAAGATAAAGGGAATTGTTATTAGCACTCCAAAATTCTCATTCTACACTCCAAACTTTCTATATTTAGAAAGAAAAATACATTTGTGAGGAGTGTAGAATGAGATTTTTGGAGTCTCAATAATACTTCCCTAAGATAAATAAATTACAAAAAATGTCATTTAATATGTTTTACAAAGCAAGTCACAAATAAATTGCATTATTCATCATCCGAACTATAATAACTTTCACTATCGTCACTAACATCATTTTCAGTCTCCCATTCCTCCTCCTCGATAGGTATGTCACCGTTATCGTTCGGGCCCACTACAACATCATATTGCAGAAGATTACCGAGGTCCATTGTAATTGAATGAATCGGTATTTCGATAGAAGCCACTCCTTGTATATAAAATGGTTCTTGGATAAGATTTGTATCTCGAAGTGTTTCTGCATCATTTTTCATTGAAGATTCTAAATGCTGGTCAGTGACGTTGTCGACGTCGTCGTCAGTAGGTCTTGTTCTGGTATAGCATACACATTCCTTTGATCCATCTTCTAAGCAACTTTTCAGCCTCTCCTAGCTTTATGATCATCTAGATACACAATCAGTTTTTCCATGTTTGCCCAATTGTAAGGGTCGCCATCGTACCAAGTTCTGTTAGTGTTCACAGATAGTAAGCCATGATCAATTTTAACACTTCCCTGCCTATTTGGGTTTGTGTCAAACCATTGACACTTAAACATAATCACTTGGCATTGGTCTTTGTAAAGAAATTGCACGACACTTGTTAGTTTGCCATAGAAATCAATGTATGTACTTTCGCCTCCACCTGGGACATGAACCTTGCTATTTTGCGTACACAACTCGTCATCTTGTCAGCCCCCAAAAACTTAACACTGTTAACATGGCAACCTAAGAACAATTCAGCCCGAATCGGTCCAAACGCCAAGTTATATAACTCTTCACTATGAGTGGAGGAATTCAATGCTTTCAATTGATTCACCTAACATTATACAAAAACATACACCTATTAGTTTGAGAAAATTAAATACTTAAATATTTGAGAAACCATTGTGGAAATGATTCACAGTGTTTACAAATATGATGGATGTTCTCGCTTCATCATCTCTTCATGCTCATTTGGGTATGCCATTGTCCAGTACAAACCAATGCGCTACCTCCATGTCATTTTTGGAAAATGACGCGCCTCGTACAGGATCTCGAAAGGGTCGTGCGCTTTAGGCAAAAGCAAAAAGTTTCTCCTTTCTCACACCCTCATCATTATTGCGCTAAGGACAATTAAAAATCATTTCCACATCTTTTAAATACATTCCACAAAATGTTAGAGGCTCATATTGAACCCAAGCCTCTATAATTTATCCTTCGGGCTTCGCCTTGTTGCGTAAACTTTTTTTTCAGCTCCCCGAGAAGCTTGCCAAAATAAAACTATACAATACAAATTAGTAAGCCTCAATTAATAATGAATAAACAAATGATGAGGATTATATACCTTTCTCTTGGATACATCCAACGATAGTTTACAAGACTAGTAAGCAATGCCTCTTTTGGCAAGTGAATCATAACATGGATCATACTTGTGAAGAAAGTTGGAGTAAATATCATCTCAAACTTGCATAGGACTTGGACGATGTCATGGCGCAACTGATTAACGTCTGTCTTTCGCAACGTTCTTGACGTCAGTTGGGAAAAACATAAATAAACAACGACTATTTTGTGTGTGTGATTGTCTAAGAGAAAAATATTGTGCTTTGTGATTAATTTTCTAGGTTGATAAGTTCATAAAAAAGTGATGAAATTTAACAATGGTAGTTTAGAGACCTAAACTGAAAACATAAACAAACAACATAACTAAATTGAAAAAAATAATCCAATCCATTGGTTGTTATGAAATGAAAATTTATCTTGTTTGATTTCGGAGAATATGTCAATCAAATAAGTTCATAAATAAAAATTTAAAATAACACATCCAAAAATCAACTTAAGAAAAGTTAAGACAAAAATAAATTTACCGCGTAATCAAATTACTACAAAAATAAATATATAGCCTTATATAGAGGTTGAAAGGTATATTGCCCCTCATTGGAGAGATTCTTTTTTAGAGCGAAAGATACTTCAGAACTCTAAATTGGGCTATATCCATCACTTTTTCAGCATTGTATAAAGCCCCTCTTTGGGGATGCTCTTAAGATAAGCATATCATTTCATTCTCTTTCATCATGATCTCTTGATAAATTTAAGGGCATGTTTATTTACAAAGAATAAGAACTATTATTTTGATTCGTGAGTTTTCTGCCTTTACTAAAATGTGAGCAAGGGAATCATTTCACTCCTTAATTTTTTTCCTGTGTTTATTTACATGCAAGAAATTAGAAAAGTGCAAAAAAAATTTCTTAAAACCTGTCATCAAATACCTAAAAATGAGAAATCATACCAACTAAAGGGACTGGTTGATCTTATTCCCTTTCATTACTTCTCCTATGTAGAGCTAAACATCTTTTAACTATGTCTACTTTGGCCTAAATAGGAAAAAGAGGATGGGAAACTGAGTCCTTTTCTCTAAAATCAATACAGGTTACTAGGACGTGGTGTTTACATCACTTGACTTTTTTTTGCTCATTTTGGTCAAGAAGTTTTCTCCTCGTACAACTCATAAAAAAAGCCTAAATTATGTGGGGCATTAAGTTGCATTGTGTGTGCTTGCTTTCGATTAAGGAACGAAATTATGGCAACTTGGAAGATGCGAGGCTTCTCTTAATCTATGAGTTTGGTTCCAATTCATCGATGGTGATAATACGAAGAATGGCCCCTAACGTAAGGTTACAATGGTCTTTTTAAGTTTCTTCAGTAGCATGTCATCTCCACCAGATCTATGGCGGTGACATCTAGTGACCTTTGTAGTAAAAGCCTCTGTTTGTAGCCACTCTTGGGCCTTTATGTATTGACCTCCTCATTATTTTGGGTTTAGACACATTTTATGTAATTTTTTGTTTTGGGTACAAACAATAAACCATTATTCGTAATATCCATATGCACACGTGACATCCCATTTGCACACTCTCCATATATTGGGCAGTTTTCTACCTGCATCTGTGTAATCTTTACAAATTGTCTGTTTGGACTTTGTTAAGTTTTTTTTTTGGTCGAAAAAGGGGCTAAAAGCAAGAGCCCAAATAAACCTACTCAATAATAAATCTAGACGGGGGCATCTCAAGTCGATCCCCACGAATAATACTAACTCAACAAGAAGGAGTAGTATCAAAATAAAAATAATTACCTAATGTAAATCAAGACTATAAGTCGCTAAATTGTCCACCACAAAATTCTTTTCTCTGTGAACTTTGTTAAGTTGCATCTGAAGACAGATGCCTTATGATCACTGGTTGTCATGTAATCACTGCCACGTCTGTCAAAATTGTTAGAATATTGCTAAGCTGTTAAGTGATTTGTTAGTTGGTTAATTAGTTACAACTTACAAGTAAGCTTCTACTGTGCTTGGTATATTAAGAATTGCAACTTAAAAATGCAATGTGTTAGTCATTTTCTAAGAAATATAGAAGTCTCATTTCTCTTCAAAGTTTCTCTCCAGTTCTTCGTCTTCTCAATTCTTCATTGTTCTTTGATTTTTCCTAATGCAGTTAATAGCCTCGTGTGTGCTTGCTTTCAGTTCAGGACCAAAATTATGACAACTTAGAGATTTTGAGGCTTCTCTAGATCGGCGGGTTTGGGTCCAATTCACCGGAGGTGATGATACATAATGGGCTATGGTTGTGTTTGGGTGGTCTTTTTGGGTTTTCCCGTGGATGGCCTGCTTCATTAGATTTCAGGCAATGATGGTGGGCGACCTTTGTAGTATTTCTCTTAGGTCTTTGTGTGCGGTCACTTTTGGGCCTTTTTGTGTAGGTCTTTATATCATTTGGGTTGATGTCCGCTTTATGTAAACACCTTAAGTTGTGACATCTCATTAGCATTCTCCACATTTTTGAGGTGGCTGGTCTACCAAATTCAAAATGTTTATCCATTGTCTGTTTAGACTTTGTTGTAAAATCTCTAATTGACAAGAAAATAAAAAAGAGGTTATATGTATGATGTATCCAAATAATTTAAGATTTTTTTTATTATAGGTCAACAAATAATTTAACCCTTTTCCCCAAATTACATCGGATAACCAGCGTATGAAGTCTACGTGTCCCTCTTTATGCCAGAGGATGAAGGGCTTAGATGTTATCTCCAGACTCTCCATGCATGCATATGTGTGCATTCATCCATATCAGTTTCCTTTTTAACAAAGAAAGAAAAAAATCGTCAAAGACCTACATGCAGTAAGTTGCTGCACAGTTTCTCAAATTTTTACCAGAAACACAAATAAGGGATTGATCGGTAGGCAAGACCGATGGACAATTAATAAATCAGAAATGCATGTTCGTGATCAGAAGGGGAGGCGTCTGCCGAGGGAAGAAGAAGAACAAATAAGAAATAAAATGGAGGATTTATGATCCATGGAGGCATGCCACCCATTCCTGTGGAGCTACGAGGTTCTATGAGATTTAAGTGGAAATTACATGGTTAATGTCAAAACGTGTTGACAGATGTAGATATGTGTGTGCGCGTGTGCGTGTGCGTGTGCGTGTGTGTGTGTGTATACAAAAACGTGTTTGTACTAGCTGTACGTTTTCATTTCCCACTGTTGTAGCTAGGAAACTATATACTGGACTTCGTGTGCCATTAACATGCATGGGTCATAAATCCTCCATTTGATTTCTTATTTGTTCTTCTTCACTCGGCAGACGCCTCCCCTTACGAACATGGATTTCTGATTTGTAAATGGTCTGTTGGTCATACCAACCGATCAATCCCTTATTTGTGTTTCTGGGAAAAATCTGAGAAATTGTGCAGCAACTTACTGCATGCAGGCCTTTGAAGATTTCTTTTTTCTTTGTTAACAAGGAAACTTAATTGGATGAATACACACACATATGAACGCATGAAGAGCCCGTAGATTAAGATCTGAGCCCTCCATCCATTGGCATAAAGATATACACACACAGAAAAGAAAATTATATCACAGAGAAACATCAGAAATTAAAAATGGAGAGAAAATATTTTAAGAGAGATTTCCCATATATAATGTAAATATCGAGCCCATGTATTAACTTAATATAACAAACAACCTAGTAAGAAAACTTCTCATTTTCCAGGAATATGTGTGTATGATACAGGAGGAGAAATCCCCCAAGCAATCACATGCATGCGCAATCAAAACACCGTCAAAGTTGTCTTCTTAACAGCATTGCATAGGCGGCATAAAAACAAATTTCAGCTCATCCGACCACTCGCATTCAGCTGGGAATATCGAAAAAGGAATTCAAATTAAACAAATAAATTGTGTTTACTTATGCGGTCAGGTTACTCTAATTTCCTGGTAGTTCTGTGGAAACCAAACATCACGATACGAACCCTAACGTCCCTACCGGTCGGCTACTATAAATATTCCAACTTCAATGCAAAATCCACAAATTATACACCTTATATGCTCAACTTTAATTAAGCTGATCATTAGCAACTATGTCTGACAAAGATCCGCCAGATGCTAAAAGTGTTATAGGAAGGTCTAAAAGGAATTCTTCCTCCTCCCAGTCATCTTTTCAGAGTGGTGGAGGGTCGTATTTGCCAAACTTTGACAAAGATCCGCCAGATGCTAAAAGTGTTATAGGAAGGTCTAAAAGGAATTCTTCCTCCTCCCAGTCATCTGTTCAGAGTGGTGGAGGGTCGTATTTGCGAAACACTCAGGGTGCTCTAGGAAGCGACAAGATGAAATCTTCGTCGTTCCAATCATCTTCACAGAGTGGTGGAGGCTCATATCCGCCAAATACTCTTAGCGCTCTAGGAAGGGACAAGAAGAAATCTGGGAAAAACAAGTAAATAATTATATATGCAGACTGTTACATTAGGGTTGTATACTAATAATTGAATTATTGATTAATTTGTTGGTAACTATGGAGGTATACAAAATACAGTTGGACATAAATAAGCACAGTTGCATATTTATATTTTCAAACTTGAAAAATATTTGTCTCCATTATTTGGTACAAATATTTGTTTTCAAGGTTAGAAACATGTACGTTATAATTTCTTAAGTTCAGTGAGCATTATTGTATTGTAAAAAAAGGGTGGGTGCTGCTAAGAACAAATCCCACTAGAATGTATCAAAAGAAATGCACTAATATATTATTTGATTTTGTTCTATATATAGTTGATGTTTGCACAGATTTTAAGCAAGTATAAAGGGATAGAAAGCTATTTTAGTTAAACTTCACGTAAAAAGGGGTAGAAAACTATTTTAATAGCTCTTTTACCCCCTTAGTGTAGATACTATCGTTTGTTCAACAAAAAAAAAAAAAAAAAAAAAAAAAAAAGAAAAAAAAAAGCCACTTAGTACTACGGTTTATTGGTATTTCTCTTCACTTGTGAGTGAGAGGTCTTAGGTTCGATTCTCGCCAAAACCGAAGTTGAACCATATTATTATGGTAAGCCTATTGTAAGGCGTAGCCCACTCCTCCACCCGTTTAGTGTAGATACTATCGTTTGTTCAAAAAAAAAAAAAAAAAAAAAAAAAGAGCTCCCTAAAACATTTATACTTCAACCATACCGCTTAATTTAGGGAGCCATAATAAATAAGAACCAATAGAAATGGAGTTTTTTTATTTAAAAAGTTATTAAAAAAATTGTAATTAAAGCTAGTTGTCTTTAAAGGAGGGGAGAGAAGAAAAATAAAACTGTGAGAGAGAGGAAGGGGGGGGGGGGTGGGGGGAGAGGGGAGGGGACAAGAGAATTATTGTGTGAATACGACACGCCAATTATGTATCATCCTACTCAAAATTCGTTACATAATTTTTAATTTAAAAATACGAAAAATAAAATTACAACTGAATTAGACATCATCACACTCTAAAAATTAAAAGGAAAAAATATAACAAAAGTCACACAAACACCTCCATGTCCGACACAATTCCCAAACCATACATCCGTGGCTCTTCGACATCCTCCCATTTTATGGATGTTTTCATCTCTTTCAATTTATTATTCACTTCTTTTTTTGGATGATTTTCTTCTCTTTCAATTTATTGTTCACTTCATAGAATATATATATGTGCTATGCTTGGATGAGGGTTGTTTTCCAAGTCCTAAAGGATTGAAGTCAAACTATGAAGGAATGGACCACAAAATATAACATAGAGGCAATTTGAAAAGCCCTTCATGAGCATTAAAAGGTTTGTCCCGGCCGATCCAACTTCACAATTCAGAGTAGCCAAGCCTATCATATGAAGAGGATGGGAAACCGAGTCCTCTTCTCAAAAATCAGTACGGGCTACTTGGACGTGGTGATTACGTCACTTGACCTTTTTCAGTTCATCTTGATTCAAGAAGTTTTCTTCTCGTACAGCTCATAAAAATTCTTAATTATGTGGGGCATTAAGTTGCATTGTGTGTGCTTGCTTTCGACTAAGGACCGAATTATTGGAACTTGGATGATGGGAGGCTTCTTTGGATCTATGAGCTTGGTTCCAATTCATTGAAGGTGATGATACGAAGAATGGTCTAAAATATCGTTAGACTCGTAAATCCTCCATTTGATTTCTTACTTGTTCTTCTTCACTCGGCAAACGCCTCCCCTTCTGATCACGAACACATATTTCTGATTTGGAAACGGTCCGTCAGTCATACCCACCGATCAATCCCTTATTTGTGTTTTTGGGAAAAATCTGAGAACTTGTGCAGTAACTTACAGCATGTAAGCCTTTGAAGATTTCTTTCCTTCTTTGTTAACAAGGAAACTGATATGGATGAACACACATATGCATGCCTGGAAAGCCACATATAATATTACAATTCTTTTGTGGGTTTCGATCCACTAATGTTTTTCTATATGAGTAAGCCTTTCTCTTCATTTTCTTAAGTGGTTGAAGTCAACAGATATATATATACACACACAAGATATACACACACGGGGTCACAGAGAGAAAAAAAAATATCACAGAGAAACATCAGAAATTATTAATGGAGAGAAATTTTAAGAGAAATTTCCCATATATAATGTAAATTTCCATGTATAAACTCAATTAATCTAACAAAGAACCTTGTCAGAAACTTGTTCTCATTTTCCAGGAATATGTTTGTATGATATAGGAGGAGAAATCCCCCTAGCAATCACATGCCTGCGCAAATAAAACACCGTCAAAGATTTCTTCTTAACTGCGTTGCACACGCGGCCTAAGAACCAATTATTCTCAGCTCAACCGACCACTCACATTCAGCTGGAAACATAGAAAAAGGAATTCAAATTAAACAAATAAATTGTGTTTACTTATGCGGTTAGGTTATTCTAATTTCTTGGTAGTTCTGTGGAAACCAAACTGCATGATACGAACATTAACGTCCCTCCCAATCGGCAACTATAAATATTTCCAACTTCAATGCAAAATCCAGAACTTGATCTCCTTTATACACATTCTGTGTACATGTTTAATTAAGCTGATCATTAGCAACTATGTCTTCTGATTCGGATCTGCCAGATGCTCAAAGTGTTTTAGGAAGGCCCAAAACGAATTCTTCGTCATCCCAGTCATCTTTCCAGAGGGCTGGAGGCTCGTATCTGCCAAACACTCAGGGTGCTCTAGGAAAGGACAATATGAAGTCTTCGTTATCCCAGTCGTCTTTTCAGAATGGTGGAGGCTCCTATCAGCCAAATAATCTTATTGCTTTAGGAAGGGACAAGGAAAAAACTGGGAAAAAACAATGAAGAATTATATGTGCAGACTGCTGCAGTTGGGTTGTATACTGTATAATTGAATTATTGATTAATTTGTTGGCAACTATGTAGTATACATAATGCAGTTGGACATAAATAAGCACAGTTGCATATTTCTTTTCAAGGTTAGAACATGTACATTATAATTTCTTCAGTTCAATTAGCATTATTTTATTGTAAAAATGGGTGGGTGCTGCTAAGAACAAATCCCATTAGGATGTATCAAAAGAAATGCATTAATATATTATTTGATTTTGTTCTACCGTTGATGTGCATAGATTAAGTAAAAAAGGGTAGAAAGATATTTTAGTTAAATTAAGTAAAAAGGGGTGGAAAACTATTTTAATTCCTCCCTAAAACATTTATACTCCAACCATACCATTTAATTTAGGGAGTCATAATAAATAGGAACCAATAGAAATGGAGTTTTTTTTATTTAAAAAGTTATTTAAAAAATAGTAATGAAAGGTTGTAGTCTTTAAAGGACAACGATTCTATTTTTTATTTTTTTTTACTCTTCCGTCTTGTTTGAACTTTCAATATTTTCATCTTGTTTTTTCATCTTCATAGGGAGAGAGGAAAAAAATTTGTGAGGGGAGAGGAATGATGGAGGGTAAAAGGGAGGGGAGAGAATCCCTATCCGCCTTTAAGAGCTTAAAATTAAAATTACAACTAAATTAGACATCATTCACATACTTAAAAATAAAAGTAAAAAAATATAACAAAGGTCACAGAAACACCTCCATCTCAAACACAATTCCCAAACCACACATCCATGGCTCTTTGACATCCTCCCTTTACGTGGATGTTTATCATCTCCTTCAATTTATTATTCCCTTCATAAAATATATATGTGCTATGTTTGGATGAGGGTTTTCCAAGTTCCAAGGGATTGAAATCAAACTATGAAGGAATGGACCACATAATATAACATAAAGGCGATTTGAAAAGACCTTGATGGGCATTATAAAGGCATGTCCGCACCGATCCAACTTCAAAATTTTGAGTTGGCCAGGCCTAGCTTATAATATTGCCTATTGGGATTCTATAAATCTTGGCACTTTTTGTTGCAGAAGCATGTTTACTCATCACCATAACTATGGTGTGTTTGCTCACCATATATGCTTTAGACCTAGGATCCGTGTCGTGTTTTTCGTGTTCGTATCATTTTCGTGGCATACCCGATATCTTAGCAGGTCATGTTGTGTAACGCTCATTAAAGTAAACGGGTAATATGACCTATCCGAAATAGACCCGTTAATATTATCAGGTAATATGATCCAAACCATTACTCATTAAAGAAAACTATTCATGATGGTTTGTATGGTTTTAAAAATTCAAATGCCGACGTACGCATCCTCAAATCGTAGAGGATGCAATCACGAACGTTTACCTATTTTTTCACATTTTTTGCACTTGTAAATTAATTATTATAATTGTTTTAATGTATTTGGTATTTTTGAGCAAGATGTGTTTGGTATTTTTAAATTACTTGATATTTTTATTTTTAATGTGTAATTTTTTAATCTCACTCTATGCCTATAGTATACTAAATAAATAAATAAAACCTAAATTTTTAAAATTTATATAGAATAATAATACAATAATACATATTTCATACACAATATATACATATACACTATGTCTATTGTATTTTATAGTAAGTGTTTTTAGTAGTTTAAAAAATTAAAATCATCAAAAGAACTTTTTCCTTAACGTGTCAAAATAGTTTACTCGCGTGTCACCCTCTTGTAAACCTATTAAGGACTTTTTATTAACAGGTTTTAATTGTGTGACCCGATAACGACCCAATTAGTTATCGTGTTGACCCAAAACCTGTTATTTTTGAGTCATTTTTGTGTCATATTAACGAGTCGTATAAAAAATTGCCTAGTCTAATATGCTTACATGACCTAAAATTATGTTTTCTATTTTTCTATGCAACTCTTGTACTTGGTACTCCTCGTGGCAAAAATAATTGAGTCATGCATGAAATGATAACAAAAAATTGAGGGTTTAGTTTTTGAGTTCACTTGTAAGTTTCTATCAAAATTGTGGAGGGCGTACGTGTAAAGTTAGACAACCAGTGTTGTGGTTGATTATCTTAAACTAAAAGCCAGTGTTAAGGAAGGAAGCTTTTAAATGCTTTAAGATAAGCTTTATCATTTAATTCTAAATATATATATATATATATATATATTAACAAACGATATTATCTTACACTAAGGGAGAGGGAGTGGGCTTAGCCTCACAATAGGCTAGCAATAATATAGTTCAAATTCGCCTTTGTTCGTCATCTCTTGATAAATTTAAGGATATGCTTACTTACAAAGAATAAGAACTATAATCATTTTGATTCTTGAGTTTCTGGTCTTTATTAAAAAATGAGTAAGGAAGTCATTTCGCTCTTTAACTTTTCATGTGTTTACTTACGGAGTAGGATTCTCTCCCCTCCTATTTGCATCCCCTTCCCTCCCCTCCTCTCACATATTGCTTTTTGTCTTATTGTCTCCATAAAAAAATCAATATAAGATGTTGGTGTGGCTAAACTGTAACCGTTCAAATAGGAGGGAAGGGAAGGGGAGAGAGATTAAGAGGGGAGAGAATCTTGCTCCATTTACTTACATGCAAGAAATTAGTATAGTACAAGTTTTTTCTTAAAATTCGTAATCAAATACCAAAAAATGAGGAATCATATCGACTAAGGGGGCGTTTGTTTGCCCTCACTAAAGTGTATTGGACTGGACTAAGGGTTAGTCCAATCCCATGTTTGTTCTTGACAGGGACTATGTTTAATGAGACTAAGTCTCACTCGCCTAGACTAAATTAGGGACTAGCTGGTCTTAGTGAGACCCCTCCAAAACCATGGGACTAGCTAAGACTGTCCCCTCTCTCCTCCTCGCCTTGCTCCTCGACCACTCACCCTCGAAAACCATTGGACTAGATGCTTTTCACAACCAATTTTCATATAAAATACCAAATTGAAGATGGGAGTGAGGGGATTACAATTCTACCTGAATCGATGCCAAAAGGTGGTCGGAGGTGGCCTAAAAATGGCCTAGAAGTCTCGGTCGGTTTGGGTTTTATCGAATCCATGACAAATTTGAGCATGCAAAGCTTAATCTGGGACCAGAGATGGGGAAGAGTTTGTTAGTGTTGCAAACCTCATCTAATCCTATGAGGTTTAGTCAGAAAACTCGTCGGGAAACCTACAACTCATCGAAAAAAATGGACCTGTGAGGGTTCTATTTGACTAGCACAGAGCTGGAGAGAGAGAAAGGGAGGAGAGACAGAGATACAGACTGAAATCGAGAAGGAGGGAGGAGAGAGAGGTTGGAATCGAGATATTTAATCTGGGGAGGAAAAGATTGGAATGGAAAAAGAAGGAAAAGAGGGAGAAAAAGAGGGACAGAATGGGATGGTAAAAGGGAGGAATAGAGGGATAAAAAAATAGGATAAAAATAAAATATTAATAATTATGGATTAAATAGTATAATATTAAAGTTAATATTACAGTTTGTTAATTATCCTGCTTGTTAGTCCGACACTGCACCAAACGCTTCACTAAGCTAGTCCAGCTTAGTCTAGTCTAAGCCAGTCCAACTTAGTCCTTGAGGCTAGTCCAATCTGAGACAGTCCGGTGCAACAAACACACCCTAAGGGTACTAGATCGATCTTTTTCCCTTTCATTACTCATCTGGAGCTAAACGTCTATAAACTATGTCTACTTTGGCGCTAATAGGAAAAAGAGGATGGGAAGTCGAGTCCTCTTCTCTAAAATCAATACAGGTTATTTGGACGTTGTGTTTACATCACTTGGCCTTTTTCTATTCATCTTGATTCAAGAAGTTTTCTCCTCGTACAGCTCGTAAAATTCTAAATTATGTGAGGCATTAAGTTGCATTGTGTGTGCTTGCTTTCGATTAAGGACCGAAATTATGGCAACTTGGAAGATGAAAGGCTTCTCTGGATCTATGAGCTTGGTTCCAATTCATTGAAGGAGAGGATTATGAAGAGTGGTTTGAAATATTGTTACTGTGGTCTTTTTGGGTTTTCCAGTAGCTGGTCATCTTTAGCTAATGACCTTTTTAGTAAAAGCCTTTTTCTGTGGCCACTTTTTATTGGAATTTTTTTGGGTATTTCAAAATACAACTCCTCAACCATTACTACAAGAGTACAGTTTCTTTGGAAAGCTATTTGGCAGGCGTGCGTTCCAGGGAAGGGGAAGATTTATGTTTGGAGGTGCTGTCTTGATGTGTTACCAACACAATCAAGCTTGAGGAAAAAGACAGTAATTACAGAAACTTCTTGTTTGTATTGTGATGGAGATTTTGAAATAGTTAACCATTTGTTTAGGGACTGCACAACAACAGTCGCGTTGTGGTCTGCTAGTCCTTTGAGGGTCGGAAATCGCGATGATAAACGTGGAGGTTTTATGGATTGGATGGTGGAGAGAGCAAGCTCTTTATCAAGAGAAAGCTTCGATCTTTTCCTGATTTTAATTTAGAGCATTTAGAAGGAACAAAATCCCCTTATATGGAGAGGTGTGCCCTTCACCCACTGAATATGGTCCCTAAGGTGCAAGCTTGGCTCACTGAGTATAGAAAATGGGCATGGGTGGGAAAAAAATAAAACATGGAATAAAGGTGTTTGGGTTAATATTTGAATATTGGGCTTAGAATAAAGGAAGCCCAAAGGCGCCAAAACAAATTGAACTTGCTTGAAGCCCAGCAATCAATCCTAAAACAAATTGAAGCTTTCTCAGCCAAGGCATAGGCCAGATGTCTATGATGGAAGTGACAAGACCTTTCCAGCTCATTACCAACCAAAAAGCACTTTCTGATAGCATCAAGGTGTTAATACAAGATGACTCACTACCCCTAAGAGCCTTTGGCCAAGAGTAAAGCCAAAGCATTCGGGCCAAATTGGCTATAAAAGCCAAGAGAGACAACATAGAAAAAGACACATAACCAATCAAACAAAAGACATACAAACTTGCCTCTCAGACAAGCAAATACCCAGAAAGCTACACTTCATCCAGATTCTGCATCTTTTAGCCATAGATTCCCCGTAGAAAGCCATCTTTTGGCAAGATTAGAAGATCTGATACCTTATCCCGGATTTCTAGTAGCGATTCCCTTTAAGAAACCCTGTTTGTATTTCCTGCTTACATTTCCATTTCCGAGTACCCACAACCCTTCTACAAACTCAAAGAGAAGTGGTTGTAAGACGTTTGAACCTTGCCCGACAAGGTGAAATCTTGTTCAACTTCCTTGTGTTTGTACTTATAGTTTGTACATCTGTTGTTTAAATGCATATTATGTTATGTTTTAACTCACTTGCAATGGTTTCTCACTTTAAGACCCATTTATGATCAAATCTAGCTAAGCAAGTTAACTTCACTTCTTTAAACGTTTCACTATAACCAATCGAATGATTAAGATGGCTCTGGACTCCCTTCATTTGAACATACAAAATTATAAGTAAAACTCCTTGGTCATAAGGCAAGAAAAAGACTTAACGCAAACTTAACCCATCTGTGACAATCCTTTGATAACGAGAAGTTTAAGTATCTTGGGGCACAAGTAATCAACTTAAATCAAATCTGTTCAACATCTATTATATTGGGATAATAGTGGCACACCTAGCTCTTTCTTAATTTTGATTGTGAAGGCCCCACAAAGGCACCTTTCAAAACTAATTTTGTAATCTTCTTGTAGCACACCAAGCAACAAGAACTTGACCAATAACCAACATCAACGCCAAGTGCCAACACTCCAGGGGAGCTAAGCCAGGGCTGAATCCTTGCCCGAACAAGAGGTATAGAGATGGAAACCTCCTGATGGTGGGTGGATTAAGTGTAATTTAGATGCGGCCTAGGATGAAAACCGAGAATGGGGAGGAAAGGGAGTAGTGATAAAGGATGAAAATTGTGTTTTTCTGGGGGCCCTTGCACAGAAACACGAAGGCATGACGTCCCCGTTGTTGGCGGAATTCATGGCTGCCAAAGATGTCGTGTTCTTTACAGAACAGCAGATGTACGAGAAGGTAGAGGTAGAGGGGGATGCACTTATGGTTATCATTGCGCTACAAAGAGATGGCTAGCTGAATGCCTCACAATTTGGGAATGTGATTGCAGATATTCACAGGTTCTGCAGACATTTTCAGAGAGGAAGATGAGTTTTAGTGGGCATGCAACGAATAAGGTAGCCCATCGGTTGGCTCGTTTGAGCTTATTTCGTGACAATTCTGTAACTTCGTTTGAGGAACCCTGATGTAATAATTAACCTCCTCTTTGAGGATAGTAATTCGTAGTATTAGTTTTGATGTGGGACATTTTTTTCCCCTTTGTTCGGGTTGAAATCCCCGGCAAGATTTTTATCGAGACCCATTTTATGCACCCTATCCTCAATGGTTGTACGTTTTATATTCTACTTAATGAATATCATACTTTTCTCAAACATGAAAAAAAAAAAAAAAAAAAAAAAAAAATACAACTCCTCATTGATCGTGTTAATATCATTCTTAATGCATTAAAGCGATTCATAATGTTGGCATTTGATTGTGCACTAATGCTCTTTGAATTACATTTTTCACTTTGAATATGTCATCTTGGTTAACCCATTAATTGGGCCATTATAGAGTCTAACGTTTTTTATGCCGTCCTTAATCTATCAATGACCATTTTGTAGCTTTTCCATGTCCTATATAAGCACCCTTCACTCCGTGAGATAACATGGACAAAGCAATAAGAATAACAATTGGTTAATTATATATATCTCTATTAGTGTAGATAATTATGAGGATCATATTTGAACTACATTATTGTTGGCCCATTGTGAAGCTAAGCCAACCCCCTCTTCCTTAGTGTAGATAATATTGTTTGTTAAAAAAAAAAAAACAAAAAAATTATATGCATCTTTATTATGTTTTTCCCTTGACTAACCCCTTTTTGATATCGATCTTCAAAACTAACTTCTCTCTTAATCCATCGTTCTTTAAGTTGTTCACTCGATCAAAGTATTGTGAGTCTACGCTTACGAGGATCATAGGGTGTTGTATCTTGGAGGGTAAGGCGCCATAACCTGTTACACTGAGACATTGTCTTAGAGGGGCGAAAACTACACTTAAGGACAATGATTACACGCCTCTACCAAAAATATCGTTCTAATCAAGTATCAACAAAGAACCATTTCTACCCTATAGAAGGTAAGTATTTTATCTTATTGGTTTATTTTATTTGATAAATTGGGATAAAAATTTGTAATATACTAATATTTATTTTATGTGATTTGTTGCAAGAGAAGTCGCATCCATATCGCCGAATATTTCCAACATTTTTAGCACTTTTTGTATGGGCTCCTCATTGTTTGGGTTTAGACACATTTTATATGTAATTATTGTTTTGGGCACAAACAATAGCCTCTATTCGTAATATATATGCACATGTGACATCCCATTTGCACGATCCCCATATATTGGGGTAGTTTTCTACCTACATAATCTTTATAAATTGTCCGTTTGGACTTTGTTAAATTGCCTCGTGTGTGCTTGCTTTCGGTTGAGGACCAGAATTATGACAACTTGAAGATCCGAGGCTTTTCTGGATCTATGGGATTGGGTCCATTTCATCGGAGGTGTTGTGTTTGCAGTGGTCTTTTTCATTTTTTTGGTGAATGGCCTTCTTCCCTAGATTTGCGACGATGACGGTTGGGCGACCTTTCTAGTATTTCTCTTAGGTCTTTTTTTGTGGCTAGTTTTGAGCCTTTTTGTGTTGGCCTGTATATTATTCAAGTTGATGTCTGCTTTATGTAAAAACATCGAGTTGTGAAATCTCTAATTGACAAGAAAAAAAAAATTATATGTTTTGATGTATCCAAATAATTTAGGATTTTTTTGTATATGTCAACAAATAATTGAACCCTTTCCCCCAAATTGCATGGGATAACCAGCATATGAAGCCTACGTGTCCCTCTTTATGCCAATGGATGAAGAGCTCTGTAGAAAAAGGTATGTAGGCTAAAAAATATATTTGTTATTGATACGTGAATGTGGAAAAATGGAAGAGAATGCAAATGGAAGAGAATGCTTATGGAAGAGAATGCAAATGGAAGAGAATGCTTATTTTTTCATTATGTTTCTCTACAAGATTACAAGGATATATATACATGATACAAATGTGTAGGTAGGACAAGGTAGCCGTCCTAGTGTGTAGGTAGGACAAGGTAGGACGGCTGTAGAGGACAAGGTAGCCGTCCTAGTGTGTAGGTAGGACAAGGTAGGACGGCTGTAGGACGGCTAGTGTGTAGGTAGGACAAGGTAGGACGGCTGTAGGACGGCTAGTGTGTAGGTAGGACAAGGTAGGACGGCTGTAGGACGGCTTGACGGCTGTAGGACGGCTTATTCTTCCAATAATAATATTATATACAATTACACAAGGACTCCAACCATATTCCTTATTTGTCTAACACCCCCCCTCAAGTTGGAGAGTGGATGTCAAGAACTCTCAACTTGCGTAACATACCCGAAAACTTTTCTTTCCCAAGAGGTTTGGTAAACAAGTCTGCCAACTGTTGTGCCGTACCCACATGCTTGGTCTCTATTGTGCCATCTACAATCTTATCTCGTATAAAGTGATAATCCATCTCAATGTGACGAGTTTGTTCATGAAAAACAGGATTGGAAGCTATATGTAACGCTGCTTCATTATCACAAAATAAAATGGAAGGACCATCCAAAGGAATGTTCAAATCCTTCAACAAAAAACGAAGCCAAACTATCTCGCAACAAGCACCTGCCATGGCCCTATATTCCGCCTCTGCTGAAGAGAGCGAAACGGTTTTCTGTCGTTTCGTCCGCCAAGAAATCAAAGAACCGCCCAAGAATACACAATACCCAGTAGTCGAACGGCGAGTGATAGGGCAACCTGCCCAATCAGAATCACAAAATGCAGTTAACTTGGTCTGGTTGTCAGAACGAAATAATAAACCTTGACCTGGAGTAGCCTTCAAATAACGAACAATATGAAGCGCATCATCCATATGAGATATCCTTGGCTCGTGCATAAAACGGCTTAGAACATGCACAGAATAGGTGATATCCGGCCGAGTGATAGTGAGATATATTAACCGACCTACTAATCGTCGATACTTTTCAGGATCCTTGAGAAGTTCTCCTTTATCAGATAATTTTGTGTCATTCATAGGAAAAGCAATGGGTCGTGCTCCCAAAAAACCATAGTCCTTGAGAATCTCTAATGCATACTTGCGTTGAGAAATATAAATCCCTTGTTTGGAACGAGAAACCTCAATACCCAAAAAATATTTTAAATCACCAAGGTCTTTTATTCGAAAATGATCACGGAGAAAAGACTTCAGAGAATTAATGGCACTAGCATCATTGCCTGTAATCACAATATCATCCACATAAATGAGCAAAGCTGTGAAAGAAATACCAGACTTTTTAGTGAACAATGAATAGTCAGCTTTGGATTGTTGAAAACCGGCAGAAATGATGGCACTAGTGAATTTGGCAAACCATTGGCGAGAAGCCTGCTTAAGACCATAAAGTGACTTGTGAAGGCGACACACAAGATTCTCCCCCTGTCGCCGAAGACCAGGAGGAGGAGACATATAGATTTCTTCATGTAAGTCACCATGTAAGAAAGCATTATTAACATCAAGCTGATGAAGAGACCAAGACTGACTAGTAGCAAGAGCAAGAAGACAACGCACCGTAATCATCTTAGCAGTAGGAGAAAAAGTGTCATGATAATCAATACCTTCAGCCTGAGTGAAGCCTTTAGCAACCAAACGAGCTTTGTAGCGGTCAATAGAGCCATTGGAATTGTGCTTGAGTTTGTACACCCACTTACAACCAATGGGAATTTTGCCAGGGGGCAAGGAAGTTAAAGTCCAAGTATCATTAGCATGTAAAGCTTGAAGCTCCTCAGTCATAGCACGTTGCCAATTGGGGTCAGTGGCAGCCTCGGCAAAGGAGGAAGGCTCCACAGTCCGACTGACAGAGTTAATGTAAGAAAAATGCATGGGAGAGTAACGGTGATAAGAGAGAAAATTACAAAGTGGATATCGCGTACCTTGTGTAGAACCGGGTTGCGAAGTCGAAGATGGGTGGGATGGCAGAATCACCTGCGAGCAAACGTAGTCTTTTAAATAAGATGGAGGTTTATGGGCACGGGAAGAGGTGCGGGGAAGGGGAGGATTGGTAGGTAGTGGGGGGGGGGGGGTAGGGATGTCCGTGGGTAAAAGGGTGAAAGGTAAGGAAGTAGCGGGGGAGGGGGGGAAGGAGGGGATACCGAGAGGGCAGGGGCATGGGGAAGAACGGGTAATGGGGCAGCAAGGGAATCTGTGGGAGGCGTGGAAGGGGAGGAAGGTGGAGGAGGGTGAGACGTCGGGGCAGGAAGGGGTGGGTTATATGTAAAGTCCAGAGGGGGTGGGATGGGTAGGGTAGGCGAAGAGGATGGGATAGGAGGGTGAGAAACGGCATAATGGAAAGTAGTTTCGTGAAAGATGACGTCTCGACTAGTGAAAATGCGGTGATTGTCGAGATCGTAAAGGGTATAGGCCTTTTGTCCATGAGGATAACCGAGAAAAATGCAACGATGAGCCCGAGGGGAAAATTTGGTGGTGGGAGTGACAGAGGTGGCATATGCCAAACAACCAAAGACGCGGAAGTGGTCATAAGATGGGGTTTTCGAAAAGAGAACCTCAAATGGGGATTTATGATGGAGAAGACGGGTAGGGAGACGATTGATGAGATAAGTAGCGGTAAGAACACGGGATTGAAAACGAAGGGCGTGAGCGGTTTCAAGAAGATGACGATGTTTTCTTTCAACAACGCCATTTTGTTGGGGGGTATAAACACAAGAAGTTTGTAAAAGCACCCCATGATCAGAGAAAAAACTACGAAGAGATAAAAATTCACTACCATTGTCAGTACGAATGCATTAGATGGTAGTGCGGAATTGGGTAGTGACATAAGCAAAAAAATCCTTAATTAATTGTTGAGTGTCGGATTTATGTTTCATGAGGAAGACCCACGTAAAGCGAGAAAAATCATCCACAATGGTTAAGAAATAATGAGCACCAGAAAGAGAAGAGGATTGACGATTCGGGCCCCAAATATCACAATGAATTAAAGCAAAAGGGAAAGTGGATGAAATTGAACTCAAAAGAAAAGTTTGACGAGTTTGTTTTGCCAACGGACAAACATCACAAATATGACTAGAATCAAAAGTGCAATTAAAAGAGCTAGATGCTAAAGCTTGCAAACGAGTGGAGGAGGGGTGACCAAGACGCCTATGCCAGAGGAGGAGGGGATGGTAATGATGTTGCAGAGAGGTTGACGGGTGGGGAGAGAAGAGGTAAGGGCCACAAGGTAATACAAATCGCCACGTCGCTTACCCACACCAATCATTGCCTTCGAAACCAAGTCCTGCAAAACACACCAAGAAGGAAAGAAGGTTATGGAACACGATAATCCATCTGTAAGTTTACCAACCGATAAAAGTTCCACTCGGAAATTAGGGACACATAAAACATCCTTCAAAGTAACTGATGAATTTAAAGGAAGAGTGCCGGTAAAAGTAATGGGAGCGGAAGCACCACTAGGCAAAGAAACAGGCAGCAAATGTGAAGGAGAGCGATTAACCAAACATGAAGCGGAAGAAGTAATATGATCCGTAGCACCACTGTCAAGAATCCATTGACCATGATGAGAGGTGACAGGTAACAAACCTTGGGCAAAATCAGTAGTGAGCACGGCATTGGCCTGAGGAGGGGTGGTGGTGTCACGTAGAGCAGCTAGAACACGGGAGTGCTGCTCGGCAGAGAGGTCAGGCATGGCAAGCTGCAAGTCATGCAAAGTGGGCTGGGCCCCGTGCACTTGGTGGGTCGCTGGAGTAGAAGAGGAGGCGGGGGCCTGGGTGCCTTGCACGTGATGGGCCTGGGTGAAATTATGGGGCCGGGAAGCAGAAAACCGTGGCTGCCGGGGAGGACTGGAAGGTGCATGGCTGCGGGAAGAACTGGAAGCAGTGGCACGGCGCGATGGTCGCCACGGTTGGCCATGGAGGGGATGGCCAACGGGATAGCCATGAAGTTTATGGCAGGTGTCTCGGGTATGATAATCAAAATTGCAGTAGGTGCAGTGGAGGGGAGGACGAGCAGAGGAGGGACGGGACGGGCCACGAACAGCCATGGGAACGGCAGAGAAAGCTGCCGAAAAAAAATTAGGGCTAGGGTTATAAACCTGCTCTGTATACCATGTAGAAAAAGGTATGTAGGCTAAAAAATATATTTGTTATTGATACGTGAATGTGGAAAAATGGAAGAGAATGCTTATGGAAGAGAATGCAAATGGAAAAGAATGCTTATTTTTTCATTATGTTTCTCTACAAGATTACAAGGATATATATACATGATACAAATGTGTAGGTAGGACAAGGTAGCCGTCCTAGTGTGTAGGTAGGACAAGGTAGGACGGCTGTAGAGGACAAGGTAGCCGTCCTAGTGTGTAGGTAGGACAAGGTAGGACGGCTGTAGGACGGCTTGACGGCTATAGGACGGCTTGACGGCTATAGGACGGCTTATTCTTCCAATAATAATATTATATACAATTACACAAGGACACCAACCATATTCCTTATTTGTCTAACAAGCTCAGGTCTTAATCTACAGGCTCTCCATGCATGCATATGTGTGTGTGTTCATCCATATCCGTTTCCTTGTTAACAAAGAAAGAAAGAAATCGCCAAATGCCTGCATGCAGTAAGTTGCTGCATAATTTCTCAAGATTTTCCTTGACTACCCTTTTTTGATATCAATCTTCAAAACTCACTTCTCTCTTAATCCATTGTTCTTCAAGTGTTACATTCATTTCCTGTAGTCATACCAAAGGAAGAATCGAGTTGTTCACTTGCTTTAAGTATTGCGGGTGTACCTTATAGGTTGTTGTATCCTGGAGGGTAGGGCACTGTAACCTGTTACACCGAGACATTGTCTTAGTGGGGCAAAAACTACTTTTAAGGACAATGATTACACGCATCAACCTAAAATATTGTTCTAATCAAGTATCGATGAAGAATGGTTTCTACCCTACAAAAGATAATAAAATTGTGATATACCAATATTTATCTTATGTGATTAGTTGTAGGAGAAGTAGCATTCATATCGCCGAATATTTCCAACAATCTTAAGAGTAAATTTTGGCTGCTGCTCCTACTACTTCTCAATCACATATATTCCTCCATGACAAATTTTTATCCACGTTAGCTACATGGATAATTTAAAAAGTGAAGCGTGATTGCAATATATTTGGAGCTTTCACATAAATACCGCAAATTATTTGAGTCATTGAATTATTTCCTTAACTCACACATTTCTAATAGTTCGTTACATGAGCTTGTGTTTGTATGCCATCAAGGAGGCTAATTCCCAGTGATTTTGTGAATCTAAAGCTAAGGAGCAAGGCATATGTTTTATGTGTAATGGCTTTGATTCATAAAACATAGTAGGTCATTCTTATATTCTTTGAAAACGAAAATCAAGTACGAGGCTCACGCTTGTGCTTTATTTATTTATTTTTTTTTTTGAGAGAATACGATAATTTTATTGAGAGAGGTACTGAATGAGGATACATATCATGGTCAAGAAGCTCCCTAATAACATCAGGAGGTTCTTTGAACCAATGTACTGAGGTACCTTCAAATAAACTAGACATAGCAAGGCAATGAGCCCCACTATTACATTCCCGGGGAACATACGAAACTGTACTTTCCACCAATTCTGATAACAGGACTTGAATGTAAGAGACTATGAACCCCAAATTAGAGGTCAGCAAGGTCACCCTTACAAGCCTCCTTAGCTTCAATGGAATCGGTCTCCACCTGCAACCTCAACAAACCAAAACGCAGCGCCAGTCTGATTCCTTCACGAATTGCTAGTAGCTCGACCTGTTTTATGGAGCAGCATCCTTGAGAACGCCAGCTACCTGCCACCATAAACTCCCCATTCACCCCGCCAATCACCGCTCCAGCTCCACCGACACCCTCTCCAACTTCGCAGCCCCATCGACGTTCAATTTGACCAATTGTCTCTGGGGGCCACCCATCTCAGTTGTTTGGGCACCTTCACACAACTGGGGTGTAGATTAGCTTGCCTAAACTCATGCAACCGCTGAGAGTACACTGGGCAACTTCTATGGGATAAAAAACTGTACCTTTCCAAAGAAATTTATTACGTTCCGTCCATAAGGACCACATAAGCATCAAAACGGCATCGAAATTGACACCGTCTTTCTCCAACAAGTGCATTACCCATTCCTTCACCGTGTCTAAACCAGAGTCCTCCCCACTCAGCTCAACATGAGCAGCACACCACACAGCTTGAGAAAAACTGCATTCTCCAGTCACGTATCTTAGTCTCCCACAGGGCATCACAATGAGGGTATGAAGCATCAATCCGAACCCCTTTCTTACCCAGATTAACTCTAGTCGGAAGTCTATCACTGCAAATGCGCCACCCACAAACCTTGACCTTCGGTGGAACCTGAGCCCTCCAGATGGCTTGCCACAGGCCACGATAGGCCCCGCCAGTATTGGATGAAGATGACGCCGCAAGAGACGCTAGCGCACCACTATCCAAAGCTATTTTGTAAGCACTCTTCGCTGAGAATTGGCCCGTACGATCATAATGCCACATGATCCTCTCTGGTACCCCTCGAAAGCTCAACGGAATGGAACTAATTAAACGGACCTCCTCCGCGTCAAAAAGGCTGTGGAGCAGATCAACTCTCCATAGTTATTTTCATGAGAAATTAAGTCGCTAACCAAAAGATTCTCCATAGACCGAGGGGGCAGTGTGAGAATTCTGAAAGTCAGCGGATGAGGAACCCAACGATCTCGCCAAACAGAAACCGAGGGCCTATCTCCAATAGCCCACCGTGAGCCTTCTTCCAACACAAATCTAGCCTTCACAATACTCTTGCAGTAGTAAGAAGCCGTGGGTACTCCGAAGCTTCTCAGAATTGAAGTCTCTTGGAAATCAATGCCTTCCTGCTGGTGATATCCCTTTGCAACCAGGCAAGCTTTAAATCTTTCAACATTACCATTAGGCTTTTTCTTGACTCTAAAGACCCACTTGCAGCCAACAACATTTTGAGAGGAAGATGGAGGTACTAAGGTCAAAGTACCCGTGGATTGCAAGGCATTAAATTCATCTTGCATAGCAGACCTCCAATGAGCATGCTTAGATGCTTGCAGATATGTAGTTGGTACATCATCAATATCTAAAGGAAGGAATGCTTAGTAGCCACATAGACTTTAGGCTTGTAGATTCCAGCTTTGGAACGAGTGAGCATGGGATGAATTTCTCCCGTAGGCACTGGAGGAGATGGATCACTTGAAGAGAAAGGTTTTGTGAGGGAAATATGATAAAAATTATGGACATAACTTGAAGATTCATGATTCTGTGCTTCGCCAATATCTAAACCTGAAAAAGGAGACCCTGAAGAGGACCTCGAAAGTGGAATAGAGAGCTGGAGATCCATAGAAGGTGAAATAGATTCTTGAATAGCAGCTGCTGCCTTAGGAAGAGATTGAAAGGGATATGCAGTTTCATTAAATTGCACATGTCTTGAAATATAAATTCTGCCAGTTTGTGGGCCAAAACACCTATAACCTTTGTGTTGTAAACTATACCCCAAAAAAACGCAACTTTTGCTTTTGGCATCCAACTTTGAATGAACCCCAAAAAAACGCAACTTTTGCTTTTGGCATCCAACTTTGAATGAACATAAGGCTTGAGCCATGGGAAACAATTGCAGCTAAATACTTTCAATCTGGAGTAATCTGGGGGTTTGTGAAAAAACAATTCCCAAAGAGATTGAGATATTCCAGATATTGGCAACTGGTTAATGAGATACACAGCCGTGGAGAATGCCTCCACCCAATAGAGATGAGGAACATTGGAAGCAACAAGTAAAGTTGTGGCAGTTTCCATAAGGTGTCTATGCTTTCTTTCTGCACAACCATTTTGTTCAGTGGTATGGGGGCAGCTTAATTGATGTAAAATGCCATGAGAACGAAGAAATGACTGAAACACAGTACTAATGACTTCATCCCCTGAATCTGAGCGCACAATTTTGATTTTATTGCCAAGTAAGTGCTCTACATAATGTTTGAATACAACAAAAGTAGAATAGGCATCAGACTTTGCCTTTAATGGAAACAACCAACTGTATCTACTGTAGTCATCAACTAACAACATATAGTATTTAAAACCATTAGGTGAAGTAATAGATCCAGGGCCCCAAAGATCATAGTGAAGCAATTGAAGGCTGTGAGTAGTAGTGGAGCTCGCAGATCCAAATAGAAGCTGATGGTTTTTAGCAAGAGCACAATCTGAACAAAAGAAATCAACAGTGGTCTTGCCTTGTATAGCAAGGTTATTGCTAAGGAAAACCTTTCAAAAAAGTGAGGAAGATGGATGACCCAATCTTCGATGCCAAATCTTCACATGAGCTTTGACACTTATTAAAGCTGATGGTAATGAAGGGATGGTGTGACTGGAACCTTGCAGTGGATAAAACCTGTCTTTAACTTGGCCTCGCAAAAGCGTCTTCCCCGAAGCACAATCCTTTACAGTGGATCCATCAGGGTCAATGGTCAAAGAGCAATTATTATCTTTGAGAAATTGATAAGTAGATAGTAAATTGTGCTTCATATGTGGAACATGCAATACATTACTTAACTTAAAAGAAGTATAAGGAGTATGTAAAGAAGAGGAACCAATATTTTGGATAGACAGACCTTTACCATCTCCTATGTAGACCTTGTCTTCACTTATGTAGGGAGATGAGATAGAAAGATTGGCAATGTCATTCGTAATATGGGATGGAGCTCCAGAGTCCAATAGCCAAGATGGAGAGGATTTGGAAGAGTAATGAGCACACAAAGCAGCAAGCTTGGTTGATGGTACTCTTCCAAAGGTCTCGATATTCATCCTGTCGAAATAGTTGATGCGAGATTTATACGCACACAAATTAAACCCTCTTTTTGACAATTGTAGTATAAGTATAAGTAGGGATCGTTCTGGACCGGGGATTAGGAGGGATTGTTAATCACTTGGATTTGACTTAAAAACGTAAAAACATAATATAAAACACTAAACTAGACTCAAAGAATGTAAAACTAAACTTTAAAACACTAAAACAAATCAAAAGACTCAAAATGCTTTTAAAAACACAAACTAAAATGCTATACTAAACTCGAAGAATTCAAAATTAAAAATAAGAAAGATTAAGACTAAGACTTTAAACGAAATATGGGGGGATTGATTTTGGACGAATTTAAACTAAAATGGATAGATTGTAAAGAAAACAAATTGTAAATATGAAATTGACGGAAATGAATGGATGGTATGGCTAGCTAAGGGGTTCTTCTCCACACATGTTACACTTGCATAATAAAAAGATTTCCAATTGCATTTCAATAAATTATGAAACTCATCACCCCGGGTTAATTAGGTCCGCTTAAATTAACCGTCAAGTTTTCCTTAAGTTAATGAATTGGATTATTGCATACGACAACCCAAAGCATTCCCCACAAGTTCCCTACATGAATTGCATAATAGAGATACATGCAAGAATCATTAAGTTCTTTGAAAACTATAAGTGTTGACGAGGCATTCGTTACTATGGAATACGCATGAAACTTATGCCAAGAATTCGTTTAACGCGATTGTTTATAAGCAACCTCCACTACTTGTGAATATAAGTTCATAACGATTAGGTGAAACTCACTTATATTCTAGCGTCATATTCATGAATGAAAATTAAGCGTGCACTCTCAATAAATATACATAAATAGGTTATCAATCAAATAGTTAAACAAATTGAATTCACAACTTATGAAATGCAATTAGAAGTAATCAAATCAAAATGCAAGCATAAACATTTATTTCGAATTACCCCCTAGCTAAAGGGGGATTAGTTCTTCATAACATTGAAATCAAAGAAACACCTAAACATTCCAACAACTCAAACTTGAATTGTATGAACGTTTAGGCACTCTTCTCTTCCATTCCTTATACGTACAAAACAAAGAGAATTAAAATGAAACATTGAAATCAAAGAATCACCTAAACATTCCAACAACTTAAACTTGAATTGTATGAACGTTTAGGTCCTCTTCTCTTCCTCGTTGTTGTAGCATAAGGTCTAAGGATAGTTGGTTTGGGGGAATGGAAGTGTGGAATGGAGTGAGGAGTGATGGAAATGGAAAGATGGTTGGTGTTTGGATTAGTAGGGAGGGGGGACTCACGGCTAAGGAAAGAATGGAAGTGTTTGAGGGGTGTTGTGTTGTGAATGAGATGTTCTTGAATGAATGAATGCAAGGGTATTTATAGGAGTAGTGGAGGGAACATATGGTTGTTTGTTTAAGATGCAAGTGGCTAATTAATGATGGAAAATTATGTGATTTAAAGGATGCAAAGTGAATGAATCATGAATCATTGTGGATGAAAGGTGGAAGTGCATGTGAGATGTTTGGAAAGGAATAAAGAATGAATGGTGGAAATGTGAGTGAATGATGTGCATGTGTGAGAATGCATGTGGAATTAAGAGGAGTATGTGGTGAAATGATGAAGTAGGAAGGTGGAAATGCATGTGAGATGTTTGGAAAGGAATAAAGAATGAATGGTGGAAATGTGAGTGAATGATGTGCATGTGTGAGAATGCATGTGGAATTAAGAGGAGTATGGAAGTGAAATAAATGAATGATATGTTAAGTGATAAGTGAATGATATGTGGTGAGTGATAAGTGAATGGTTTGATAAGTGATAAATGAATTAGTTTAAAGGGCTAGGGTTTAAGTACATAGAATGGGCCTAAAATAGGTTGGTTTGTATGGCATAATGTGTTTGATTGGGCTAGAGCCATTGTTTTGTGTCTTCAAGTGCATACAAGGCCTTCAAATTCGTCCATCCTCTTGGCTCCATGGATAAGCTATCCAATCCATGCCCAAAAATGCTCCAAATGGCCTCAAAATGCACTTTCTTGCTCCCTAGGCCCTTAGAACCTGAAAACACACAAAAGAAGCATAAAGGACTAAAATAACGAGAGAAACATAACGTAAATGCACGAGAACAAGCCATTTAAGTCGCATGAATATGCTCCTATCAAATACCCCCACACTTAGCTTTTGCTAGTCCTCGAGCAAAACAGAATAAAAACAAATAAACAAAACGACACTAAACACGTAAAACACAACCTAAACCTTCCAACAACCGTCTTAGGGATTTCCAATGCACATGACAAGTTAAAAATCATCATTCTCACAGATTTTAGTCATCTTCACATTTAAGTACATTCTTAATCATAGTCACCATATACTAGTTCACAATTAAGCATTTAAAACCATGTTTTGAATGTAGTAACATGCCTTAGAGAATTTGCTCAATTCCTTTCAAGATATGCACTCAATTTTTACTCAGATTTTCTAACTACACACCCTAATCTAGTCATATGTGAGAAGATTGATGTAAACATGAAAACGACACTCACATATATGTATCACAAAGAACGCAAATTCTGGAGTTAATAATCAAGTTTAGATATGATCTCATGAATGGAATGCTACTACTTAGACGCGAGAACCAGTGACACCATAAGCTCATACCAAGTTCAAACTCCACAAATTGAAATACACAACACTCAAGATAGAAGTCAAGGGTTGTAACGGGGCTTGGGGTATGTGGATAAAGAAGGGATATGGAAAACAAAGGTTCTTAAAGAAATAGTGAGCAAAGCATTTTAATCAACTTAGAATTCACTTTTGAATGAAAACTCAACTTTTGAACAAAAAGGGAGAATTTAGACAATTTACGCCCAGAATTGGTGTTTTGGAACCTTTCTTCAATCACTTATTCTTTTCTCTTTTTTTTTTTTTTTTTTTTTTTTTTTTTTTTTTTTTTTTTCTTTTGAATCTCAAAACAAAAACACTTAAACATTCTCTCCCCCACACTTATTTTCTTTCATAATGTAACTCAAAAGGAATTCAATTAAGTCATGCTCACTATCTTTTAAGAACAAGGGTAAGGACGGTCATATTCTAGGTTAGGTGAAGATAAAGTGGGTTAACAAAGAACATGGGTTAACATGGCTCAACGGGGGTAAAACTTACAACATATACGAAATATGGGAAGCGAGGCTATTTGGCTATGGTGGCAACTACACAACTTCATCTTGATATATGTTATGCAAATCAATAACATGCTTTGAATGAAATGGGCATGAGTTCTAGCATTTGGAACTATATGATGAAACGCCTTCTAAGTAGTAACCAAGCAAAGAATAATGAGATCATGCAACGATTTTAGAAAACAAGAAATCACAGATTAAACTCTCCAAAGAACGTTATAGGCTCAAGTCTCTCAGGGTTGTAGCATTTGTTTGAGTTCCTTCCTTCAGGCATGTTACAAAAACTAAATTTTCTTTTATGATTGCATGTGAAGTCATACATTATAACCATAACCAAGCATATACCAAGAGTAAATCAAACTTTTCTCTATGTTATAACTCTTTTTAACAGTCATGCAATTACAAACCAAATCCTTATCATTGTGTTGGAAGGTATCCTAAGACACAAACACACACACAAAAACAACTTTAAAACAACTCTTTTTGGGTTTTTCAAAACAATTTTTCAAATTTTTATGGGATTTTCGAATTTTTAAGACAAAACACACTAAAACAGTGAGAAACAACATGTGAAGTGATAGGTGATAAAATCCAACGAATTTGCATCAACATACTTAGTTACCCCCCCACACTTAAATCAAACATTGTCCTCAATGTTTTAAGCATAGATTCACACAAAGCATAAGTAAATACACAAAAAGCACTTAAACATACTAAACATGGCATAATGTAATTAACAAAGAGAAGAGTTTAGAGATGCAAATCTGGTTATAGAGTGTAAATTCCATCTTCTCCTTGGTAATTGCATTGAGGCTTTTGATCTTTGTGATTCCACAGGCTTACTCTTGAACTGGTTTCTGCCCATCGTTGATTTTCCTTTGTGCTACTTCTTGAACTGGGCAGCAGGAATCTTTTGATCTCCTCCACTTGTTGATTTTCCTTTGTGCTACTGGGCTGGAGGATTCTTTTGGTCTTCCCCGAAGGTCTGAGCTTACCCTTTTGGTCTGTTTCTTTGTTCAATCTTTCCAATTCGTATTGAAAAGAGTTGGAGGATAACTCAGCCTATGTTTGTCTCCACATGCTTCAATGTATCATTTTCACTTGCCTTACTCGCTCCCCTTTGCAGAAGTGGTCCCTTCTCCGGAAGTGTATCAACCGTTGAAGATGACTACTCGAGAGCAACGCTAGGTAAGCAATCAGGAATAGATTCCAGGCAGTTGGCTCCAGAACGGAAGACTGACTCCAAGTGCCGGCTGATTGCTTCTTTTACTTTGCCATGCGAGTAAGAACAAGGACAAAGAAAAAGACAGGGAAAGAGCATGATATGAGATACTTTTGCTTTTGACCTTGATGATATGAGATACCTTTGCTTTTGAAGAAGCGGTGAATGAATCAGCACATGTATTTGTTGTGCTGTTTCCTCCTGGGTCATATGTACTCCAGGCATCTGGTATCATCTTTGGGGAAGAAGAAAGAATTGAGTATTTTGAAAGGCCTTGCTGGGAGTGCGCCCTCAGAGGTGAGGGAGAGTTGGGCATTTTCTTCAGGTTTGCCCTGCCATAAAAGACGAAGGTCGACATATATAGAGATAATATCAAGTGGTGGTACTTTTTACCCTTGTCGACAAACGTTTTGATCCCGCAATTCCGGCTTTTTGAAATAGTGGCGCCTCTTCGATCTTTGAATACGCCTCTTCGATTTCTGAGTAGGCGCCCCTTCGATTTCTGAACGACGCCCCTTCGCTTTCTGAACGACACGTGGTAGTGCAGATGCGACTCCTTTTGACAAAGCTGCACGCGTCTTCTGAAAAGCAGAGAAAGCGTCGCTGAACTTTGCGCTTGTCGGCTAAAGATATGTAGTTGCGGTGATGGCCTCCACGTGTTGTCTGAAAAGAAGAAATCTTTTGACAAAGCTGCACGCGTCTTCTGAAAAGCAGAGAAAGCGTCGCCAAAATTACGCCGGAAATTCCGGCTTTTTGAATCGGTGGACGCGTCGCCTTGGCTTTTTTATTGAGCTATCGATCACCACAACAAACACACTCTGAAGATTTCCCATTCCTGAAACTCGACTCCGGCCCTTTGTGAAATTTTTAACTCCATCCACCCCTTCTCTTTGAACACTTTTGAAAAAAATGGCAAACTCATCGAACCTTAGCTTAGATTTGAGTCTCAGCAGCGATCCGGTTGCGCCCCGTCAAGGTAATGTATGGCGCCCTTCTTTTTTATCTTCTAACGGTCCTCTTTCAGGTGAAGACTCTGTGATGCAGGACGCCACAACAGCTACAATAGTAGCTAAAAACCTCCTCACTCCAAAAGATAGTAGGCTGCTGTCAGGACGGTCCGATGAGTTGGCCGTTCAAGAGTCCCTCGCACTTAGTGTTCAGTGTGCGAGCTCTGTGTCCAACATGGGCCTACGCCTGCTTGCCCGCTCCCGTCAGGTGGAATCGTTGATGGCAGAGGTGGAAAGACTTAAGCAAGAGATCCAGCAGCTTAAGTACGAGAATAGAAGTTTGCATGTGCTTGCAAATAACTATTCGTCGGGGATGAAGAGGAAGCTTGATGAGCTGCAAGAATCTGAGGGTCGAATTCACAGTGACCGTCAAAGGCTTGCGTCTTATCTCCAGAGGCACCTTTTTCCTGGGTCATCCAGCGCTTGGCCAAGTATTGAGGCCTGGAATGCTCTAGCTCCGATGCCACCCGCTCCGATGCCTTCCGCTTCGATGCCTCCCGCTTCTATGCCTCCCGCTTCTGCGCCTTCCGCTTCTGCGCCTCGTAGTGGGACTTCACGCAAACAACCTTTGTGAAGCTCCACCTTTTTCCATGTTTAGTATCTTTTTTTTTTTTTTTTTTTTTTTATTAACATAAATAAAATCAAACGGCATGGAATTGGTCCTTGAATGGAAGGTGATACTTGAAGTGAACCGGCATTGGTTTGAATTCTAGTGTAGGTGCCTGATTCAAAAAAAATAGCAAGTTAGTATAAAATCTAATGGAATTTGGAAAAAAATACTTACTTGTTTTGTCCGACAATAACTCAATGACAAATACCACTCCTTTGAAAGTTTCAGGGATATTGGACTTGGCCAGATTGCAAGTGATGGTTATTACTTGTCCAATGTCATCAAATTTAACTTCTTTGGATTTTGTGGTTTCAAGAACGTCCTCTTTGATGGATTCATGACATTCCCTACTTGTCACCTTTGGAAGGGCTTCCAAGATGTCTTTTTCACCTTCTTCTTCCTTGGAAGTCATGAATCTGCAAGGAATAGGGTTAAAAATAATGAAATTTGGAACAACCATACCTGTATTAGATGGCATAGGAGCAATAGGAGCCTCCGGTAAAGGTGTTTCCACCCTTTCCGTGGGTTGGGTGTATTCCTCTTCCTTGTGATTTGATTTTGATGGTTGAGGGTCCGTTCCAACCTCCTTGTCACTTCTCAACATGATTTCCTTGGCAGTTTCAAATTCTCCCTTCTGATTTGCAATGGTTGAACTAGGGAGTTCGCCTTGGTCGCAAAATTGTCCTTCGAACTCCGCTATCTGCCCAATTTGCTTTTCCAGAGTAGTAAGTAATTGAAAAATCGTATCATTATCATTTGAATTACCTACATTACTTTGGGCAGGTTGTGGTGGCTGCATAGGTGTTGAATAGAACTCCTCATACGGCTGCCAATATCCTTCTTGTTGAGCCTCATTGTCTTGATTTTGTAAGCCCTGCACCAAACAAATTAATTCATCAAGCTTTTGATTATAATTTATTGACGAACTTAAATTTGGTTGGGCATATTGAATATGAGGTTGTGGTGGCTGCCAATATCCTCCTTGTTGAGCATTTTGAGGTTCCAACCACATAGAGTTTGAATGATCACTCCAATCCGAATTGTAAGTATTGGAAAACACGTTATTCCTTGATTGAAGATTAAATATATCAACTCTTTGCATTTGGGACCTTTCCATGAGTTGTGACAAAAGAGAAGCATTATCAAGTGCCATCTTGTTCTTAACAAACAAAACACAAATAATAAAAAAAAAAACTAAATCTAAAAGACAATACAGAAACAAACAATCCAAGGGATTAGCAAATTTTCTAATCCCCGGCAACGGCGCCAAAATTTGATGCGAGATTTATACGCACACAAATTAAACCCTCTTTTTGACAATTGTAGTATAAGTATAAGTAGGGATCGTTCTGGACCGGGGATTAGGAGGGATTGTTAATCACTTGGATTTGACTTAAAAACGTAAAAACATAATATAAAACACTAAACTAGACTCAAAGAATGTAAAACTAAACTTTAAAACACTAAAACAAATCAAAAGACTCAAAATGCTTTTAAAAACACAAACTAAAATGCTATACTAAACTCGAAGAATTCAAAATTAAAAATAAGAAAGATTAAGACTAAGACTTTAAACGAAATATGGGGGGATTGATTTTGGACGAATTTAAACTAAAATGGATAGATTGTAAAGAAAACAAATTGTAAATATGAAATTGACGGAAATGAATGGATGGTATGGCTAGCTAAGGGGTTCTTCTCCACACATGTTACACTTGCATAATAAAAAGATTTCCAATTGCATTTCAATAAATTATGAAACTCATCACCCCGGGTTAATTAGGTCCGCTTAAATTAACCGTCAAGTTTTCCTTAAGTTAATGAATTGGATTATTGCATACGACAACCCAAAGCATTCCCCACAAGTTCCCTACATGAATTGCATAATAGAGATACATGCAAGAATCATTAAGTTCTTTGAAAACTATAAGTGTTGACGAGGCATTCGTTACTATGGAATACGCATGAAACTTATGCCAAGAATTCGTTTAACGCGATTGTTTATAAGCAACCTCCACTACTTGTGAATATAAGTTCATAACGATTAGGTGAAACTCACTTATATTCTAGCGTCATATTCATGAATGAAAATTAAGCGTGCACTCTCAATAAATATACATAAATAGGTTATCAATCAAATAGTTAAACAAATTGAATTCACAACTTATGAAATGCAATTAGAAGTAATCAAATCAAAATGCAAGCATAAACATTTATTTCGAATTACCCCCTAGCTAAAGGGGGATTAGTTCTTCATAACATTGAAATCAAAGAAACACCTAAACATTCCAACAACTCAAACTTGAATTGTATGAACGTTTAGGCACTCTTCTCTTCCATTCCTTATACGTACAAAACAAAGAGAATTAAAATGAAACATTGAAATCAAAGAATCACCTAAACATTCCAACAACTTAAACTTGAATTGTATGAACGTTTAGGTCCTCTTCTCTTCCTCGTTGTTGTAGCATAAGGTCTAAGGATAGTTGGTTTGGGGGAATGGAAGTGTGGAATGGAGTGAGGAGTGATGGAAATGGAAAGATGGTTGGTGTTTGGATTAGTAGGGAGGGGGGACTCACGGCTAAGGAAAGAATGGAAGTGTTTGAGGGGTGTTGTGTTGTGAATGAGATGTTCTTGAATGAATGAATGCAAGGGTATTTATAGGAGTAGTGGAGGGAACATATGGTTGTTTGTTTAAGATGCAAGTGGCTAATTAATGATGGAAAATTATGTGATTTAAAGGATGCAAAGTGAATGAATCATGAATCATTGTGGATGAAAGGTGGAAGTGCATGTGAGATGTTTGGAAAGGAATAAAGAATGAATGGTGGAAATGTGAGTGAATGATGTGCATGTGTGAGAATGCATGTGGAATTAAGAGGAGTATGTGGTGAAATGATGAAGTAGGAAGGTGGAAATGCATGTGAGATGTTTGGAAAGGAATAAAGAATGAATGGTGGAAATGTGAGTGAATGATGTGCATGTGTGAGAATGCATGTGGAATTAAGAGGAGTATGGAAGTGAAATAAATGAATGATATGTTAAGTGATAAGTGAATGATATGTGGTGAGTGATAAGTGAATGGTTTGATAAGTGATAAATGAATTAGTTTAAAGGGCTAGGGTTTAAGTACATAGAATGGGCCTAAAATAGGTTGGTTTGTATGGCATAATGTGTTTGATTGGGCTAGAGCCATTGTTTTGTGTCTTCAAGTGCATACAAGGCCTTCAAATTCGTCCATCCTCTTGGCTCCATGGATAAGCTATCCAATCCATGCCCAAAAATGCTCCAAATGGCCTCAAAATGCACTTTCTTGCTCCCTAGGCCCTTAGAACCTGAAAACACACAAAAGAAGCATAAAGGACTAAAATAACGAGAGAAACATAACGTAAATGCACGAGAACAAGCCATTTAAGTCGCATGAATATGCTCCTATCAATAGTCAATGGCTTTGTGGCTAGTAGAACAACATATTTGACATGGAGTCTTGGTACCAGATGAGGATGAAAAACCATGATAATTGGACATAGAACCTTAAGGAGGACGATTCTGAGTACCACATTGATTGTCATTGAAAGAACCACGATTGGTATTGTGATTTCGATTCCTTCTGTTGAAGTGCGATTTTGTCTCCCACAATTAGAATTATAACAGAAAGAAGACTAAAATGGTTGATTGTATGTAGCAAAGGCCTGTGCAGAAGGCGTTGGCAACAACGGTGCCTGAGACTAAACAAAAAATGCCTGAAATGGCTCAGTGACAGAAGAAGAAACAGTTTGCTTGCTACGAGCCATAGACAGTTCTTTAGTAAGTAGTAGACCATGCAATTCATCAAGGGAGGTAGAAGACAAGTCAGCATGATAAAGTTAATGAAGGACTCAAATTCATCAGGTCGGGCATGAAGTGTTGCTGCAATTAGGTTTCGATTAGAGACTGGTGCACCAACGACTGTGAGAGAATCTGAAATTTCTTAATCTGTTGAAGATATTCTAAGATCAATTGAGAGCCTTTCTAAATGGACTGAAGACGAGAGTAAAGCTGATGAACATGAGCATCAGAAACTCAACCAAAATGTTGTTCAAGTTTCTGTTATAACTCTTCAGATGTGGATACTCCAACCATGAAAGGAATTAGATCTTCAAAGAGCGTCGAATTCAACCAGATCAACAGATTTGGATCTTTCTCAAACCACTACTCAAACGCTGAATTCATAGATTGATCAGGAAGAAGAGCAGTCGAACATGGCTCAGTACCATCAATGAGGCCAATGAGCTTGTATTGACGAAGAATTGGAGCAAACAAGGCTCGCCATGGGAAATAATTGGTCTACTTGAGCTTGATTAGCACCATACTACCAATGTTCTAAATTGTAAGAGACAAATACGAATTTGGAGAGGGAGAACTTCCAGAGGAATTAGGGTTCGGAGATGATGATTCAAAGGGGGATGCCATGACTGATAGAGGCAAGATTCGGGAGAAAAGATGAAGAATTACGAATCGAAAACAGAAATTGATCAAGAAATTTAAAGAAATTGAACAAGAAAGTGATAAAAAATTTAAGGCAGTGAGCAGAAGAGGATTGGGTCTGAGAGTCGATGAGCGCTGTAAGGCAGTTGGGTGAGATACCATAAAGAAACAGAAACTCTCTCTCTGTAACATACAGATTTTCATTCGTCGAATAATTACAATAGTACAAAATGATATATATAGCCAGAGACTTGTTGCACTAATGCTCTTGGCTCCCACAACTAATTACACAGTTACCATAACTAATTGTTTATAGTATAACTAACTAGTGACTTGTTTGGCTAGCTTAGCATCTGCCTTAATACACTTCGAGAAGTACTTGGTTTTCAATAAGCGTGCACCGAGGGAAGATGGCTATTGCGCAAGTCGCCACCCTTGCTTGTCAAGTAGGGCCAAATTAAAAGAAAAAAGATCCTGAAAGCCAAGTCCCCCTTCGTCTTTTGGTTTACACAACTTATGCCAAGACATCAAGTGAATCTTCAGGGTTTCAACATGCTAGGAATGAAGATCTTCGTTACACAAAATGCTAGGATACGAGTAGCAATCATCATCATACATACATAGGATGACTAATGTTCATCTCTATGAATTTTGCACGACGACATGTTATTCTTGCATGACGAAAATAGGTTAATTGCAAAAAATTATGCAAGACGAAGGTATTTGTCGCGCAAAAAATAAAATATATTTTTTTGTTCTTGTTTTAATTTTATAATAAAATATTGAAATTAAATTGCAATAAAAAACTGTAATGAAGCGAAAATAAATTTATTTAAAATAAAAAGAAAATGTACGTACAAGGAAAAAGTTTTAAAAGTAAGGAAGTAAAAACTAAGAAAAGAAGGTGGAATAATCTACGGGGTTGTCGTTCGTAGGCAGCTGGAAGCTTAGGGCACGAAGACCTTGGAGAAGAGGACGGGTTCAAAGGTCGAAGGGGCGGAGTTCTGGGCATGCTTTAGTTGGAGGGGCTCAGACGTCGACGGGGTACGAATATCCGGGAGACGAATGCCAGGCTCACTGAGGGCCTTTAAGATTAGTGACATTTGGCTCTTATACCTTGCAAGCTCAGTCCTAAGACCAGCAACCACTTTTGTCAACGCTGTCACCTTGCCTTTCGACTGTGAGGATGAAAAAGCTTTAGGTTCCCGCTGCTAGGCATTCCCCATCCCTCTACAATACGTCTCTGGCCTCCGCTCGAGAGTCTGATCCAAGGTGTCTGTAAGGATCTAAAACCCCACATCCTTAAGGGATCCACAGACTCGATCGGAGTCTCAAGAGGAAGCTGGGAGGTGGACTCCTAAAGAACCGACTGCCTCTTCTCCATCATTGTTGTCTGTGTAATATAACATGAAATATTAATAATAACATTGAAATAATAACCATGATACTTGAATGCGTAAGATAGTAATTACAATTGAAGAATACTTACATGAAGGGACTCGGCTAACTCGCCCCCGGGTTGAACATAAACGTTTGCAAAGGCATCGATCTCTAGGAATTTTTAACCCCGTGAATAGAACAAGATAAGAAAAATGTTAGCATGAAAGAAAAAAATAATATTACTGACATAATAAAAATTGAATATGAAAAGCTTTATTATTACCTGCGGCCTTGCCTCCATCCTATATGAGAAGGACCTTGAACTCGAATGGTGGAGAAGAGTCTTTTTCTCCCGACTGATCTTGTTGGCTTTTGCCTTCTTCTGTTATACACAAAATAAATGTATTAGTTGTAATTTAAATGAAATATAAAAAAATCAATAAACATTAGTAAGAAACGAATAATACTTTTAGACTTAATATAAAAAACGTACCACATAGCCCGGCTCTTGAAAATGACTGCAAAGCCACACCCAATTTTCTTCCCGGTCCTCAAACTCCTTTTGGCAACCCTCCTCAAGAGCGACTTGCATATCAAATGTCTGAAAATATTGATGCAGGTCGCTCTTCGATTGCTTGTACCACTCAATGAAGAGCCTGTTGACGTACGCCAACACGTTGTAGTTGATGTCGTTGAAATTGTAGTTCGTCTGCAATGTAACAATTTAATTACATACATTAATTAATATAAATATATAAACTTTAAAGGAAAAGTAATAAAAAGTCAGGATACTTACCGACAAATAATTGTGCACCTTCATCCTCACCTCGTCTGGCATTGCCTTCCAAGACTTCCATCGCATAAGGCAATAAGTCTGAACAACATGACCAATGTCGTGGGCCAATGCGCTATGCTGCTCCGCCATTGGTGCAGCCCGATGCCAATCATCATATCTGATCATGATACATTCGTCGTCTTCAACTGGTGAGAAGGTCCCTAAGTATTTTTCTTTGCTGGAAAAAAAGTCAAACAAACACTACAAATTATACCGAAATTTCGACAGACCCTTCTCTAAAGTCATAATAGTTTCCAAACCCTGGACATTGTAATGAATAACATATGATATCCAACAACATTCACAATAGTTGAATAAGCCAAATTTGGACCAAATTAATGCACAATTGCAGTATGTAACAATTTTGATTGAACTTAATATACGAATAACTAAATTCACAAGGAAATAAAGGGCTTGTTGTGACCCCGAGGCATCAATAGTGGATGCTGATGTCATGTCAAGCGTGCGGGGGCGGCGGTGACCACGCCTCGCGGTAACAAGTAGCGCCACTAAAGAGGTTGACGACGTCGGCGCTTGGGAGACCTGAGACCAACCGAATCAACTAGATTAACCAGCCTTTGGTTCATTTTTGCTGGAGCAGTGGTGGCTGAAGTAGGAGGCGAGGGAAACGAATGGGGTGCAGTCGTCACCGTCTTACGACTTCTAATAAGATGTGACATTCAATCCAATTCATAAATGATATAGTTTCAGGGCTACTCAAAATACCAATGCACAGAAGATTTTTTTTCTTTCAAAAATATAATGTCGATTAGCTTGAAGGAAAAACTCTCTGCTGCAATATAAGTGCACTCGGTGTCTTAGTGTTGCCACAAAGGCAAACTACTATATGTTATATATAACTTCAAACAGTGCATATACTTGTTTAGGTAAGCTAAAATAAGAAATAAATTTAATCCAAATCCAATACCCACATTCCAGTCACTCCGTATTTTCCAATAACAACCAGGACCGTCCCTCCAAAACATTACAAGTACAACATGATTGCTGATTCTAGTACGAACACACAACTTACTGAAATAACATTTATGCAATTCTACGTATTAAAGTTTCAAGGAGCACATCAAGAACTGAAGGAACACAAAAAATAACTATATAAAAGGGGAGCGACGTTACTGAAAGCTGTTACACCCTTCAGAAGCATTCATCAAGAAATTTGCACCCCTTTCTTTCTTATTAGATAATACACATTTCCAAAAATTAACATAATAAAGTTTAATAGTATCCAAAAGGAATTATTCAAGACAGCTCCAATTAAGTAAAATGAGATACACTAATAAGATCTTAGCCTCCAGTAATTTTATACTTAATAGTCTCAATCAAAGACATTCCCACCACCCATGTACAAATGGGGATTATGGTAATAACAATCAAGAACTGCCTTTATTTGGAACCAAAGCATAAAGCAAAAACCTTGGATTAATAAATTAATCCACATATAGGTATATTTCGAATCCAATTGGTCAAAAGTGCAAGCCATATGGTAGGATTTTAGACCATCCACTTTAAGGACTTATTTCACCAATTCAGCTCACTTTGTTCATACATGGTGCCCCCACATAAAGATCCATAATACACACACACACATACATTTTGTAACTGAAACTGCAAACAAAGGCTAATTAGATCATTATTGAAGGTAACATCTTTTGTACACTATTTAGAAGAACAAGGGTATGATGATGTATCTACATGAGTCCTACGAATTTTAATCGTGTGTTTTAGTATATAAATAAATAGCATATATTGTGTCTGATCAACCGTAAGATTATATATGTGAAATTTTATATGCTATCTTCAAGATGTCTTTCTAGTAACAACCCAAACCAAAAAGCTTTGAAAAAAAAAAAAAAAAAAAATCATCCCAGCCACCCAAAAAAAGAAAAAATAAAAGAAAAAAAAAAGAAGAAAAACACAAGATTGACACTTCTGGTAATTTGGGTACATCCATACTAGATAGTTATATCTTTTAATTTGATCAATACTACAAGAGGGATGAATCGGGCGTACAATCTCATATATAAAATAAATGCCTATCCACTTGAGGTACAAGTTTCATGTTATAATCTTTTTTTATTTTATTTTATTTTATTATTTATTTATTTTTATTTCAAGAGTTTATTTCATAACTGAATTTGTAATACTACCCTCTCCCTCCTACCATGAACAAGTTATATTAACTTAGAAGACATGTTCTACAACACCACACCTGCAAGGCTGCAGTGGTGGTTGGGAACAAGTTTGTATCAAAGCTAAGTCATAGTTGACACTTGACTCTCAACAGGTAATGTTGGGCGACTATATGTGCAAAAACAACAAAGGAGAGCTGCACCTTAATAACTAGCAACCCATCTGACATGTAATGTCACACGTAGCGTAAATGCTCCTTATATACGTAAAACCTTGCACTCGACAGATTATGTGTATACTATATAAATAAAACTAAATAAAACCAAGTGTTATAATTAACCCAAATGTGAAATTGAGTTTAGTAATGCTAGCCAATGCTAAAGTTCGACGAAACAAGACTGCTAAGGAAAACCCATGAATGAATCATCAACTCCCCATCCACAGATGTAACACAAAAACAAATATTTTTTTTTATAGAACACACAGTTGACATACAAAGTCCAGCACAAACTCAGCTGGGACAGGTAGCTCTTAAGGAAAACCCATGAATGAATCATGAACTTGTTCATGATCTGATTAAGTAGCTGAAATTAACAAAAATGGCAAGCAACTAACAAGCAATTATCAAAGCATTAGATTTCGAGCAACAAGAAAGCAATAAATTATAAAAATCAAAGCAAATTAGAACCCTAATTATAAAGCAATCATCAAAGCATGAAATAATCCTAAAATTACAAAAATTAAAAATTCCTAAAATTTTCTAGAACCTTAATTCCTAAAATTACAAATTCCTAAAATTTTCTAGAACCCTAATTTCTAACTTTACTAGAGTTAAATAAATTGAAAAATTACCTCAGAGAGAGAGAGTGTGTGACAGATATTGAGTGAGAAAGAGGGCTGTAGGAGGAGGAAGAAAGAGTACGAGAGGGCGAGACAGCGAGAGGGTGAGAGGGTGACAGAGATTTAGTGAGAAAGTGGGTTGTCGAAGGGAGAGAAGAGAGAAAGGTTACATGACAGAGAGTTTACAAAGAGGAATAGCTAAGGGGAAAGTGTTTGGCATTTCAGTTAAATCCTGAGATTCTTGTGTGACAATTAGAAAGGTATTCATCGCGTAAAATATTCAAATTTTCATGAATTATTTTGGCGCCCACCCAGAAAGTCAAAATTTTAGCACCTTGTGCGACGACCCGCCCATAAAGTCAAAATTTTAGCTCCTTGTGCGACGAAAATGAATGTAGTCGTCGCACAAAGAACATATGCGCGACGAATACCTTCATGTTCGTCACACAATGAGCTGAAAATTTAATTTACTCAAGTCAAATTTTTTTTAATTTAAATTTATGCAAATAAAAACAATTTATTTATAACATAAGATAAATAAATTACAAAAAATATCATTTAATATGTTGTACAAAGCAAGTCATAAATAAATTGCATTATTCATCATCCAAACTATAATAACTTTCATTATCGTCGCTATCCTCATTTTCAGTCTCCCATTCCTCCTCCTTAATAGGTATGTCACCGTCGTCGTTTGGACCCACTACAACATCGTATTGCGGAAGATTACCGAGGTCAATTGGAATAGAATGAAACAATATTTCGATAGAAGCCACTCTTTGTATCTGAAACGGTTATTGGATAAGATTTGTATCTCGATGTATTTTCACATCAGTTTCCATTGAAGATTTTAAACACTGGTCAACGACATTGTCGACGTCATCGTCAGTAAGGCCTTGTTCCGGTATAGCATACATATTCCTTTAATCCGTCTTCTGAACAACTTTCCAACCTTTCCTAGATTTATGGCCATCTACATACACATTCTGTTTTGCCATGTTTGCCAAAATGTAAGGGCAAGTTCTGTTAGTGTTCACAGATAGTAAACCATGGTCAATTTTAACACTTCCCTGCCTATTTGAGTTTGTATCAAACCATACACACTTAAACATGATCACTTGGCATTGGTCTTTGTAAAGCAGTTACACGACACTTGTTAGTTTGCCATAGAAATCAATGTATGTACTTTCGCCTCCACCTAGGACATGAACCCTACTATTTTGCGTACACAACTTCTCATCTCGTACAACCCCCAAAAACTTGACGCCGTTAACATGGTAACCTAAGAACAATTCAGTGTGAATCGGTTTGAACGCCATGTTATATAACTCTTCACTATAAGTAGGGGAATTCGATGCTTTCAATTGATTCACCTAACATTATACAAAAATATACACCTATTAGTTTGAGAAAATTAAATACTACAATATATATGTCAAATACAAAACACTTATAACTTACATATTCGAGAAACCACTGTGGAAACAATTCACGGTGTTTCTTGGCATACAAATATGATGGATGTTCTCACTTCATCATCTCTTCATGTTTATCTAGGTATGCCATTGTCCAGTATGAACCAATGTGCTACCTCCACGTGATTTTTGGTAAACGACTCTCCTCGTGCGGGATCTCCAAAGGGTTATGAGCTTTAGACAAAAGCAGAAGGTTTCTCCTTTCTCACACCCTCATCATTATTGCGTTGAGACAATTGAAAATCATTTCCACATGTTTTAAATACATTCCAAAAAATGTAAGCGACTCATATTGAACCCAAGCCTCCATAATTTATCTTTCGGGCTTTGCCTTGTTGCGTACACTTTTTTTTCGACTACCTGAGAAGCTTGCCAAAATAAAACTATACAATACAAATTAGAAAGCCTCAGTTAATGATGAATAAACAAATGATGAGGTTTATGTACCTTTCTTTTGGATACATCCAATGATAGTTGGCAGGATCAATAGGCAATGCCTTTTCCGGCAAGTGAACCATTACGCTGATCATGCTTGTGAAGAAAGCTAGAGGAAATATCATCTCAAACTTGCATAGGACTTGGACGATGTCATGGCGCAACTGATTAACGTCCGTCTTTTGCAATGTTCTTGACGTCAGTTGGGAAAAGCATAAACAAACAATGGCTATTTTTTGCGTGTGATTGGCTAAGAGAAAAATGATGTGCTTTGTGATTAAGTTTCTAGGTTGAAAAGTTCATAAAAAAGTGATGAAATTTAACATTGGTAGTTTAGAGACCTAAACTGAAAATATAAACAAACAAAATAACTAAATTGAAAAAAATAATCCAATCCATTGGTTGTTATGAAATGAAATTTTATCTTGTTTGATTTCGGAGAATCTATCAATCAAATAAGTTCATAAAAAAATTTAAAATAACACATCCAAAAATCAATTTACGAAAAGTTAAGACAAAAATAATTTGACCACGTAATCAAATTACAACAAAAATAAATATATAGCGAAAAATTCTTTTTTATAGCGAAAGATTCTTCAAAACTCTAAATTGGGCTGTATCTACCACTTTTGCAGCTTTGTATAAAGCCCCTCTTTGGGGATGCTCTTAAGATAAGCATATCATTTCATTCTCCGTCATCATGATCTCTTGATAAATTTAAGGGCATGTTTACTTACAAAGAATAAGAACTACTATTTTGATTTGTGAGTTTTCTGCCTTTACTAAAATGTGAGCAAGGGAATCATTTCACTCCTTAACTTTTTCTTGTGTTTAGTTACATGCAAGAAATTAGAAAAGTGCAAAGTTTTTTTTCTTAAAACCTGTATTCAAATACCTAAAAATGAGAAATCATATTGACTAAAGGGACTGGTTCATCTTATTCCCTTTAATTACTTCTCCTATGTACAGCTAAACATCTATAAACTATGTCTACTTTGGCGTTAATAGGAAAACGGGGATGGAAAACTAAGTCCTCTTCTCTAAAATCAATACAGGCTACTTGGACGTGGTGTTTACATCGCTTGACTTTTTTCAATTCATTTTGGTCAAGAAGTTTTCTCCTCGTACAAATCATAAAAAAAACCTAAATTATGTGGGGCATTAAGTTGCATTGTGTGTGCTTGCTTTCAATTAAGGAACGAAATTATGGCAACTTGGAAGATGCAAGGCTTCTCTTAATCTATGAGTTTGGTTCCAATTCATCGAAGGTGATGATGCGAAGAATGGCCCCTAGCATAAGGTTACAATGGACAAGAAAATAAGAACAACAATTGCCTAATTATATGTATCTCTATTAGTGTAGATAATTACGAGGATCATACTTGAACCACATGATTACTATCCCATTGTTGACTAAATCAACCCCCCTCCCCTTAGTGTAGATAATATCATTTGTTCAAAAAGAAAAAAAAAATATGTATCTCTATTATATTTTTCCTTGACTACCCCTTTTTGATATCGATCTTCAAAACCCACTTCTCTCTTAAGCCATCGTTCTTCAAGTGTTATATTCATTTCCCGTATTCATACCAAAGGAAGAATGGAGTTGTTCACTCGATCTACGTATTGTGAGTGTAGGTTTACGAGGATCATAGGTTGTTGTATCCTTGAGGGTAGGGCACCATAACCTGTTACATGGAGACATTGTCTTAGAGAGGCGAAAACTACTTTTAAGGACAGTGATTACATACCTCTACCTAAAATATTGTTCTAATCAAGTATCGATGAAGAACCATTTCTACATTACAAAAAGTAAGTATTTTATCTTATTGGTTTATTTTATTTGAGAAATTGTGATAATAAAGTTGTGATATACTAATATTTATCTTATTTGATTTGTTGTAGGAGAAGTCATATCCATATCGTAGAATATTTCCAACACTTTTAGCCCTTTTTGTATTGGCTCCTCATTATTTGGGTTTAGACACATTTTATGTGTAATTTATTGTTTTGGGCACAAACAATAGCCTTTATTCGTAATATATATATATATACACACGTGACATCCCATTTGCACGATCCCCATGTATTGGGGTAGTTTTCTACCTACATCTGCGTAATCATTGTAAATTATCCGTTTGGAATTTGTTAAATTGCCTCGTATGTGCTTGCTTTCGGTTGCGGACCAGAATTATGACAACTTGAAGATCGGAGGCTTCTCTGGATCTGAGGGATTGGGTCCATTTCATCGGAGTTGTTGTGTTTGCATTGGTCTTTTTTGTTTTTCTGGTGGATGACCTTCAACAAATTTGTAATGGTAACGGTGGGCGACATTTCTAGTATTTCTCCTAGGTCTTTGTTTGTGGCAAGTTTTGGGCCTTTTGTGTTTGCCTATATGTTATTTGAGTTGATATCCAATTTATGTAAACACATAGAGTTGTGACCTCTCGTTTGTACCCTTCTCATTTTTGAGGTGGCATTTTGTTGTGAAATCTCTAATTGACAAGAAAAAAAATATATATATATATAAGTTTCCTTGTTAACAAAGAAAAAAAGAAATCGTTAAAGGCCTGCATGCAGTAAGTTGCTGCACAATTTCTCAAAATTTTCCCAGAAACACAAATGAGGGATTGATCGGTAGATAAGACCGACGGACCACTAAATAAATCATAAATACGCGTTCGTGACATATATATACTTCTTTTAACGTGTTGACATATATATACTTGTTCTTCTTCGGCAGACGCCTCCCCTTCTGATCACGAACATATTTCTGATTTGGAAATGGTCCGTCAGTCTTACCCACCGATCAATCCCTTATTTGTGTTTTTGGGAAAAATCTGAGAACTTGTGCAGCAACTTATTGCATGTAGGCCTTTGAAGATTTCTTTCTTTCTTTGTTAACAAGGAAACTGATATGGATGAATAGACACACATATGAATGCATGAAGAGCCTGTAGATTAAGATCTGAGCCCTTAATCCGTTAGCATAAAGATATACAAACACATAGAAAAGAAAATTATATCACAAAGAAACATTAGAAATTAACAATGGAGATAAAAGATTTTAAGAGAAATTTCCCACATATAATGTAAATATCAGGCCATGTATTAACTTAATTAATATAACGAAGAATCTAGTCAAAACTTGTTCTCATTTTCCAGGAATATTTGTGTATGATACAGGAGGATAAATCGCCCATGCAATCACATGCATGCGCAATCAAAACACCGTCAAAGATTTCTTCGTCACTGCATTGCACACGCGGCATAAAAACCAATTTCAGCTCATCCGGCGACTTGCATTCAGCTGGAAATATAGAAAAGGGAATTCATGTTAAACAGATAAATTGTGTTTACTTATGCGGTTAGGTTACACTAATTTCTTGGTAGTTTTGTGGAAACTAAACTGCACGATATGAACCCTAACTTCCCTCCCAATCGGCTACTATAAATATTCCAACTTCACTGCAAAATCCACAACTTGATCTCCTTTATACACCTTCTGTGCACAAGTTTAAGCTAATCATTAGCAACTATGTCTGACTTAGATCCGCCAGATGCTCAAAGTGTTCTAGGAAGGCCCAAAAGGAGTTCTTCGTCCTCCCAATCATCTTTTAAGAGTGGTGGAGGTTCGTATCTGTCAAATGCTCAGGGTGCTCTAGGAAGGGACAAGATGAAATCTTTGTCATCCCAATCATCTTCTCGGAGTGGTGGAGGCTTGTATGTGCCAGATACTCGTAGTGCTCTAGGAAGGGACAAGAAGAAATCTGGGGAAAACAAGTGAAGAATCATATATGCAACTGCTTTAGGGTTATATAGTATATAATTGAATTATTGATTAATTTGTTGGCAGCTATGAGGGTATACATTGTACAGTTGGACATAAATAAGCACAGATGCATATTTATATCTACAAACTTGAAAAATATTTTTATCCATTATTTGGTACAAATATTTCTTTTCAAGGTTAGATGTACATTATAATTTGTTAAGTTCAGTTAGCATTATTATATTGTGAAAATAGGTGGGTGCTGCTAAGAACAAATCCCACTAGGATGTATCAAAAGAAATGCATTAATATATATTTGATTTTGTTCTATAGTTGATGGGGTAGAAATCTATTTTAATAGCTCCCTAAAACATTTCTACTCCAACCATACCAATTAATTTATAGAGCCATAACAAATAATTACTAATAGAAATGAAGTTTTTTATTTAAAAAATTGTAATTAAAACTAGTTGCCTTTTTTTTAGTATATTGATATTTTTACACTAAGGAGAGGGGGAGTTCGGCTAAGTTACATAATAGGCAGCCTAATTTGGTATAAAATTCACCATCCACGAGATTCAAACTTAAGACCTCTCACTTTCAAGTGAAAAAGAGTACTATCAGACCGTATTACTGAGTGACAGTTGCCTTTAAAGGATAAGAATTCTCTTCCCTCTATTTTTTTTTTCTTTTTTCTTTTTCTTCTGCTCCTATTTGAACTCTCAATATTTCATCTTTATAGAGAGAGAGAAGAAAAAAAAAACTGTGAGAGGAGGGGAAGGAGGGGAAAGAATCCTCATCCGCCCTTAAGAGCTGAGTTTTTCTCCTTACGTAAAATTATTGTGTGAATCCGTATGTCATGCCAAGCGTGTATTATTCTACTCAAAATTCATCACATAATTTTTAATTTAAAAATAAAAAAATAAAAATACAATTGAATTAGACACCATTCACACCTTAAAAATAAAAGTAAAAAATATAACAAAAGTCACACAAACACCTCCATCTCCGACACAATTCCCAAACCACACATCCATGGCTCTTTGACATCCTCCCTTTTTATGGATGTTTTTCATCTCTTTCAATTTATTATTCACTTCATATAATATGTATACATATATATATATATATATATGTGTGTGTGTGTGTGTGTGTGTGTGCGGCCGCGCGTTGGATGAGGGTTTTCAAAGTCCCAAAGGACTGAAGTCAAACTATGAAGGAACGGACCACAAAATATAACATAAAGGCGATTCGAAAAGCCCTTCATGAGCATTATAAAGGCATGCTTGGGCAGGTCCAACTTTCAAAATTCAGAGTGGCCAGGCCTAGCATATGATATTGCCGATTGGGATTCTATAAATCTTGGCACTTTTCATTGTGGGAGTGTTTGCTCACTACCTTAGCTATGAGGTGTATGCTCACTATATGCTTACATGACCTAAAATTATGTTTTAGTATTTTACTACGCTACTCTCGTACTAGGTACTCCTCGTGGCAACAACAATTGAGTCATGCATGAAATGATAACAAAAAATTGAGGGTTTAGTTTTTGAGTTCACTTGTTAGTTTCTATCCAAATTATGGAGGGCGTAGGTCTAAAGTTAGACTAAGCCTGGCAGCCAAGGAGGGAAGCTTTCAAAAGCTTATCATTTCATTCTAATTTTTGTTCATCATAAATTTAAGAACATGTTTAATTGCAAAGAATAAGAATTATAATCATTTTTTTTTAACAAAGGGTATTATCTATAGAGTCTAACATTTTTTCTATACCATCCTTAATCTATCAATGACCATTTTGTAGCTTTACATGTCCTATATAACCCCCCTTCACTCCGTGAGATAAAATGGACAAAAGAATAAGAATAACAATTGCTTATATGTATCTCTATTATATTTTTCCTTGGCTACCCCTTTTTGATATCGATCTTCAAAACTCACTTCTCTCTTAATCCCTCATTCTTCAAATGTTATATTCATTTCATGTATTCATACCAAAGGAAGAATTGAGTTGTTCACTCCATCAAAGTATTGCGAGTGTACGTTTACTAGGATCATAAGTTGTTGTACCCTAGAGGGTAGGGCGCCATAACATGTTACACCGAGGCCTTGTCATCGAGGGGCTAAAACTGCTCTTAAGGATAGTGATTATACGCCTCAACCTAAAATGTTATTCTAATCAAGTATCAACGAAGAATGGTTTCTACCCTACAAAAGATAAGTATTTTATCTTATTGGTTTATTTTGTTTGATAAATTGTGATATACTAATACTTATCTTATGTGATTTGTTGTAGGAGAAGTAGCATTCATATCGCTGAATATTTCCAACATTCTTAAGAGTAGATTTTGGCTGCTAGTCCTACTACTCCTCAATCACATATAGTCCTCCATGGCAAATTTCTATCCACATTTGCTACATGGATAATTTAAAAAGTCAAGTGCGATTGCAATATATGTGGAGCTTTCAGTTAAGGGCCGCAAATTATTTTGTCATTGAATTATTTCCTTAACTTAAACATTTCTAATAGTTCGTTGCGCGAGCTTGTGTTCGTGTGCCATCAAGGAGGCTAATTCCCTGTGATTTTGTAAATCTAAAGCTAAAGAGCAAGGCATATATTTTATGTGTAATGGCTTTGGTTCTTAAAGAATAGGAGGTCATTCTTATATACTTTGAAAACGGAAATTACGTACGAGTCTCACGCTTGAGCTTGATTTATAAGTGCTATAATATTTTAACTTTTGATTATTTTTTATAACCATTTTTTTTTAATTTGTTATGTAACGAGTATATGCATGGCAGCACATTTGTTTTTTGGTGGCTATTTTGTATGAAGTAGAAAAAGAGTACAGAAATTGATATCTTCATCTCAAAATTACACTTCTTGTCAGTTTTGATCAACTGGTATCATAGTGTTACTATTAATTCGTGCTGCTTCAGGTTTTCTTGGATACACTTTTAATTGACATTTTCTATACCGTAATTGTGGATGCAAATTTCTGCCGTCTTCTCCTTTGACGAAAATGCACGTGTAAAATAATAACACCTAAAATTAAGGCCAAGAGCCTCATGCGCCCACAATGAATTTTGGAGGGGGGGGCGGGGCAGGCGGGCGCTTTGGCCGAAGATTTTCCGATGCCAAAGTTAGAATTTGAGAGAGAAAGTGTTTATCATTTTTAGGGAGATAATGAACTAGCAATTTGGTGGGAAAGCATGGGTATTTATAGGGGAGTGACCAACCCTATTTGGAGAATAGGGGCCAGCCACATATGGTCAAATTGTGAGTATAATTGCAAGATATTATAAGAAATAATATTACAATTAACTTGGCAATTAATCCCAAATTGAATAGGAAAATTGGGAGTTACCTTTTGAGTGAGGATTTGATGAGGAGTGATGAGAGGGTTTTGAATAAATACCATTTTGATCACTTTTGACTCTTCCTTGATTGAGCCGTTATTGTCCGTTGTATGCGTGTGGGAATCCCGTTGTGCCTCAAGGGTAATTTTGACTTTCTCACCCAAAAGTCCACACGTCACCTTCATAATTTTCTTGATTATTTTTTACTCCGTAAATGCCCACACACCTGCTAGGCTGCTCGCAGGAAATGGCAGCAGGTGTAAAGATCTCCAACGTTGATGCAGACTCCCACTTGGACTTGGAATTAGATTTTTCTAGGAAAAGGAAATAAATCGCCTTGAAAGCCTATTTAAGCCTACCTTAAGTAAGGGATTAAATAAACTTTGGAGGGCAATTATTTATCCCAACAAGAAATAGAGAAAGCAATAGGATATTTGTTCCCCCTCCCCTAGCATTCTTCTTCGCTTGCCCGTGCAAAGAACTGTTTTTTGTTGATTTCTTTGTGTTCTCCGCATCGTACCAATGTAAGAAAAACTTAATTTTCTTTTTCTTCTTCTTGGGTGGTGCTGTTGTAGGGCATCTGTCAGGGTGGTGAGGCATGTCGACTGACAAAGGCCAGAAGTCGGCTCGGCATAGGCTGAGGAGATGTTTTGGCAGGGGCCACAACTTGTGTTGCTCGGCTTGACTGAAGTGAAATGCTGGCTAGGCATGGGGCAAGGAAGTGGCGTGGCATGGGCCATGGTTTGGGCTGCCACGCCTAGGCTGCTTGCCAAGAATGAGAAAACTGCTTGAGTTTGATTTCTCAGTTACCGTAGATTGAGCAATCAAAGAAGAAACTTCCAAGATTGGAGCTACTGAAGATGAAGTGTCTGATGAGCGAACTGTTGAGTACAAAGTGGTTGTTGTCCCCTAACTATTTGCTGCTTAGCTGGTATTCGAGTATTTGATCTTTTGAGTTGTGTGGCCTTCTCGTACTGGAGAACTATTAGTTTATCTTCTCGAATTGGAAAGTAGACCCGGATGGGTGTCGGGGAATTAGTTTACCCTCTCACATTGGAGAACACTTAGTTTATCCTCTCGCACTGGAAAGCAGACCCAGATGGGTGTCAGGGAATTAGTTTACCCTCTTGCACTAGAGAGCAATTAATTGTAATTAATTTGTCCTCTTGCACTAGAGAGCAGACCCAGATCTGTGTCGGGGAATTAATTTACCCTCTAGCATTGCAGAGCAATTAGTTTATCTTCTTGCATTGGAAAGCAGACCTAGATGAGTGTTGGGGAATTAGTTTACTCTCTCACATTGAAGAACAATTAGTTTATCCCTTCAAACTAGAGAGCAAACCCATATGGGTGTTGGGGAAATGGTTTACCCTTTTGTACTGAAGAACGGACCCATATGAGTGTTGAGGAATTGGTTTACCCTCTCGTATTGGAAAACAATTAGTTTATTCTCTCGCACTGGAGAGTAGACCTAGATGGGTGTTGGGGAATTAGTTTACCCTCTCGCACCGGAGAGCTTACCCAGATTGGTGTTGGTGAGTGAATTGGTTTACCCTCTCGCACTGGAAAGTATGGAAGTTGTTGTCATGAGCAGAACTAAGGAAATCTGAACAACTAAAATAATCCTCAGCCTGTGAGATCTTGTTCACCAATCTGCTTAAGACTTCGAACTGCTTGTAGAACCCACGTAAGGGCGTAAGTACAAAGTGAGGTGAGCTGGTCCCAGACTTTTTTCAATCTTTAAGTATTGCGATATCGTTAGATGTTTCGTCGTGTGCCCTGTTGAGGCTTGGTTCATGATCAGCTAATAATTTGAATGGATTGCAAGCTTCTTCACTACTTAGTTTTTCGCTAGCAGGGGCTGCTAATAAAACCTTGTCTTCTGCTCCATCATTAAATGCTTTAAAGTTTGGAGTGTCATAGGCTTAGTCGGGGTGAGCGACAGGGCTAGATCGGCATGGCTAGGAACCGTGGTACAAGATCGGCACAGTTATAAGCCATGCTGACAGATCAAAGGCTGATGGGAACTGTGGAGCAAGAAGGCATGATTGTGAGTGTAGAGTTAGGGCTAACTTGGGCCACGTTGTGCACAGTAGGAGGAATTGTACCACTAGGTTCGCGATGCTCGGTTACTGGTGATGTGCTACTTCAATATTGAATCGTCTAGAGTGTTGAGAACAAAGCCTGCCCTCAGTTCTTGGTAATTAGGCTGGGATGTCATTCTGGTACTCACCTGCCCCAGTGCGCTATTAGGCTGAGTTACCGCGTTTGTCGAAACATAAGTAATCTTTGTATCCGACAATCTATGTGGGATAGTCCCATCTACTCGATCTTTTCAATGAAATATGACCCGCTTATGTTGGTCATGTCTCGACAGAGTGCCTTGTCAGTAGCTTCGTTGTGTTGGAAATCGCATAATCATTTGGTCAAGAGCCTCTCAACTTCTTCCTGAATTTTCCTCTGATGAGGCAATGGAGCTTCTGGCTACCCCTGATCATGACCTACTGGTCTAGGCTTCTCTTCCATGTGCTCGATTCGTCTATATCATGGCTGCAGTGCATGTGGTACGTTCCTAGCAAGTGAACGAACTACTCGCAAGCTGCTAGTTGAACTTGAGTCGGATTGAGTAACTACTTTTCTCCGTCCATTGTGTTGCTTACTCCAACGTAAGGTGGAAGATGCTTCTTGCAGGCCTAACCGCGAATGAACACTTCACCTGGAAAGTTGCTCATTTTGATTATTGGAGCGTGGCCCCAACCGTGAATGTATGCTTGTCCGTGGGCTTAACCGAGAGTGCACACTCCTTTACGTGCTAAGACGAAAGTATACGCTATCTTAGGGGTCTAGTCAGGAGTGTACACTGTAAGAACGCTTAGTTTGTGACTGGTCGAGTGGCTGCCTACCAGGACGTTGTTGGAGAGGTTCGTTGTCTGCCATTTTCCTACTTCCGGACACCTCGTCTAGGGCATGCTGCAAGAGCTGATTCACCACGGTAGTCTGCTATGCGAGGGCATTTGTCTACTTTATGACTTGTGGAAACAATTGTTGTTCTCCATTTGGGTTAGAAGAGCTTAAACGGCATGCGTCTCCTTGAATAGTGGAAGTGTAATGGACTCTTGGCGCGAGATTTGAGTTAGGATATGTCAAATTTGAGAAGAAATAGGGTGAAAATGCCTCTAGTTCAATCGTTAGTCCATAAATCTAAAGCCGGGATGGTTGAACCGATCCTGGTCTAGTTGAGATTGCTTGGAGGGCCACGGGAGTAGGCTGGGCCTCAAATTGGTCTGCGGGAATAGGTCGCTTCGCTGGAGTTGGTAAGGCTATAGTGTGGATTGCTCCGCATGTGATACATGTGAGCACTGGGCTGCTTCTCCTGCCGCAACTACTTGGGCTTGCGCTGCTAAGATAATGACTCAGGCCGACTCGCGCTGGGCCTGGCACAGCTACCTTACAGTGTGGGCTACAAATTAGGCCATGCACCAAGTAGACGAGGCTTGGGCCTGCGCTGCTGGGTTAGTGGCTCGAGCCGACTAGCTCTGGGCCTGTCTCGGCTACTTTGCAGCGTGGGCTGCAGATTGGGCCTTGCCCCAAGTAGACAAGGCTTGGGATTGCGCTGCTGGCGCATCAGCTTGGGCTGCTTCTAACGCCTGGGCTTACTGCTGCAAAGTGGTGTAGGCTTGGGCTGGTGGTCGCCTCACTACCCCCTGCTCATTGTGGGCTTGCTGCTATGAAGCTGCCCTATTCCCCACTCCCATGATGGTCCCCGTGGCTGCCATGGTGCTGGTGCTCCTTGGTGGGAAGGTTGCTCCTTTTGCCATCGTATTGAGCCTTGTGGATCGTCGTGGTGGGGCTACGTCTCGTCCTTCATTATTCGATCTAGATCTTTGAACGTAGGAAGTTCTGTTCGTTGTGGTTTCTAAATCTACAAACGAACGAGAATAAGAAAGTATGAAAAATCTACGAACGAACGAGAAACAGAAAACTTTGAATACGAGAGTCTTCTTTGAGCGTGTGAATCAAACTCTCAATGAAAGCGCCAATTTGTGGATGCAAATTTCCATTGTCTTCTCCTTTGACGAAAATGCATTTGCAAAATAATAACACCTAAGATTAAGACCAAGAGCCTCACGCTCCAACAATGAATGTGGGGGCTTTGGCCGAAGAATCTCCGATGCCAAAGTCATAATTTGAGAGAGAAAGTGTTTAGGAATTTTTAGGGAGAGAATGAACTAGCTTTTTAGTGGGAAAGCATGTCTATTTATAGGCGAATGACATGCCCTATTTGGAGAATAGAGACCGGCCGCATATGGTCAAATTGTGAGTATAATTGCAAGATATTATGTGAAATAATATCTTACAATTAACTTGGCAATTAATCCCAAATTGAATAGGAAATTTCAGAGTTACCTTTTGAATGATGATTTGATGAGGAGTGATGAGAGGGTTTTGAATAAATACCATTTTGATCACCTTTGAATCTTCCTTGATTGAGCCGTTATTGTCCGTTTTATGCTAGTGAGAATCCCAGTGTGCCACGAGGGTAATTTTTTCCTTCTAACCCAAAAGTCCACATGTCACCTTCATAATTTTCTTGATTATTTTTGGCTCCACAGTAATATTTTAATGGTTTCAGTTCTATTTTTCTGAGCATTTACATTTGTATTCGAAGTTAAAATTTTTACTGATCATATATGTAGATCTCGACACATGTTCCTATTGCTCATGATATACAATTCTGAGTGGCATATGTGAATATTTGCATATCAACTTTGATAACATCATCAAATTTGTGGGGGATTTTTCTTGTAATGTACCTGGTGATGTTGATGGCCTAGAGTTTTCAATTGTCTTAAATTCATGTACCTAAAAATTGTGGGGGTTGTTTATTCAACTTATTTATGGTTGAAATTTAATTACGTATATGTATACATGTATCATGTATAGAAAAACCTTATTACAGATCGAGAAGGGCAATTTGACATCATTCAAATTGTGGGGGTTATAGAGCCATTCCTACAAAAAGGTTCAATAGGCATGGGACACAATTTAGCAGGTATTAAACACAAGGGTTCATTAAAAGCTATTGGAAGAACCATACCTGAGTACTAATGTATTTATGTGATAATCTGTTCTTTTTCTTTTTTGGTTGAAGAAAACTCAATATTTTATTGAAATCAAATGCACTACATCATATCTTGGCTAAGGAGGTCTTGAATGAGATCAGAAGGGTCCTCTAACCATACTAATTCATTGCCAATTGAAATGGCAAACTTAGCTAATCTATGGGCAACCCTATTACATGTTCTTGGCACGTGCACAAACTGGACCAGGGAAAGCAACTCCACCATTTGCCTGACATCCTCCGTTAGCAGACCAACCTCAGAAAAATCTAGAGAATAGTTATTGATAGCAGCAATAGCGAGAATGGAATCACTCTCCACAATAACTCTTCTAACCTGCAACCTCCCTGCCAACCAAAGGCCTTCCAAAACTGCCTCAAACTCCACATGCAAAGCAGACCCAATACCTTCCTACCTTCAAGCTCCTGCTGCTAAAAACTTCCCCGTCCCATCCCTCAACAAAGCTTCCACTCCCCAGAAAAATGCTCCAGCCGTGTGGCCCCATCAACATTGATTTTGACCTACCCATCAGAGGGGGTCAACCATTTGAGTTAAGGAAATGACCTAGAGACCCTCTGCATTTTGTGGGTTACCAAATATGCCTGATACCAGCACACCACCTTTTGCACTACATCCATAGGTTATCCACGTTGCCCATCCCATACTAGGAAGTTACGAGCTTGCCACAAACCCCAGAGAACTATGCAAACAAGATCAAACTTTGCTTTCTAATTCTCAACTATTGAAATGAGCCACTCTTGCATCAACGTTGTCAGTTCCGGTAATATACCAGCACCCAATGGAGACCCCAACCACACAGCCTTCGCAAACACACTCCCTAAACACATGCCTATTCATTTTGAGATACTCCGAACACGCCCCACACTTTATATCAAGGTGCACCCTCTTCCTTACAAGATTAAATTTAGTCGACATAATGTTCTGATTAAGTTTCCGCGTAAATATCTTCACCTTATAAGGAATCTTAGCCCTCCATATCGACTTCCAGAGAGGTGAACAAGCATTGCTCCCTTCTGACGTAGACGCACCCAACGTGTTAGATTGCACCAACTCCCTAACCACCAGATAACCACAGCTAACAATATACTCACCCCCATGAATTATAATGCCACACTAACCGATTCGATGGTAAGCGAAAACTGATCGGTATAGTACTAATCAAACCCACCTCCTCCTCCAAAAACAAATCCTGTAACTCATCCAATTTCCACGCGTAAAACTCCATATCAATTAGCTTTTGGGCACGCATACCCTCCTGATTAGTAGCAGTAATAGACAAGACTTTGAAAGAGTGAAGTCTTGGTAGCCATCTATCATTCCACACCATAATAGACACAATATTCCCAACAACCCATCTGGAACCACGGACCAACACCTTCCGTGCCTTTAAAATACTAGACCAGCAATACGAACAACTCTTCGAAACAAGTGCCTCCCAAAAAGAAACCGTGGGAAAATAACGAGCCTTGAAAAAGTAAGCCACCAATGAACTAGGTTGCTAGAAAGTATGCCACCCCTGTTTAGCCAAAATCACGAGATTAAATGCAATTACGTCCCAACAGCCTATTCCCTTTTCTCCTTCGATTTGCACAGCTTTTCCCAAGACTACCAATGTATCTTCCTTGCATTCGGATCACTACCCCCACCAGAACCGAGCCATCAACTTATGAAGATCATCACAGAAGGTCCTGGGAAGCAAGAAACAATTCATAACATAAGCCGAAAAAGCCTGAGCAACCACTTTAATAAGAAGCTCACGCCCCGCACTACTCAGACATTTTCCTTTCCACCCACATAGCCTATTCAGGACTCATTCCTTGATGTAGGAAAATGTTTGTTTCTTATTTTTACTCACAAAGGTAGGCAGCCTTAAGTAACGTTCATGCTGCTCCACCACTTGGACACCAAGAAACCCAACCATAAAAGCCTGCTCCCTCGAGCAAGCATTTGCACTGAAAGCAACACTACTCTTTGAAAATTTTACCGCCTTCCCCGACGCTTGAGAGTATACATCTAATATATGCTGAATAACCGCACAATCATCAAGACTAGCTTTCCTGACTAGAAAGCTATGATCAACAAAGAGAAAGAGTAAGTGGTGAATATTCAGAGCACCTTCACAAATACTAATACCACTAAGAGCCCCACACTGCTCCTTTTTCGCAATGAGAGCCCAAAGACCCTCCACATATAGTAAGAAAAGATACGGCGAGATTGGGTCCCCTTGCCGAAGACCACGGGATGGCACAACATACCCCTTAGGCTCCCCATTATTTAGGAAAGAATAGTAAACCGATGACACACAAGCCATAATCACTCTGATCCATTCCCTAGCAAAACCTAACCTGACCATCATAGTTTCTAGGAATTTCCATTCGACACGGTCATATGCTTTGCTAAGGTCCAATTTCAAAGCCAAATACCTATCTTGACCATGTCATTTATTATGGAGAAAATGACCACTACTGAATTATCAAAGATCAATCTACCAGGGACAAATGCACTTTGATGTGGAGATATAATAATAGACAAAATCCCTTTAAGCCGATTAGTAAACAATTTCGCCCCAATCTTATACACAACATTGCATAAACTAATCGGCCTTAGTTGGGTCATATCCTGGGGTTCGACAACTTTTGGAATAAGTATGACATGCGTAAAGCAAGCTTCATGCAACAAACGGTTCGACATCAAGAAAGACCGAACGGCATCCACCACATCTGTCCCCACAATATGCCAAAATTTCTGATAGAAAAGTGGAGACATCCCATCCAATCCCAGAGACTTAGAAGGATGCATTTGAAAGAAAGCCACCTTAATTTCCTCTTCCATAAAAGGTTTCAATAATTCCGCATTTATCTCCAGAATGACTTTTGGAACCACTGCTTCTGTCACTTCACTCATGGCATTTGGCAAAACCCCTTGGGACCAAAAAATCTTCCTAAAATAATCCATCATTGCATGCTCAATACCATCAGGTGAATCCTACCAAACCTTGGCCTCATCCTGCAGCCCTTTATTGGTATTCTTCTTTCCCCGATTCAAAGCACGTTGGTGAAAGATCCTTCAACCATTATGTTCAAAACCGTTGCCACCAAAACATCTTCTTTCTACTCAGCAATGAATCCAAAGTACCAATTAATTCCCCTTACACGCCCTCAACTCCATCGACGGTGGATGCTTAAATAAAACACCTAACTTTTCTCTCACCTTTGCAATTTCCAATCTCGTTGAACCAAACATATTACGCTACCACTCCAACAACGTGACCCGCGGGGCACATATCTTCTCACAAACCTAGAATAATGGCACACCCTTACTCGGAATTGAAGGAAAAATTTTGTCCTAGCTAAGAACATGTAAGAACATTTGAATACATAGGCATACTAATAACACTTTAAAGTAGGCATGCATTCAAAAACAATTCATAAAACCCATGACTTTCAAAGCCTAGTATATGGTGAACCATAAGACTCTTTAACAATATTAAAGAGAATAAGAATTTAGAGATTCTTTACCCTTGAAGCTCATCCTTGATTACACAAGGGATTCACCCAAGTGGAGGGCCTTCAAGTCACCTCCTTGCTCCTTGGATCTTCCTTGTGATTTTCTCCCTTTTAGTGCTCCTTTTCTTCTTTGAGGATTTGAGGATTTGTTCTCCAAAACACCAAAAGTTTGGTGTCTCTAAGTCTCCACACCAAAGATGTTGTGTGAAGATGAAAATGGATGACTTAGGGAAGAAAGATTGCTAGATCTTCCTCACCTAAGGTGGCTGGTGCGAGATTTACTTGACACTCAAATTAAACCCTCGTTTGACAATTGTAGTAGAATGGATAAGTGAGGGATCGTTCTAGACCGGGGATTAGGAGGGCTTGCTAAAACCTTCTAAATTGACTTAAAAACATAAAAACTAAATTAAAATACTCTTAACAAGACTACTAGGACTCAGAATGGCTTTGAAAAACTCAAATTGTCTAAAACAATCAAATTGACTCAAATAGAAGCTAGAACTTGATTTAGACGAATTTGCAAGTGTTTATGACTCCAAAAGCTTAAAGAGACAAAAATAAAACAAATACGAATGATTAAGACTTAACAAAATAGGGGGGGAAATTGTGGTTGGACGATATTAAATTAAATGGACAGAATATAATTAAAGGCAAAATGTAAATATGAATGTGATAAAAATATGGATGATGGAATAGCCAAGGGGTTCTTCTCCACACATGTTACACTTGCAAAACAAAATTGATTCTCAGTTGGTCTTTCGATAAGTTGTGAAACTCAATGCTCCAAGTTAATTAGATCCACTTAGATTAACTTTCAGATTTCCCTAAATTCGTTGGATTGAATGGAATACGCATTACAACCAAATTATTCTTAATCAAAGTCCCTAACTATGGAATACGCATGATAGAGACATTCAACAAAGATCATTAAGTTCAACGGAAATCATAAACATCGACGAGGCATTCGTTACTATGGAATACGCATGAAACTTATGCCAAGAATTCATTTAACGCGATTGTTTATAAGCAACCTCCACTACTTGTGAATATAAGTTCATAGCGATTAGGTGAAATTCACTTATATTCTAGCGTCATATTTATGCATGAAAATTAAGCTTGCAATCTCAATGAACATACATAAATAAGTTATCAATCAAACAGTTAAACGAATTGAATCCACAACTTATGAAATTCCAACCAAACGTAATCAATTCAAAATGCAAATATAAACATAGTTTCGAATCACCCCCTAGCTAAAGGGGGTTTAGTTCCTCATAACTTTGAAATCAAAGAAACACCTAAACATTCCAACAACTCAAACGTGAATTGTATGAACGTTTAGGCACTCTTCTCTTCCCTTCTCATACGTACAAAACAAAGAGAATTAAATTTAAACTTTGAAATCAAAGAAACACCTAAACATTCCAACAACTCAAACTTGAATTGTATGAACGTTTAAGCACTCTTTTCTTCCTCGTTGTTGTAGCACAAGGTCTAAGGTGAGCTTTGGGGATTATGTGAAGTGTTTTGGAGGGATGGGAAGTGGTTGGATAGTGGCTGCAATGAAGGAGAAAAACTGCACAGAAAATGGAAGTGTTTGTAACTGAAAATGTGTATGGAAGAGTGAATGAATTTTGAGGAGTGTTGGATGCTTATTTATAGGTGAAATGGGGGAACAAAAGAGGGAATATTGCAGCTAGGAGGGGATGAATGATTATGGGTGCATGTGTTTGGAATAATGAAGGGGGAATGTATGTAATAAAACAACTAGGAAAAGTTATGGAAAGTTGGAAATGGGAGTGGGAACTCACGGCATTGTTGGGTTGTTTATGGGAGAATAAATGTATGATAATGGCTAAATAATTAAAGGGAATGAATGGGAGTGACACTAGGTTGGTTATGCATGTGAATGCAAGGAGGAAAGCTGAAAATGCAAGGGAAGCTCACGGCACAATGTTGTTTTGCTTCTTGAAATGCATGTGAATGCATTTGAGTGTAATATGAAAAGAATGACTAATTAATGTATGTAGGGTTGATATGCATGTGAATTAGGTTGGAAAGAGGTGGAAGTGGAATGTTATGCAATGATAATGTCTTGTAAAGATGCTAATAAATAATGCATGTAGGGTTAGCTAGGTTGGCTTTGTTTGGGTGCATGTATGTTAATGGTGGTTTTGCATGTGAATTGATGGATTGTTTTTGATGGAATGGATGGTTCTTTGCATGGCTATAAGGGATAGAATAAGAGAGAATGGGCTAGGCCCTTTGTTTTATGTCCAAAGTGAAAATAAGGCCTTCAAATTCGTCCAAACTTTGGCTCCATGGATAAGCTATCCAATCCATGCCCAAAAATGCTCCAAATGGCCTCAAAATGCACTTTCTTGCTCCCTAAGCCCTTAGAACCTGAAAACACACAAAAGAAGCATAAAGAACTAAAATAACTAAAGAAACATAACGTAAATGTACGAGAACAAGCCATTTAAGTCGCATGAATATGCTCCTATCAAATACCCCCACACTTAGCTTTTGCTAGTCCTCGAGCAAAACAGAATAAAAACAAATAAACAAAACGACACTAAACACGTAAAACACAACCTAAACCTTCCAACAACCGTCTTAGGGATTTCCAATGCACATGACATGTTAAAAATCATCATTCTCACAGATTTTTAGTCATCTTCACACTTAAGTACATTCTTAATCATAGTCACCATATACTAGTTCACAATTAAGCATTTAAAACCATGTTTTGAATGTAGTAACATGCCTTAGAGAATTTGCTCAATTCCTTACAAGATATGCACTCGATTTTCACTCAGAATTTCTAACTACACACCCTAATCTAGTCATATGTGAGAAGATTGATGTAAACATGAAAACGAACACTCACATATATGTATCATAAAGAGAGCAATTTCTGGAGTTAATAAGCATGTTTAGGTATGATCTCATGAATGGAATGCTACTACTTAGAATGAGAACCAGTGATTCCATAAGCTCATATCAATTTCAAACTCCGCAAATTGAAACACATAACACTCAAGATAGAAGTTGAGGGAGGTAACGGGGCTAAGGGTAATGGTTTAACAAAGAAAGGTAGAGTACACAAACGTTCTTAAAGCAATAGTGAGCAAAGTATTGAATTAGGCACTTAGAATTCCCTTTAGAACGCAGAAGTTAACTTTGAACACCCAAGGGGAAGTCACAACACTTAGGGCCATATTCAAACTTTTTGGGCCCTTTCATCAACAATCACACTTGTGAGTCCATTCTCACTTATTTTCACTATTTTTCTTTTCTTTTCTTTTCTTTCTTTTTTTTTTTTTTTTTTTTTTTTTTTTTTTCTTTTTCCCGTGCCTCCTTTAAGACTTAGGCACATACATACACACAAAAATCCCTTCCCCCACACTTATTTTCTGCAACATATTAATAAAAAGGAATTCAATTAAGTCATGCTCACTATCCTTTAAGAACAAGGGTATAGGAAAGTCCTACTCTAGGCTAGGTAAGGGGTGATGTGGGTTAACAAAGAATAAAGGCTAAACGAGGCTCAACGGGGTTAAAACTTACAATAAATACGAAATATGGGAAGTAAGGCTATTTGGTTATGGTGGCAACTACACAACTTCATCTTGATATATGTTATGCAATTCAATGTCATGCTTTGAATGAAACGGATATAAGTTCTAGCATTTAGTTCTATCATGATACAATTGCATTCTAAGTAGTAACCAAGCAAGGAATAATGAGATCATGCAACAACTTTAGAAAACAAAGAATCACAGAAAATAACTCTCCAAAGAAGGTAATGGCTCGAGTCTCACAGGGTTGTAGCGTTTGTTTGAGTTCCTTCCTTCAAGCATGTTACAAAAACGAATTTTTCTTTTATGATTGCATGTGAAGTCATATATTATAACCATAACTAAGCATAAACCAAGAGTAAATCAAACTTTTCTCTATGTTTATAACTCTTTCTAACCGTCATGCAATTATAAACCAAATCCTTAACATTGTGTTGGAAGGTATCCTAAGACACAAACTCACAAAAACGACTCAAAACACTCTTTTTAGGCTTTTCAAAACAATTTTTCAAATTTTTATGTGCTTTTCGGAGTTATAAAACAACACACACTAAAATAGTTTTAAAACAGTGAGAAACAACATGTGAAGTGATAGGTGATAAAATCCAACGAATTTGCATCAAATATACTTAGTTACCCCCCCACACTTAAATCAAACATTGTCCTCAATGTTTTAAGCATAGATTCACACAAAGCATAAGTAAATACACAAAAAGCACTTAAACATACTAAACATGGCAAAATGTAATTAACAAAGAGAAGAGTTTAGGGACGCAAATCTGGTTATGGAGTGTAAATTCCATCTTCTCTTTGTTGATTGCAATGAGGCTTGATCTTGATGATCCACAGGCTTACTCTCGAACTGGTTTCCGCCCATCATTGATTTTCCTTTGTGCTACTGGGCTGGAGGATTCTTTTGGTCTTCCCCGAAGGTCTGAGCTTATCCCTTTTGTCTGTTTCTTTGTTCAATCTGTGCAGGAGTGGTCCCTTCTCTGGAAGTGTATCAACCGTTGAAGATGACTACTCGAGAGCAACGCTAGGTAAGCAATCAGGAATAGGTTCCAGGCAGTTGGCTCCAGATCGGAAGACTGACTCCAAGTGCCGGCTGATTGCTTCTTTCACTTTGCCATGCGAGTAAGAACAAGGACAAAGAAAAAGACAGGGAGAGAGCATGATATGAGATACTTTTGCTTTTGACCTTGATGATATGAGATACCTTTGCTTTTGAAGAAGCGGTGAAGGAATCAGCGCATGTATTTCCTCCTGGGTCATATGTACTCCAGGTATCTGGTATCATCTTTGGGGAAGAAGAAAATTTTGAGTAATTCAAAAGGCTTTGCTGGGAGTGCGCCCTCAGAGGTGAGAGAGAGTTGGGCATTTTTCTTCAGGTTTACCCTGCCATAAAAGACGAAGGTCGACATATATAGAGATAATATCAAGTGGTGGTACTTTTTACCTTCGTCGACAAACGTTTTGATCCCGCAAATCCGGCTTTTTGAAATAATGGCGCCTCTTCGATCTCTGAACACGCCTCTTCGATTTCTGAGCAGGCGCCCCTTCGATTTCTGAACGACGCCCCTTCGCTTTCTGAACGACACGTGGTAGTGCAGATGCGGCTCTTTTTGACAAAGCTGCACGCGTCTTCTGAAAAGCTGAGAAAGTGTCGCCGAACTTTGCGCTTGTCGGCTAAAGACGTGTAATTGAGATGATGGCCTCCACGTGTTATCAGCTTTGTCAGATATCTTTTGACAAAGCTGAACGCGTTTTCTGAAAAACCGCGAAAGCGTCGTCGAAATTTGCGGAGGAAAATCCGGATCTCTGAATCGGTGGACGCGTCGCCATGGCTTTTTATGGAGCTATCGATCACCCCAACAAATACACTCTGAAGAAATCCCATTCTTGAAAAATCGACTCCGGCCCTTTGAGAATTAACTCCAACCACCCCTTCTTTCTGAACACTTTTGAAAAATGGCAAACTCATCGAACCTTAGCTTGGAATTGAGCCTTAGCAGTGATACGGGCGCGCCGCGTCAAGGTAACGTATGGCGCCCTTCTTTCTTTTCTTCTAACGGTCCTCTCACAGGTGAAGACTCCGTGATGCAGGACGCCACAACAGCTACAATAGTAGCTAGGAACCTCCTCACTCCGAAAGATAGTAGGCTGCTGTCAGGACGGTCCGATGAGCTGGCCGTTCAAGAGTCCCTCGCACTTAGTGTTCAGTGTGCGAGTTCTGTGTCCAACATGGGCCAACGCCTGCTTGCCCGCTCCCGTCAGGTGGAATCATTGATGGCAGAGGTGGAAAGTCTCAAGCAGGAGATCCAGCAGCTGAAGTATGAGAATAGAAGTTTGCACGTGCTTGCAAACAACTATTCGACGGGCATGAAGAGGAAGCTTGATGAGCTGCAAGAGTCTGAAGGTCGGATTCACAGTGACCGTCAAAGGTTCTCGTCTTTCCTCCAGAGGCAACTTTTTCCTGGCTCATCCAGCGCTTGGCCAAGTATTGAGGCCTGGAATGCTCTATCTTCGATGCCTTCTGCTCCTATGCCTTCTGTTCCAACGCCTTCTGTTCCTACGCCTTCCGCTCCGATGCCTTCTGCTCCTACGCCTTCCGCTTCAAGAGTAAAGCCACGTAGTGGGGCCTCAAGCAAACACCCTTTGTGAAGCACCATCTTTCTTTGTTTAGCACTGCCTATCAATAAATCAAACATTTTCTCAATGTTACAATCATAGACTCACACAATTAATAAACAAACAAACAATAACAACTAAACAACCTAACAAGGCAGAAACGAAATAGCAACAAAGAAAAGAATATTTTTTTTTTTTTTTTTTTTTTTTTTTTTTTTTTAATTTTTATCAAATTTTCGGAGTTTTATACCAAGACACTATAAAACACACTAAAACACTCTAAAAACGCTTAAAACAGCAAGAAACCACATTCTAAGTGAAAGGTGAATAAATCCCACGAAATTCATGCAAATACAAATTGTTTACCCCCCCACACTTAAATCAAACCTTGTCCTCAATGTTTTAAGCAGAAAGTCACAACAGAGCAAGCAAATAAACAAATACGAGAAAGAAAGCAAAGTAAGGCAGTAAAGAAAAAGAAAGGAATAAAAATAAGTCTCTTAAAGGGGTTTTCCAAGTTCTTCTCTATTCGGATGCATGGGTTGCCTCCCAAGTAGCGCTTTCTTTTACGTCTTGCAGCCGGACGGTACCTCCGTTTAAGCTTGACTAGGTTCCACGGCATGGAGGGGTACCTCCTCCACGACATGCTCCTCAAACATCTCGTAATAGGGCTTCAATCGATGCCCATTCACTTTGAATTCTTGCTGCGTCCTTGAACTTTTGATTTGCACTGCACCATGAGGGAAAACATTAGTAACAACAAACGGGCCAATCCATTTAGAACGCAACTTACCAGGAAACAACCGTAGGCGAGAGTTGAAAAGTAACACTTTCTGCCCAACTGTGAAGGTCTTGGTTCGAATCATTTTATCATGGAATGCTTTGGTCTTGGTTTTGTACATCCGGGCATTCTCATAGGCTTCATTCCGAATCTCCTCAAGTTCATTCAATTGGAGCTTCCTATGAACTCCCGCTGCATCTATGTCCATGTTGAAAATCTTCACGGCCCAATGTGCCTTGTGCTCTAACTCTACGGGCAAATGACATGGCTTACCATAGACGAGCCGAAAAGGTGACATCCCAATGGGTGTTTTGTATGCCGTACGATATGCCCACAGTGCATCATCTAAACGTAAGCTCCAATCCCTCCTTGTTGGTCCAACGGTCTTCTCCAAAATTTGTTTGATTTCTCGGTTAGACACCTCGGCTTGGCCATTTGTTTGAGGATGGTAAGGTGTGGAGACCTTATGGTTGACATGGTACTTTCTTAGCAACGCCTCAATGGTCCGATTGCAAAAGTGAGACCCTCCATCACTTATGATTACTCTCGGCATTCCAAACCTAGCAAAAATGTTAGTTTTCACGAAATCTGCAACCACCTTAGAATCGTTAGTACGGGTGGCTTTTGCTTCCACCCATTTAGAAACATAATCAACGGCTAGCAAGATATAAGTGAAACCATAAGATGGAGGGAAAGGGCCCATGAAATCAATGCCCCAAACATCAAAAATTTCAACATTAAAGACAGGGGTTTGCGGCATTTGGTCCTTGATACCTATGTTACCCATTCTTTGGCAACGATCACAAGACATACAAAAGGTTCTAGCATCCCTAAATATAGTCGGCCAATAAAAACCACACTCTAGAACCTTGAGGGCAGTGCGTTGTGTGCCAAAATGACCACCACATGCATATGTGTGACAAAAGCTTAGAATTGAGTGAAATTCAGAATCATGCACACATCTACGTACAATTTGATCTGAGCAATACTTCCACAAATAAGGGTCATCCCAAACATAGAAACGTGCATCATTTTTAAGCTTATCACGTTGGTGCTTGTTTAGTTCATTTGGAATTTGTTTAGCCACCAAGTAATTCACTAAATCTGCATACCATGGTTCACTTACCTCAATGGATAGCAGCTGCTCATCGGGAAAAGTTTCAGGGATAGGCACGGCATGTTCATGCTCCTCGTGGATCATTCGGCTTAAATGGTCAGCCACTACATTCTCGCTTCCTTTCTTATCCCGGATTTCAATATCAAATTCTTGAAGAAGAAGAATCCAACGGATAAGCCTCGGCTTTGCTTCATTTTTCGTGAGCAAGTACCTCAAAGCTGCATGATCAGAATAAACGATTACTTTAGTACCAATTAAATATGAACGGAATTTATCTAAAGCAAAAACCACAGCTAGAAGTTCTTTTTCCGTCGTGGAGTAGTTCAATTGGGCATCATTGAGAGTCCGAGAGGCATAGTATATGACATGCGGCCGCTTGTCTCTTCTTTGTCCTAGAACAGCTCCTAATGCATAGTCGGATGCATCGCACATGAGCTCGAACGGAAGGCTCCAGTCTGGAGGTACAATAATGGGGGCCGAGACTAGCTTCTCCTTGAGTTGGTTAAATGCCGAATTACACTCTTCATCAAACTTGAATGGCACATCTTTTTGAAGCAATCGGCAAAGAGGGTTGGACATCTTGGAGAAGTCCTTGCTAAAACGCCTATAGAAACCTGCATGGCCAAGAAACGAACGTACCTCTCTAACCGAAGTAGGAGAGGGTAAGTGACGTACAAGGTCTATTTTTGATTTATCTACTTCAATTCCTTTTTCTGAAACAATATGTCCTAAAACTATACCTTGTTTCACCATAAAGTGACATTTCTCCCAATTCAAGACAAGGTTAGTTTCAACACATCGTTTCAAAATTAAGGTCAGATTATCCAAGCAATTATCAAATGAACTCCCAAATACACTGAAATCATCCATGAAAACCTCAATGATCTTTTCAACAAAATCGGAAAATATACTTACCATACACCTTTGGAAAGTGGCCGGTGCGTTGCATAAGCCAAATGGCATGCGACGATAAGCAAATGTTCCAAAGGGACATGTGAATGTGGTCTTCTCTTGATCATCCGGGGCTATCACAATTTGGTTATATCCAGAGTATCCATCAAGAAAACAGTAAAAAGCATGACCGGCTAACCTTTCGAGCATTTGGTCGATGAATGGCAAAGGAAAGTGATCTTTCCTAGTCATGGCATTTAGCTTCCGGTAATCGATACATACCCGCCATCCAGTCTGAATGCGTGTAGGCACGAGCTCATTCTCATCATTCTTGATAACAGTTACTCCGGACTTCTTGGGAACGACTTGAACTGGAGAGACCCAACGGCTATCGGAGATAGGGTAGATCACTCCGCAATCCAAAAGTTTGATTATTTCCTTCTTCACCACTTCCATCATCGGAGGGTTGAGACGGCGTTGAGCCTCTCGAGTTGGTTTAGCCCCCTCCTCAAGAAGTATACGGTGCATGCATGTGGTAGGGCTTATTCCTTTAATGTCGGCCAAAGTCCACCCTATGGCCGTTTTGTGCTCTCGCAGCACCCTCACAAGCTTCTCCTCCTCCATTGCCGTGAGACTTGATGAAATGATGACGGGCAATGTTTCGCCTTCTCCCAAAAACACATACTTCAAATGGTCCGGCAACGGCTTAAGTTCAAGCGATGGTGCCTGAACAACAGAAGGTAGCATCTTAGTGGAAACTGAATTTGAAAGTGAGAGTGGAACCTTACCATATTGTTGTGGCAATGACTCAAGGGCTGCCACAACCTCAATTATTTCTTCACTAGAACCCATTGCAAAGAATTCCTCCTCCTTGCCGTGGCCTTGCATTGGCCCAAATCCTTCATTTTTGCGCTCTATGGCCTTAGTGATGGTTGTTTCCAGGGCGTCCTCGTTCAATTCTTCAAGGTATACCTGCGCCAAAGAATCGATAACATCAATGGAAAAACAAGAATGGTCATCAACGGGATATCTCATAGTTTCAGAAATATTAAAATCAATCACTTCCCCATCGAATTCCATTGTCAAGGTGCCTTTGTATACATCAATCTTCGTTCGGGCCGTCTTCATGAATGGCCTACCAAGGAGAATCGGCAAAGATGTAGAATGGGCTGAATCCTCCATGTCTAGGACGTAGAAATCAGCCGGAAAAATTAAATGGTTCACCTGCACAAGCACATCCTCCAAAACTCCTTTTGGATACGCGTTAGAACGATCAGCCAATTGTATAATTACACCATCTTGTTTTAATTCACCCAAATTCATAGATGCATAAATAGAATAAGGCATGACATTTATGGATGCACCTAAATCAAGCATGGCATGTTCAAAACGATTATGTCCAATTACACAAGGAATCGTGAAACTACCGGGGTCTTTGCACTTGGTAGGCAGTTTACGTTGCAAAACAGCGGACACATTCTCGCTTACCTTCACTACCTCTTTGTTTGCCCTTCTTCTCTTTGTATTGCATAGGTCCTTGAGGAATTTAGCATACTTTGGAACCTGTTTGATTGCATCGAGAAGCGGTATGTTCACTTGCACTTTCCGGAATGTTTCAAGAATGTCCTTCTCGCTTTCTTCCTTTTTTTCTTGCATGAACCTGCGAGGAAAAGGTACATTGGGCAGATTAGGACGTGAAGTACATGAATTTGAACTTAAATTACCTGATTTGGCCGAGTTAGGGTGATCTGCCTCAGGTTGTGTCGTCTCTTCATCTACTTTCTGGGCAGATTTGGGATTGTTTGGCTCGGTCCCAACTTCTTTTCCACCCCTTAGGGTGATGGCCTTGGCGGATTCGAATCCTCCCTTTGGATTGACTGTGGTTGAGCTAGGAAGCTTTCCTTGCTCTCTAATCTGTCCAAGGAACTCAGAAATCTGCCCTATTTGTTTCTTCATATCCGTCATTTCCTTCTCGTTATTTGCTATCCGGTTGTTTTGATTTTGCAACCCCTGCGAAATAGAGGTTAGTAATTGCATAGCTTGATCACTTTCCAAGGACGTACCTGAATGAGATGATGTCGAAGGTTGTTGGGGTTGTTGGGGTTGTTGGGGTGCATACGGCTTGGAATAAAAACCAGGGGGGTTTGGCCTAAATCCTCCTTGTTGGGCAGCTTGTTGTGGCTCCCTCCATTTGAAGTTTGGATGGTCCCTCCATCCGGCATTGTAAGTGTTCGAGTATGGGTTGTTTTGATTTTGTCCTTGGAAACCAATTGCATTGGCAGATTCCCACCCACCATTCTCGATTAGTTGAGGGCACTTGTCGGATGGATGCCCTTGAATTGAGCACACGCCACAAACTTGGTGTTCTTGTGCTTTTGGACCAATCACAACCTGAGAAACAAGAGAAGTAAGATTAGCAAGTTGTGATTGAATTTCAGAAATAGCACTCACCTCATTTACACTTTGTTGTCGTGGGGCTTCCCTTTGACCCACTCCTTCATATTGTTGAGCGTTGAGCGCTCGGTTGGCTATGAGAATCTTGGCATCCCTTGGTGTTTTGTCCACCAATGCTCCTCCCGCTGATGCATCAAGCATTTGACGTTCGATAGGAAGGAGGCCCTCATAGAAATATTGAAGGAGAAGTTCCTCCTTCATTTGATGTTGAGGACATGAAGCTACAAGGCCCTTGAAGCGCTCATAATAAGCCGGGAATGTCTCGCCATGATTCTGTTGAATACCACTAATTTTCTTCCGTAGGAGAATCACTCTCGAAGTAGGGAAGAATTTCTCCAAGAAAGCACGCTTCATACTCTCCCACGAAGTCACAGTTCCCGGGGCTAGTTCGTAGAGCCAATCTTTGGCCTTGTCCATAAGTGAAAATGGAAAGGCCTTCATCTTCAATATACTCCCATCCACATTGACGGGGGTCATGCTCGAACAAACCACCTCGAACTCCTTCAAGTGTTTGTTGGGGTCTTCCATAGACAAGCCATGGAACTTCGGAATATGGTGTAACAAACTGGATTTGAGTTCAAATTCCTCAGTCTTCCCCTCTGCAGCCGTGGGGTATTGGATACAAAGAGGCAATGCATTATCCAAACCCGAGGCCGAAAGCTCCTTGATGGTTCTATTATCTGCTGCCATGGCTTGTTCTTCTTCAAAAATCTGATCCGTGGGCTTTTCTTCTACACCTACTTCGTCTTCTTCAAGCCCAGGTTGTGGTGGAGGTTGTGGTGGCTCTTGTTGACTCCTCGTTCTCCTCAAAGTGCGTTCAAAATCACCGTCAAAGTCGGAGATGTTCTCTATAATAGGCCGAGAGCTACGAGTCATACACAGTACCTAAAAAAAAACAAGGAAACAAACAAACTAAGAATTTGAAATAAGAATGCACGAAAAACAAAATATAAAAATAAAGACAAAGGATTAGCAAAGTTGCTAATCCCCGGCAACGGCGCCAAAATTTGGTGCGAGATTTACTTGACACTCAAATTAAACCCTCGTTTGACAATTGTAGTAGAATGGATAAGTGAGGGATCGTTCTAGACCGGGGATTAGGAGGGCTTGCTAAAACCTTCTAAATTGACTTAAAAACATAAAAACTAAATTAAAATACTCTTAACAAGACTACTAGGACTCAGAATGGCTTTGAAAAACTCAAATTGTCTAAAACAATCAAATTGACTCAAATAGAAGCTAGAACTTGATTTAGACGAATTTGCAAGTGTTTATGACTCCAAAAGCTTAAAGAGACAAAAATAAAACAAATACGAATGATTAAGACTTAACAAAATAGGGGGGGAAATTGTGGTTGGACGATATTAAATTAAATGGACAGAATATAATTAAAGGCAAAATGTAAATATGAATGTGATAAAAATATGGATGATGGAATAGCCAAGGGGTTCTTCTCCACACATGTTACACTTGCAAAACAAAATTGATTCTCAGTTGGTCTTTCGATAAGTTGTGAAACTCAATGCTCCAAGTTAATTAGATCCACTTAGATTAACTTTCAGATTTCCCTAAATTCGTTGGATTGAATGGAATACGCATTACAACCAAATTATTCTTAATCAAAGTCCCTAACTATGGAATACGCATGATAGAGACATTCAACAAAGATCATTAAGTTCAACGGAAATCATAAACATCGACGAGGCATTCGTTACTATGGAATACGCATGAAACTTATGCCAAGAATTCATTTAACGCGATTGTTTATAAGCAACCTCCACTACTTGTGAATATAAGTTCATAGCGATTAGGTGAAATTCACTTATATTCTAGCGTCATATTTATGCATGAAAATTAAGCTTGCAATCTCAATGAACATACATAAATAAGTTATCAATCAAACAGTTAAACGAATTGAATCCACAACTTATGAAATTCCAACCAAACGTAATCAATTCAAAATGCAAATATAAACATAGTTTCGAATCACCCCCTAGCTAAAGGGGGTTTAGTTCCTCATAACTTTGAAATCAAAGAAACACCTAAACATTCCAACAACTCAAACGTGAATTGTATGAACGTTTAGGCACTCTTCTCTTCCCTTCTCATACGTACAAAACAAAGAGAATTAAATTTAAACTTTGAAATCAAAGAAACACCTAAACATTCCAACAACTCAAACTTGAATTGTATGAACGTTTAAGCACTCTTTTCTTCCTCGTTGTTGTAGCACAAGGTCTAAGGTGAGCTTTGGGGATTATGTGAAGTGTTTTGGAGGGATGGGAAGTGGTTGGATAGTGGCTGCAATGAAGGAGAAAAACTGCACAGAAAATGGAAGTGTTTGTAACTGAAAATGTGTATGGAAGAGTGAATGAATTTTGAGGAGTGTTGGATGCTTATTTATAGGTGAAATGGGGGAACAAAAGAGGGAATATTGCAGCTAGGAGGGGATGAATGATTATGGGTGCATGTGTTTGGAATAATGAAGGGGGAATGTATGTAATAAAACAACTAGGAAAAGTTATGGAAAGTTGGAAATGGGAGTGGGAACTCACGGCATTGTTGGGTTGTTTATGGGAGAATAAATGTATGATAATGGCTAAATAATTAAAGGGAATGAATGGGAGTGACACTAGGTTGGTTATGCATGTGAATGCAAGGAGGAAAGCTGAAAATGCAAGGGAAGCTCACGGCACAATGTTGTTTTGCTTCTTGAAATGCATGTGAATGCATTTGAGTGTAATATGAAAAGAATGACTAATTAATGTATGTAGGGTTGATATGCATGTGAATTAGGTTGGAAAGAGGTGGAAGTGGAATGTTATGCAATGATAATGTCTTGTAAAGATGCTAATAAATAATGCATGTAGGGTTAGCTAGGTTGGCTTTGTTTGGGTGCATGTATGTTAATGGTGGTTTTGCATGTGAATTGATGGATTGTTTTTGATGGAATGGATGGTTCTTTGCATGGCTATAAGGGATAGAATAAGAGAGAATGGGCTAGGCCCTTTGTTTTATGTCCAAAGTGAAAATAAGGCCTTCAAATTCGTCCAAACTTTGGCTCCATGGATAAGCTATCCAATCCATGCCCAAAAATGCTCCAAATGGCCTCAAAATGCACTTTCTTGCTCCCTAAGCCCTTAGAACCTGAAAACACACAAAAGAAGCATAAAGAACTAAAATAACTAAAGAAACATAACGTAAATGTACGAGAACAAGCCATTTAAGTCGCATGAATATGCTCCTATCAGTGGCTGGCCTCTATGTAGAAAAATGACAGAATATGTTTCACCCAAATTCAATTAGAAAACCCCTTAATGTGAAACCAAGCTATAATGTTGATTTTACACTTCATTTCATGTGAGTGGCAAACTTGTAATTAATACAAGTTTGCTACCCCTCACCCTTATGGCCATATGTTGTTATTGGGCTTAATTGCCCATTTTGTTTTAGTTGTCATACAACTTAAACATAATGGGCCTTGTGGACCAAAACGTTTTTGTGCCCCGAAGCCCAAAACTAACTTAAACGCCCAATACGAACGTTTCGTATAATTAATTAACTATTTAATTAATCTTGACCATTCTTCAATTAAACCATTTAATTGCTTATCCATTTCATATAATTTCTTCACTTATATCCTTACTCGGTGTACGATCCATTAGGTTCCAATTAGCGAGGTAGTGGGCGATGTTACTCTTAACGATCGATTGTGAATTGAAACCACATTTCAATTCTCCCTTAAAATTAGTGTTTGCTAATCTTTAGGGCTTCCACAAACCATGGGTGACGCCTAGCAGCATGTCATGGTTACCCAAGCTAAGTAGAAGTGGTTGGAGAACCTATCCAGTTACAACTACAATGCAATACGGTCCTTCTCTAATACAATACTCTTAATTACATTGTTTAAGTGATAGTTTGTTTCATGTCTACTATCCAATGTGATATTTCTCTATATGATTCAATTGAATAAGATTTGGAAAAACCTTCCTTAGTCATATTCATATGCTTTGGCCAAAGACTCTCGAATCATATCTTAGAGTATTCTCCTTCCACTATGGAAGGTTAGAGATCCCTTGTTGTGCATTCATATGCCTACATGACTAGATAGCTTGACCCCAACAATGCCGTGGACACTCCAATGGAATGCCGTTGACATAATCAAAGATCAAGGACCTAACCATTAGACATCAATGATGCCTCAGGTCAAAGGACTACTTTGCATATTGCAACTATTGAGTTCTCACATGACATGTATGTTCGAACTCTCGTTTGATCGTAGTTCAGTGTACTCGATTACTCTTTCGAGCACCTATGTGTTTGCCTTAGTGTCCAACACCAAATGACTTGAGACTAGTTCATACTCACGCTTGAGTCGACATAACACATACTAACCTTAGCGGATTGTCAATGCCCAATTGGCAATCCTATGGCTAGGAACGTTTTAGGAATGAACATAAGAGAAAGGTCTCGTTAATTTAACTAACTTAAATCACTTGTCTCTTAGATCAATTACATTCCTTGGATTCCCTTATTGCTTAAACACAAGATACTATAAATAGTGATTAACAATAAGCTTTGCCCTTTATTAAACATATAAAAGTTTAACACAATAAGTATTCCAAAAAGCTATTACATCAAATGAGTGGCTTTGTGGGCATACTTCCAACAATCTCCCACTTGCACTCAAAGCCATCTTCCCATGTATCTAATACCCATCTTTTCCATATGACGGTCAAGTTGGATTTGAGACATTGGCTTCGTTAGTGGATCTGCTACGTTATCGGCTGAAGCAACTTTGAGGATGTTAACTTTCCCCTCGGCAGCATATCTTCTAATGATATTAAAGCGCCTATCAAAATGCTTGTTCTTTTGATGTGCCCTGGGTTCCTTGGCTTGAGCTATCGCCCCACTATTATCACAGTACAAAGTTACTGGTGATGTAATGGTTAGAACCACTCCAAGTTCATTGATGAACTTCTTCATCCAGAACGCTTCTTTGCCGGCTTCAGCTGCAGCGACATATTCAGCCTCTGTCGTGGAATCAGCAATTACACTTTGTTTCTTGCTTTTCCAGCTGACAGCCCCACCATTCAGAGTGAATACATATCCGGAGTTGGAACTTCTATCATCGACGTCAGATTGGAAATCTGCGTCTGTATAGCCTTCCACTCGCAACTCTGTCGCTCCTCCATAAACGAGGAACATGTCCTTAGTTCTTCTTAAGTACTTAAGGACCGTCTTGACAGCTGCCCAGTGTTCTGATCCTGGGTTAGATTGATATCGACTAGTAATGCTCACAGCATATGCGATATCAGGCCTTGTGCATATCATGGCATACATAAGACTTCCTATGGCGGAAGCATAAGGAATCATATTCATATGCCGTATCTCTTCAGGAGTCTTAGGTCCCATGGACTTAGAAAGATGAATTCCATGTCCTACAGGAAGAATACCTTTCTTAGATTGCTCCATCTGGAACCTACTTAGCACCTTATCAATGTACATAGATTGGGATAATCCAATTAATTTTCTGGATCTATCACGATAGAGCTTTATCCCAAGTACATAAGATGCATCTCCTAAATCTTTCATGTGGAAGGTTTTGGACAACCACACTTTTACAGAAGAAAGTACTGCAGTGTCATTCCCGAATAGCAATATGTCATCTACATATAACACTAGGAATACAACTGCTTCCCCAACGACTTTTTGATAAACACAATTGTCGTCTTCGTTTTGAGTAAAACCAAACGATTTGATTTCAGTATCAAAACGAATGTTCCAGCTCCTGGAGGCTTGCTTAAGTCCATAAATGGACCTTTGAAGCTTGCATACCTTAGTCTTTTCAGACTTGGACACGAAACCTTCGGGTTGAGCCATATAAAGCTCTTCCTCTAGGTAGCCGTTCAGAAAGGCTGTCTTCACGTCCATTTGCCAGATTTCATAATCATGGTACGCAGCTATAGCAAGCAAAATCCGAATGGACTTAATCATGGCTACAGGAGAGAAAGTTTCTTCATAGTCAATCCCTTCTCGTTGCCTGTAACCTTTGGCTACTAGTCTAGCCTTATAAGTCTCCACGTTCCCATCAACGCCTATTTTCCTCTTGAAGATCCATTTGTTTCCAACAGGTACTATACCTTCTGGAGGGTCTACAAGAGTCCAGACTTGATTTTGATACATGGAATCCATCTCGGATTTCATGGCCTCTTGCCATCTCTTTGAGTCAATGTCGGACATTGCCTCAATGTAGTCTCTAGGGTCTTCCTTTGTGTCATTGTCACCTAGAAGGTACAATTCCCCAAAGTCTTTGTCTAAGCCATACCTCCTAGGTGGCTTATTAACCCGTTCAGATCTACGTGGAGGTAGGGGTTCAGGAACAGGGTTGTCAACTTGTCGAGTGCTTGTTTGTGGTTCATCATTAATCTCATTAATTTCCTTCAATTCTATCTTGCTAGTTCCTTTAAGAACTAATTCATCCTCCATGAATATAGCAGTTCTGGCGACAAAGACTTTCTGGTCGTCAGGGTGATAGAATTCGTATCCATAGGTTTGTTTAGGATACCCCACAAAATAGCATTTAACGGATCTCGCTTCAAGCTTTCCAGCATCTTGTTTCTTAACGTATGCTGGACAACCCCAAATCTTAAGATGTTTAAGACTTGGCTTCTTTCCATACCATATCTCATATGGTGTTTGTGGAACAGATTTAGAAGGCACTGCATTCAGCAAATAAGCTGTTGTGTGTAGTGCATATCCCCAGAATGATATTGGTAGATCAGCGGAACTCATCATAGAACGAACCATGTTCATCAAGGTTCGGTTTCTCCTCTCAGAAACTCCGTTATGTTGAGGAGTTCCTGGTGGAGTCCACTGTGATACAATTCCACACTCTTTGAGATAATCTAGGAACTCATTACTCAGATATTCACCCCCTCGATCCGATCTTAGGGTCTTTATCTGTTTCCCAGTTTGCTTCTCAACTTCATTCTTGAATTCTTTGAACCTTTCAAAGGATTCTGACTTGTACTTCATAAGATACAAATAGCCAAACCGAGAGTGATCATCGGTGAATGTGATATAGTAGGAGAAGTCTCCTCTCGACGTAGTAGACATAGGTCCACATACGTCAGTGTGGATTAACCCTAGAATTTCAGTGGCACGCTCTCCTTTCCCAGTGAATGGAGATTTGGTCATCTTCCCCAGTAGACAAGGTTCACAAGTTCCCATGAGGTCATTACCTAATGGGCTAAGATATCCATCTTTCGACATCTTGCGAATCTTATCCTGGTTTACATGTCCAAGTTTAAGATGCCAAAGTCTAACTTGGTTAACTTCTTCTCTAGCCCTTTTGGGTTTTGAGGTATTCCCGCTTTCAATACAGTGCATCCCACTATTCGTCTCTTGGTGAAAAAGTCCCTCTATCATATTACCATGAGAGATAATACGACCGTTCAAGTATAAAGTGCAACTCATTTTGTCAAACAATACTGAGTGCCCATCTCGTAAAAGCTTAGAGATAGAAATCAAATTCTTTATACATGAAGGAAAATATAAACAATTTTTAAGTTCCAGGACTTCCCCAGAGGGTAGGTTAAGCATGTAGGTGCTTATTGCTTTTGCAGAGATTTTAGCGCCGTTCCCAACTCGCACAACCATCTCCCCATTGCGTAGTGTCTTGCTCCCTACTAGTCCCTGCATCGTATTACAGATATGTTGACTAGCGCCTGAATCAAATATCCAGGAATTGGAGCTCACTGTAAAAGCACTTTCTATGACCGAAATAGTCTCTTCAAAAGTTCGTGTCATAAGGCTCGCAATGCGCACCCTGTATTTCTTCTTCCAACGTTCATCCTTTCCACAATGAAAGCATGTTCCTTTGGATTTCTTTGCCTTCTTCTTAAGTAACCTTTTCCTTGTTTTTGCATTCTCACTCCCACTGTCCTTTTTGAAACATTTTTCAAATTTACAGCACATGTCAATCATCTCGTTAAAAGTATGATCAAATCTATTCACTTTATAGTTTACAATAAACTTAGTGAAATCATCCGAGAGATATGCAAGGAAAAAGTCTTGGGCCATTTTGTCAAGTATAATGGTGGGTAGTATTTTAGGCATGTCGTTAACTACATAACATAACAGAAATCGTATTAGATTGTTGATTAACTACTTGATTGGGTCTTGAATCAAATAGTATCACCCACTATTTTTGGCAAATTCCATATCCCTCAATAGAATCCGAGAGTTATGTTGAACTCTTAGCGGGGTATGGGAGACTCACCATTACCAAGCCCACCTCATAATTATATCATGTTGGTTAGCAAAAATAATGATGAGAGAATAACACTTTAGTCATTTACAACTCTTGTAATTACCCATCTAGTTTGGCCTCTAGAGAATGAATGCCTCAGAATTATATCATGTTGGCACCATTGCACTTAGTTAAGTTATTCCCACCATGCTTAGTTTATGTAGAGGTTCAAGCACAACCTCAGAATTATATCATGTTGGTCATACTCGTTGTCTACACTCACCTCATCATATGTTTATGGACTCCTCCTGGATGTAAGCCCATACTTTGTACTTCCCCATTATAGGGTGAAGCCGGTGCATGAGTCACAAACGATTGGAGCCCACCACGGTGGAAGGCCTACGAAGAAATGTTCAAAACATCTCTCGTTTATCAACTTAATATTCGTTTGTTGAGGGAGTAGTTTTGGGCTACATCAAAAAAATTTTAATCATATTAAAAGAACATGGCCCTATCATAACTATTGGTCCAAGTTAATATGATTTAGTAGCATATAATACTCCCACTGTTTCGTTGAAACAAGCGAGACTATATGGAACTACTAACGAACGCATTGCATCCTCATATGGACTATATAGTCATATTAGGTTTTAGGATGATTATGAACCGTTTGATTTGATCCAACACGAGCCTTGTGTTGGACCTTGGGTTTAAGGTAGATAGTTGTTGATTTTAGTTACGCGTTTAATCCAATTAAACCGTTATTTCCTATTGGGCGTTGGACCCAACTATTCCAATTTGCATACATATAAACAAAGAGGAATACATGAAATAATAAGAAGGGCTTATGCCCTTTTACAAAACAAATAATGGGCTTATGCCCTTTTACAAAACAAATAATGGGCTTATGCCCTTTACAACAACTTGAATTAATCAAATTACATTCAAATCTACTTGCTTAAAACCCAATCATTTATAATGTAAATCGGCCAATCACATAGCTCAATTATCGAGGCCTTTGGTTCATAATCACCATTTTCTTAATTAACTAAATTAACTAAGAAAACAACTTTAAACAATTGGTTTTTGGATCCATAGAATTGATTTAAATGGAACTAAATATAATGAAAATCCAATTCTCATTAAAGAGACAAAACAATTTTTGTTCTCATTTTATTTGGGCCATTTTGCAAAAACACAAACTTTTGAGCCAAAATACAAATACACAAAAGTATCAAAACTTTATTTAATTGCACAAATGCACCCCACTAGAGGGGTGGCCGGCCAAGGATAGTTGTTATAGAGATTTTTGATAAAAAGAATTTTGTAAGTGGATTTTGGTGGGTGAGATTAAAGATGGTGGGGATGGTTTGAAAAGAAAATATATCTTTGATATAATTAAAACCATTTAATCATTTCTTACCAACAATCATCATCCATCAACTAATATTCAAAAATATATTTTTGACATAATTAAAGCCATTTAATCATTTCTCACCAATAATCATCACCCATCAACTAATAATCAAAACTTTATGTAAAACATAAAACTTTTGAATCAAAACTTCAAAACTTTTGAATCAAAACTTCAAAACTTTTTGTTCTTGATAAGAACTTCAAGAAATATGAAGAACATACATGAAAACTCATAATAGCTCCATGGATGTTTTCTTTCACCAAAAACTCAAATTTTCACAACTCAAAAGAGGGTTAATATCCTAGGGTACTTAGGGGTTCCAAAAAGCACTTTAAAACCATTTTAACAAGCCTAACATGAACCCAAAAAATCACCCTTTGGATTTGGCCGAAAATCCCAAAACACTTGGCACCAACTTTTAGTTCCATTATTCATGCTTTAATGAAATACATCTACAACATTTGAGATGCTAAATTTTCAAGTAAAATTTATATTCAAAGCAAGAACAAAGCTTGTAACATTTACAACACTTAAATCACAAAATATGAAAAATCACAAAACCCAAAAGGATCCACCATAAACTAGGCCTAGGCTCTTGATACCATTTGAAGGAAAAATTTTGTCCTAGCTAAGAACATGTAAGAACATTTGAATACATAGGCATACTAATGACACTTTAAAGTAGGCATGCATTCAAAAACAATTCATAAAACCCATGACTTTCAAAGCCTAGTATATGGTGAACCATAAGACTCTTTAACAATATTAAAGAGAATAAGAATTTAGAGATTCTTTACCCTTGAAGCTCATCCTTGATTACACAAGGGATTCACCCAAGTGGAGGGCCTTCAAGTCACCTCCTTGCTCCTTGGATCTTCCTTGTGATTTTCTCCCTTTTAGTGCTCCTTTTCTTCTTTGAGGATTTGAGGATTTGTTCTCCAAAACACCAAAAGTTTGGTGTCTCTAAGTCTCCACACCAAAGATGTTGTGTGAAGATGAAAATGGATGACTTAGGGAAGAAAGATTGCTAGATCTTCCTCACCTAAGGTGGCTGGCCTCTATGTAGAAAAATGACAGAATATGTTTCACCCAAATTCAATTAGAAAACCCCTTAATGTGAAACCAAGCTATAATGTTGATTTTACACTTCATTTCATGTGAGTGGCAAACTTGTAATTAATACAAGTTTGCTACCCCTCACCCTTATGGCCATATGTTGTTATTGGGCTTAATTGCCCATTTTGTTTTAGTTGTCATACAACTTAAACATAATGGGCCTTGTGGACCAAAACGTTTTTGTGCCCCGAAGCCCAAAACTAACTTAAACGCCCAATACGAACGTTTCGTATAATTAATTAACTATTTAATTAATCTTGACCATTCTTCAATTAAACCATTTAATTGCTTATCCATTTCATATAATTTCTTCACTTATATCCTTACTCGGTGTACGATCCATTAGGTTCCAATTAGCGAGGTAGTGGGCGATGTTACTCTTAACGATCGATTGTGAATTGAAACCACATTTCAATTCTCCCTTAAAATTAGTGTTTGCTAATCTTTAGGGCTTCCACAAACCATGGGTGACGCCTAGCAGCATGTCATGGTTACCCAAGCTAAGTAGAAGTGGTTGGAGAACCTATCCAGTTACAACTACAATGCAATACGGTCCTTCTCTAATACAATACTCTTAATTACATTGTTTAAGTGATAGTTTGTTTCATGTCTACTATCCAATGTGATATTTCTCTATATGATTCAATTGAATAAGATTTGGAACAACCTTCCTTAGTCATATTCATATGCTTTGGCCAAAGACTCTCGAATCATATCTTAGAGTATTCTCCTTCCACTACGGAAGGTTAGAGATCCCTTGTTGTGCATTCATATGCCTACATGACTAGATAGCTTGACCCCAACAATGCCGTGGACACTCCAATGGAATGCCGTTGACATAATCAAAGATCAAGGACCTAACCATTAGACATCAATGATGCCTCAGGTCAAAGGACTACTTTGCATATTGCAACTATTGAGTTCTCACATGACATGTATGTTCGAACTCTCGTTTGATCGTAGTTCAGTGTACTCGATTACTCTTTCGAGCACCTATGTGTTTGCCTTAGTGTCCAACACCAAATGACTTGAGACTAGTTCATACTCACGCTTGAGTCGACATAACACATACTAACCTTAGCGGATTGTCAATGCCCAATTGGCAATCCTATGGCTAGGAACGTTTTAGGAATGAACATAAGAGAAAGGTCTCGTTAATTTAACTAACTTAAATCACTTGTCTCTTAGATCAATTACATTCCTTGGATTCCCTTATTGCTTAAACACAAGATACTATAAATAGTGATTAACAATAAGCTTTGCCCTTTATTAAACATATAAAAGTTTAACACAATAAGTATTCCAAAAAGCTATTACATCAAATGAGTGGCTTTGTGGGCATACTTCCAACAGGAATGGCCTAAGCACACTAAATGACATTCTCGCAACCTTCCCCTTGTAACCACATTTCCTCAAACCAAAACCTCCTTCATCTCCTAACCCACACCACCAAAGAACTCCAAATCTCCACCAACACAGGTAAATGATCAGACTTGGACGAATTCAAGTGACACACCCGAGACAAGGGAAACTGAGCCAACCATGAATTATTGGCCAACGCATGATCCAATCTGCACCTTACCTTATCCTCCCTATTATCCATCCAAGTAAAATCACATCTAACATAACCTAAGTCAACAAACTGATAGTTTTGGATTGCCGCTCGAAACCCATCCATCTGACTCTCCCTTCTCACATTGCCACCAAGTTGCTCCTGGACATTTAGAATTTCTTTAAAATTCCCAAGGCAAAGCTAAGGTAAATACCCTTGTTGCCTAAGAGAAGATAACAAAAACCATGATAAATGTTGATTCACCGTCGTCGGATGACCAAAAAACCCGATCAACCTCCACCAATGCTCAATCCTGACCTCTATACACACCATGTCAATATGATTTAGAGATGACAATCGAATCTTTAACTCCACATCATCAGCCCATAACAAAAATAAACCACCAGACATGCCATTGCTCAGAACAACAAAACTATATGTAAACCCCAAGATCATAATTTTTGCCTCCATAACCTTCACACTACACTTGGTTTCATATAGAAAAACTAAGCGGTGACGTTGGTGTTGGATGATTTCTATCAAAGCTTTAACTGCACAAGAGTCCCCAAGTCCTCGACAGTTCCAACTCAACGCATTCATTATGAACAGTGGACATGCTCGCCGTCGAAGAAAGTGTTGGTTTTCTGTTACCAGACTCCAGATGCTATTCCTCTCTGCACCCTGACCTCTCTTTCTTCCTGCACCTGATCTCGAAATTTGTTCACAGGTACCTCATAGATAAATGAGTTTAGGCTAAAATGACTAGACCCCAATGTAGACATAGGCCCACAAACCAAATCAGATAGCCCATCCATAATAGGAAACGAACCCCTTAACAATAACTGTGGCCCACAACCCAAGCCCAAAGCCCCATCCTTACTCAAAGTCCCCCTACCAGTCATCCCACACTTCCTCATCACTACATCATTAGGTTCCCCGCCAAAATCACTAATTGAATTTGAACATAATAGAGCCCTTCGCCCCGACATTATCATTGTCTCCTGATTCGTTTCGTCAACGATATCAAGAAATCCTCCTCAATATCTTCCCTTAGCAAAATTTGTGTGGACCGGTCAACTCCCAAATCCAGCCTGCTAACCATTCCCCCACCCATAACTGTTGTCATTCCCCACAAGTTCTACCTTATCCACCAACGTGAATATCGGCACCTGCACCCGCCATTCACTACCCCTCAATCCTTCCATCCCTCCTACCTTACCCTCTACCACCCATCCCTAACACATCTTGCCCTGCCCTCAACCACCGCCATACGATGACAGAATTTCATCAATATGACCACCTGAGTAATGTGAGCAGTGCACTCCTTTGTGATCTAATCTGTCACACAAGTAACAACACGCCGGTAGACACTCATGCTAGAGATGAACCCCAGTTAACCCACCCTCTTTAGATTCTGGTAATTGAACTAGTATCCCCTCTGCAACAGCTGGAAAACATCAATGGCCACCTTAATCCGCATAAACTCACTCAGGCATGCACCATCATTATCGCAATCCGCTGCCTCTATTCTCCCTAAAACAGCCCCTAATTCCTTCCCCATACGTAAAGGTCGGAAGAAGCCCATGTACTTATATACCCAACACTTGTACCCGTAGGGGAACCGCCACGGGCACCTCTAAACCCTTCACCTCCAAACACATTGCACTTATCGAAAAACCACGCAAAACACATTGCACTTCAACCTCCTTATTAAAACAGAACAAAATTCGATTATCCTCGATTGACATAGCCTCCACATTAGCCTTGGGATGCCATAGATCCTTGAACATCCCCATCACCACACTGGCCCGAGGAACCTTTCTTGACAAAACTTTGCCAACCAAAAAGAACGTGGAGCAATGGAGACGCTCCGTCGCCATATCGCTAATCTCTATTTCCACCCCCTCTTAATCGTCCAGATAACTTCGACCAAAACAACCATAGGAAACTCTCCATGATGTGGAAGAGCAAACCCAGCAACCATCAAACCACGCGTCTGACCCTAACTCGCGCACCCTCTCACCCGAAAAGACTTTACAATAAAGTTTTATGTGATAATCTTAATATTACGCGCGTCTTGTGGTGTTAACAATCATGTGAAATGTCTTTTTAATTTATCTAATGTGTTTGCATGCAAGATGTTTTTCAGATGCCATATTGGGGATGTATACTCAAATATAAGCATATGAGGACATACTAAAATTTAATTAGGGAAAACAAAGGGCTTAAGCAGGTATATCAAGAAAATAAAAGGCTTAAGAAAATATACTCTCAGGGTGTGTTTGTTTGGCTTCTTTAGCTCTCACTAGATTAGACTGGATTAAAGGTTAAGGTAGTCCAGTGTTTGTTTCTCACCATGACTAACTTTAATGGGATAAAGTCTCACTCACCTAGACTAACGAGCTCACTAAACAGTCTTAACGAAACCCCCCAAGAACCATGGGATTGCTAAGACCGTTCCCTTATTTCCTCTCAACTGCACCATCTCCAACGATGACTCATTGTCGTCTCCGACCTCTCGACTGCATCCTTTTGGCTACAAATTTGAATTCGCGATGTTCACCAAGCGGCTGCAATCGATCACTGCCAATCTGGTGTTATTTTTTTTTTTCAAATTTTTCCAGTTTAGCTTCTTAAGCAGATCGTACTTTGCCTTTTTTTTATTTTTTTTATTTTTTTTTATTAAAAGTCCATTTCTTTTTTGTTGGGTTGGATTAAATTCTGATGTTTTCTGGGGTTTGAATGGGGTCGAAGTTGCAGAGTCTACCTATAATTCGAGAAGAAGAAGAGGGATATGCCCTTTTTTTATTCATATATTAATTTTGATAATAATAAATTAAAATATAATAATAATTTATTGTTAGTCCACCTTCTAAGTCCCACACTACACCAAACACTTCATTAAGTTAGTCCAACTTAGTCTAGTCTAAGCTAGTCCAACTTAGTCCCTGAAGCTAGTTTAGTCCAAGATAGTCCGATGCAACAAACGCACCCTCATGGATTACAACGAAAGGTATATTCTAAGCACTAATTAAATTTAAGATAGCATCAACTAACGTTTAATGTTTACAGTACAACGATGCTTGTGGTGAATATTATATGTACTAATATCATATTTTGGGGTTATCTTAAATAGATATGCAGGTTGACTTTGGATTTGAACATGATCTTTGAAAAAAGATATTTATTTGAGGCTTACCAACATCTTTGTTATATCCCATTTTGTATGGAGGAGACCAACTTTGTTTGAGTCCATTATTGTGATATCCTTATATGGAAGAGACCATTAATTGTGTTTGGTTTCAGATACCACACTATTTGTGGAAAAGACCAATGTGTTTGGTTTGAGATATCACACTATTTGTGAAAGAAAGCAATTGGTTCATCGTGTGTGACATCATACCTATAAGAGCTCAAGCTAAATGACTTATGAATATATATATTTGATATAATTATTTTGAGATCAGAATTGGAGCTAGCATATCCTCTGACAAATCCACAATGCTAAATGCTAGTGATGATTATTACATTGAGGTGGATGAGACTTATGCCTATAGCATCGATCAAGAGTGATAGTCACCCAACCTATGGGAACGGGGATCCCAGGAAGTAGGTTCATATAGGTAAAAACAAGTCACTTGTTGATCGGACGTGCACTATCAAATATATAATGTTGTGAGTTTATCCCTATGGTGTAGATAATGCCTGGAGCATCCAAGATTGAACTTATGCTCTTAATGAATACCATAGCCTATATATGGTGGTGTGCTTGACTGCAATGCACACTTGATGGATTCACCTATTAGTGTGGGAGTGGGGCCATTTCTGATGAGAGCTTAGGCAGGTTCTCTAGAGCACTCATGAATATCCGGGTGGGCGTATGGCTTATTCGCGTCAACCTGCTTGAACAAGCTCGATTCTAAGGATTCAATGTGGATGGTTAGTCCTATGATTCACACAAGGAAATCTTGGTTCATAGAAAATTTAATTTTCACCAAAAATCTGTGAGTTATGGCTAGCTTGTCCTAAAGTTGGTTCATAGTCCAAAAGACACCAATTCTGATGCGTTGGATTGTCACTTACCTTTGGTACTACATTGTTCTCATTAAGCTTTTGCTACTCAAATTCCCTTCTGGTGATTCAAATTGTATTTTAAAATGTGTGGGGGGTTGTTGGAAATTTTTATTGGGTATTTCAAAATACAACTCCTCATTGATCATATAATATCATTCTTAATGATTTCTTTTAATCTTAATTTCGGTTTTATATTGCAAACAAAACTAACTCATTAAAGTGATTCATAATTTTGGCATTTGATTGTGCGATAATGTTGTTTAAATTACATTTTTCACCTTGAATATGTCATCTTGATTAACCCATTAATTGGGCCATTATAGGGTCTAACGTTTTTTATACCGTCCTTAATCTACCAATGACCATTTTGTAACTTTTCCATGTCCTATATAAACACCCTTCACTCCGTGAGATAACATGGACAAAAATATATGAATAACAATTGCTTATGTGTATCTGTATTATATTTTTCTTTCACTACCCCTTCTTGATATTGATCTTCAAAACTCACTTCTTTCTTAATCCATCGTTTTTCAAGTGTTATATTCATTTTATGTATTCATACCAAAGAAAGAATCGAGTTGTTCACTTGATCCAAGTATTGCGAGTGTATGCCTATGAGGATCTATCCTGGAGGGTAGAGCACCATAACCTATTACACTGAGACATTGTCTTAGAGGGATGAAAACTACTTTTAAGGACAATGATTGCATGCCTCAACCTAAAATATTGTTCTAATCAAGTAATGACGAAAAACGATTTCTACCCTACAAAAGATTTCCATAAAATTGGTCCTTGATTTTGTCCACAATCAATCATTTTGGTTATTTTTTAAAATTTCCATAAAACAAGGAGAAACTGACAACAATACCGTTAATTTTTGTCAAATCATTTTGGCCTATTGTTTATTATATTGAGGGTAATTTTTGTCAAATCATTTTGGCCTATTCTTCATCAGACATGGACACATGCGCAGTGCAGGAGGGTTCAATGCCAGCGATCTGGACACTGGAACACTATCATGTTTCAATACATCTGAAGTGTTGAATCACCACCTAGGCTAACTGCTTCATTTATTTATTGCCCGACCCCAATAGTAAATTAAACAAGGTTTATTTTGTATAAAATCAATAAAAAGTTACAATATTAATAATATGTCAACAATATTTATGTTACTTATAAATAGGTCAATTATGTAATGTGATACTTAAATGTTTTTAAAATAAATAAAAATTACAAAATCTGTCACTACAACTGGCCACACACTCCCTTTCTCATAGTTTTTATACTTTAAAATAAGTTCATACGACTGTTTTTTTACATTTGAATTCAGACATTGCGTTGCAGTGTCCATTTCCTAATTACACTTTTTCCATCACTCACATGTTCTTTTTACATTTGGATTCAGACATTGCGTTGCAGTGTCTGTTTCCTGGTTCTGTTTTTTACTTTTAGATTCAGACGCTGTGATGTAGTTTTCATTTTTTGGCTTTGTTTTTTACATTTGGATTCATACAATGTAGTGCAATGTCCATTTCCTAGTTCTAGTTTTTTTTTTTTTTTTTTTTTTTTTTTTTTTGTCTCAGAGAAAATTTATTAGATTCTAATTGAAATGTTTACATCTTCCGTCGGGATATTGAAAATAAAATATGGGCCAATATAATCCCATAAATAGACACCTCCATACTTGGATAAATAAGAGGCAACAACATGAGCGGCGTGGTTGCACTTCTGATGGGCATACGTGAACGTTGCATTTTGGAATGTTTGGGCATACGTGAACGTTGCATTTTGGAATGTTTGAGCAAGATTCCAGATGTCGTGAATCATACTCTCCAAAGATGCATCTGTTCCAGTTTCTTTATTGATCATATGCACGATTGTCTTTGCATCAGTTTCAATCTCAATAGAATGGATGCCTTCTTTTGCACATTCCTGCATCACTGCCCTCAACGCAGTAGCTTCAGCCATTTCATCAGAATGAGAGTACATGTCTCTCGATCCTCCTGCAGAGTGCAGCAGGCCAACAAAGTCCCTTATAATCCATCCTGCTCCATCTTCATGTGATTGTGGATTTCAAGCTACGTCACAATTCACTTTAAGTATCCCAAACTCTGGCCTTTTCCATCTCATCTTTATCCCTGCAATTTCAAGTTCAATGGTTCTTTTCCATTCCATCTGTAGTTATTGTGCTTCCTTATATTTCATACATTTGGATTCTGTTTGTCACATTTAGATTTAGACACTACAATGCAATGTCAGTTTTTTGCTTCCGTTTCGTTTCATTGAGTAGACTCCTCCATGTAAATGAAGAACACGAGAGAGAGAGAAAAAGAATGATAGAATATTCATGTTCTAACTAGTTATAATAGCTTAAAGCCCATACAACATTCATAGAGAGAAAAAGAGAAAGAAAGAGAAATGATAGAAGAGTTAAGTTCTAATTATTTAGAACTTAAAGCCCATATGACATTCATCAATGACCTCTGTTTAACTAATAAAAATACATTATTGATTAAATACAAAACAAAAATATGTCATTGATATATAGGAAAACAAATGAAAAGAGCTTGAAAACTTTGAGTTTTAACGAAAATGACAAAATAAAGGGTAAAGTGAATAGTACCATGATTGACTTTTTAGTGTAAAAATATGGTTTTTCATTAAAATGAACAGTACCGGGAGCTTTTTGTTAAAGTTCCCAATAGTTAAATAGTAAAATTTTTATTGATTGTTAGCTAAATTACCTATTAAATAATATGTATAAAGGAACTCAAACCGCTAGCAAAGCACAAAATGAACACAAGAAAACCAGAGATAAACAATCTATTATCATTTTCATAAAACAAGCCCCAACAAAAGTTCTAATTCATGGTAAAAATTTAATTGAGAGGTTACAATTGAAATCTGTTTAATGTAATTTATTTAAGGATAAATAACAAATTCCATGAGCAAAAATGTAAAGTTCGATTCAATTTTCACTTGACACTGTAAACTAACTACAAAATCACCATACGTTGGCACATATCCCACCTGTGGAAAACCTGCAGCACCATATCCTGCACCAAGACCAACATAGGCACCTCCAGCCGTACCATAAAAAATAAGAGAGCTAAGACAAAGAAGATCAATAGGTTGAAGAAACTTCTCCACCAATCCGGTTTGAGACCCTTCTTCTATAGGTTGGAGAAGCGACAACATGTCAAATTATATTATTTTTAAATTGTAACTAGCCTCTCTGCACGCACTAACGTGCGTGCAAGAGGCATTTTTGTATCACGGGCGCTACGCGCCCCTAAAGGTGTATTGTGTTAGTTTTTCCCATTGTAATTGTCAAGATATACTTTCAATGTATTGTGCAAAGAGGAACTTTTTTTTTTTTTTTATCATGCACGTCCTAAAAAGTTGTCATGTTTTTCATTTTCGCTTTGCGTAAAGCAATGATTTAAATGTTATTCATGCAATTGTCAAACAACATGGGATTTTGAATGCAAGTTCCTACCTAAAGTCCATGAACAATAGTAAGTAGATGTAAATAAAAATTAAAATAGAACTTAACGTTGTAAATAAAACATATTTAAGTTGTGTGTAAAATGCATGATTAAATCATTTAACGTGCGTGCGAGAGACATTTTTTTAATCACGGACGCATAGCACCCCTCAAGATGTTTCTCTGATTGTTTGTTTGTCATTGTAATTGTCAAGAGAGATTTTTAATTATCATGCACGTTCTAAGAATTTGTCAAGTTTTTTGTTTTCATTTTGCATGAAGTAATGTTTTATATATGTTGTTCCACTCCACCTCGCGAGAGGTTTTTTTTTTTTTTTTTTTTAATTACAGTGCAGCGCCTCTAAAAACGTCTTGCATTAGATGTTCTTCATTCTAATAGCTAAAGCTATACCGTTTACGTATTGTGGCTAATTAATTGCATTAATGTCCAAAGTCAAGCTAACTCCCTTTCATTCGTTTTTTATTTATTCACGTTTTGACTATTGATGGCATTGGCTTCCTCTAAATTTCAACACCAAGCAAACTTCTTGTTTTTGTTAGGCTCTTTTTTCTCTAACGTTTCAGTTACTCATTACTGAATTGCTTAACTATTTTTCTTTCTATTTTTTTCCTTCTTTTTAGTATTTCTTCTCCATAGGCAGTGCATCTCACAAACATGCAGGGAACCAAAAAAAAATAAAAAGGAACGAAAACCTAACAAAGAGGAAATTATTTATAATACATCCATGAAAATTAAAGAAAACCTTATAATATGTTTCAAAGACACGTTCGTAGTTACGAACATTAAAAATAAAATAAAATAAATCCATTCAGGAGTTAAATTTTCTTGCAACATGAGCGCCATGGTTGCCACCCATTTGTTTTCACGTGATGCTTCATGTTTTCATTGCGAATCTATAAACAATATGAGGAAATTAGAAGTCAAAACTATAAAATAAAAAAAAATAAAAAATAAAAACAAACAAACAAAGCATCATTATATAAGTAGAGAGTAATAACATGTACCTTTAAATTAGACAATTTACCCATAGCAACACTTTTACTCCAATTGCTTGAAGAAGACTGTAAATTAAGTATTTATTCAAGTTTGAGTTAAAAGTTTGTGATCACGTTTATGAAATAACTAATAATGTGATGTTGTACCTTAATCCTATGCTTCAACTTTTTCAATTTGAGCGAGGTATGATGCTTGTAGAACTGTTACAAAATTAAGTTTGAAATAGTTCAAACTAATATAACAGAATGTACTGCATACTTAACTATTAAAAAATGTTATTATACCTTATCTAGAAAAATTGTATGGTTACGATTAATCTTCTTCCTACACCCACATAATTGTCTAGTTAGAATATTCATGTGTTATAATTATGAATAATTAATTGGCAAACATATTATAAAGGAAGAATATTGTCAAAGATAGATAGGCATGGTAAGTAGGATTATACCTTATTTGTTGAACTTTTTTGTAGGTTCGTATGATGTGAGGAGTATTTGCATCTTTCATTTCTGCTAAAGCATTTTTCATGCGCCACCTATATGAAAAAGGTATATATAAGGTTCAACGTTTCCTCTCAAAATTTTATTTTATAAAAAAATTAAGAAGAAAGCTAATAAATACATACTGCTCATGCTTCTTTTTAAACTCTTTGAGAATTAGTTTGCTGAGTTCAACAGTTTTCACCCCAACAGAGATGCCCCAACCAGGCGAAAAAATAGAAACACGCCTGCTAGGTAACTCATTTTTAAGTGGTGCCATCTTCACTTTTAGTTGCATTTCTTGTAGAGTTCATACAAATAAACAAAATAAATAACTTTTGACACAACCAAAATAAATATGAAAAATGCACGACTTTTGGGCATATGTATAACATATGTCCCATTTGAGGACACCTTAAAATGCAATGCATATGTTAAAGAGCCTTTCTTAATCACGCGTACAATTAGTATTCAGAGATTGTCTATACTTAGTGTCTTCATATATGTACGTACAAATGTTTTTAAACCTTCTTACAATGCAACACGATAGTACTTTCTTTGCACGGTAAAATATAAAAAAAAAATTCACTAACAAACGTGTTAGAAAATGTCAAGGGCATAGAGACAATAATAGACGTCATCTCATGTACTAAATTGTCAAGCTTTTCTTACTGCTTGTGCTCAATGGAAATAAGAAGGATTCAATTATTCAATCGTCCAAATAATCTATTAACAAAAGGCACTTCAAAGCTTGTCTGGCATACATGCAATAATAGAACAATGACATACCATATTCTGCAACCAAAGGAATGGAGTCCAAAATTTTATACGTTGGGTCACAAATGAGTGTCATAAAGAATTCCAGTAAAAGACCACGAAAATCAAAGGGCAGCATTCTTTTTCTTCACTAAAGCACAAAACTACCATACAGTTCAATACATCAAATAAACCGAAATCCGCCAAAACTTTGCTATGTACATATAGAGTGAGATTAAGAAGGAAAAAAATGCTATCCTTAAATAATTTATTTTCCAAAAGAATTACCATTGTGTTTTGGTTTGCTTCTAAATTCCAAGCATGTAGCAACAATTAGAGCAGCAAACAATCTCCAATTTTCTTAGCACCAAAATGTAATTGACTTACACGTTCAACCTATCGAAACTAATTTCCGAAATCATAACCAAGTACAATATCACTTTCCGGTATTTTTACTACAAAATTACCAAAACATAACAAATTTGAGCTTCATATAATCACTGTAAACGCGTCCAAATTCGTATGATGCAAGGAGTTGTTGAAGGTTTGAATTCTTCTACAGCTTTTTTCATGCGCCACCTATATATTGAAGGTACATATAATGTTAGAATTTCTTATAACAAATTTAATAAAGAATTTAGAATACATATTGCTCGTGCTTCTTCTTTTTCCACTCTTTGAGAATCAGTTGGCTTAAATCAATAGTTTTTAATTCGACAGATATCTCCCAACCAGGTGTAAAAATGGAGGCACGTCTGTTTGGGATCTTATCAATAGGTAGTTCCTTCTCCATTTTTTTGTGGGTATTCTTGTAAATATCCTGAGAATGAAAACAAATAATTTTTTTAATTTCCATAGCACACGTATAAGACATCAAGGTAATCAAAATTGAAACTCATAATCTGACCAAAATTTAAAAATCGCACAATGAAAATTTCAAGAAGAAGTTTAAAAAACTAAAATTGACTTAGAAATACTAAATACAAACTCATATATACATCCTGAAAGCTGCAGTAGACCGCATCAAATTTATCACCTAAAAGATAAAAGCGTAAAAAAAAACCTAAAAACTGAAAAGGTAAATTTGGATTGAGATTTACCCAAAGTTACTCAAACCTTTGAACTTTGGAGCCTAATAGAATTGTCTTGACCCTATAACAAAAAGGAGAGAGAAAGATTAAGAAAATTGAAATAAAAAGCACCAAGATTTTAACCACAAAAGCTATAGCACATACGTTTCAAAGGCGAAAACCCATGGAAGTGAAAAGAAAGAAGCTTACACCCAGATTAATTTCCTTTTTACGCCTGGGGAGAGGGAGAGGGAGAGAGAGAAGAATGGCAAAGCAAAAAAAGCGAAAAATTTGAAAAAAAAAGAAGAAGAATGATGACTCAGACATTGCTTAAACCCGTTTTATCCCACGTTGGAGTGTGAGAGTCTGTAATATCAAGTAACAACTCTTGATAGCAATTACATAACTGAGGGGAAAATTAGAACATTTGAATTTGGATATGGGAAAATGAGTAGAAACAGAAAAAATGGGATTTTATGAACTGGGAATTTAGCGTTTGTAGTGGGCGAATTACACTCCTTTTTGAAAACTCAAAGCAACCTCTACCCCTTTCTTTCTCCCACGTTGGTTTCGTATATATCTATATATAAATATAGAATTTTGTGAGATATTAATTCTTTATATCACATTTTTAAATTTCTTAGATATTTTTTTGAATACAATTTTGTTAGATTAAAATTTTCTCCGAAAATAGAAGAGTGGAGTATTATATGACCTTTTTTTTTTAATTTTTCAATAAAACACAACTAATATTTCTAACACACTCACCACTGTTGAACGCAATATCATTTTTGCATTTATCTTCTGGTACGTGGGTTCTTGGTAGTTTTTGTTTCTACGGTTGTTCATGGTTCTCTCTGAATTTGGAACTGATGACACCATTTTGAACGTCCTTTTCATTTTACGCTTAGAAATTTTTTCCTTGGCTGAGCATATGAAGGGTATTGAAGTGAAATTTGTAAACTGCAAGTAACTGAATATGGGGAGTTACTGCTTGGTAGTGGGTAAAAATTTTGATCTAACGGAAGTTGAAATTGATTAAATAAAAGAAATTCAAGGAGAGAAGAATGATATGATATGTAGGATTCTCCCACGTTGGTTGGTTTCTTATTTTTTAATATGTTTTTGTGAGATATTAATATCTCTCCCTCCTAAAATAGAGGAGGCACGGGCCTTTATTTTTTTCCAAATAAAACAAATTTTGAATTTACAGTTTTATTTGAATGAGGTATCTGGAGAGGATCCTCAATCTTATAAACGTGGTGTTTTTAATTATTTTAATGTTTTTTATTGATTTTTTATTATTAAGAGAGAAAATCATCCGGAATTATAGGTGGCAAGTGCAACGTGTAGATGGAGTGGAGTGAAATTCATGCGGTTTTAACTGTTTGTATTTACCATTTGTCTCTTTTTCCGCAAAACTTCTTCTCTTTACAGCTTAACCCACGTGGTTTTAATCCTTTTTTTTTTATTATTTCAGTTTTTTTTATGACAAATTACCCTTGTGAATTTGTTTCTACTATTTTCAGCGCGTTTTGATTTTTTTTTTTGTTTTGGGGGTTTTTTTGTCCAAAACTTTTTGATGAAGCTTTGAGACACCAAATTCTCATTCTTGCTTTCCAACTGCGCTCCATAACTGCTAACTGTTAGAGGATAATTATCATGATTTTTTTAATTACGATATTTTGTTTCCAATAGAGTTTCTGATAAGTTAAATTCTTTTTTACGTTTTTGTCCTTGATTTTGGGATTTTTTGGACTTTGATTGTGAAGGAAACAAAGGGACTTTCTTGGCATTTCCGAATGCTTCACCAAACTTGCCTTCTCCCTTTATATATATAGATTATTTCAGTTTTTTTTATGACAAATTACCCTTGTGAATTTGTTTCTACTATTTTCAGCGCGTTTTGATTTTTTTTTGTTTTGGGGGTTTTTTTGTCCAAAACTTTTTGATGAAGCTTTGAGACACCAAATTCTCATTCTTGCTTTCCAACTGCTCTCCATAACTGCTAACTTTTAGAGGATAATTATCATGATTTTTTTAATTACCATATTTTGTTTCCAATAGAGTTTCTGATAAGTTAAATTCTTTTTTACGTTTTTATCCTTGATTTTGGGATTTTTTGGACTTTGATTATGAAGGAAACAAAGGGACTTTCTTGGCATTTCCGAATGCTTCACTAAACTGGCCTTCTCCCTTTATATATATAGATACATATGAATTTCTATTATGATTAATAACAAATTTCTTAACATTTTTTTTTTCAGGACGGTTCTAAGTTCTTGGAGATCAACATGTTCATGGAAATTTATGTTCGACCCGGCAATAAGATGATTGAGTATCTCCATGTAAGTTTATGTGAGACCTTGTGGAACGAACAGTTTCGTCAGTTAAACAAGGACGCAATGAAATTCTTGCCGGGGGATGGGGAATGTGCGATACCTTGACACTATTGCCTCCTCTTCTTCCCGAATGACCTTGGGACGGGTTGTCATGTTGACATGCAAGTTGAGGACCTGTAGCGGCAACTTGCAGCTAGGGCAATCAGATGACCAAGATATTACATGCCCTCTAGTTGTCTGGCTTTTGATTCCCCATGCCACCATTTGCCTTTTTTTTTGTTCATGCAATTGTTTACTTCTTAACCTTCGTCGCCCCAAGTTTTGACGCGACGAAACTGCTTTACACGACAAACTTGTTTTTCTTGCGTAAGCTGTTTTCTGTAATAGTGGTGGCCTACCAAATTCACACATTTTTATTTTTTTGAACAAACGATATTATTAACACTAAGTGGAGAAAGAGGAATACTAGTAGATTGTAGTACTAAGTGACCACTTAATAATTTTTAGCAAGGAGAAAAGAATCAGCTCTTAAAGGCTCCTAGCTTTAATTACTATTTTTAAATAACTTTTTAAATAAATAAAAAAAACTCCATTTCTATTGGTATTTATTATGACTCTCTAAATGAAATGGTACGGGTTCTACCCATTTTACTTACTTCAAATCTAAAGCAACATGAACTGCAGAACAAAATCAAATAATACACACACACACACACACACACACATACATACATACACATATATATATATATATATATATATATATATATTAATTTATTTTGTTGCAGCTTAGTGGGATTTGTTCTTAGTAGCACCTGCCATTTTCACAATAAAATAATGCTAACTGAACATAAGAAATTATAATGTACATGATATAACCTTGAAAAGAAAGATTTTTATCAATTATTTGGTACAAAGATCTGTACTATGTATGCCGCTATAGTTGCCAACAAATTAATCAATAATTCAATAATATAGTATATAACCCTACTGCAGTAGTCTTCATATATAATTCTTCACTTGTTTTTCCCAGATTTCCTCTTGTCCCTTCCTAGCACACTATGATTATTTGGCGGATACGAGCCTCCATCACTTTGAGAATGACTGCGACGACGAAGATTTCTTCTTGTCCCTTCTTAGAGCACTCTGAGCATTTCGCGGATACAAGCCTCCCCCACTCTGAGAAGATGACTTGGCGGACGAAGATCTCTTCTTGTCCCTTCCTAGAACACTCTGAGCATTTGGCGGATTCGAATCTCCACCAGAAGACATAGTTGCTAATGGTCAGCTTAATTAAACTTGTTCACAGAAGGTATAAAAATGAGATCGAGAGTTGTGGCTTTTACATGGAATGTTGGAATTTATAGGGAGGGACGTTAGGGTTCATATCTTGCAGTTTGGTTTCGACGGAAGTACCAAGAATTTAGAGTAACCTAACCGCATAAGTAAACACAATTTATTTTGTTTAATTGTAATTCCTTTTTCTATATTTCCAGCTCCATGCTGGGTGGTCGGTGAGATGAATTGGTTCTTAGGCCGCCGTGTACAACGCAGTTATGAAGAAATCTTTGACGGTGTTTTGATTGCGCATGCATGTGATTGCTTGGGGATTTCTCCTCCTGTATCATACACACATATTCTTGGAAAATGAGAACAAGTTTTTTACTAGGATCCTTCTTATATTAATTAAGTTAATACATGGATATTTACTCTATATATGGGAAATTTCTGTTAAAATCTTTTCTATCCATTGTAAATTTCTGATGTTTCTCTGTGATAGAATTTTCTTCTCTCTCTTTCTGTGTGTATATCCGTGTGTATATATATTGACTTTCAACCATTTAAGAAAATGAAGAGAAAGGCTTGCACATGTAATCGAAACACACAAAAGAATTATCATATTGTATGCGGTCTCAGATTTCATATTTCACAACAAATGTTGGCCTGCAAAAAAATAATCTTCCTCGAAACAGATCCACACCGATGCATATCTTAAGAGGTGCCGTGTAGTATAGGTATGGAAAGTAAAACAGCAAATAAAGACTTCCATTAAGAACCATATATATCCAAATGATATTCTAAACAGGTTTAATTTTCATTTTTTTACAAATCTGACACACCATCCTAACTGTTGTAATCTTCTACTTCAATTTTTTTTTATACAACATGGTGGAGACATCAACTTGTTAATTCCGAGATTCAATTCTAAGACTTCTCACTTACAAATAAAGAAGTTACCACTAGATCGTAGTATATAATTCCAAAATTCCAAGTAGCTAATTAATTTAAATTCCAAAACTTGATCAGTCTCACTTTCTTTGTATTTTCTGGGAATACATTGAGGTTGAATTAATTTGAATACTATCATGGCCGTAAAATTGACATCATCTTGAAAATTTATGCAATCACTTGTGATAGTAGTTTTTGTGTAGTGCTACACGAGCACTGCAAATAAAACTGCTACTTTCAAATTTTTGACGTTTGGCCCTTTCTCTTTTAAAATAAGGCCCTTCATTTTCACTCGCTTCATACAAGCTACAAGTTCGTGTAATGTTTAGAAAGCAGTAATGATAATTGCTGAAGTCATTGTTAGCTAAAAATTTAGGTTAATGGTTGTAGACAATCGATGTTTATGTGGTTACGTATTCTTCATTTGTATTTGTAAGTGAGGGTTCACTACAACGCTTACATTTATTATTAAATTTGCTATGATATTTGTATTTGTAACTCATCATGCCACCCATTCCTGTGGAGCTTCGAGGATTAATTTGCTATGATATTTAAGTGGAAATTACACGGTTAATGTCAAAACGTGTTGACCATTTATATATATACACAAAAACGTGGTTCTACAGGCCGTACGTTTTCAGTTCTCATTGTTGCAGCTAGGAAACTATATACTGGATTTCGTGTGCCATTAACATGCCTAATTTTTTGTTTATTCTTCTTCTTCCTCGGCAGGCACCTCCTTTCTGATCGCGAACACGTATTTCGGATTTGTAAATGGTCCGTCGGTCTTACCTACCGATCAATCCCTTTTTTGTGTTTCTCGGAAAAATATGAGAAATTGTGCAGCAACTTACTGCATGCAGGCCCTTGATGATTTCTTTCTTCTTTCTTAACTAGGCAACGGATATGGATGCATGTACACACATATGCATGCACGGAGAGCATGTAGATTAAGATATGAGCCCTGCATCCATTGGCATAAAGAGGGGCGCGTAGGACTTCATATGCGGGTTATCCCATGTAATTAGGGAAAGTGTTAAATTATTTGTTGACCTATACTAAAGAAGTTCTAAATTATTTTGATACATCATAAATACATATATAATGTTTTTTTTTTTTTTTTTTTTCTTGTCAATTAGAGATTTGCCAACAAAGTCCAAACGGCCAACGGATAAAGATTTTGTATATGCAGGTAGACCAGCTGCCTAAAAAATGAGAAAGGTACAAATGAGACGTCACGACTCAATGTGTTTACATACAACAGACATCAACCCAAATGGTATAGAGGTCTGTCAAACTATCAAAGAGATGGAAAAAAGGCCTACTTCCAACAATACCGATATTGTCCCCAACTTCTTAATTACCACTTGCACGGTTCAACAAGTATGGAGTTTTATCACAAAAGGCATCGGTGTTAGTTGGTGTATTTATGATATTTAAACTCTTCTTCCTCTAGCCGATGTGGGATATCCAACACACCCACTCATATGGGACCCAATTAGTGGGTCAAACGTGGGAGATGCACACATCGTCAACAATGTAGAGCCAAAAGGACTCACACAACAGCAGGGTCAAAGGGACCCACCATCATCGCGTGAGGCCAAGGGGATCCACCCATCACGTGGGTGTACAAGCCCACTTTCTGGTTCTAATACAAAGTTAAATTATTGAAGAGACGGGCCAAAAGCCTACTTCCAACAATACCTATATTGTCCACAACTTGTTAATTACGACCTACACAGTTTGACATGCGTGGGGTTTTATCACAAAAGGCCTTGGTATTAGTTGGAGTGGGATTAAAATGTTTAAACTCTTAAATTTCTTTTCCTCTAGCCAACGTGGGAGATCTACACATAGACAACCACGTGAAACCAAATTGTGCTCATATCTTTTATTAGTTGGAGTGCATATAGTAAATATTGCCCGTTACTATTCCTTGCAAATTACATTTTTGAGAGCTAAATTGTGCTCGTCTTTTATTAACTCTTCATGATTGGGGATGACCTTATAACAAATGTTTCATTATAATATATAGACCAAAAGTTAATTAACATCACAAATTACCCAAAGATCCTCTCACCCAAAAAATCAAAATCATATGACAATTAGATTAAATAGTAGTCATTTCAATGCTTCTTTACGGGACTATATTCGCCCATTTATTCGCTATATATAAACATCTTTAATAGTTTTAAATTTAATCTAATCCTTCGCAAACATAACACACACACACACACACACACACACACATATATATATATATGAGCCACAATAAAGTGGCTAATTGATTGTCAAAAAGTAGGTCCCCCGATCATTGAACTTTCAACAGTTTTCTGAACCCGAGTCATGCAATTTCCAATTCCTGTTAGTGGTCATCGCATTGGCTGAGCACATTTTCAAAGAAAACAGTTAAAAGTTGTTCTACAAGGAATGAACAAAACATTCAACTTTTCACCACTGAGGATTAAGGAATGTATAACAAAACTTTCATGAAAACTACATGGTTCTAAATCCAAGCAATGGAAAACGCAAAAGCAACTTTTACCATTCATATTTTCATGATTTGACCAGAAAATGTTGAGCTCTTAACTGCCTGCAACTATCTTTTACAACAACTAGGTAAATGTGATTTCTGGGTAATTTGTACCACGCACGGTCCTCTCGAATAAAAGAGAATTAGAAACCCTCGCTACAGTTGGTCCAACCAGCAGAATAAACATTCTCAATGTCGATGGCCACACAGAGCTTTAAACGAGCTGTCAGTAGACTCCGTACCAACAACTTTCTGTGATTTAAGCACCCCCTTCCTGTACCTTGTGATTAAATTCAGATACCAGACTTCATGTATTCTAGCACACTCTGCGTAACATCCTCCAGAAAGGAAACAAAACCCATAACGCTCGTTATACCGCTTCCATCAACGTCCTGTTCCTCGATAAGATAATTCTCGAAAGGTGTGGCATCGTCCTGCCCTCCTCTTATAAATAGCAGTTTGGGGGTGATGCATCTCTCTTCCTTCAAATTGTTGATCACAGTCCGCAACAAACCTAATAGATGTCTTACGTCATGAGAAAAGCACTGCCAGATTCCTTCAAATTAGATAACCACCTATATGCTAAGAAGCTTCTGGAAATGATATATAACTTACAATCATGAGGTGGAGGAAAAGGAAGTGAAGGGTCTGCCGTTGAGGAATAGAACACAATCAGAGCCGTAAATGCATCAAGGAAAAATATAGGACTACCACTGGTAATCAGTGCTGCACGACTCAGTGAATGGCGTGGGTATGCTTGTTTGTCCGGAGTAGAATAGGAGGTCAGCACTGGATACACGGCACGATGAAGTGAACTTGGTTCCAGTGCACTGCACAAAGTTTCCACAAAAGAAAATTGAAAAGTTTATGCTTCATCAGAAGTGAGAAGAGAACAAGTAAGTTTTCAAGCATCAAATGCAGTAATATATATGTACTGCAGGAAGAATTTCAATCTTCTTTGAACACAAAAATACATAAGACAAGACGGGGAATCAAATAATTAAAAAAAAATTTTTGTTTGTTTTTCAGACAATAGACATTGTCCTGTCACACAAAATAGGCATAAGAATATGATGATGCATAAGAAGTGAAAAAGAAAACCATGTTCCATAACTTAATCTTATAGTTCAAACCCAGTAACAAAATCCCTGAAAACATTTTAGTAATATCAATATGTTCATCAAATACCTGAAAAGGCACTGCAGGTAGATTCGGTAGTCCGGATGAACACCTTCTTCATGAAAACGGAGCAGAGGATTTCGAAGCAATGCAAAAACCAAGCGGGGCAAAGACTGCAGTTCTGGACATTGTGTGAATGCAACATCAATCTGAGCAGTTCCTGCACTTCCATTATTGTATTGAATTAGTTTATACGCTTCATTGTATTGAGCTGTTAGGATCACAAGCCAATCATGAAGCAATATTCTGCCTTCCCGAACTCCTTGCTCCAAAGAGGCTAGTATAACCTATAGAACAAAACATCTGCCGGTGAGAAATGCTAAGTGATAAGAACAAAGAATTTTTTAACTTTTAGTAGTTTCTAGACGCATCAATAATAATGCTCAAGAGTCCTATTCCACAACATGCCCAAATTTTTTAAAGTGTGTGTTATACTATCACCAAATATTTATCTGTTTCTCCATTGAGAATTCTATTAACCATACAGTTTAAGTTTATGGAATTAACAACACATTAGAGCAAAGGTTAAGCAACTGAACCCAACATCAAGTTAATTCACGCCAGGCAGTAATTTATTAGTAATCATATAAAGGACAATATGACAATCTAAGGCACAGAACTGGTGGTGTATACCTTGTGAACAAGCAGTGACAGGATTACTTCAGGATCAACACTGTCGTAGAGTTCATTCATATTTTGGGCAACTCCACATTGTAATGTTCGGATCCTTAGTCGTCGTTTAAGGGAATACTTGCCTCTACAAAAAAATTAGCAGGCTCAGCCAAAAGTAAATATTAAATGTTAGATTTCAATAAGTGATCATAATTGCAAGTTGGCAGGGGCAACACACAAAGAAAAAAAATTATGGAGGGGAGACAATAAATATTAGATGAAAAGGCTCAATTATTGAAAATTGGCATCAATCAGATGCAAGCATGAGAGAAGTAACTTCTAAGTTCTATAAACATACTTAGGTTAAATAACTATTTGACACCCAATTCAATGTAAGTATATAGACAAAATGCAATGTAATGTTGAATTAAAAAAGCAAGATAAGTTCTGTGGTGGTAAGATGATTACAAATTTAAGAACATAGGCTGTCTGTAAATCTAACCATACCTACTTGAGGACACGGATGTTGAATCGGAGAGCTCCTTAGGAGGCATTACAACAGTGTATTGAAATGCAATCTGTATAATAGGAGGCTCTGATCCATGTCTGCAAAATACAATAGTGAACCCAGGATTGGATTAGAATGCACATCACACAAGCACGGATTTATATCCGTAAATGATAGCAATCAGTAATATTCTGGCCAATAATTAAGAGCTACAACGTGCAACAGATGCTTGGTAAAATTCATAGTATTTGAAAGTAGCATTCACTCTTCTATATATGATTAAGCTGTATTGCTTTAATGGTTGCCAAGCTGATTGATAATTAATCTTTCACCGAAAATAAAGGGAAGAGAAGACAGCCAGCTTCGGAAGAGAGAATGGGGGAGGAGCATGGCAGGCGGAGGGGAGGATTTTTTTTTTTTTTTTTTTTTTTTTTTTTTTTTGGGGGGGTGTGGGGGGGTGGTGGGTGGGGAGGTGGGGGGTGTGGAATGCAGAAGTACAGAAGGAAGGGAGGGAGCATGGCAGGAGGAGGGGAACAGCAGCAGGAGGAAGGAGATCTTTTACTCTCTTTTTTCACAAAAAGAAAAAGCTCATTTACTGAAATCCCTTCAGAAATATTTAATTGGTTATAATTTATGGATTTTGAGTCAATTGAGCAATTGAGGAAAGCAGCAGCAGGAGGGAGGAATATTTCCTCCCCATACTTATTAAAGTTTCTCTAGAAATATTTCATTGCTTGTAATGAAATATTAAAATTTTATAGACCTAATTTCAGTGTGCCCATATTTTGTAATTACTTCATGTTCTCTCAAAACTTAATTGACTACGAGCATAGAAAAATCTAGAATACTTGACATAGTAACTAACAAGGATCTTTAACTAAACAAATTTTTGAGGTAGAGAACTGGAGAGTTGGTATGCAAAGCACTGATCAATTAGTAAAACTCTCCCACACAAATGATGGAGGTGGGGGCTGTGGTTTGGGGAAACATGTGTTTTCAGAGATCTTTAAGGTAAGCAGACCAAGAAACTAGAATTCGTGGACCATGCTACAACTTTAGTAAAAGAAAATAGCAACTAGAATATGAGTTTCACAAAACTCAAAGTCAAAGTCAAATGAAAGCTCAAAGTCAAATGAAAGCTATCAAGAATCATTTGTTTCATAAACAAACACCACTGAGGATCCTTGGTATCACAAAACTCAAAGTCAAATGAAAGCTATCAAGAATCATTTGTGTTTAGCCAAAATAAAGATGCCCTGATGGCCATCTGAGGAATATACTTACTTTGCAAATCCCTTGGTGTCTTCAAACTCAAAGTCATAAGCATATGTCGCATAAGAATCACAACAGATAATGTGTTGAACATTCTCATACTGTGGATCCGGAAAGAAATGACCATACTGCAAAATAAACAAACGATATACAATAAGAAAATGATAAAATTGTAACTCTAAAATGAAACGACAAGACACTCACAGAGTGGCCAGTTTTGAATTCAGATGAGGTCCTCAATCGCAGTACACAACCAAAAGCATATGGCCGACTTAGCATTCGGTACCTGCAAATAATGCATAAGACAATCATCATAACCTAGAAATTCGAACGACTACTCTCTACAATATTAAGAATTGATGAAAATCTATATTGTTTGTCATTTATTTTATGGATGAAGAAAGCCACTGTATCAAATGTATTGATAAAACGTGTTTAGTTATATAGATAATAAACATAAGTCGTCCATCAAATTATTCAAAATATTTAAAACCCAAGGTGTCATCTCCAATTTACATAATCACACACCAACATGTATGCAAGTCAAAATAATACCAGAGTATTTTCTGAGGTATGCTCACATGAGAAAGGGAAATGCTAGGGAGATTAAATTTGTGGACAAAATTTGCAAACTAAATGATGTGTCACCAATAGAAATAAGTATGTGTATCAACGCTTAAGTACTAATCCAATCATCAGCTTCCACGTCATTTACGTTACAAAATTTTGTTTACAACTTTGGTCTCCCTAGCATTACCTGAATGAGAAATATGGGGAAGAGTTTGAGAGGCATTTTGGGATTTTGGGGCCTGATGGGCTCAAGGCTTATGATCTTATTTTCAACTAAAAAAGAAAAAACAACTATTTGTAACATTTTAAGGCCCATTTTGTGCAATATTTACACAGAGGGAGGCAGGCCTTGTGGGTTGTGTTGTCCGTGCTTGAAGCATGCCAGATTAAGACTATTATTTAATTTGATTTGAAGCATGCCAGATTGGGCTGTTGTCAAACTAATACCACCGTATTTTCTGAGGTATACTCACATGTCCTGAGGAAGAGTTGAGTCATCAGTGTTCGAATATAAATACAATGAGCCTCCACTGTCTACACTTAGAAACTTCAAAGACGCCAAATCTGTATACTCATTTGTAACAGCAAAAATGTCCACGCAAACACCTGCTTGAACAGCAACAGCAGCCTGTAAAATATGTCAATGCTTACGTTTCCAAAAAAATCCTCAGCATACAGTAACAAAGATACGGAAGATTAAACTACCAGATCTCTGTAGAATGGTGTCTGCTCAGGAAGCAATGCACGGTCCGCATCCTCTCCCTTACTAGCATATTGTTCACCATACCGTCTTGTATCTAGTTGCCCAGCTCCATAATCAGGAGGACCAGACAAAAAGGCAAAGACTCTACCTGCAGTTACATTCAAAGGAGGAGACAACAACCTACGTCATGATTTTACATCGTCTGATGACATGAAGAAGATTTGAAACACTACTCATAGGTATGGTTGTTGGACCAAATATTACAGTTTTATTAGCTACGAAATTCATCTCCTCACCTAATGCAAATGTACTTCCATACTCAGATCCAAGGTAGTTCAAAAGTGCTTCCATTGCCACCCCAAACCCTCGCCCACCCATCAAAACACCATCAATTCCTTGACCAGCTGCTGTAGTTCTCTCCCATGAAGTTGTTGGTCTGAGCGTTTCAAGTGCAGATCCAATACGGTCCTTACAAGTTTCCACCTGGAAGGAAGTTACTGAATTTAGCTAACAAACCAAAAATATATATACCGCCGTGAATTTGGGTGCAGAGAAATATATTGCACAAAAAGAAAATAAAAGTCATTAAACATAGTGGCTGACATACTGGAGCCAAAAACTGTAACAATGGCATGACATCTTCAAGCTCAATTGGTAGGGTACCGTCTGTTTCCGGTGGAATGAAAACATTCTTTACAACTGGTATAGGTCCTTGAACATCATACAACCCTAATTTGTGGCTAAAAGTAGCAAGACCAAAGAGAGAACCAGGCCCAAGAGCTGTAAAAAGAAGATTGAATGAGCGAATTTAGTTGTCAAGTACAGCATCATGAAGAAATGTAAAAAATAAAATCTATTTCAAGTAGCAATTATCAACCAACCTTCCAAGGAGGCCAGCAATGCACTTTTAATAAGTTCCAAAAATTCTTCTGAAGCTGAAGTAAAATCCACAAAACATAAATGTCACTGATTTGAAAATAAATAACCAATTTAAAAATAAATTAACATCTCAAGAAGAGAATCCACAGATTAGAAGCACAAAAGATACATGGCCAGAAGATCTTTCTCATATTGTAACTCTTTAACTAGATCTAAAGGCTTTGATTTTTGAAGAACTCAAAGCCAAGTGAAGGACACATTGGATTAGATATGATACAACTAACTATTTCCTATACAAGGATGGAGTCCAAGGATTTCCTCATCCCTGTGGCCCAACCAAAAACATTGAAACTATCAACATCGACCACAATGTCAATATCACCGACAATGTGCTTACATTTCCATTCCAGATGCAACTACAATGCTTGAAGACTTAAATTAATGTTCCTTGTCAATTCCAAATGGTCTCCTACAAATATAAGTGTTTTTTAATCATCTATATTAAAGTGCTTGAGAATTTTTTGCTTAGGTGGCAAGCATGGAAGAATGATGCAAACAAAACGCACATAAAGCCGTTAAATCTCAAAGATCCAAGTATCGAATTAAGTTCTCCAAAGTTCATATGTATAGCCTTGGAAATACAGTCATGTGAGGCCTTCAAATAATACCCTTCAAAATAAGCATCTTGAAGTACATAATTGTTAATTTAACATGAAATGAACCAGATGGTGGCAATCCAAACATGGTTCAAGAGTCAACACCCTCACCAATATCCAAACCTGAACAGCACCTTTCTAAGTCATGAAAAGGTAACAGTAATCGAAAGAAAATCTTTTTTGGCTCTAGTGACATGTGTACTCATGACATTAAACTTCGAATTCTATATCCTAGAATAAAGCAGAGACATATCAACCATTACGAGAAATTACAGCATCCAAAACAAAGCACAGAAATGAGTTGGACCGAACCTAATTGGATACCAATTCTCATTGTCAACAACAACAACGCAGCCCAACGACATGACTAGAAATCATCAACCTTATTTCGAGGAAAATTATCCCAAATTATACATATGAATGGCCATTATCCAATGTGATCAACTGCAATCATCCAATACATACATTACAACTTCCTCCAAATGAATGACCAATACTTCAACCACTTACAGGACAAATCAATGACCGCAACGTAAACCGGGCGAGGTTGCATTACTTCATCCGACTCTTCTACTGCACAATAAACCGAGCGAAAATAACAAAAAGAATATAAATTAGCACTGAAAACAAATAAAAATAAAAACATAAATTACTTCGGCTTTGTGTTCATTTTCTCAGCAATCAAACAGAAAATTAAATCATAAGAAAAGTGTGGGAAATTGACCAACCAGGAAGCTCCAGATCTACGAACGAGGACATCATTTCGGGGCAGGACTGAGGGTGCGAGTATCGAGCAATGGCCTGAGACGAAAGCCCCTGAGGGTTTCCGCACAGGGCACAGTTCCACGACCACTGATCCAGCTCGCAGAACGTGTTGAAATACGCCCAGCAGTTCTCGCACCTCGGCAGCAGCTGGCCGTCCGATCCGTATGCCGGCGACTGGCCGTTCTCGTCCTTCGTCGCGAACGGCGTCACCGAAACGCCCCATGGGATGCCTGAGCTCTCGTGGGCCCCGGCGTCGATCGGAAACCGCGACACGGAGGCTCGGACCGCCATACAGAGAGCGGGGTGTGGTGATTTTCGGGTTTTTCTTTTTTTTAATTTTCTTTTTTGGGGATTTTCTCGGGAAACAAACGGCGGATGAGAAGTAGGATGGGTGCACGTTAGCTGACTGCTGGTTATGCCACGTCGTGAACCAGTGGTTATGTGCCAACTAGCAAGATGTTTGCTGATTTGGCATATTAGCTCCCATGCCACGTCATGGAAAGGTCCGGCCCGGTCCACCTTCAAAACTTCCTTTTTTTTTTTTTTTTTTTTTTTTGGTGTTTTGGTAACTTCAAAACTTCTTTGGCCAGGCCTAGCTTAGGGCAGTTTCACTGTGGAAAAGGTCGCCAAGGCTATTTAATATTTAATCCACCTCAGTGAATAGTAACTATCCTTAGTGAATAGCAACTGCATTTTGCATCTCTATCCGTACATCGAATAGCCTTGGTAATAGGCAATAAAATATTAGTATTTTTTTATTTATAAAATAATACAAAATAATTTAATTTGTAATTTCGGATAAGATTTTTAATCGTTTTCGTTGCGTCACGTGTCATTATCCGAAAAGACAATTATTGGTGATGAATTTCGATAAGATTTTTATCCAATGTTGTCGTGCCACGTGTCGTTACCTTTTCAGAATCGTTGATGATAGATTTCTGATAAGATTTTTAACCAATCACGTTGCACCACGTGTTACAATCTGTTTACAATATTTGAGGATAGATTTCGACCAGATTTTTAACGAATGACAGCATGCCACATGGCATTATTTACAACCTAATCCTTTATGAATTCTCCATATAATCCACCATCCATCCTCAGAAATCTCACACCAATTTTTTGAAGATCTGTATCATTATTCATAGTTTTTGCTTCCTTCTTCACCAAATCAAAATCTGTATCATTATTCATAGCTTCTGCTTCCTTCTTCACCAAAATCAAAATCTGTATCATTATTCATAATTTCTGCTTCCTTCTTACAGTATCTTCTTCTTCAAGGATGATGTGGAAAATCGATTAGCAAGAGGAAGAATTGTTTAACCAATTAGAAGGAATGTTCAATCTCCAGGTGGCCCAAAATGAGAGGGAAGAGGATGATGAGTGTAGAAGGAAAGATAACGAAGCAAGAATGGGCAGAGCGTCACATTCCCGTCGAGTCATCCAAGTTGTGAGTCAGATCTGCAGGCCTAGCCGTTCCGGAAACCTTGATAGAAGCAGGCAACAACGAGGTATGGAAGTCTTGGACGATTATTTTGTCCATAATAGGGCATTCCCTGATACGTACTTTAGACATCGTTTTAGAATGGAATGACATTTGTTCAACAAAATCATGATTGTTGTTTGCAACCAAGATTCTTACTTTGTGCAAAAGAATGATGCTTTTGGTGTTATGAGTCTCTTTCCTGAGCAAAAAATTATTGTTGCCTTGCGGATGCTTGCATATGGAGCATCTGCAGACCAAGTGGATGAGATACGAAGATGGGGAAATCAACCATTCTTGAGTCCCTGATGAGGTGTTGCGGAGCAATCAAATCTATCTACACCGCAAAATACCTTCAGAGACCTACTAACATGGACTTGCAAAGGCTTCTAAAGAAGGTCGAGATGCGAGGTTTTCTTGGGATGATTGGAAGCATCGACCGTATGCATTGGACCTGGAAAAACTGTCCAAGTGCATGACAAAGCGCTTATGGGGACAGAAAATGAGCAAAAAGTATCATTTTGGAGGCGGTGGCATCTTTTGATACATGGATTTGGCACGCATTTTTCGGGCTTCTGAGAGCTCAAAATGACCTCAATGTCCTTGCCCAATCCCCAGTGTTCAACGATGTCCTACAAGGAAAGGCACCAAAAGTCACGTACTGGGTTAACGAACATAAGTACGATAGGTCATACTACCTAGCAGACGACATTTACCCAAGGTGGCCATCATTTATCAAAACAGTTCCACGTCCGCGAAGTGCAAAGGAAAAACACTTTGCAAGCTGTCAAGAGGGGTGCAAGAAGGATGTGGAGCGTTGTTTTGGTATCATCCAAGCTCGATGGGCAATTGTCAAGGGTGCTGCCAAAATGTTTGATGTAGAGTCGCTTCGATCCATTGTGATGACGTGCATCATTCTTCACAACATGATTGTGGAAGATGAGTATAATTATGATGTCGTTGATGAATATGAGTACAATTGTGCATCATTCTTGCACGCCTCCTTCGCACCACGTGATGCGGGATTTATACGCGCACAAATTAAACCCTCTTTTTGACAATTGTAGTATAAGTATAAGTAGGGATCGTTCTGGACCAGGGATTAGGAGGGATTGCAAATCTCTTGGAAACTGACTCAAAAACGTAAAAACACAATATAAAACACTAAACTAGACTCAAAGAATGTAAAACTAAACTTTAAAACACTAAGACAAACCAAAGACTCAAAATGCTTTTAAAAACACAAATAAGACACTTTCTAACTAAATTAGACAATAAAGTAAAGGGGGATTTAAGTTTATACGAAAATTGAAATAACGAAACAAGTTAAATAAACTAGACAGAATGTAAATATGAAATTGATGAAATGGAATGAATGGATGATAGAATAGCTAAGGGGGTCATCTCCACATATGTTACACTTGCATAATAAAAAGATTTCCAATTACATTTCAATAAATTATGAAACTCATCACCCCGGGTTAATTAGGTCCGCTTAAATTAACCGTCATGTTTTCCTTAAGTTAATGAATTGGATGGGTTAGCGCAACGCAATTCACAACATTCTCCAAAAGTCCTTTACGTGAACAACACAATAAAGATACAATCAAAGATCATTAAGCATTATGAAAACTATAAGTGTTGACGAGACATTCGTTACTATGATGAGCATGAAACTCGTGCCAATAATTCATTTAACGCGATTGTTTATAAGCAACCTCCACTACTTGTGAATATAAGTTCATAACGATTAGGTGAAAATCACTTATATTCTAGCGTCATATTCATGCATGAAAATTAAGCGCGCATTCTTAATAAACATACATAAATAAGTTATCAATCAAACGGTTAAACAAATTGAATCAACAACTTATGAAATGCAATTAGAAGTAATCAAATCAAAATGCAAGCATAAACATATATTTCGAATCACCCCCTAGCTAAAGGGGGTTTAGTTTATTATAACTTTGAAATCAAAGAAATACCTAAACATTCCAACAACTCAAACTTGAATTGTATGAACGTTTAGGCACTCTTCTCTTCCATTCCTCATACATACAAACAAAGAGAATTGAATTTAAACATTGAAATCAAAGAAACACCTAAACATTCCAACAACTCAAACTTGAATTGTATGAACGTTTAGGCACTCTTCTCTTCCTCGTTGTTGTAGCACAAGGTCTAAGGATAGTTTGATGGTGTGAATGGTTTGGGGAGTGGTGTTTGGATTAATAGGGAAATGGAAAAATGGTGTTTGGATTACAAGGGAAATGGAAAAATGGTGTGTTGTGTATGAAATGAGATGTTCTTGAATGAATGAATGCAAGGGTATTTATAGGAGTAGTGGAGGGAACATATGGCTATGTCATTTGTAGGTGAAGTAGGTGGATGTTGTAGGTGAAGTAGGTGGATGTTAGGTGAAGTAGGTGGATGTTGTAGGTGAAGTAGGTGGATGTTGTAGGTGATTATGAGTGATAAGTGATAAGTGTATGATATGTTAAGTGATAAGTGAATGATTATGATAAGTGATAAATGAATGTATGATATGATAAGTGGTGAATGATATGTGGTGAATGATAAGTGGTAAGTGATATGTGATAAGTGATTGAGTGTATGATATGATAAGTGGTGAATGATATGTGATAAGTGATATGTGGTGTATGATATGTGATAGTGTGGAATGTTGGAATGTTATGCACGGCTAAGGATAAAGGAAAGGTTTAAATGTCCTAAAACTAAAGGGAACAAGGTTCCAACACTTTGGTCTTTAATTAGGTCTTCAATTTCGTCCAACACTTTGGTCTTTAATTAGGTCTTCAATTTCGTCCAACACTTTGGTCTTTAATTAGGTCTTCAATTTCGTCCAACACTTTGGCTTCAAGCATAAGCTATCCGTCCTTAGCCCAAAAGTGCTCCAAAAGTCTCCAAAATGCATCTTTTTGCTCCTTTAGCCCTTTGGACCTACAAACACACGAAAATAGCTTAAAGTACTAAAATAACTAAAGAAACATAACGTAAATGCACGAGAACAAGCTATTTAAGTCGCATGAATATGCTCCTATCAAATACCCCCACACTTATCTTTTGCTAGTCCTCGAGCAAAACAAAACAAAAGAACACGAAACTAGACAAAACGAACAAAACACAACCTACACCTTCCAACAATCGTCTCACGGATTTCCAATGCACAGGACAAGTTAAAAATCATTATTCCCATAGATTTTAGTCATCTTCACACTTGAATACATTCTTAATCATAGTCACCACATACTATTTCACAATTAAGCATTTAAAACCATGTTTTGAATGTAGTAACATGCCTTAGAGAATTTGCTCAAATCCTTACAAGATATGCTCTCGTTTTTCACACAGATTTTCTGACTACACACCCTAAACTAGTTATATGTGAGAAGATTGATGTAATCATAAAAACAAACACTCACATATATGTATTTCAAAGGAAGCAATTTCTGGAGTTAATAAGCATGTTTAGATATGATCTCATGAATGGAATGCTACTATTTAGACGCGAGAACCAGTGATACCATAAGCTCATACCAAGTTCAAACTCCACAAATTGAAATACACAACACTCAAGATAGAAGTCAAGGGTTGTAACGGGGCTTGGGGTATGTGGATAACAAAGAAGGGATATGGAAAACAAAGGTTTTTAAAGAAATAGTGAGCAAAGCATTTGAATCAACTTAGAATTCACTTTTGAATGAAAACTCAACTTTTGAACAAAAAGGGAGAATTTAGACAATTTACACCCAGAATTGGTGTTTTGGAACCTTTCTTCAATCACTTATTCTTTCATTTTTTTTCTTTTCTCTTCTTTTTTTTTTTTTTTTTTTTTTTTTTTTTTTTTTTTTTTTTTTTTGAATCTCAAAACATCAACACTTAAACATTCTCTCCCCCACACTTATTTTCTTTCATAATGTAACTCAAAAGGAATTCAATTAAGTCATGCTCACTATCTTTTAAGAACAAGGGTGGGGATTGTCCTAAACTAGGCTAGGTGAGGAAAATGTGGGTAAACAAAGAATAAAGGCAAAACGAGGCTCAACGAGGTTAAAACTTACAACATATACGAAGTATGGGAAGTAAGGCTATTTGGCTATGGTGGTGGTCACTACACAACTTCTTCTTGAATATGTGTTATGCAAATCAATAACATGCTTTGAATGAAATGGGCATGAGTTCTAGCATTTGGAACTATATGATGAAACGCCTTCTAAGTAGTAACCAAGCAAAGAATAATGAGATTATGCAACGACTTTAGAAAACAAGAAATCACAGATTATACTCTCCAAAGAACGTTATAGGCTCAAGTCTCTCAGGGTTGTAGCGTTTGTTTGAGTTCCTTCCTTCAAGCATGTTACAAAAACGAATTTTTTTCTTTTATGATTGCATGTGAAGTCATACATTATAACCATAACCAAGCATATACCAAGAGTAAATCAAACTTTTCTCTATGTTTATAACTCTTCCTAACCGTCATGCAATTATAAACCAAATCCTTATCATTGTGTTGGAAGGTACCCTAAGACACAAACACACAAAAACGACTCTTAAAACAACTCTTTTTGGGTTTTTCAAAACAATTTTTCAAATTTTTATGGGATTTTCGAATTATAAAACAAAACACACTAAAACACTCTAAAACAACTTAAAAACACCTTAAAACAGCAAGGAACAACATTTGAAGTTATGGGTGATAAAATCCCACGAATTTGCATTAAATATACTTAGTTACCCCCCCCCCCCCCATACTTAAATCAAACATTGTCCTCAATGTTTTAAGCATATGGTTCACACAAAACATAAGTAAACACACAAAAAGCAACTAAACATACTAAACATGGCAAAATGTAATTAACAAAGAGAAGAGTTTAGGGACGCAAATCTGGTTATGGAGTGTAAATTCCCTCTTCTCCTTGGTGATTGCATTGAGGCTTTGATCTTTGTGATTCCACAGGCTTACTCTTGAACTGGTTTCTGCCCATCGTTGATTTTCCTTTGTGCTACTTCTTGAACTGGGCAGCAGGATGGTTCTTTTGGTTTCCCCCGAAGGTCTGAGCTTCCTCCTCTTATCTGTTTCTTTGTTCAATCTTTGGAGGAGTGGTCCCTTCTCTGGAAGTGTATCAACCGTTGAAGATGACTACTCGAGAGCAACGCTAGGTAAGCAATCAGGAATAGATTCCAGGCAGTTGGCTCCAGATCGGAAGACTGACTCCAAGTGCCGGCTGATTGCTTCTTTTACTTTGCCATGCAAGTAAGAACAAGGACAAAGAAAAAGACAGGGAAAGAGCATGATATGAGATACTTTTGCTTTTGACCTTGATGATATGAGATACCTTTGCTTTGAAGAAGCGGTGAATGAATCAGCACATGCTTCAATCCGCCGTTTCCTCTTGGGTCATATGTACTCCAGGCATCTGGTATCATCTTTGGGGAAGAAGAAAGAATTGAGTATTTTGAAAGGCTTTGCTGGGAGTGCGCCCTCAGAGGTGAGGGAGAGTTGGGCATTTTTTCAGGTTTGCCCTGCCATAAAAGACGAAGGTCGACATATATAGAGATAATATCAAGTGGTGGTACTTTTTACCCTTGTCGACAAACGTTTTGATCCCGCAAATCCGGCTCTTTGAAATAGTGGCGCCTCTTCGATCTTTGAATACGCCTCTTCGATTTCTGAGCAGGCGCCCCTTCGATTTCTGAACGACGCCCCTTCGCTTTCTGAACGACACGTGGTAGTGCAGATGCGGCTCCTTTTGACAAAGCTGCACGCGTCTTCTGAAAAGCAGAGAAAGCGTCGCCGAACTTTGCGCTTGTCGGCTAAAGATGTGTAGATGCGATGATGGCCTCCACGTGTTTTCAGCTTTGTCAGAAATCTTTTGACAAAGTTGAACGCGTTTTCTTGAAAAGCCGAGGGAGCGTCGCCTAAATTACGCCGGAAAATCCGGCTCTTTGAATCGGTGGACGCGTCGTCTTGGCTTTTTATAGAGCTATCAATCACCCCAACACACACACTCTGAAGATTTCCCATTCCTGAAACTCGACTCCGGTCCTTTGTGAAATTTTAACTTCATCCACCCCTTCTCTTTGAACACTTTTGAAAAAAAATGGCAAACTCATCGAACCTTAGCTTAGATTTGAGTCTCAGCAGCGATCCGGTTGCGCCCCGTCAAGGTAATGTATGGCGCCCTTCTTTTTTATCTTCTAACGGTCCTCTTTCAGGTGAAGACTCTGTGATGCAGGACGCCACAATAGCTACAATAGTAGCTAAAAACCTCCTCACTCCAAAAGATAGTAGGCTGCTGTCAGGACGGTCCGATGAGTTGGCCGTTCAAGAGTCCCTCGCACTTAGTGTTCAGTGTGCGAGTTCTGTGTCCAACATGGGCCAACGCCTGCTTGCTCGATCCCGCCAAGTGGAATCGTTGATGGCCGAGGTGGAAAGACTTAAGCAAGAGATCCAGCAGCTTAAGTACGAGAATAGAAGTTTGCATGTGCTTGCAAATAACTATTCGTCGGGGATGAAGAGGAAGCTTGATGAGCTGCAAGAATTTGAGGGTCGAATTCACAGTGACCGTCAAAGGCTTGCGTCTTATCTCCAGAGGCACCTTTTTCCTGGGTCATCCAGCGCTTGGCCAAGTATTGAGGCCTGGAATGCTCTAGCTCCGATGCCTCCCGCTCCGATGGCTTCCGCTCCGATGCCTCCCGCTTCTATGCCTCCCGCTTCTATGCCTTCCGCTTCTGCGCCTCGTAGTGGGGCTTCACGCAAACAACCTTTGTGAAGCTCCACCTTTCTCCATGTTTAGTATCTTTCTTTCTCTCTTTTTATTTTTTATTTTTTATTTTTATTTTTTTTTTATTTTTTATTTTTTTTTAACATAAATAAAATCAAACGGCATGGAATTGGTCCTTGAATGGAAGGTGATACTTGAAGTGAACCGGCATTGGTTTGAATTCTAATGTAGGTGCCTGATTCATAAAAAACAACAAGTTAGTATAAAATGTAATGGAATTTGAAAAAAATGACTTACTTGTTTTGTCTGACAAGAACTCAATGACAAACACCACTCCTTTGAAAGTTTCAGGGATATTGGACTTGGCCAGATTGCAAGTGATGGTTATGACTTGTCCAATGTCATCAAATTTAACTTCTTTGGATTTTGTGGTTTCAAGAACGTCCTCTTTGATGAATTGATGACATTCCCTACTTGTCACCTTTGAAAGGGCTTCCAAGATGTCTTTTTCACCTTCTTCTTCCTTGGAAGTCATGAATCTGCAAGGAATAGGGATACTTGTTGGAACGGGGTTAAAAATAATGAAATTTGGAACAACCATACCTGTATTAGATGGCATAGGAGCAATAGGTGCCTCCGGTAAAGGTGTTTCCACCCTTTCCGTGGGTTGGGTGTATTCCTCTTCCTTGTGATTTGATTTTGATGGTTGAGGGTCCGTTCCAACCTCCTTGTCACTTCTCAACATGATAGCATTGGTGTTTTCAAATTCTCCCTTCTGATTTGCAATGGTTGAACTAGGGAGTTCGCCTTGGTCTCGAAACTGTCCTACGAACTCCGCGATCTGCCCAATTTGCTTATCCAAGTGGTCCAACCTTTGTGGTGGCTGCATAGGCATTGAATAGAACTCCTCATATGGCTGCCAATATCCTTCTTGTTGAGCCTCATTGTCTTGATTTTGTGAGCCCTGCACCAAACAAATTAATTCATTAAGCTTTTGATTATAATCTATTGACGAACTTGAGTTTGGTTGGGCATATTGAATATGAGGTTGTGGTGGCTGCCAATATCCTCCTTGTTGAGCATTTTGAGGTTCCCACCACATAGAGTTTGAATGATCACTTCAATCCAAATTGTAAGTATTGGAAAACACGTTATTCCTTGATTGAAGATTAGATATATCAACTCTTTGCATTTGGGACCTTTCCATGAGCTGTGACAAAAGAGAAGCGTTATCAAGTGCCATGTTGTTCTTAACAAACAAAACACAAATAAAAACTAAATCTAAAAGACAATACAGAAACAAACAATCCAAGGGATTAGCAAATTTTCTAATCCCCGGCAACGGCGCCAAAATTTGATGCGGGATTTATACGCGCACAAATTAAACCCTCTTTTTGACAATTGTAGTATAAGTATAAGTAGGGATCGTTCTGGACCGGGGATTAGGAGGGATTGCAAATCTCTTGGAAACTGACTCAAAAACGTAAAAACACAATATAAAACACTAAACTAGACTCAAAGAATGTAAAACTAAACTTTAAAACACTAAGACAAACCAAAGACTCAAAATGCTTTTAAAAACACAAATAAGACACTTTCTAACTAAATTAGACAATAAAGTAAAGGGGGATTTAAGTTTATACGAAAATTGAAATAACGAAACAAGTTAAATAAACTAGACAGAATGTAAATATGAAATTGATGAAATGGAATGAATGGATGATAGAATAGCTAAGGGGGTCATCTCCACATATGTTACACTTGCATAATAAAAAGATTTCCAATTACATTTCAATAAATTATGAAACTCATCACCCCGGGTTAATTAGGTCCGCTTAAATTAACCGTCATGTTTTCCTTAAGTTAATGAATTGGATGGGTTAGCGCAACGCAATTCACAACATTCTCCAAAAGTCCTTTACGTGAACAACACAATAAAGATACAATCAAAGATCATTAAGCATTATGAAAACTATAAGTGTTGACGAGGCATTCGTTACTATGATGAGCATGAAACTCGTGCCAATAATTCATTTAACGCGATTGTTTATAAGCAACCTCCACTACTTGTGAATATAAGTTCATAACGATTAGGTGAAAATCACTTATATTCTAGCGTCATATTCATGCATGAAAATTAAGCGCGCATTCTTAATAAACATACATAAATAAGTTATCAATCAAACGGTTAAACAAATTGAATCAACAACTTATGAAATGCAATTAGAAGTAATCAAATCAAAATGCAAGCATAAACATATATTTCGAATCACCCCCTAGCTAAAGGGGGTTTAGTTTATTATAACTTTGAAATCAAAGAAATACCTAAACATTCCAACAACTCAAACTTGAATTGTATGAACGTTTAGGCACTCTTCTCTTCCATTCCTCATACATACAAACAAAAAGAATTGAATTTAAACATTGAAATCAAAGAAACACCTAAACATTCCAACAACTCAAACTTGAATTGTATGAACGTTTAGGCACTCTTCTCTTCCTCGTTGTTGTAGCACAAGGTCTAAGGATAGTTTGATGGTGTGAATGGTTTGGGGAGTGGTGTTTGGATTAATAGGGAAATGGAAAAATGGTGTTTGGATTACAAGGGAAATGGAAAAATGGTGTGTTGTGTATGAAATGAGATGTTCTTGAATGAATGAATGCAAGGGTATTTATAGGAGTAGTGGAGGGAACATATGGCTATGTCATTTGTAGGTGAAGTAGGTGGATGTTGTAGGTGAAGTAGGTGGATGTTAGGTGAAGTAGGTGGATGTTGTAGGTGAAGTAGGTGGATGTTGTAGGTGATTATGAGTGATAAGTGATAAGTGTATGATATGTTAAGTGATAAGTGAATGATTATGATAAGTGATAAATGAATGTATGATATGATAAGTGGTGAATGATATGTGGTGAATGATAAGTGGTAAGTGATATGTGATAAGTGATTGAGTGTATGATATGATAAGTGGTGAATGATATGTGATAAGTGATATGTGGTGTATGATATGTGATAGTGTGGAATGTTGGAATGTTATGCACGGCTAAGGATAAAGGAAAGGTTTAAATGTCCTAAAACTAAAGGGAACAAGGTTCCAACACTTTGGTCTTTAATTAGGTCTTCAATTTCGTCCAACACTTTGGTCTTTAATTAGGTCTTCAATTTCGTCCAACACTTTGGCTTCAAGCATAAGTTATCCGTCCTTAGCCCAAAAGTGCTCCAAAAGTCTCCAAAATGCATCTTTTTGCTCCTTTAGCCCTTTGGACCTACAAACACACGAAAATAGCTTAAAGTACTAAAATAACTAAAGAAACATAACGTAAATGCACGAGAACAAGCTATTTAAGTCGCATGAATATGCTCCTATCACCACGTCCGCTTTCTCCGACTTCCAAAAATATTTAGAATTTGGAGACTTTTCTTCTAAAGGTGTGTTCATAATGTCACGATCTCGTTGAGCCATTCTTTCTTCTCTAACCTGTTCCCTTTTCTTGCCTAAATAGCTCTCTTTCTCTCTCATTAGCTTGAAATTCTCTCTCAACAGCAGCAACTTTTGCATTCTCTCTAGCCTTATCACCCTCAAATTTAGCCATTTCCCGCGCCAAACTCAATTCACCTTGGCGAGCAAGTTCTTCCATATACTTTGCAGAATTATTCTTGGAAGCACTCCCTTTTCTCTTTGAAGCCTTCTTACCTTGAGGCCTAATTGGATAACGGGTCGACCTCGATGCTTGTTCAGAGGGGCGTTTCGGGTGTAGAGTGTAGAAGGGTGTTGTTCATAAAAACTTCGGGACCAACAGGCACAACTCTGAATTTAGGACAATCTTTAACAATATTCCAACATTCCCACCGGTTGAATGATTGCTTGTGGTTTTTGGATTTGGCAATATACCAAGATTATGCTTGAAGTGTCTACATAATGCGGGAGAAGAAATAATTATAACGAAAGTAGCTAACAAATAAATAATACAAACAAATAATTATAATGTAAATTTGGGTATAGTACAAACAAATAAATAATATATTGTTACCTAATCCGCTAAATTTTCCCTGCTAAATTCTCTCCACGTACTAAACAATTGATTAAGTAGTTTCCAACGACTAGATATCAATTCTTTGGTTATTTTCCCACCAAGTTTCTCAAGAAAACTAGTATGAATAAGACTCCACATTTCTCGCAACTGCATCTCATTACCCGTAAGAGAATCATGAGTAACTTCAACCCAACTAGTACACAACGCAACATCTTCAAAAAGCGTCCAATTCGTACCTACATTAGTAGTCATTTTGTTGGAAAAAAATTGGATTGAAACTTCAAGAGAAAGATAGGAATGTGGTTGAAAGTAGTTGAGAAAATGTGAAATTGTGGTGTAAGGTAGAAATTTTTTTTATTAATTTTGTACATTTTAAAAAAATTTATTCACCTAATTAATCTCTACCATTGGATTAAAAAAAATTGAATTCCATCACTCCAGATTGTGCCATGTGGCACAACGGTAATATTTCAGAATTTTAAACTGTTTTTTTTTTTTTTATTTATAAAGGCAAAATGTTGGTAACAGACGAGGGGAAGCCACAAATTGTTGCCATTGAAATCCAACAGACGAGGGGAAGCCACGTGGGTTCCCATTGGTAACATTTTCACACTGCGCCGCGAGCCCCGCTTCTGAAATCATGTCAGATGACGCGCGCCAATGCTCCTAACAGAAAAAAAAAATAAAATAAAAGAAGTGGCTGACGTCTGGGCGACGTGAGCCTTGCGTTAGGTTGCCTTCGGGCTCTCGGGCTGGCAACTCGTGTCAGGCCTCTCCCTCAGGCTAGCACACGTTGGGGCAAGTCGGCCGGGCTATCTGGCCTTGTTCCATCACCAGTCCATCGGGCTAAACACCACGGTGGAACTGCTCTTATGATATTGCCTGTTGGGATTCTATAAATCTGGCACTTTTCGTCGCACTCTGGTATTTTATGTCAAAGATGCAACGGACAAAAATTTGTACATATTTTTATATCCGGTATCTCCTGTTAATGATGCAACGGATAAAAAATTGTATATATTTTCATATCATTAACATAAAAAGTTAGAGTTACAGTGTACTAAATCAAAGAATTAAATTTAGTTATATAAATGTTTCCCCAATCATCACAATTATAACATCCTTGCAATGCAACCAACTTAGAAGAAGCACGTTTTTGATATGGCATGATTGTTACCCTCCCATTTGAAAGAAGCTGAATCAAGAGGCTTAATGTCTTATCTACATATCGATATAAAGAACATATTACGATACATTGGACTAGAATCAAGAGACACATTTTTAACATACATTGTGACACTTATTTTTAATTCATTAATTTACATTAAAAATTATAATCAATGGTTGATATTGAATCTGATACTAATTAAAATAAATAAATTCTTCCATTCCGTTATTGGTAACATGAAACATACAACTTACAAAACTTGAGTCATGCATGAAATGATAACCAAAAAATTGAGTGTTTAGTTTTTGAGTTCACTTGTTAGTTTCTAACAAAATTGTAGGGGAGGCATTTAAAGTTAGACTAAGCGATGATTGTGGTTGATGACGACCTGACAGAGGGAAGCTTTCAAATAACTTATAGCATTTCCAATGAAGGCTTTATCCTCCTTGAGGCTACTATATTTATAACTCTAGTGAAAATTTTCATTCTCAAAGGGCTAGAAAATAGGGCTACATCCATCACATGGACTAGCAACTTCGTTTATCGAGTAGCAAAAAATTAGACTACTTCTAGCCCTAAAAAGCAGGAGGATCTACACCAAATTGGGGGCCCAGTCTTTTTATTTATTTATTATTATTATTATTTTTTTTTTTTTTAAGTTTAGAAATAGGTGGATCTCATTTTTAATTTCAAAACATGATTTTTAACGGTTTATTTTTTAATCATTTATGATTTTAAAGGTTTATTTTTCAATCGGTTGTTTAATTATAAAAACATAAATAAACAATGGCTATTTTTTGTGTCTGATTGGCTAAGAGAAAAATGTTGTGCTTTGTGATTAAGTTTCTAGGTTGAAAAGTTTATTAAAGAGTGATGAAATTTAACATTGGAAGTTTAGAAACCTAAACTGAAAACATAAACAAACAACATAAATAAATTGAAAAAGATAATTCAATCCAATGGTTGTTATGAAATGAAATTTTATCTTGTTTGATTTCGGAGAATTTGCCAATCAAATAAGTTCATAAAAAAAGTTTAAAATAACACGTCAAAAAATCAACTTAAGAAAAGTTAAGACAAAAATAAATTTACCATGTAATCAAATTACTACAAAAATAAATATATAGCCCTATATAGAGCTTGAAAGGTATATTGCTCCTCATTGGAGAGATTCTTCTTTAAAGTGAAAGATTCTTCAGAACTCTAAATTGGGCTATATCTACCATCTTTTTAGCTTTGTATAGAGTCCCTCTTTGGGGATGCCCTTAAGATAAGCATATCATTTCATTCTCTTTCGTCACGATCTCTTGATAAATTTAAGGGCATGTTTACTTACAAAGAATAAGAAATATTATTTTGATTTGTGAGTTTTCTGCCTTTACTAAAATGTGAGCAAGGGAATCATTTCACTCCTTAACTTTTTCTTGTGTTTACTTACATGCAAGAAATTAGAAAAGTGCAAAAAAAAAATTCTTAAAACCTGTAATCAAATACCTGAGAAATCATATCGTCTAAAGGGACTGGTTGATCTTATTCCCTTGCACTACTTCTCCTATGTAGAGCTAAACATCTATAAACTATGTCTACTTTGTCGTTAATAGGAAAAACAGGATGGGAAACTGAGTCCTCTTCTCCAAAATCAATACAGGCTACTAGGACGTGGTGTTTACACCACTTGACTTTTTTTCAGTTCATTTTGGTCAAGAAGTTTTCTCCTAGTACAACTCATAAAAAAAAACCTAAATTATGTGGGGCATCAAGTTGCATTGTGTGTGCTTGCTTTCGATTAAGGAACGAAATTATGGCAACTTGGAAGATGCGAGGCTTCTCTTAATCTATGAGTTTGGTTCCAATTCATCGAAGGTGATGATACAAAGAATGGTCCCTAACGTAAGGTTACAATGGTCTTTTTAAGTTTCTCTGGTAGCTTGTCATCTCCACCAAATCTATGGCGATGACAGCTAGTGACCTTTGTAGTAAAAGCCTTTGTTTGTAGCCACTCTTGGCTCTTTATGTATTGGCCTCCTCATTATTTTGGTTTAGACACATTTTATGTAATTTTTTGTTTTGGGTACAAACAATAAACCTTTATTCGTAAGATACATACGCACACGTGACATCCCATTTGCACACTCCCCATATTTTGGGCAGTTTTCTACCAGCATCTGCGTAATCTTTACAAATTGTCTGTTGGGACTTTGTTAGGTTTTTTTTTTATTGAAAAAAGGGGCTAAAAGCAAGAGCCCAAATAAACCTACTCAATAATAAATCTAGACCAGGACATCTCAAGTCGATCCTCACGAATAAAACTAACTGAACAAGAAGGAGTAGTATCAAAATAACTAATGTAAATCAAGACTATAAGTCGCTAAATTGTCCGCCACAAAATGCTTTTCGCTGTGAACTTTGTTAAGTTGCATCTAAAGACAGACGTCTTATGATTAATGGTTGTTATATAATCATTGCCACGTCAATCAAAGTTGTTAGAATATTGTTAAGCTGTTAAATGATTTGTTAGTTGGTTAATTAGTTACAACTTACAAGTAAGAATCTACTGTGCTTGGTATATTAAGAATTGCAACTTAAAAATGTAATGTGTTAGTAATTTTTCTAAGAAATACTGAAGTCTTATTTCTCTCTAAAGTTTCTATCTAGTTCTTCATCTTCTCAATTCTTCATTGTGCTTTGATTTTTAGGAAAACTAATGAATTAAAAGGGATTGAAAACTTTGAATTTTAACGACAAGGACAAAATAAAGGGTAAAATGAATAGTATCAGGTTTGACTTTTTAGTGTAAAAATATGATTTTTCGTTAAAAGAAACAGTACATCGGGCTTTTCGTTAAAACTCCCTTAATTTTTCCTAATGCAGTTAATAGCCTCGTGTGCGCTTGCTTTCGGTTCAGGACAAGAATCATGACAACTTAGAGATTTGAGGCTTCTCTAGATTGGCGGGTTTGGGTCCATTTAACTGGAGGTGATGATACATAAGAGCAGTTCCATCGGAGGTGGACTTGCCCAGCACCCAGTCCAAAACATAGCCTGGCGCTCTGTCCAAACCCTCTAGCCTGCAAAACAGCCTGGCACCCAGCCCAAGCCAAGCAGCAAGCCAACCCATTTCAGACAGACCCAGAAGTCGGTCCAGAAGGCTGGCGCGTGCACAACACTCGCGACTGGGCGCGAGTAGGAGATAACTTTGCAGGCGGCGGGGCCCGCGTCTCAGGCCCACTTGCGTTCCAATAGATGAGGGCTATGTGGCCCTCCTCAGAGTCGTTGGATTTCCAACGGTAAAAAAAATTTAAATTTGACTTTTAAAATGGACCGTCCGATCACAGATCAACGGTCCACGTTTTTTTCACCAAAAATAAAATTAAAAAAAAAAAAAGGCCCAATGGTCAGAATTTTGACCGTTGGCCACGTGGCAGCTGGTTGGCTGTTGGATTTGATTATTTTTCAAATCCAACAGTCCAGATTAATTACAACATTAAAATTTATTAAAAATTAATTAAAAATTGTGAAATTTTTTTAAAAAATACAGAAAAATTTTAAAAAATTAATTTTTTTTCTATAAATACCTAACCCTCATCTTCCACCTTACACCACATTTCAATATTTTCTACACTTTCTACACTTTCTACACTTTCTACATTTGAATATTTTGTACACTTTAAGAGAAAAAAATGACTTCGTGGCAGCTCATTGAAGATGTTACATTGTGTGAATATTGGGTTCACACTACTCATGACCCGATTATGGGTAATGAGATGGATAAGCGAGAAATGTGGAGTGAAATTACGAAATCGTTTTGCGATGTACATGGAAAAGATGCCAGATCTAGTCAAGGTCTTCAAGGTCGTTGGAAAAAACTCAACGCATCCTTTACTTGTTGGGAAAACGCCATCTCTCATGCTTCTGGTAATCTGTGTAATGGGACAAGTTTAACGGATCAGGTAACAATATTTTTATTTATTTATATGCATTCCATCCACATCAATATTTTAATTTATTTAATTTCTTATGTAATTTCTACGTAATTTCTTATGTAATTTATATGCATTCCACGCCCATCAATATTTTAATTTATTTATTTGTGTTACACCCGTATTTTTTAATACTATCTTATCCCACATTTTTATAGACACTACAAGCACAAACATTCTACAATGCAAAGAACCATAACAAATCATTCAACAAATGGGAATGTTGGCAAATTGTCAAAGATTGCCCTAGATACAAAATTGTGGCAACCGGTCAAGAAGTTGTCATGCACGGTATGGGTCTACATAGTTCGCCAGAAGCAGACATGGTCGAACAAGAAGCCAACACATTTGAAGACACGGAAGGGACGCCTGAAGAAGTGCCAGAGACCCAACCGACTCGTCAGTCCCTTAGGCCTCAAGGTAAAAAGGCATCAAAGAAAAAAGGTAGTTCTTCCAAAAATGACTACACTAAATATATGGAGGAACTTGCTCGCCAAGATGAACTGAACATGGCATGGGAAAAGGCTAGAGATGAGGAAAAAGCTACTGTTATGGCAGCAATAATAGCAGCTACTGAGGCTCGTGATGCGGCGGCTGAGAGACAAAGAGAAATAGTTAATCGAGAGAACGAGATGATTAGAGAAGCACTTCATCGAGAGAATGAGATGCTTAGAGAAGAAAGGATGGCTCAAGCAGATCGTGACACTATGAACAAGTCTCTAGTAGGACTGTCTTCGAATTCAAAATATTTTTGGACATCAGAAAAAAGAGATGTCGTGCGAAGGAGGCGTGCAAGAGATGCTGAAACAAGTCAAGGGGGTTCCAGCTACAGAAATCCTAGCAACCAAGATCCTAGCACCACATATCCTAACTCCACAGACTTTGTATAATTTCGTATTTATTTGTACTACTTTATTTAATTTGTTATGTAATTTCTTAACATTTTTAGAACTTTATTTAATTTCTTATGTAATTTCTTATTTATTTTTAGAACTTTAATTAATTTCTTATGTAATTTTTGTACTTTATTTAAATATTTGAATAAGATTACATAAACTCACCAAATAAACATTTAAAAAAAAAACACCAAATAAAATTACATAACCTCACCATATAAACTTAAAAAAAAAAAAAAACACACTAAATAAGATTACTTAAAAAACAATACACTTTATTCTTCAACCACAAGCCTTATTTTAATTATCTTCGCCTTCGTGCAATCCCCACTGGTGGTCAATCAAGTCATTCTGGCGGGTTATGTGCCAGTATGGCTCTTGTAATGAAGTGTACCGCTGAATGATCAACTTATTGTAACGTCCATCCCGTTCCAACGGCTCGTGTTGCACGGGATCTTCGGTCCGATCATGAGCATAGTAGATTTGTGTTCTTGAGTTGTTCATCGGATCCAGCTCGTATTCATCGACGACATCATAATCATACTCGTCTTCAACAATCATGTTGTGGAGAATAATACACGTCATCATGATAGATCGAAGAGCCTCGACATCAAACATTCTAGCTGCAGCCTTGACAATCGCCCAACGAGCTTGCAGGATACCAAAACAATGCTCGACATCCTTCCTACACCCTTCTTGACACTTTGCGAAGTGTTTCTCTTTTTCACACTACGGATGTGGCACTGTTTTGACAAATGTTGACCACCTTGGGTAAATACCATCTGCAAGGTAGTATGGTCCCTCGTATTTATTACCATTAATCCAATATGTGCATCTCGACCCATTTCCTTGTAGCAGTTCGTCAAACACTGGAGATTGGGCAAGGAGATTTAGGTCATTCTGAGCTCCTGGAACACCAAAAAAAGCATGCCAAATCCATGTATCAAAAGAAGCCACCGCTTCCAAAATGATGCTTTTGGCTCATTTTCTGTCGCCATAAGCTCCTTGCCATGCACTTGGACAGTTTTTCCATGTCCAGTGCATGCAGTCGATGCTTCCAATCATGCCAGGGAAGCCTTGCATCTCACCCTTCCTCAGAAGCCTTCGCATGTCCCTTGGCGTGGGTTTCCGAAGGTACTCATTGGTGTAGAGGGCTTCAATTGTAGAGCAAAACCGCATCAGGGACTCCAGACCTGTTGTTTTTCCCATCCTTGCGATCTTATCCACTTGATCTGTAAATGCTCCATATGCAAGCATTCGCAAGGCAGCCGTAATTTTTTGCTCAGGAAGAAAACCTAGAACATGAAGAGCATCCTCTTTTTGCACAAAATATGGATCATGGTTGCAAGCAGCACTCATGATTTTATCGAACAAACTTCGTTGCATTCTAAAACGATGTCTAAAAACATGATAAGGGAAAACGCTGTTGGGAATAAAATAATCTTCCAAGAGATCTTTACCTCGTCTTTCCCTTCGTCTATCGATGTTTGCCGCATATCTGGGTTTGGCTATCTGACCTACAGCTTGCATGATACGGCGGGAATGTGAGGCCCTCCGCCTTCTATGGTGATCATCCTCATCCTCCTCCATTGCGAAGGCCTCATCTCCACCTCCACCTTCGTCAATATTGACCAATTATTCCTGTTGTGCCAACAACCTTTTCTGCTGCTCTTGCAACTGTTTATACACTCACCTTGAAGAAGACATTGTAAGAACTCAAGATTTGAAAACGATAAAGAAGAATTCTGAGCTAAAAAAAAAGGATTGAGTTTAGTGTGAGGATGGATGTAGGGATGCAGGGTTTATATGGACAAAAAAAGAGAAGATGAGGTTCTGGACAATGCCACGTGGCACTACGTGATTGGTTGAAAATCTAATCAAAATCTTGGCTAAATTATTGTAAACAGGAAGTGACACGTGGCGTGTTGGGATTGGTTGAAAATCTTATCAGAAATCTATCTACAAGATAGTACGTTCGGATACTGACATGTGGCGTGACAAGATTGGTTGAAAATCTTATCGAAATCTTGCCTAAATTATTGTAAACAGGAAGTGACACGTGGGTTGTCGGGATTGGTTGAAAATCTTAGCGGAAATCTATTCACAAAATAGTACGTTCGGATAATGACACGTGGTATGACGAGATTTGTTAAAAATCCTATTCGAAATTAAAACTATTTTTTTAATTTATTATTTTATAAAAAAATTATTTAATATTTTAAATGGACTAGGTGCCAGCGCATTTTGTAGGGGTGGAGATCATTTGTGCCAGCGCATTTTTAGACTCGGTGCTAGAGCATTTTTTTTTGGGGTGGAGATGCTTTGGCCTATTACTATTCATTAGGGTCTATTACTGTTCACTGAAGTGGATAAATGGGCTGGGTGCTGGCACAAAGTCTTTAGGGGTGGAGTTGCTCTAATGGGCTATAGTTGTGTTTGGGTGGTCTTTTTCGGTTTTCTTGTGGATGGCCTGCTTCATTAGATTTCAGGCTATGACGGTGGGCGACCTTTGTAGTATTTCTCTCAGGTCTTTGTTTGCAGTCACTTTTGGGCTTTTTTGTGTAGGTATTTATACCATTTGGGTTGATGTGCTCTTTATATAAACACCTTAAGTTGTGACGTCTCATTTGCAGCCTCCTCATTTTTGAGGTGGCTGGTCTACCATATTCAAAATCTTTATCCATTGTTTGTTTGGACCTCGTTGTAAAATCTCTAATTGACAAGAAAATAAAAAAAAAACGTTATATGTATGAAGTATCCAAATAATTTAGGATTTTTTTTATTATAGGTCAACAAATAATTTAACCCTTTTCCCCAAATTACATGGGATAACCAGCGTATGAAGTCTACGTGTCCCTCTTTATGCCAGAGGATGAAAGGCTTAGATGTTATCTACATACTCTCCATGCATGCATATGTGTGCATTCATCCATATCAGTTTCCTTTTTAACAAAGAAAGAAAAAATCGTCAAAGACCTACATGCAGTAAGTTGCTGCACAGTTTCTCAAATTTTTACCAGAAACACAAATAAGGGATTGATCGGTAGGCAAGACCGATGGACAATTAATAAATCAGAAATTCATGTTCGTGATCAGAAGGGGAGGCGTCTGCTGAGTGAAGAAGAAGAACATATAAGAAATAAAATGGAGGATTTATGAGCCATGGAGGCATGCCACCCATTTCTGTGGAGCTACGAGGATTGACTTTCTATGAGATTTAAGTGGAAATTACATGGTTAATGTCAAAACGTGTTGAAATATATAGATATGTGTATATATACGCGCGCACACACAAACGTGTTTGTACTAGCTGTACGTTTTCATTTCCCACTGTTACGAAACTATATACTGGACTTCGTCTGCCATTAACATGCATGGGTCATAAATCCTCGATTTGATTTCTTATTTGTTCTTCTTCACTCGGCAGACGCCTCCCCTTAGGAACACGTATTTCTGATTTGTAAATGGTCTGTTGGTCATACCAACCGATCAATCCCTTATTTATGTTTCTGGGAAAAATCTGAGAAATTGTGCAGCAACTTACTGCATGCAGGCCTTTGAAGATTTCTTCTTTCTTTGTTAACAAGGAAACTGATATGGATGAATACACACACATATGAACACATGAAGAGCCTGTAGATTAAGATCTGAGCCCTCCATCCATTGGCATGAAGATATACACACACAGAAAAGAAAATTATATCACAGAGAAACATCAGAAATTAAAAATGGAGAGAAAAGATTTTAAGAGAGATTTCCCATATATAATGTACATATCCAGCCCATGTATTAACTTAATTAATATAACAAACAACCTAGTCAAAAACTTGTTCTCATTTTCCAGGAATATGTGTGTATGATACAGGAGGAGAAATCCCCCAAGCAATCACATGCTTGCGCAATCAAAACACCGTCAAAGTTGTCTTCTTAACAGCATTGCATACGCGGCATAAAAACAAATTTCAGCTCATCCGACGACTCGCATTCAGCTGGAAATATAGAAAAAGGAATTCAAATTAAACAAATAAATTGTGTTTACTTATGCGGTCTGGTTACTCTAATTTCCTGGTAGTTCTGTGGAAACCAAACATCACGATACGAACCCTACGTCCCTCCCGATCGGCTACTATAAATATTCCAACTTCAATGCAAAATCCACAAATTATACACCTTATCTGCTCAAATTTAATTAAGCTGATCATTAGCAACTATGTCTGATGACAAAGATCCGCCAGATGCTAAAAGTGTTATAGGAAGGTCCAAAAGGAATTCTTCCTCCTCCCAGTCATATTTTCAGAGTGGTGGAGGGTTGTATTTGCCAAACACTCAGGGTGCTCTAGGAAGGGACAAGATGAAATCTTCGTCGTTCCAATCATCTTCTCAAAGTGGTGGAGGCTCGTATCCGCCAAATACTCTTAGCACTCTAAGAAGGGACAAGAAGAAATCTGGGAAAAACAAGTGAAGAATTATATGTGCAGACTGTTACCTTAGGGCTGTATACTACATAATTTAATTATTGATTAATTTGTTGGCAACTGTGGAGGTATACAAAATACAGTTGGACATAAATAAGCACAGTTGCATATTTATATTTTCAAACTTGAAAAATATTTGTCTCCATTATTTGGTACAAATATTTGTTTTCAAGGTTAGAAACATGTACATTATAATTTCTTAAGTTCAGTCAGCATTATTGTATTGTAAAAAAGGGTGGGTGCTGCTAAGAACAAATCCCACTTGAATGTATAAAAAGAAATGCATTAATATATTATTTGATTTTGTTCTATATATAGTTGATGTTTGCATAGATTTTAAGCAAGTATAAAGGGGTAGAAAGCTATTTTAGTTAAACTTCAAGCAAAAAGGGGTAGAAAACTATTTTAATAGCTCTCCTACCCCCTTGGTGTAGATACTATCGTTTGTTCAACAGAAGAAAAAAAAAAAAAAAAAAAGCCACTTAGTACTATGGTCTAGTAGTATTTCTCTTCACTTGTGAGTGAGGTCTTAGGTTCGATTCTCGCTAAAACCGAAGTTGAACCATATTATTATGGTAAGCCTATTGTAAGGCATAGCCCACTCCTCCACCCCCTTGGTGTAGATACTATCGTTTGTTCCAAAAAAAAAAAAAAAAAAAAAAAAACTCCCTAAATCATTTATACTCCAACCAGACCGCTTAATTTAGGGAGCCATAATAAATAAGAACCAATAGAAATAGAGTTTTTTTAATTTAAAAGTTAATAAAAAAAATTGTAATTAAATGCCTTAAGATATAAAAAAAAATTGAGGGTTTAGTTCTTGCGTTCATTGTTAGTTTCAATCAAAATTGTGGAGGTAGTACACGTAAACTTAGACTATGCCACGGTTGTGGTCGATGACGACCTGACAGCCAAGGGAGGAAGCTTTTAAATGCCTTAAGATAAGCTTTATCATTTCATTCTAATTTTTGTTCGTCGTCTCTTGATAAATTTAAGGACATGTTTACTTACAAAGAATAAGAATTATAATCATTTTGATTCGTGAGTTTTCTGCCTTTACTAAAATATGAGCAAGGAAATACATTCACTCCTTAATTTTTTTCATGTGTTTACTTACATGCAAGAAATTAAAAAAGTGCAAGTTTTTTCTCTTAAAATCTGTATCAAATACCTAAAATGAGGAATCATATCGAATAAGGGTACTATATCGATCTTATTCCCTTTCATTACTCCTCTAGAGCTAAACTTCTATAAACTATGTCTACTTTGTCGCCAATAGGAAAAAGAGGATGGGAAACTGAGTCCTCTTCTCTAAAATCAATACGGGCTACTTGGATGTGGTGTTTACTTCACTTGACCTTTTTCAGTTCATCTTGATTCAAGAAGTTTTCTTGTCATACAGCTTGTAAAAATTCTTAATTATGGGGGGCATTAAGTTGCATTGTGAGTGCTTGCTTTCGACTAAGGACCGAAATTATGGCAACTTGGATGATGGGAGGCTTCTTTGGATCTATGAGCTTGGTTCCAATTCATTGAAGGTGATGATACGAAGAATGGACTAAAATATCGTTAGACTCATAAATCCTCCATTTGATTTCTTACTTGTTCTTCTTCACTCGGCAAACGCCTCCCCTTCTGATCACGAACACATATTTCTGATTTGGAAATGGTCCGTCAGTCATACCCACCGATCAATCCCTTATTTGTGTGTTTGGGAAAATCTGAGAACTTGTGCAGCAACTTACAGCATGTAAGCCTTTGAAGATTTCTTTCTTTCTGTGTTAACAAGGAAACTGATATGGATGAACACACATATGCATGCCTGGAAAGCCACATATAATATTACAATTCTTTTGTGGGTTTCGATCCACTAATGTTTTTCTATATGAGTAAGCCTTTCTCTTCATTTTCTTAAGTGGTTGAAAGTCAACAGATATACACACACACACACACAAGATACACACACACGGGGTCACAGACAGAAAAGAAAATTATCAATGGAGAGAAATTTTAAGAGAAATTTCCCATATATAATGTAAATATCCATGTATTAACTCAATTAATCTAACAAAGAACCTTGTCAAAAACTTGTTCTCATTTTCCAGGAATATGTCTGTATGATATAGGAGGAGAAATCCCCCAAGCAATCACATGCCTGCGCAATCAAAACAACGTCAAAGATTTCTTCTTAACTGCGTTGAACGCGCGGCCTAAGAACCAATTGTTCACAGCTCAGCCAACCGCTCACATTCAGCTGGAAACATAGAAAAAGGAATTCAAATTTAACAAATAAATTGTGTTTACTTATGTGGTTAGGTTACTGTAATTTCTTGGTAGTTCTGTGGAAACCAAACTGCATGATACGAACCCTAATGTCCCTCCCAATCGGCAACTATAAATATTTCCAACTTCAATGCAAAATCCAGAACTTGATCTCCTTTATACAACTTTTGTGTACAAGTTTAATTAAGCTGAACATTAGCAGCTATGTCTTCTGACTCGGATCCGCCAGATGCTCAAAGTGTTTTAGGAAGGCCCAAAACGAATTCTTCATCATCCCAGTCATCTTTTCAGAGCGGTGGAGGCTCGTATCGGCCAAACGCTCAAGATGCTCTAGGAAGGGACAATATGAAGCCTTCGTCATCCCAGCCATCTTTTCATAGTGGTGGAGGCTCCTATATGCCAAATACTCATATTACTCTAGGAAGGGACAAGAAAAAAAAAGGAAAAAACAAGTGAAGAATTATATATGCAGACTGCAGCAGTAGGGTTATATACTGTATAATTGAATTATTGATTAATTTTTTGGCAACTATGTGATATACATAATACAGTTGGACATAAATAAGCACAATTGCATATTTCTTTTCAAGGTTAGAACATGTACATTATAATTTCTTTTGTTCAGTTAGCATTATTTTATTGTGAAAATGGGTGGGTACTGCTAAGAACAAATCCCACTAGGATGTATCAAAAGAAATGCATTAATATATTATTTGATTTTGTTCTACAATTGATGTGCATAGATTAAGTAAAAAGGGGTAGAAACATATTTTAGTTAAATTATGTAAAAGGGGTGGAAAACCATTTTAATAGCTCCCTAAAACATTTATACTCCAACCATACCATTTAATATTTCATCTTGTTTTTTCATCTTTATAGGGAGAGAGGAAAAAAAATTGTGAGGGGAGAGGAAGGAGGGAGGGGAAAAAGAAGGGGAGATAATCCCTATCCGTCTTTAAGAGCTTAAAAATAAAATTACAACTAAATTAGACATCATTCACATACTTCAAATAAAAGTAAAAAAATATAACAAAAGTCATAGAAACTCATACACAATTCCCAAACCACACATCCATGGCTCTTTGACATCCTCCCTTTTTATGGATGTTTAGCATCTCTTTCAATTTATTATTCCCTTCGTAAAATGTATATGTGCTATGTTTGGATGAGGGTTTTCAGTTCCGAGGGATTGAAGTCAAACTTGAAGGAACGGACCACATAATATAACATAAAGGCGATTCGAAGAGACCTTGATGGGCATTATAAAGGCATGTCCGCACCGATCAACCTTCAAAATTCTGAGTTGGCCAAGCCTAGCTTATGATATTGCCTATTGGGATTCTATAAATCTTGGCACTTTTCGTTGCAGAAGCATGTTTATTCATCACCATAACTATGGTGTGTATGCTCACCATATATGCTTTAGACCTGGCATCCGTGTCGTGTTTTCCGTGTTCGTATCGTTTTTGTGACATACCCGATATCGTAACAGGTTGTATCGTGTAACACCCGTTGAAGTAAACGGATAATATGATCCTACCCAAAATAGACCCCGTTAATATTATCAGATAATAAGATCCAAACCGTTACTCGTTAAAGAAAACTATTCATGAGGGTTTGTATGGTTTTAAAAATTCAAATGCCAATGTACCCAATCTCAAAGCGTAGAGGATGCAATCACGAGCGTTTACCTATTTTTTTCACATTTTTTGCACTTGTAAATTAATTATTATAATTGTTTTAATGTATTTGGTATTTTTGAGCAAGATGTCTTTGGTATTTTTAAATTACTTGATATTTTTATTTTTAATGTATAATTTTTTAATCTCACTCTATGCCTATAGTATACTAAATAACTAAATAAATAAATAAATAAATCCTAAATTTTTAAAATTTATATAGAATAATAATTCAATAATACATAATTCATAAACAATATATACATATAGACTATGTCTATTGTATTTTATAGTAAGTTTTTTTAGTAGTTTAAAAAATTAAAATCATCAAGAGAACTTTTTTCTTAACGTGTCAAAGCAGGTTACTCGTGTGTTACCCTCGTGTAAACCTATTAAGGACCTGTTATTAACGGGTTTTTATCGTGTGACCCGGTAACGACCCAATTAGTTATTGTGGTGACCCGTAACCCATTATTTTCGGATCATTATCGTGTCGTATTAACGAGTCGTGTAAAAAATTGCTTGGTCTAATATGCTTAAATTGCCTAAAATTATGTTTTCTAACCCTAAACCCGTTATTTTCGGGTCATTTTTGTGTCGTATTAACGAGTCGTGTAAAAAATTGTCTAGTATATGCTTACATGACCTAAAATTATGTTTTCTATTTTTCTATGCAACTCTCGTACTTGGTACTCCCCGTGGCAAAAATAATTGAGTCATGCATGAAATGATAACAAAAAATTGAGGGGTTCGTTTTTGAGTCCACTCGTTAGTTTCTATCAAAATTGTGGAGGGCGTACGTGTAAAGTTAGATAGCCAATGTTTTGGTCACGTATCTTAAACTGAAGCCAGTGTTAAGGAAGGAAGCTTTTAAATGCTTTAAGATAAGCTTTATCATTTCATTCTAATTTTTTCTTTAACAGACGATATTATCTTACACTAAAGGAGAGGGGGTGGGCTTAGCCTCACAATAAGCTAGCAATAAAGTGGTTCAAATTCGCCTTTATTCGTCATCTCTTGATAAATTTAAGGACATGTTTACTTACAAAGAATAAGAGCCATAATCATTTTGATTCGTGAGTTTCCTATTTTATTAAAATATGAGTAAGGAATTCATTTCACTTTTTAACTTTTCATGTGTTTACTTAGGGAGTAGGGTTCTCTCTCTCCTATTTGCATCTCCTTCCCTCCCCTCCTCTCACATATTGCTTTTTGTCTTGTTGTCTCTATAAAAAAAATCAATATAAGATGTTGACGTGGCTAAACTGTAACCGTTCAAATAGGAGGGGAGGGAAGGGGAGAGAGATTAGGAGGGAAGGGAATCCTCCTTGGTTTACTTACTCGATCGGAGTCTCGGGAGGAAGCTGGGAGTCGGACTCCTAAAGTATCGACTGCCTCTTCTCCATCATTGTCGCCTGTGTAATGTAACATGAAATATTAATAATAACATTGAAATAATAACCATGATACTTGAATGCGTAAGATAGTAATTACAATTGAAGAATACTTGCATGAAGGGACTTAGCCAACTTATCCCCGGGTCGAACATAAACGTCTGCAAAGATATCGATCTCCAAGAATTTTGAACCCCCCTGAATAGAACAAGATAAGAAAAATGTTAGTACGACAAAAAAAAATAATAATATTACTGACATATTAAAAATTGAATATGAAAAGCTTTATTGTTACTTGCGGCCGCGCCTCCATCCTATATGAGAAGGGCTTCGAACCTAAATGGTGGATAAAAGTCTTCTTCTCCCAACTGATCTTGTTGGCTTTTGGCTTCTGTTATACACAAAATAAACATATTAGTTGTAATTTAAATGAAATATAAAAATATAATAAACATTAGTAAGAAACGTATAATACTTTTAGACTTAATATAGAAAACACATTGTGGGGCTCCTGAAAATGATAGCAAAGCCACACCCAATTTTCTTCCTGGTCCTCAACCTCCTTCGGGCAACCTTCCTTAAGAGCGACTTGCGGATCATCAAATGTCTGAAAATATTGGTGCAGGTCACTCTCTGACTGCTTGTATCGCTCAGCGAAGAGCTTGTTGACGTACACCAACATGTTGTCGTTGATGTCGTCGAAATTGTAGTTTGTCTGCAATGTAATAATTTAATTACATACATTAATTAATATAAATATATAAACTTTAAAGGAAAAGTAATAAAAGGTTTGGATACTTATTGACAAATAATCGCGCATCTTCATCTTTACCTTGTCTGGCATCGTCTTCCAAGACTTCCATCGTATAGGGCAATAAGTCCGAACGACGTGACCAATGTCATGGGCCAATGCACTATGCTACTCCGCCGTTGGTGCAGCTCGATGCTGGTCATAGTATCCGACCATGATACGTTAGCCGTCTTCAACTGGTGACAAGGTTCCCGAATATTTTTCTTTGCTGAAAAAAAAAAGTCAAACAAACACTACAAATTATATCAAAATTTCAGCAGATCCTCCCCTAAAGTTATAACATTTTCCAAACCCTGGACATTGTAATGAATAATATATGATATCCAACAATAATCACAATAGTTGAATAAGCCAAATTTCGACCAAATGCACAATTGCAGTATGTAACAATTTTGATTGAATGTAATGTACGAATAACTAAATTCACAAGGAAATAAAGGGCTTGTTGTGACCCCGAGGCATCAGTAATGGATGCTGATGTTGTGTCAGGCGTACAGGGGCGGCGGTGACCACGCTTGGCGGTAACAGGTAATGCCACTAAAGAGGTTAATGACGTCAGCGCATGGGACACCCAATACCAATTGGATCAACTGGATTAACTGACCTGGGGTCCATTTCGGCTGGAGCAATGGTGGCTAAAGTAGGTGGCGGGGAAATCGAACGGGGTGCAATCGTCACCACCTTACGACTTCTAATAAGATGCGACATTCAATCTAATTCATAAATGATATGGTTTCGGGGTTGCTCAAAATACCGATGCATAGAAGATTTTTTTTCTTTCAAAAATATAATGTCAATTAGCTTGAAGGAAAAACTCTTTACTGCAATATAAGTGCACTCGGTGTCTTAGTGTTGCCACAAACGAAAACTACTCTATGGTATATATAACTTCAAATAGTGCATATACTCGTTTAGGTAAGCTAAAATAAGAAATAAATTCAATCCAATTCCAATACCTGGGTCAAAATTTTTTTAATTTAAATTTATTCAAATAAAAACAATTTGTTTATAACATAAGATAAAAGGAATTGTTATTAGCACTCCAAAATTATCATTCTACACTCCAAACTTTCTATATTTAGAAAGAAAAATACATTTGTGAGGAGTGTAGAATGAGATTTTTGGAGTCTCAATAATACTTCCCTAAGATAAATAAATTACAAAAAAAGTCATTTAATATGTTTTACAAAGCAAGTCACAAATAAATTGCATTATTCATCATCCGAACTATAATAACTTTCACTATCGTCACTAACATCATTTTCAGTCTCCCATTCCTCCTCCTCGATAGGTATGTCACCGTCATCCTTCGGGCCCACTACAACATCGTATTGCGGAAGATTACCGAGGTCCATTGTAATTGAATGAATCGGTATTTTGATAGAAGCCACTCCTTGTATCTAAAATGGTTCTTGGATAAGATTTGTATCTCGAAGTGTTTCCGCATCATTTTTCATTGAAGATTCTAAATGCTGGTCAGTGACGTTGTTGACGTCGTCGTCAGTAGGTCTTGTTCTGGTATAGCATACACATTCCTTTGATCCATCTTCTAAGCAACTTTTCAGCCTCTCCTAGCTTTATGATCATCTAGATACACAATCAGTTTTTCCATGTTTGCCCAAATGTAAGGGTCGCCATTGTACCAAGTTCTGTTATTGTTCACAGATAGTAAGCCATGATCAATTTTAACACTTCCCTGCCTATTTGGGTTTGTATCAAACCATTGACACTTAAACATGATCACTTGGCATTGGTCTTTGTAAAGCAATTGCACGACACTTGTTAGTTTGCCATAGAAATCAATGTATGTACTTTCGCCTCCACCTGGGACATGAACCTTGCTATTTTGCGTACACAACTCGTAATCTTGTCTAGCCCCCAAAAACTTGACACTGTTAACATGGCAACCTAAGAACAATTCAGCGCGAATCAGTCCGAACGCCAAGTTATATAACTCTTCACTATGAGTGGAGGAATTCAATGCTTTCAATTGATTCACCTAACATTATACAAAAACATACACCTATTAGTTTGAGAAAATTAAATACTTACATATTCGAGAAACCACTGTGGAAACAATTCACGGTGTTTCTTGGCATACAAATATGATGGATGTTCTCGCTTCATCATCTCTTCATGCTCATTTGGGTATGCATTTGTCCAGTACAAACCAATGTGTTACCTCCATGTCATTTTTGGAAAATGACGCGCCTCGTATAAAATCTCGAAAGGGTCGTGTGCTTTAGGCAAAAGCAAAAAGTTTCTCCTTTCTCACACCCTCATCATTATTGCGCTGGGGACACCTAAAAATCATTTCCACATCTTTTAAATACATTCCACAAAATGTTAGAGGCTCATATTGAACCCAAGCCTCTATAATTTATCCTTCGGGCTTCGCCCTGTTGCGTACACTTTTTTTTCAGCTCCCCGAGAAGCTTGCCAAAATAAAACTATACAATACAAATTAGTAAGCCTCAGTTAATGATGAATAAACAAATGATGAGGATTATATACCTTTCTCTTGGATACATCCAACGATAGTTTACAAGACTAGTAAGCAATGCCTCTTTTGGCAAGTGAATCATCACATGGATCACACTTGTGAAGAAAGTTGGAGTAAATATCATCTCAAACTTGCCTAGGACTTGGACGATGTCATGGCGCAACTGATTAATGTCTGTCTTTCGCAACGTTCTTGATGTCAGTTGGGAAAAACATAAATAAACAACGACTATTTTGTGTGTGTGATTGTCTAAGAGAAAAATATTGTGCTTTGTGATTAATTTTCTAGGTTGATAAGTTCATAAAAAAATGATGAAATTTAACAATGGTAGTTTAGAGACCTAAACTGAAAACATAAACAAACAACAGAACTAAATTGAAAAAAATAATCCAATCCATTGGTTGTTATGAAATGAAAATTTATCTTGTTTGATTTCGGAGAATATGTCAATCAAATAAGTTCATAAATAAAAATTTAAAATAACACATCCAAAAATCAACTGAAGAAAAGTTAAGACAAAAATAAATTTACTGCGTAATCAAATTACTACAAAAATAAATATATAGCCTTATATAGAGGTTGAAAGGTATATTGCCCCTCATTGGAGAGATTCTTTTTAAAGAGCGAAAGATACTTCAGAACTCTAAATTGGGCTATATCCACCACTTTTTCAGCATTGTATAAAGCCCCTCTTTGGGGATGCTCTTAAGATAAGCATATCATTTCATTCTCTTTCATCATGATCTCTTGATAAATATAAGGGCATGTTTATTTACAAAGAATAAGAACTATTATTTTGATTCGTGAGTTTTCTGCCTTTACTAAAATGTGAGCAAGGGAATCATTTCACTCCTTAACTTTTTCCTGTGTTTATTTACATGCAAGAAATTAGAAAAGTGCAAAAAAAATTTCTTAAAACCTATAATCAAATACCTAAAAATGAGAAATCATATCGACTAAAGGGACTGGTTGATCTTACTCCCTTTCATTACTTCTCCTATGTAGAGCTAAACATCTTTAAACTATGTCTACTTTGGCGTAAATAGGAAAAAGAGGATGGGAAACTGAGTCCTTTTCTCTAAAATCAATACAGGTTACTAGGACGTGGTGTTTACATCACTTGACTTTTTTCTGTTCATTTTGGTCAAGAAGTTTTCCCCTCATACAACTCATAAAAAAAGCCTAAATTATGTGGGGCATTAAGTTGCATTGTGCGTGCTTGCTTTCGATTAAGGAACGAAATTATGGCAACTTGGAAGATGCGAGGCTTCTCTTAATCTATGAGTTTGGTTCCAATTCATCGAAGGTGATAATACGAAGAATGACCCCTAACGTAAGGTTACAATGGTCTTTTTAAGTTTCTTCAGTAGCATGTCATCTCCACCAGATCTATGGCGGTGACATCTAGTGACCTATGTAGTAAAAGCCTTCGTTTGTAGCCACTCTTGGGCCTTTATGTATTGGCCTCCTCATTATTTTGGGTTTAGACACATTTTATGTAATTTTTTGTTTTGGGTACAAACAATAAACCATTATTCGTAATATCCATATGCACACGTGACATCCCATTTGCACAGTCTCCATATTTTGGGCAGTCTTCTACCTGCATCTGTGTAATCTTTACAAATTGTCTGTTTGGACTTTGTTGAGTTTTTTTTGGTCGAAAAAGGGGCTAAAAGCAAGAGCCCAAATAAACCTACTCAATAATAAATCTAGACGGGGGCATCTCAAGTCGATCCCCACAAATAAAACTAACTGAACAAGAAGGAGTAGTATCAAAATAAAAATAATTACCTAATGTAAATCAAGACTATAAGTCGCTAAATTGTCCGCCACAAAATTCTTTTCTCTGTGAACTTTGTTAAGTTGCATCTGAAGACAGATGTCTTATGATCACTGGTTGTCATGTAATCACCGCCACGTCTGTCAAAATTGTTAGAATATTGCTAAGCTGTTAAGTGATTTGTTAGTTGGTTAATTAGTTACAACTTACAAGTAAGCTTCTACTGTGCTTGGTATATTAAGAATTGCTTAAAAATGTAATGTGTTAGTGATTTTCTAAGAAATACAGAAGTCTCATTTCTCTTCAAAGTTTCTCTCCAGTTCTTCGTCTTCTCAATTCTTCATTGTTCTTTGATTTTTCCTAATGCAGTTAATAGCCTCGTGTGTGCTTGCTTTTGGTTTAGGACCAAAATTATGACAACTTAGAGATTTTGAGGCTTCTCTAGATCGGCGGGTTTGGGTCCAATTCACCAGAGGTGATGATACATAATGGACTATGGTTGTGTTTGGGTGGTCTTTTTGGGTTTTCCCGTGGATGGCCTGCTTCATTAGATTCCAGGCGATGACGGTGGGCGACCTTTGTAGTATTTCTCTTAGGTCTTTGTGTGCGGTCACTTTTGGGCCTTTTTATGTAGGTCTTTATATCATTTGGGTTGATGTCCGCTTTATGTAAACACCTTAAGTTGTGACATCTCATTAGCATTCTCCACATTTTTGAGGTGGCTGGTCTACCATATTCAAAATGTTAATCCATTGTCTGTTTAGACTTTGTTGTAAAATCTCTAATTGACAAGAAAATAAAAAAGAGGTTATATGTATGATGTATCCAAATAATTTAGGATTTTTTTTTTATTATAGGTCAACAAATAATTTAACCCTTTTCCCCAAATTACATGGGATAACCAGCGTATGAAGTCTACGTGTCCCCCTTTATGCCAGAGGATGAAGGGCTTAGATGTTATCTCCAGACTCTCCATGCATGCATATGTGTGCATTCATCCATATCAGTTTCCTTTTTAACAAAGAAAAAAAAAATCGTCAAAGACCTGATTGCGGTAAGTTGCTGCATAGTTTCTCCAATTTTTACCAGAAACACAAATAAGGGATTGAATATCGGTATGCAAGACCGATGGACAATTAATAACTCAGAAATACATGTTCGTGATCAGAAGGGGAGGCGTCTGCCGAGTGAAGAAGAAGAACAAATAAGAAATAAAATGAAGGATTTATGATCCAGGGAGGCATGCCACCCATTCCTGTGGAGCTACGAGGTTTGACTTTCTATGAGATTTAGGTGGAAATTACATGGTTAATGTCAAAACGTGTTGACAGATGTAGATATGTGTGTTCGCGTGTGCGTGTGCGTGTGCGTGTGTGTGTGTATACACAAAAACGTGTTTGTACTAGCTGTACGTTTTCATTTCCCACTGTTGTAGCTAGGAAACTATATACTGGACTTCGTGTGCCATTAACATGCATGGGTCATAAATCCTCCATTTGATTTCTTATTTGTTCTTCTTCACTCGGCATACGCCTCCCCTTACGAACATGGATTTCTGATTTGTAAATGGTCTGTTGGTCTTACCAACCGATCAATCCCTTATTTGTGTTTCTGGGAAAAATCTGAGAAATTGTGCAGCAACTTACTGCATGCAGGCCTTTGAAGATTTCTTTTTTCTTTGTTAACAAGGAAACTGATATGGATGAATACACACACATATGAACGCATGAAGAGCCCGTAGATTAAGATCTGAGCCCTCCATCCATTGGCATAAAGATATACACACACAGAAAAGAAAATTATATCACAGAGAAACATCAGAAATTAAAAATGGAGAGAAAATATTTTAAGAGAGATTTCCCATATATAATGTAAATATCCAGCCCATGTATTAACTTAATATAACAAACAACCTAGTAAGAAAACTTCTTCTCATTTTCCAGGAATATGTGTGTATGATACAGGAGGAGAAATCCCCCAAGCAATCACATGCATGCGCAATCAAAACACCGTCAAAGTTGTCTTCTTAACAGCATTGCATACGCGGCATAAAAACAAATTTCAGCTCATCCGACCACTCGCATTCAGCTGGAAATATCGAAAAAGGAATTCAAATTTCACAAATAAATTGTGTTTACTTATGCGGTCAGGTTACTCTAATTTCCTGGTAGTTCTGTGGAAACCAAACATCACGATACGAACCCTAACGTCCCTACCGATCGGCTACTATAAATATTCCAACTTCAATGCAAAATCCACAAATTATACACCTTATCTGCTCAAATTTAATTAAGCTGATCATTAGCAACTATGTCTGACAACAAAGATCCGCCAGATGCTAAAAGTGTTATAGGAAGGTCCAAAAGGAATTCTTCCTCCTCCCAGTCATCTTTTCAGAGTGGTGGAGGGTTGTATTTGCCAAACACTCAGGGTGCTCTAGGAAGGGACAAGATGAAATCTTCGTCGTTCCAATCATCTTCTCAAAGTGGTGGAGGCCCGTATCCGCCAAATACTCTTAGCGCTCTAGGAAGGGACAAGAAGAAATCTGGGAAAAACAAGTAAAGAATTATATATGCAGACTGTTACATTAGGGTTGTATATACTAATAATTGAATTATTGATTAATTTGTTGGTAACTATGGAGGTATACAAAATACAGTTGGACATAAATAAGCACAGTTGCATATTTATATTTTCAAACTTGAAAAATATTTGTCTCCATTATTTGGTACAAATATTTGTTTTCAAGGTTAGAAACATGTACGTTATAATTTCTTAAGTTCAGTGAGCATTATTGTATTGTAAAAGAGGGTGGGTGCTGCTAAGAACAAATCCCACTAGAATGTATCAAAAGAAATGCATTAATATATTATTTGATTTTGTTCTAGATATAGTTGATGTTTGCATAGATTTTAAGCAAGTATAAAGGGATAGAAAGCTATTTTAGTTAAACTTCACGTAAAAAGGGGAAGAAAACCATTTTAATAGCTCTCTTACCTCTTAGTGTAGATACTATCGTTTGTTCAAAAAAAAAAAAAAAAAAAAAAAAAGAAAGCTCCCTAAAACATTTATACTTCAACCATACCGCTTAATTTAGGGAGCCATAATAAATAAGAACCAATAGAAATGGAGTTTTTTTATTTAAAAAGTTATTAAAAAAATTGTAATTAAAGCTAGTTGTCTTTAAAGGAGGGGAGAGAAGAAAAATAAAACTGTGAGAGAGAGGAAGGGGGGTGGGGGGAGAGGGGAGGGGACAAGGGAATTATTGTGTGAATACGACATGCCAATTATGTATCATCCTACTCAAAATTCGTTACATAATTTTTAATTTAAAAATACGAAAAATAAAATTAGAACTGAATTAGACATCATCACACTCTAAAAATTAAAAGGAAAAAATATAACAAAAGTCACACAAACACCTCCATGTCCGACACAATTCCCAAACCATACATCCGTGGCTCTTCGACATCCTCCCTTTTTATGGATGTTTTCATCTCTTTCAATTTATTCTTCACTTCTTTTTCTGGATGATTTTCCTCTCTTTCAATTTATTGTTCACTTCATAGAATATATATATATATATAGATATATATATATATATATATATGTACTATGCTTGGATGAGGGTTGTTTTCCAAGTCCTAAAGGATTGAAGTCAAACTATGAAGGAATGGACCACAAAATATAACATAGAGGCAATTTGAAAAGCCCTTCATGAGCATTAAAAGGCATGTCCCGGCCGATCCAACTTCACAATTCAGAGTAGCCAAGCCTATCATATGAAGAGGATGGGAAACCGAGTCCTCTTCTCAAAAATCAGTACGGGCTACTTGGACGTGGTGTTTACGTCACTTGACCTTTTTCAGTTCATCTTGATTCAAGAAGTTTTCTTCTCGTACAGCTCGTAAAAATTCTTAATTATATGGGGCATTAAGTTGCATTGTGTGTGCTTGCTTTCGACTAAGGACCGAAATTATTGCAACTTGGATGATGGGAGGCTTCTTTGGATCTATGAGCTTGGTTCCAATTCATTGAAGGTGATGATACGAAGAATGGTCTAAAATATCGTTAGACTCGTAAATCCTCCATTTGATTTCTTACTTGTTCTTCTTCACTCGGCAAACGCCTCCCCTTCTGATCACGAACACATATTTCTGATTTGGAAATGGTCCGTCAGTCATACCCACCGATCAATCCCTTATTTGTGTTTTTGGGAAAAATCTGTGAACTTGTGCAGCAACTTACAGCATGTAAGCCTTTGAAGATTTCTTTCCTTCTTTGTTAACAAGGAAACTGATATGGATGAACACACATATGCATGCCTGGAAAGCCACATATAATATTACAATTCTTTTGTGGGTTTCGATCCACTAATGTTTTTCTATATGAGTTAGCCTTTCTCTTCATTTTCTTAAGTGATTGAAGTCAACAGATATACACACACACACACAAGATATACACACACGGGGTCACAGAGAGAAAAATAAAATATCACAGAGAAACATCAGAAATTATTAATGGAGAGAAATTTTAAGAGAAATTTCCCATATATAATGTAAATTTCCATGTATAAACTCAATTAATCTAACAAAGAACCTTGTCAGAAACTTGTTCTCATTTTCCAGGAATATGTGTGTATGATATAGGAGGAGAAATCCCCAAAGCAATCACATGCCTGCGCAAATAAAACACCGTCAAAGATTTCTTCTTAACTGCGTTGCACACGCGGCCTAAGAACCAATTATTCTCAGCTCAGCCGACCACTCACATTCAGCTGGAAACATAGAAAAAGGAATTCAAATTAAACAAATAAATTGTGTTTACTTATGCGGTTAGGTTACTCTAATTTCTTGGTAGTTCTGTGGAAACCAAACTGCATGATACGAACATTAACGTCCCTCCCAATCGGCAACTATAAATATTTCCAACTTCAATGCAAAATCCAGAACTTGATCTCCTTTATAAACATTCTGTGTACAAGTTTAATTAAGCTGATCATTAGCAACTATGTCTTCTCATTCGGATCTGCCAGATGCTCAAAGTGTTTTAGGAAGGCCCATAACGAATTCTTCGTCATCCCAGTCATCTTTCCAGAGGGCTGGAGGCTCGTATCTGCCAAACACTCAGGGTGCTCTAGGAAAGGACAATATGAAGTATTCGTTATCCCAGTCGTCTTTTCAGAATGGTGGAGGCTCCTATCTGCCAAATAATCATATTGCTTTAGGAAGGGACAAGGAAAAAACTGGGAAAAAACAAGTGAAGAATTATATGTGCAGACTGCTGCAGTAGGGTTGTGTACTGTATAATTGAATTATTGATTAATTTGTTGGCAACTATGTGGTATACATAATGCAGTTGGACATAAATAAGCACAGTTGCATATTTCTTTTCAAGGTTAGAACATGTACATTGTAATTTCTTCAGTTCAATTAGCATTATTTTATTGTAAAAATGGTTGGGTGCTGCTAAGAACAAATCCCATTAGGATGTATTAAAAGAAATGCATTAATATATTATTTGATTTTGTTCTACCGTTGATGTGCATAGATTAAGTAAAAAAGGGTAGAAAGATATTTTAGTTAAATTAAGTAAAAAGGGGTGGAAAACTATTTTAATTCCTCCCTAAAATATTTATACTCCAACCATACCATTTAATTTAGGGAGTTTTTATTTTTATTTAAAAAGTTATTTAAAAAATAGTAATTAAAGGTTGTAGTCTTTAAAGGACAACGATTGTATTTTTTATTTTTTTTTTCCTCTTCCCTCTTGTTTGAACTTTCAATATTTCATCTTGTTTTTTCATCTTTATAGGGAGAGAGGAAAAAAATTTGTGAGGGGAGAGGAATGATGGAGGGTAAAAGGGAGGGGAGAGAATCCCTATCCGCCTTTAAGAGCTTAAAATTAAAATTACAACTAAATTAGACATCATTCACTTACTTAAAAATAAAAGTAAAAAAATATAACAAAAGTCACAGAAACACCTCCATCTCAAACACAATTCCCAAACCACACATCCATGGCTCTTTGACATCCTCCCTTTATGTGGATGTTTATCATCTCTTTCAATTTATTATTCCCTTCATAAAATATATATGTGCTATGTTTGGATGAGGGTTTTCCAAGTTCCAAGGGATTGAAGTCAAACTATGAAGGAATGGACCATATAATATAAGATAAAGGCGATTTGAAAAGACCTTGATGGGCATTATAAAGGCATGTCCGCACCGATCCAACTTCAAAATTTTGAGTTGGCCAGGCCTAGCTTATAATATTGCCTATTGGGATTCTATAAATCTTGGCACTTTTCGTTGCGGAAGCATGTTTACTCATCACCATAACTATGGTGTGTTTGCTCACCATATATGCTTTAGACCTAGGATCCGTGTCGTGTTTTTCGTGTTCGTATCATTTTCGTGGCATACCCGATATCTTAATAGATCGTGTTGTGTAACGCTCATTAAAGTAAACGGGTAATATGACCTACCCGAAATAGACCCGTTGATATTATCAGGTAATATGATCCAAACCATTACTCATTAAAGAAAACTATTCATGAGGGTTTGTATGGTTTTAAAAATTCAAATGCCGATGTACCCATCCTCAAAGCGTAGAGGATGCAATCATGAACGTTTACCTATTTTTTCACATTTTTTGCACTTGTAAATAAATTATTATAATTGTTTTAATGTATTTGGTATTTTTGAGCAAGATGTCTTTGGTATTTTTAAATTACTTGATATTTTTATTTTTAATGTGTAATTTTTTAATCTCACTCTATGCCTATAGTATACTAAATAAATAAATAAAACCTAAATTTTTAAAATTTATATAGAATAATAATACAATAATACATATTTCATACACAATATATACATATACACTATGTCTATTGTATTTTATAGTAAGTGTTTTTAGTAGTTTAAAAAATTAAAATCATCAAAAGAACTTTTTCCTTAACATGTCAAAATAGTTTACTCGCGTGTCACCCTCTTGTAAACCTATTAAGGACTTGTTATTAACAGGTTTTTATTGTGTGACCTGATAACGACCCAATTAGTTATCGTGTTGACCCAAAACCTGTTATTTTTGAGTCATTTTTGTGTCATATTAACGAGTCGTATAAAAAATTGCCTGGTCTAATATGCTTACATGACCTAAAATTATGTTTTCTATTTTTCTATGCAACTCTCGTACTTGGTACTCCTCGTGGCAAAAATAATTGAGTCATGCATGAAATGATAACAAAAAATTGAGGGTTTAGTTTTTGAGTTCACTTGTAAGTTTCTATCAAAATTGTGGAGGGCGTACGTGTAAAGTTAGACAACCAGTGTTGTGGTCGATTATCTTAAACTAAAAGCCAGTGTTAAGGAAGGAAGCTTTTAAATGCTTTAAGATAAGCTTTATCATTTAATTCTAAATATATATATATATATATATATATTAACAAACGATATTATCTTACACTAAGGGAGAGGGAGTGGGCTTAGCCTCACAATAGGCTAGCAATAATATAGTTCAAATTCACCTTTGTTCGTCATCTCTTGATAAATTTAAGGACATGCTTACTTACGAAGAATAAGAACTATAATCATTTTGATTCTTGAGTTTCTGTCTTTATTAAAATATGAGTAAGGAAGTCATTTCCCTCTTTAACTTTTCATGTGTTTACTTACGGAGTAGGATTCTCTCCCCTCCTATTTGCATCGCCTTCCCTCCCCACCTCTCACATATTGCTTTTTGTCTTATTGTCTCTATAAAAAAAATCAATATAAGATGTTGGTGTGGCTAAACTGTAACCGTTCAAATAGGAGGGAAGGGAAGGGGAGAGAGATTAGGAGGGGAGATAATCCTGCTCCGTTTACTTACATGCAAGAAATTAGTAAAGTACAAATTTTTTCTTAAAATTCGTAATCAAATACCAAAAAATGAGGAATCATATCGACTAAGGGGGCGTTTGTTTGCCTTCACTAAGGGTTAGTCCAGTCCTATGTTTGTTCTTGACAGAGACTAGGTTTAATGAGACTAAGTCTCACTTGGCCTTTTTCTGTTCATCTTGATTCAAGAAGTTTTCTCCTCGTACAGCTTGTAAAATTCTAAATTATGTGAGGCATTAAGTTGCATTGTGTGTGCTTGCTTTCGATTAAGGACCGAAATTATGGCAACTTGGAAGATGAGAGGCTTCTCTGGATCTATGAGCTTGGTTCCAATTCATTGAAGGAGAGGATTATGAAGAGTGGTTTGAAATATTGTTACGGTGGTCTTTTTGGGTTTTCCAGTAGCTGGTCATCTCTAGCTAATGACCTTTTTAGTAAAAGCCTTTGTTTGTGGCCACTTTTTATTGGAATTTTTTTGGTTATTTCAAAATACAACTCCTCAACCATTACTGCAGGAGTGCAGTTTCTTTGGAAGGCTATTTGGCAGACGTGCGTTCCAGGGAAGGGGAAGATTTATGTTTGGAGGTGTTGTCTTGATATGTTACCAACACAATCAAGCTTGAGGAAAAAGACAGTAATTACAGAAACTTCTTGTTTGTATTGTGATGGAGATTTTGAAACAGTTAACCATTTGTTTAGGGACTGCACAAGAACAGTCGCGTTGTGGTTTGCTAGTCCTTTGAGGGTCGGAAATCGCGGTGATAGACGTGGAGGTTTTATGGATTGGATGGTGGAGAGAGCAAGCTCTTTGTCAAGAGAAAGCTTCGATCTTTTCCTGATTTTAATTTAGAGCATATGGAAGGAACAAAATCCCCTTATATGGAGAGGTGTGCCCCTTCACCCACTGGATATGGTCCCTAAGGCACAAGCTTGGCTCACTGAGTATAGAAAATGGGCATGGGTGGGAAAAAAATAAAACATGGAATAAAGGTGTTTGGGTTAATATTTGAATATTGGGCTTAGAATAAAGGAAGCCCAAAGGCGCCAAAACAAATTGAACTTGCCTGAAGCCCCTCAATCAAGCCTGAAACAAATTGAAGCCTTCTCAGCCAAGGCATTGGCCAGATGTCTATGATGGAAGTGACAAGACAGAGACTAGCTCATTACCAACCAAAAAGCACTTTCTGATAGCATCAAGGTGTTAATACAAGATGACTCACTACCCCTAAGAGCCTTTGGCCAAGAGTAAGGCCAAAGCATTCGGGCCAAATTGCCTATAAAAGCCAAGAGAGACAACATAGAAAAAGACACTTAACCAATCAAACAAAAGACATACAAACTTGCATCTCAGACAAGCAGATACCCAGAAAGCTACACTTTGTCCAGATTTTGCATCTTTTAGCCATAGATTCCCCGTAGAAAGCCATCTTTTGGTAAGATTAGAAGATCTGGTACCTTATCCTGGATTTCTAGTAGCGATTCCCTTTAGGAAACCCTGTTTGTATTTCCTGCTTACATTTCCATTTCCTAGTACCCACGACCCTTCTACAAACTCAAAGAGAAGTGGTTGTAAGACGTTTGAACCTTGCCCGACAAGGTGAAATCTTGTTCAACTTCCTTGTGTTTGTACTTATAGTTTGTACATCTGTTGTTTAAATGCATATTATGTTATGTTTTAACTCACTTGCAATGGTTTCTCACTTTAAGACCCATTTATGATCAAATCTAGCTAAGCAAGTTAACTTCACTTCTTTAAACGTTTCACTATAACCAATCGAATGATTAAGATGGCTCTGGACTCCCTTCATTTGAACATACAAAATTATAAGTAAACCTCCTTGGTCATAAGGCAAGAAAAAGACTTAACGCAAACTTAACCCATCTGTGACAATCCTTTGATAACAAGAAGTTTAAGTATCTTGGGGCACAAGTAATCGACTTAAATCAAATCTGTTCAACATCTATTATATTGGGATAATAGTGGCACACCTAGCTCTTTCTTAATTTTGATTGTGAAGGCCCCACAAAGGCACCTTTCAAAACTAATTTTGTAATCTTCTTGTAGCACACCAAGCAGTAAGAACTCGACCAATAACCAACATCAACGCCAAGTGCCAACACTCCAGGGGAGCTATGCCAGGGCCGAATCCTTGCCCGAACAAGAGGTATAGAGATGGAAACCTCCCGATGGTGGGTGGATTAAGTGTAATTTCGATGTGGCCTAGGATGAACACCGGGAATAGGGAGGAAATGGAGTAGTGATAAGGGATGAAAATTGTGTTTTTCTGGGGCCCTTGCACAGAAACACGAAGGCATGAAGTCCCCGTTGTTGGCGGAATTCATGGCTGCCAAAGATGTCGTGTTCTTTACAGAACAGCAGATGTACGAGAAGGTAGAGGTAGATGGGGATGCACTTATGGTTATTACTGCACTACAAAGAGATGGCTAGCTGAAGGCCTCACAATTTGGGAATGTGATTGCAGATATTCACAGGTTCTGTAGACATTTTTAGAGAGGAAGATGAGTTTTAGTGGACATGCAGCGAATAAGGTAGCCCATCGGTTGGCTCGTTTGAGCTTATTTCGTGACAATTCTGTAACTTCATTTGAGGAACCCTGATGTAATAATTAACCTCCTCTTTGAGGATAGTAATTTGTAGTATTAGTTTTGATGCGGGACATTTTTTTTCCTTTGTTCGGGTTGAAATCTCCGGCAAGATTTTTATCGAGACCCATTTTATGCACCCTATCCTCAATGGTCGTACGTTTTATATTCTACTTAATGAATATCGTACTTTTCTCAAACATAAAAAATAAAAATAAAAAATACAACTCCTCATTGATCGTGTTAATATCATTCTTAATGCATTAAAGCGATTCATAATGTTGGCATTTGATTGTGCACTAATGCTCTTTGAATTACATTTTTCACTTTGAATATGTCATCTTGGTTAACCCATTAGTTGGGCCATTATAGAGTCTAACGTTTTTTATGCCGTCCTTAATCTATCAATGACCATTTTGTAGCTTTTCCATGTCCTATATAAGCACCCTTCACTCCGTGAGATAACATGGACAAAGCAATAAGAATAACAATTGGTTAATTATATATATCTCTATTAGTGTAGATAATTATGAGGATCATATTTGAACTACATTATTGTTGGCCCATTGTGAAGCTAAGTCAACCCCCTCTTCCTTAGTGTAGATAATATTGTTTGTTCAAAAAAAAAAAAAAAAACAAAAAAATTATATGCATCTTTATTATGTTTTTCCCTTGACTAACCCCTTTTTGATATCGATCTTCAAAACTAACTTCTCTCTTAATCCATCGTTCTTTAAGTGTTATATTCATTTCCTGTATTCATACCAAAGAAAAAATTGAGTTGTTCACTCGATCAAAGTATTGTGAGTGTACGCTTACGAGGATCATAGGGTGTTGTATCTTGGAGGGTAAGGCGCCATAACCTGTTATACTGAGACATTGTCTTAGAGGGACCAAAACTACACTTAAGGACAATGATTACACGCCTCTACCAAAAATATCGTTCTAATCAAGTATCAACAAAGAACCATTTCTACCTTATAGAAGGTAAGTATTTTATCTTATTGGTTTATTTTATTTGATAAATTGGGATAAAAATTTGTAATATACTAATATTTATTTTATGTGCTTTGTTGTAAGAGAAGTCGCATCCATATCGCCGAATATTTCCAACATTTTTAGCCCTTTTTGTATGGGCTCCTCATTGTTTGGGTTTAGGCACATTTTATATGTAATTATTGTTTTGGGCACAAACAATAGCCTTTATTCGTAATATATATGCACATGTGACATCCCATTTGCACGATCCCCATATATTGGGGTAGTTTTCTACCTACATAATCTTTATAAATTGTCCGTTTGGACTTTGTTAAATTGCCTCGTGTGTGCTTGCTTTCGGTTGAGGACCAGAATTATGACAACTTGAAGATCCGAGGCTTTCTGGATCTGTGGGATTGGGTCCATTTCATCGGAGGTGTTGTGTTTGCAGTGGCCTTTTTCATTTTTCTGGTGAATGGCCTTCTTCTCTAGATTTGCGACGGTGATGGTTGGGCGACCTTTCTAGTATTTCTCTTAGGTCTTTGTTTGTGGCTAGTTTTGGGCCTTTTGTGTTGGCCTGTATATTATTCAAGTTGATGTCTACTTTATGTAAAAACATCGAGTTGTGAAATCTCTAATTAACAAGAAAAAAAATTATATGTTTTGATGCATCCAAATAATTTAGGATTTTTTTAGTATATGTCAACAAATAATTTAACCCTTTCCCCCAAATTGCATGGGATAACCAGCATATGAAGCCTACGTGTCCCTCTTTATGCCAATGGATGAAGAGCTCAGGTCTTAATCTACAGGCTCTCCATGCATGCATATGTGTGTGTATTCATCCATATCCGTTTCCTTGTTAACAAAGAAAGAAAGAAATCGTCAAATGCCTGCATGCAGTAAGTTGCTGCACAATTTCTCAAGATTTTCCTTGACTACCCCTTTTGACATCAATCTTCAAAACTCACTTCTCTCTTAATCCATCGTTCTTCGAGTGTTATATTCATTTCCTGTGTTCATACCAAAGGAAGAATCGAGTTGTTCACTTGCTCTAAGTATTGCGGGTGTACACTTATAGGTTGTATCCTGGAGGGTAGGGCACCGTAACCTGTTACACCGAGACATTGTCTTAGTGGGGCAAAAATTACTTTTAAGGACAATGATTACATGCATCAACCTAAAATATTGTTCTAATCAAGTATCGACGAAGAACGGTTTCTACCCCACAAAAGATAATAAAATTGTGATATACCAATATTTATCTTATGTGATTAGTTGTAGGAGAAGTAGCATTCATATCGCCGAATATTTCCAACAATCTTAAGAGTAGATTTTGGCTGCTGCTCCTACTACTTCTCAATCACATATATTCCTCCATGACAAATTTTTATCCACGTTAGCTACATGGATAATTTAAAAATCGAAGTGTGATTGCAATATATGTGGAGCTTTCAGATAAATACCGCAAATTATTTGAGTCAATGAATTATTTCCTTAACTTAAACATTTCTAATAGTTCGTTACGTGAGCTTGTGTTTGTATGCCATCAAGGAGGCTAATTCCCAGTGATTTTGTGAATCTAAAGCTAACGAGCAAGGCATATGTTTTATGTGTAACTTCGATTGTTAAAACATAGTAGGTCATTCTTATATACTTTGAAAACGAAAATCAAGTACGAGTCTCATGCTTGTGCTTTATTTATTTATTTTATTTTTTTGAGAGAATACGATAATTTTATTAAGAGGATACATATCATGGTCAAGAAGCTCCCTAATAACATCAGGAGGTTCTTTGAACCAATGTACCGGGGAACATACGAAACTGTGGTTTCCACCAATTCTGATAACAGGACTTGAATGTCAGAGACTATGAACCCCAAATTAGAGGTCAGCAAGGTCACCCTTAGAACCTTAGAAGCCTCCTTAGCTTCAATGGAATCGGTCTCCACCTGCAACTTCAACAAGCCAAAACGCAGCGCCAGTCTGATTCCTTCGCGAATTGCTAGTTGCTCGACCTGTTTTATGGAGCAGCATCCTTGAGAACGCCAGCTACCTGCCACCATAAACTCCCCATTCACCCAGCGAATCACCGCTCCAGCTCCACCGACACCCTCCCCAACTTCGCAGCCCCATCGACGTTCAATTTGACCAATTGTCTCTGGGGGCCACCCATCTCAGTTGTTTGGGCAGCTTCACACAGCTGGGGTGTAGATTAGCTTGTCTAAACTCATGCAACCGGCTGAGAGTATGCTGGGCAACTTCTATGGGATAAAAAACTTTACCTTCCCAAAGAAATTTATTACGTTCCGTCCATAAGGACCACATAAGCAGCAAAACGGCATCGAAATTGACACCGTCTTTCTCCAACAAGTGCATTACCCATTCCTTCACCGTGTCTAAACCAGAGTCCTCCCCACTCAGCCCAACTTGAACAGCACACCACATAGCTCGAGAAAAACTGCATTCTCCAGTCACGTATCTTAGTCTCCCACAGGGCATCACAACGAGGGTACGAAGCATCAATCCGAACCCCTTTCTTACCCAGATTAACTCTAGTCGGAAGTATATCGCTGCAAATGCGCCACCCACAAACCTTGACCTTCGGTGGAACCTGAGCCCTCCAGATGGCTTGCCACAGGTCACGATAGGCCGCGCCAGTATTGGATGAAGATGACGCCGTAAGAGACGCTAGCGCACCACTATCCAAAGCTATTTGTAAGCACTCTTCGCTGAGAATTGGCCCGTACGATCATAATGCCACATGATCCTATCTGGTACCCCTCGAAAGCTCAACGGAATGGAACTAATTAAACGGACCTCCTCCGCGTCAAAAAGGCTGTAGAGCAGATCAACTCTCCATAGTTTATTTTCATGAGAAATCAAGTCGCTAACCAAAAGATTCTCCATAGACCGAGGGGGCGGTGTGAGAATTCTGAAAGTCAGCGGACGAGGAACCCAACGATCTCGCCAAACAGAAACCGAGGGCCCATCTCCAATAGCCCACCGTGAGTCTTCTTCCAACACAAATCTAGCCTTCACAATACTCTTCCAGAAGCCGTGGGTGCTCCGAAGCTTCTCAGAATGGAAGTCTCTTGGAAATCAATGCCTTCCTGCTGGTGATATCCCTTTGCAACCAGGCAAGCTTTAAATCTTTCAACATTACCATTAGGCTTTTTCTTGACTCTAAAGACCCACTTGCAGCCAACAACATTTTGAGAGGAAGATGGAGGTACTAAGGTCAAAGTACCCATGGATTGCAAGGCATTAAATTCATGTTGCATAGCAGACCTCCAATGAGCATGTTTAGATGCTTCCAGATATGTAGTTGGTACATCATCAATATCTAAAGGAAGGGGATGCTTAGTAGCCACATAGGCTTTAGGCTTATAGAGAGAGGTTTTGTGAGGGAAATATGATCCGAATTGTGGACAGAACTTGAAGATTCATAATTCTATGCTTCGCCAATATCTGAACCTGAAAAAGGAGACCTTGAAGAGGACCTCGAAAGTGGAATAGAGAACTGGAGATCCATAGAAGGTGAAATAGATTCTTGAACAGCAGCTGCTACCTTAGGAAGAGATCGAAAGGGATGTGCAGTTTCATTAAACTACACATGTCTTGAAATATAAATTCTGCCAATCTGTGGGTCAAAACACCTATAACATTTGTGTTGTAAACTATACCCCCAAAAAAAACACAACTTTTTCTTTTGGCATCCAACTTTGAATGAACATAAGGCGTGAGCCATGGGAAACAACTGCAGCTAAATACTTTCAATCTGGAGTAATCTGGTGGTTTGTGAAAAAGCAATTCCCAAAGGGACTGAGATATCCTAGATATTGGCAACCGGTTAATGAGATACACAGCCGTGGAGAATGCCTCCATCCAATAGAGACGAGGAACATTGGAAGCAACAAGTAAAGTTGTAGCAATCTTCTTAAGGTGTCTATGCTTTCTTTCTGCACAACCATTTTGTTCAAGGGTATGGGGGCAGCTTAATTGATGTAAAATGCCATGAGAACGAATAAATGACTGAAACACAGTACTAATGAATTCATCCCCTGAATCTGAGCACAAATTTTGATTTTATTGCCAAGTAAGTGCTCTACATAATGTTTGAATACAACAAAAATAGAATAGGCATCAGACTTTGCCTTTAATGGAAACAACCAACTATATCTACTGTGGTCGTCAACTAACAACATATAGTATTTAAAACCACTAGGTGAAGTAATAGATCCAGGGCCTCAAAGATCATAGTGAAGCAATTAAAGGCTGTGAGTAGTAGTGGAGCTCGCAGATCCAAATAGAAGCTTATGGTTTTTAGCAAGAGCACAATCTGAACAAAAGAAATCAACAGTGGTCTTGCCTTGTATAGCAAGGTTATTGCTAGAAAGAACCTTTCGAAAAAGTGAGGAAGACGGATGACCCAATCTTCGATGCCAAATCTTCACATTAGCTTTGACACTTATTAAAGCTGATGGTGATAAAGGGATGGTGTGAATGGAACCTTGCAGTGGATAAAACCTGTCTCTAACTTGGCCCCGCAAAAGCATTTTCCTCGAAGCACGATCCTTTACAGTGGATCCATCAGGGTTAATAGTCAAAGAGCAATTATTATCTTTGAGAAATTGATAAGTAGATAGTAAATTGTGCTTCATATGTGGAACATGCAGTACATTACTCAACTTAAAAGAAGTATAAGGAGTATGTAAAGAAGAGGAACCAATATTTTGGATAGACAGACCTTTACCATCTCCTATGTAGACTTTGTCTTCACCTGTGTAGGGAGATGACATAGAGAGATTGACAATGTCATTTGTAATATGGGATGGAGCTCTAGAGTCCAGTAGCCAAGATGGAGAGGATTTGGAAGAGTAGTGAGCACACAAAGCAGCAAGCTTGGCTAATCGTACTCTTTCAAAGGTCTCGAGATTCATCCTAGCGAAATAGTCTATGAAAAACCATGATAATTGGACTTGGAACCTTGAGGAGTACGATTTTGAGTACCACATTGATTGCCATTGAAAGAACCACGATTGGTATTGTGATTTCGATTCCTTCTGTTGAAGTGCGATTTTGTCTCCCACGATTAGAATTATGACAGAAGGAAGACTAAAGTGGTTGATTGTATAGAGCAAAGGCCTGTGCAGAAGGGTTTGGTAACAATGGTGCCTGAGACTAAACAGAAAAGGCATGAAATGGCTTAGTGACAAAAGAACAGTTTGCTTGCTACGAGCCATAGACAGTTCTTTAGTAAGCAGTAGACCATGCAATTCATCAAGGGAGGTAGAAGACAAGTCAGCATGATAGAGTTAATGAAGGACTCAAATTCATCATGTCGGCCATGAAGTGTTGCTGCAATTAGGTTTCGATTAGAGACTGGTGCACCAATGATTGTGAGAGAATATGAAATTTCCTTAATATGTTGAAGATATTCTAAGATTGATTGAGAGCCATTCTGAATGGACTGAAGACAAGAGCAAAGCTGATGAACATGAGCATCAGAAACTCAACCAAAACGTTGTTCAAGTTTCTGCCATAGCTCTCGAGATGTGGATACTCCAACCGTGAAAGGAATTAGATCTTCAGAGAGCGTCGAATTTAACCAGATTAACAGATTTTGATCTTTCTCAAACCACTACTCAAACGCTGGATTCATAGATTGATCAGGAAGAAGAGCAGCCGGACATGGCTCAGTACCATCAATGAGGCTAATAAGCTTGTATTGACGAAGAATTGGAGCAAACAAGGCTCGCCATGGGAGATAATTGGTGTGCTTGAGCTTGATTGGCACCACACTACCAATGTTTTGAATTGTAACAGATAAATACGAATTTGGAGAGGGATATCTTTTAGAGGAATTAGGGTTCGGAGATGATGATTCAATTTCATCCATCCACCTTGCTCCAAGCATATGCTATCCATTCCAAGCCCAAAACTGCTCCAAAATGCACTTTCTTGCTACTTTAGCCATATGGACCTACAAACACACGAAAATAGCTCAAAATACTAAAATAACTATGAACTAACAACATAAATGTAAGAAAACAAGCTAACTAAGTTGCCTAAATATACTCCTATCAATAATACACCTTTCCAAAAGGAATTATTCAAGACAGCTCCAATTAAGTAAAATGAGATACACTAATAAGATCTTAGCCTCCAGTAATTTTATACTTAATAGTCTCAATCAAAGACATTCCCACCACCCATGTACAAATGGGGATTATGGTAATAACAATCAAGAACTGCCTTTATTTGGAACCAAAGCATAAAGCAAAAACTTTGGATTAATAAATTAATCCACATATAGGTATATTTCGAATCCAATTGGTCAAAAGTGCAAGCCATACGGTAGGATTTTAGACCATCCACTTTAAGGACTCATTTCACCAATTCAGCTCACTTTGTTCATACATGGTGCCCCACATAAAGATCCATAATACACACACACAAATATATTTTGTAACTGAAACGACAAACAAAGGCTAATTAGATCATTATTTAAGGTAACATCTTTTCTACACTATTTAGAAGAACAAAGGTATGATGATGTATCTACATGAGTCCTACGAATTTTAATCGTGTGTTTTAGTATATAAATAAATAGCATATATTGTGTCCGATCAACCGTAAGATTAAATATGTGAAATTTTATATGCTATCTTCAAGATGTCTTTCTAGTAGCAACCCAAACCAGAAAGCTTTTCACAAAACAACAACAAAAAAAGAAAAAAAAAAAAAAAAGAAAAAAAAAAAAAGAAAAACACAAAATTGACACTTCTGGTAATTTGGGTACATCCATACTAGATAGTTATATCTTTTAATTTGATTGATACTACAAGATGGATGAATCGGGCATACAATCTCATATATAAAATAAATGCCTATCCACTTGAGGTACAAGTTTCATGTTATAATCTTTTTTTATTTTATTTTATTTATTTATTTATTTTTATTTCAAGAGTTTATTTCATAACTGAATTTGGAATACTACCCTCTCCCCACTACCATGAACAAGTTATATTAACTTAGAAGACATGTTCTACAACACCACACCTGCAAGGCTGCAATGGTGGTTGTGAACAAGTTTGTATCAAAGCTAATGTCATAGTTGACACTTGACTCTCAACAGGTAATGTTGGGCGACTATATGTGCGAAAAGAACAAAGGAGAGCTGCACCTTAACAACTAGCAACCCATCTGACATGTAACGTCACACGTCACGTAAATGCTCCTTATATACATAAAACCTTGCACTCGACAGATTATATGTATACTATATAAATAAAACTAAATAAAACCAAGTGTTATAATTAACCCAAATGTGAAATTGAGTTTAGTAATGCTAGCCAATGCTAAAGTTCGACGAAACAAGACTGCTAAGGAAAACCCATGAATGAATCATCAACTCCCCATCCACAGATGTAACACAAAAACAAATATTTTTTTATAGAACACGCAATTGACATACAAAGTCCAGCACAAACTCAGCTGGGACAAGTAGCTATTAAGGAAAACCCATGAACGAATCATGAACTTGTTCATGATCTGATTAAGTAGCTGAAATTAATAAAAATTGCAAGCAACTAACAAGCAATTATCAAAGCATTAGATTTCGAGCAACTAGAGAGCAATAAATTATAAAAATCAAAGCATATTAGAACCCTAATTATAAAGCAATTATCAAAGCATGAAATAATCCTAAAATTACAAAAATTAAAAATTCCTAAAATTTTCTAGAACCCTAATTCCTAAAATTAAAAATTCCTAAAATTTTCCAGTACCCTAATTTCTAACTTTACTAGAGTTAAATAAATTGAAAAATTACCTCAGAGAAAGAGTGTGACAGAGATTGAGTGAGAAAGAGGGCTATAGGAGGAGGAAGAAAGAGTGCGAGGGGGCGAGACGGCGAGACGGTGAGAGGGTGACAGAGATTTAGTGAGAAAGAGGGTTGTCGGAGGGAGAGAAGAGAGAAAAGTTACATGAGAGAGAGTTTACAGGGAGGAATAGCTAAGGGGAAAGTGTTTGGCATTTCAGTTAAATCTTGAGATTCTTGTGCGATGAATAGAAAGGTATTCGTCGTGTAAAATATTCAAATTTTCACAAAATTATTTTGGCGCCCGCCCACAAAGTCAAAATTTTAGCTCCTTGTGTGATGAAAATGAATGTCGTCGTCGCACAAAGAACATATGCGCTACAAATACCTTCATGTTCGTCGCGCAATAAGCTGAAAATTTAATTTACCCAGGTCAATTTTTTTTAATTTAAATTTATTCAAATAAAAACAATTTATTTATAACATAAGATGAATATATTACAAAAAATATCATTTCATATGTTGTACAAAGCAGTCACAAATAAATTGCATTATTCATCATCCAACCTATAATAACTTTCACTATCGTCGCTATCCTCATTTTCAGTCTCCCATTCCTCTTCCTAGATTGGTATGTCACCGTCGTCGTTTAGGCCCACTACAACATCATATTGCGGAAGATTACCGAGGTCAATTGGAATAGAATGAAACAGTATTTCGATAGAAGCCACACCTTGTATCTGAAACGGTTATTAGATAAGATTTGTATCTTGAAGTGTTTCCACATCATTTTCCATTGAAGATTCTAAACGCTGGTCAACAACATTATCGACGTCATCGTCAGTAGGCCTTGTTCTGGTATAGTATACACATTCCTTTAATCCGTCTTCTGAACAACTTTCCAACCTCTCGTAGATTTATGGTCATCTACATACACGATATGTTTTGCCATGTTTGCCAAAATGTAAGGGCAAGTTCTGTTAGTGTTCACAGATAGTAAACCATGGTCGATTTTAACACTTCCTTACCTATTTGAGTTTGTATCAAACCATAGACACTTAAACATGATCACTTGGCATTGGTCTTTGTAAAGCAATTACACGACACTTGTTAGTTTGCCATAAAAATCAATGTATGTACTTTCGCCTCCACCTGGGACATGAACCCTACTATTTTGTGTACACAACTTCTCATCTCCTACAGCCCCCAAAAACTTGACGCCGTTAACATGGTAACCTAACAACAATTCAGTGTGAATCGGTCCGAACGCCATGTTATATAACTCTTCACTGTAAGTGGGGGAATTCGATGCTTTCAATTGATTCACCTAACATTATACAAAAATAGACACCTATTAGTTTGAGAAAATTAAATACTACAATATATGTCAAATAAAAAACACTTATAACTTACATATTCGAGAAACCACTGTGGAAACAATTCACGGTGTTTCTTGGCATGCAAATATGATGGATGTTCTCGCTTCATCATCTCTTCATGTTTATCTAGGTATGCCATTGTCCAGTATGAACCAATGCGCTACCTCCATGTCATTTTTGGAAAACGACTAGCCTCGTACAAGATCTCCAAAGGGTTATGAGCTTTAGGCAAAAGCAGAAAGTTTCTCCTTTCTCACACCCTTGTCATTATTGCGTTGAGATGATTGAAAATCATTTCCACATGTTTTAAATACATTCCAAAAAATGTAAGCGACTCATATTGAACCCAAGCCTCTATAATTTATCCTTCGGGCTTCGCCTTGTTGCGTACACTTTTTTTCGACTCCCCAAGAAGCTTGCCAAAATAAAACTATACAATACAAATTAGTAAGCCTCAATTAATGACGAATAAACAAATGATGAGGATTATATACCTTTGTCCTGGATACATCCAATGATAGTTGGCAGGATCAGCAGGCAGTGCCTCTTCCGGCAAGTGAACCATCACGCTGATCATACTTGTGAAGAAAGCTAGAGGAAATATCATCTCAAACTTGCATAGGACTTGGACGATGTCATGGCGCAACTGATTAACATCTGCCTTTTGCAACGTTCTTGACATTAGTTGAGAAAAGCATAAACAAACAACGACTATTTTTTGTGTGTTTGGCTAAGAGAAAAATGATGTGCTTTGTGATTAAGTTTCTAGGTTGAAAAGTTCATAAAAAAGTGATGAAATTTAACATTGGTAGTGTAGAGACCTAAACTGAAAACATAAACAAACAACATAACTAAATTGAAAAAAATAATCCAATCCATTGGTTGTTATGAAATGAAATTTTATCTTGTTTGACTTAAGAGAATCTATCAATCAAATAAGTTCATAAAAAAAATTAAAATAACACATCCAAAAATCAACTTAAGAAAAGTTAAGATCAAAATAAATTTACCACGTAATCAAATTACTACAAAAATAAATATATAGCCTTATATAAAGCTTGAAAGGTATATTGCCCCTCATTGGAGAGATTCTTTTTTAGAGCGAAGGATTCTTCAGAACTCTAAATTGGGCTATATCCACCATTTTTCAGCTTTGTATAAAGCCCCTCTTTGGGGATGCTCTTAAGATAAGCATATCATTTCATTCTCTTTCATCATGATCTCTAGATAAATTGAAGGGCATGTTTACTTACAAAGAATAAGAACTACTATTTTGATTCGTGAGTTTTTTGCCTTTACTAAAATGTGAGCAAGGGAATCATTTCACTCCTTAACTTTTTACTGTGTTTACTTACATGCAAGAAATTAGAAAGGTGCAAAGTTTTTTTCTTAAAACCTGTAATCAAATAACTAAAAATGAGAAATCATATCGACTAAAGGGACTGGTTCATCTTATTCCCTTTCATTACTTCTCCTATGTGCATCTAAACATCTACAAACTATGTTTACTTTGGCATTAATAGGAAAAAGAGGATGGAAAACTGAGTCCTCTTCTCTAAAATCAATACAGGCTACTTGGACATGCTATTTACATAGCTTGACTTTTTTCAATTCATTTTGGTCAAGAAGTTTTCTCCTCGTACAACTCATAAAAAAAGCCTAAATTATGTGGGGCATTAAGTTGCATTGTGTGTGCTTGCTTTCGATTAAGGAATGAAATTATGGCAACTTGGAAGATGCAAGGCTTCTCTTAATCTATGAGTTTGGTTCCAATTCATCGGAGGTGATGATGCAAAGAATGGCCCCTAACGTAAGGTTACAATGGACAAGAAAATAAGAATAACAATTGCTTAATTATATGTATCTCTATTAGTGTAGATAATTACGAGGATCATATTTGAACCACATGATTACTATTCCATTGTGGACTAAATCAACCCCTTTCCCCTTAGTGTAGATAATATCATTTGTTTAAATAGAAAAATAAAAAAATATGTATCTCTATTATATTTTTCCTTGACTACCCCTTTTTGATATCGATCTTCAAAACCCACTTCTCTCTTAATCTATCATTCTTCAAGTGTTATATTCATTTCCCGTATTCATACCAAAGGAAGAATCGAGTTGTTCACTCGATCTATGTATTGTGAGTGTAGGTTTACGAGGATCATAAGTTGTTGTATCCTTAAGGATAGGGCGCCATAACCTGTTACATTGAGACATTGTCTTAGAGAGGCAAAAACTACTTTTAAGGACAGTGATTACATACCTCTACCTAAAATATTGTTCTAATCAAGTATCGACGAAGAACCATTTCTACATTACAAAAAGTAAGTATTTTATCTTATTGGTTTATTTTATTTGAGAAATTGTGATAATAAAGTTGTGATATACTAATATTTATCTAATTTGATTTGTTGTAGGAGAAGTCATATCCATATCGCAGAATATTTCCGACACTTTTAGCCCTTTTTGTATTGGCTCCTCATTATTTGGGTTTAGACACATTTTATGTGTAATTTATTGTTCTGGGCACAAATAATAGCCTTTATTCGTAATACACACACACACACACACACACACACACACACGTGACATCCCATTTGCACGATCCACATGTATTGGGGTAGTTTTCCACCTACGTCTGCGTAATCTTTATAAATTGTCAGTTAGGAATTTGTTAAATTGCCTCGTATGTGCTTGCTTTCGGCTGAGGACCCGAATTATGACAACTTGAAGATCGGAGGCTTCTCTGGATCTGAGGGATTAGGTCCATTTCATCGGAGTTGTTGTCTTTGCAGTGGTCTTTTTCGTTTTTCTGGTGGATGACCTTCAACAAATTTGTGACGGTAACGGTGGGCGACATTTCTAGTATTTCTCTTAGGTCTTTGTTTGTGGCAAGTTTTGAGCCTTTTGTGTTTGCCTATATGTTATTTGAGTTGATATCCACTTTATGTATACACATAGAGTTGTGACGTCTCATTTGTACCCTCCTCATTTTTGAGGTGGCTGGTCTACTTGCATACGCAACATCTTTATCCGTTGGCATTTTGTTGTGAAATCTCTAATTGACAAGAAAAAAAATATATAAGTTTCCTTGTTAACAAAGAAAAAAATAAATCGTTAAAGGCTTTCATGCAGTAAGTTGCTGAACAATTTCTCAAAATTTTCCCAGAAACACAAATGAGGGATTTTTCGGCAGATAAGACCGACGGACCACTAAATAAATCATAAATACGCGTTCGTGACATATATATACTTCTTTTAACGTGTTGACATATATATACTTGTTCTTCTTCACTCGGCAGATGCCTCCCCTTCTGATCACGAACATATTTCTGATTTGGAAATGGTCCGTCAGTCTTACCCACCGATCAATCCCTTATTTGTGTTTTTGGGAAAAATCTGAGAACTTGTGCAGCAACTTATTGCATGTAGGCCTTTGAATCTTTCTTTGTTAACAAGGAAACTGATATGGATGAATAGACACACATATGAATGCATGAAGAGCCTGTAGATTAAGATCTGAGCCCTTAATCCATTGGCATAAAGATATAGAAACACATAGAAAAGAAAATTATATCACTAAGAAACATCAGAAATTAACAATGGAGATAAAAGATTTTAAGAGAAATTTCCCACATATAATGTAAATATCAGGTCATGTATTAACTTAATTAATATAACGAAGAATCTAGCCAAAACTTGTTCTCATTTTCCAGGAATATGTGTGTATGATACAGGAGAAGAAATCGCCCATGCAATCACATGCATGCGCAATCAAAACACCGTCAAAGATTTTGCACACGCGGCATAAAAACCAATTTCAGCTCATCCGGCGACTTGCATTCAGCTGGAAATATAGAAAAAGGAATTCATGTTAAACAGATAAATTGTGTTTACTTATGCGGTTAGGTTACACTAATTTCTTGGTAGTTTTGTGGAAACTAAACTGCACCATACGAACCCTAACTTCCCTCCCAATCGGCTACTATAAATATTCCAACTTCACTGCAAAATCCACAACTTGATCTCCTTTATACACCTTCTGTGCACAAGTTTAAGCTGATCATTAGCAACTATGTCTGACTCAGATCCGCCGGATGCTCAAAGTGTTCTAGGAAGGCCCAAAAGGAATTCTTCGTCCTCCCAGTCATCTTTTAAGAGTGGTGGAGGTTCGTATTTGTCAAATGCTCAGGGTGCTCTAGGAAGGGACAAGATGAAATCTTCGTCGTCCCAATCATCTTCTCAGAGTGGTGGAGGCTCGTATCTGCCAGATACTCATAGTGCTCTAGGAAGGGACAAGAAGAAATCTGGGAAAAACAAGTGAAGAATCATATATGCAGCTGCTTGAGGGTTATATAGTATATAATTGAGTTATTGATTAATTTGTTGGCAGCTATGAGTGTATACATTGTACAGTTGGACATAAATAAGCACAGATGCATATTTATATCTACAAACTTGAAAAATATTTTTATCCATTATTTGGTACAAATATTTATTTTCAAGGTTAGATGTACATTATAATTTCTTAAGTTCAGTTAGCATTATTATATTGTGAAAATAGGTGAGTGCTGCTAAGAACAAATCCCACTAGGATGTATCAAAAGAAATGCATTAATATATATTTGATTTTGTTCTATAGTTGATGGGGGTAGAAATCTATTTTAATAGCTCCCTAAAACATTTCTACTCCAACCATACCATTTAATTTATAGAGCCATAACAAATAATTACCAATAGAAGTGAAGTTTTTTATTTAAAAAATTGTAATTAAAACTAGTTGCCTTTTTTTTAGTATACTGATATTTTTACACTAAGGAGAGGGGGAGTTTGGCTAAGTAATGGGCAACCTAATTTAGTATTGAATTCACCATCCACGAGATTCAAACTTAAAACCTCTCACTTCCAAGTGAAAAAGAGTACCATCAGACCATATTACTGAGTGGCAGTTGCCTTTAAAGGATAAGAATTCGATTCCCTCTTCTTTTTTTTTTTCCTTTTTCTTTTTCCTCCGCTCCTGTTTGAACTCTCAATATTTCATCTTTATAGAAAGAGAGAGAAGGAAAAAAAATTTGTGAGAGGAAGGGAAAGAGAGGAGAGAATCCTCATCCGCCTTTAAGAGATGAGTTTTTCTCCTTACGAAAAATTATTGTGTGAATCCGTATGTCATGCCAAGCGTGTATTATTCTACTCAAAATTTGTCACATAATTTTTAATTTAAAAATACAAAAATAAAATTACAATTGAATTAGACACCATTCACACCTTAAAAATAAAAGTAAAAAATATAACAAAAGTCACACAAACACCTCCATGTCCGACACAATTCCCAAACCATACATCCATGGCTCTTTGACATCCTCCCTTTTTGTGGATGTTTTTCATCTCTTTCAATTTATTATTCACTTCATAGAATATATTGAAGTCAAACTATGAAGGAACGGACCACAAAATATAACATAGAGGCGATTCAAAAAGCCCTTCATGAGCATTATAAAGGCATGCCTGGGTCTCATTTTTAATTTCAAAACATGTTTTTTAACGATTTATTTTTTAATTCTTTATGATTTTAAAGGTTTATTTTTCAATCGGTTGTTTAATTATAAAAACATAAACAAAGAATGGCTATTTTTTGTATCTGATTGGCTAAGAGAAAAATGTTGTGCTTTGTGATTAAGTTTCTAGGTTGAAAAGTTCATAAAAAAGTGATGAAATTTAACATTGGTAGTTTAGAGACCTAAACTGAAAACATAAACCAAAAACATAACTAAATTGAAAAAGATAATCCAATCCAATGGTTGTTATGAAATGAAATTTTATCTTGTTTGATTTCGGAGAATCTGCCAATCAAAGAAGTTCATAAAAAAAATTTAAAATAACACGTCCAAAAATCAGCTTAAGAAAAGTTAAGACAAAAATAAATTTACCGCGTAATCAAATTACTACAAAAATAAATATATAGCCCTATATAGAGCTTGAAAGGTATATTGCCCCTTATTGGAGAGATTTTTCTTTAGAGTGAAAGATTCTTCAGAACCCTAAATTGGGCTCTTTTTAGCTTTGTATAGAGTCCCTCTTTGGGGATGCCCTTAAGATAAGCATATCATTTCATTCTCTTTCATCATGATCTCCTGATAAATTTAAGGGCATGTTTACTTACAAAGAATAAGAAATATTATTTTGATTCGTGAGTTTTCTGCCTTTACTAAAATGTGAGCAGGAGAATCATTTTACTCCTTAACTTTTTCCTGTGTTTACTTACATGCAAGAAATTAGAAAAGTGCAAAAAAAATTTCTTAAAACTAGTAATCAAATACCTAAAAATGAGAAATCATATCGACTAAAGGGACTGGTTGATCTTATTCCCTTTCACTACTTCTCCTATGTAGAGCTAAACATCTATAAACTATGTCTACTTTGGCGTTAATAGGAAAAAGAGGATGGGAAACTGAGTCCTCTTCTCCAAAATCAATACAGGCTACTTGGGCGTGGTGTTTACATCACTTGACTTTTTTCTGTTCATTTTGGTCAAAAAGTTTTCTCCTTGTACAACACATAAAAAAACCTAAATTATGTGGGGCATCAAGTTGCATTGTGTGTGCTTGCTTTCAATTAAGGAAGGAAATTATGGCAACTTGGAAGATGCGAGGCTTCTCTTAACCTATGAGTTTGGTTCCAATTCATTGAAGGTGATGATACGAAGAATGGCCCCTAATGTAAGGTTACAATGGTCTTTTTAAGTTTCTCCGGTAGCTTGTCATCTCCACCAAATCTATGGTAGTGACATCTAGTGACCTTTGTAGTAAAAGCCTCTGTTTGTAGCCACTCTTGGCCCTTTTATGTATTGGCCTCTCATTATTTTGGGTTTAGACACATTTTATGTAATTTTTTGTTTTGGGTACAAACCATAAACCTTTATTTGTAATATACATATGCATACGTGACATCCCATTTGCACATTCCCCATATTTTGGGCAGTTTTCTACCTGCATCTGCGTAATCTTTACAAATTGTCCGTTGGGACTCTTTTAAGGTTTTTTTTTTTTTTTTTTTTTTTTTTTTTTTTTTTTTGAAAAAAGGGGCTAAAAGCAAGAGCCCAAATAAACCTACTCAATAATAAATCTAGACCAGGACATCTCAAGTCGATCCCCACGAATAAAACTAACTGAACAAGAAAGAGTAGTATCAAAATAAAAATAATTACCTAATGTAAATCAAGACTATAAGTTGCTAAATTGTCCGCCACAAAATGCTTTTCTCTGTGAACTTTGTTAAGTTGCATCTAAAGACAGACGTCTTATGATCAATGGTTGTCATATAATCATTGCCACATCAATCAGTGTTGTTAGAATACTGCTAAGCTGTTAAGTGATTTGTTAGTTGGTTAATTAGTTACAACTTACAAGTAAGCTTGTACTGTGCTTGGTATATTAAGAATTGCAACTTAAAAATGTAATGTGTTAGTAACTTTTCTAAGAAATACTGAAGTCTCATTTCTCTCTAAAGTTTCTCTCTAGTTCTTCGTCTTCTCAATTCTTCATTGTACTTTGATTTTTAGGAAAACTAATGAAAATGGCTTGAAAACTTTGAGTTTTAACGATAAGGACAAAATAAAGGGTAAAGTAAATAGTATCAAATTTGACTTTTTAGTGTAAAAATGTGATTTTTTGTTAAAGGAAACGGTATTGTGAACTTTTCGTTAAAACTCCCTTGATTTGTCCTAATGCAATTAATAGCCTCGTGTGCGCTTGCTTTCGGTTCAGGACCAGAATCATGACAACTTAGAGATTTGAGGCTTCTCTAGATTGGCGGGTTTGGGTCCATTTAACTAGAGGTGATGATACATAATGGGCTATAGTTGTGTTTGGGTGGTCTCTTTTGGTTTTCTGGTGGATGGCCTACTGCATTAGATTTCAAGCTATGACGGTGGGCGACCTTTGTAGTATTTCTTTTAGGTCTTTGTTTGCTGTCACTGTTGGGCTTTTTTGTGTAGGTATTTATATCATTTGGGTTGATGTGCCATTTATATAAACACCTTAAGTTGTGACGTCTCATTTGCAGCCTCCTCATTTTTGAGGTGGCTGGTCTACCATATTCAAAATCTTTATCTATTGTTTGTTTGGACCCTGTTGTAAAATCTCTAATTGACAAGAAATTAAACAAAAAACGTTATATGTATGATGTATCCAAATAATTTAGGATTTTTTTTATTATCGGTCAACAATTAGTTTAACCCTTTTCCCCAAATTGGGATAACCAGCGTATGAAGTCTACGTGTCCCTCTTTATGCCAGAGGATGAAGGGCTTAGATGTTATCTACATACTCTCCATGCATGCATATGTGTGCATTCATCCATATCAGTTTCCTTTTTAACAAAGAAAGAAAAAAATCGTCAAAGACCTACATGCAGTAAGTTGCTGCACAGTTTCTCAAATTTTTACCAGAAACACAAATAAGGGATTGATCGGTAGGCAAGACCGATGGACAATTAATAAATCAGAAATACATGTTCGTGATCAGAAGGGGAGGCGTCTGCCGAGTGAAGAAGAAGAACAAATAAGAAATAAAATGAAGGATTTATGACCCAGGGAGGCATGCCACCCATTTCTTTGGAGCTACGAGGATTGACTTTCTATGAGATTTAAGTGGAAATTACATGGTTAATGTCAAAACGTGTTGACATATATAGATATGTGTACAGACACACACGCACACACACAAACGTGTTTGTACTAGCTGTACGTTTTCATTTCCCACTGTTGTAGCTACGAAACTATATACTGGACTTCGTGTGCCATTAACAAGCATGGGTCATAAATCCTCCATTTGATTTCTTATTTGTTCTTCTTCACTCGGCAGACGCCTCCCCTTAGGAACACGTATTTCTGATTTGTAAATGGTCTGTTGGTCATACCAACCGATCAATCCCTTATTTGTGTTTCTGGGAAAAATCTGAGAAATTGTGCAGCAACTTACTGCATGCAGGCCTTTGAAGATTTCTTCTTTTTTGTTAACAAGGAAACTGATATGGATGAATAAACACACATATGAACGCATGAAGAGCCTGTAGATTAAGATCTGAGCCCTCCATCCATTGGCATGAAGATATACACACACAGAAAAGAAAATTATATCACAGAGAAACATCAGAAATTAAAAATGGAGAGAAAAGATTTTAAGAGAGATTTCCCATATATAATGTTAATATCCAGCCCATGTATTAACTTAATTAATATAACAAACAACCTAGTCAAAAACTTGTTCTCATTTCCAGGAATATGTGTGTATGATACAGGAGGAGAAATCCCTCAAGCAATCACATGCATGCGCAATCAAAACACCGTCAAACTTGTCTTCTTAACAGCATTGCATACGCGGCATAAAAACAAATTTCAGCTCATCCGAGCACTCGCATTCAGCTGGAAATATAGAAAAAGGAATTCAAATTAAACAAATAAATTGTGTTTACTTATGCCGTAAGGTTACTCGAATTTCCTGGTAGTTCTGTGGAAACCAAACATCACGATACGAACCCTAACGTCCCTCCCGATCGGCTACTATAAATATTCCAACTTCAATGCAAAATCCACAACTTATACACCTTATCTGCTCAAATTTAATTAAGCTGATCATTAGCAACTATGTCTGACTCAGATCCGCCAGATGCTAAAAGTGTTCTAGGGAGGCCCAAAACGAATTCTTCCTCCTCCCAGTCATCTTTTCAGAGTGGTGGAGGGTCGTATCTGCCAAACACTCAAGGTGCTCTAAGAAGGGACAAGATGAAATCTTCATTGTTCCAATCATCTTCTCAAAGTGGTGGAGGTTCGTATCCACCAAATGCTCTTAGCACTCTAGGAAGGGACAAGAAGAAATCTGGGAAAAAAAAGTGAAGAATTATATATGCAGACTGTTGTGAAGAATTATATATGCAGACTGTTACCTTAGGGTTATATACTATATAATTGAATTATTGATTAATTTGTTGGCAATTGTGGAGGTATACAAAGTACAGTTGCATATTTATATTTTCAAACTTGAAAAATATTTGTCTCCATTATTTGGTACAAATATTTGTTTTCAAGGTTAGAAACATGTACATTATAATTTCTTAAGTTCAGTTAGCATTATTATATTGTAAAAAACGGTGGGTGCTGCTAAGAACAAATCCCACTTGAATGTATCAAAAGAAATGCATTAATATATTATTTGATTTTGTTCTATATATAGTTGATGTTTGCATAGATTTTAAGCAAGTATAAGGGGTAAAAAGCTATTTTAGTTAAACTTCAAGTAAAAAGGGGTAGAAAACTATTTTAATAGCTCCTCTACCCCCTGAGTGTAGATACTATAGTTTGTTCAACAGAAAAAAAAAAAAGGAAAAAAAAAAAAACCACTTAGTACTACAATCTAGTGGTATTTCTCTTCACTTGTATGTAAGAGGTCTTAGGTTCGATTCTCGCCAAAACCGATGTTGAACCATATTATTATGGTAAGCATATTGTAAGGCGTAGCCTATTCCTCCACCCCCTTGGTGTAGATACTATCGTTTGTTAAATAAATAAATAAAAAAGCTCCCTAAATCATTTATACTCCAGCCATACCGCTTAATTTAGGGAGCCATAATAAATAAGAACCAATAGAAATAGAGTTTTTTAATTTAAAAGTTAATAAAAAAATTGTAATTAAATGCCTTAAGATAAAAAAAAAATCATGTACTCGTAGCAACAATAATTGAGTAATGCATGAAATGATAAAAATAAATTGAGGGATTAGTTCTTGCGTTCATTGTTAGTTTCTGTCAAAATTGTAGAGGTAGTACATGTAAACTTAGACTAAGCCACGGTTGTGGTCGATGACGACCTCACAGCCAAGGGGGGAAGCTTTTAAATGCCTTAAGATAAGCTTTATCATTTCATTTTAATTTTTGTTTGTCGTCTCTTGATAAATTTAAGGACATGTTTACTTACAAAGAATAAGAATTATAATCATTTTGTTTGGTGAGTTTTTTGCCTTTACTAAAACATGAGCAAGGAAATACATTCACTCCTTAATTTTTTTTTCATGTGTTTACTTACATGCAAGAAATTAAAAAAGAGCAAGTTTTTTTCTTAAAACCTGTATCAAATACCTAAAATGAGGAATCATATCGACTAAGGGTACTATATCGATCTTATGCCCTTTCATTACTCCTCTAGAGCTAAACTTCTATAAACTATGTCTACTTTGTCACTAATAGGAAAAAGAGGATGGGAAACCGAGTCCTCTTCTCTAAAATCAATACGGGCTACTTGGATGTGGTGTTTACGTCACTTGACCTTTTTCAGTTCATCTTGATTCAAGAAGTTTTCTCCTCGTACAGCTCATAAAAATTCTTAATTATGTGGGGCATTAAGTTGCATTGTGAGTGCTTGCTTTCGACTAAGGACCGAAATTATGGCAACTTGGATGATGGGAGGCTTCTTTGGATCTATGAGCTTGGTTCCAATTCATTGAAGGTGATGATACGAAGAATGGTCTAAAATATCGTTAGACTCATAAATCCTCCATTTGATTTCTTACTTGTTCTTCTTCACTCGGCAAACGCCTCCCCTTCTGATCACGAGCACATATTTCTGAATTGGAAATGGTCCGTCAGTCATACCCACCGATCAATCCCTTATTTGTGTTTTTGGGAAAAATCTGAGAACTTGTGCAGCAACTTACAGCATGTAAGCCTTTGAAGATTTCTTTCTTTCTTTGTTAACAAGGAAACTGATATGGATGAACACACATATGCATGCCTGGAAAGCCACATATAATATTACTTCCTTTCTATGAGCAAGCCCTTCTCTTCATTTTCTTAAGTGGTTGAAAGTCAACAGATATTTACACACACACACAAGATATACACACACGGGGTCACAGACAGAAAAGAAAATTATCAATGGAGTGAAATTTTAAGAGAAATTTCCCATATATAATGTAAATATCCATGTATTAACTCAATTAATCTAACAAAGAACCTTGTCAAAAACTTGTTCTCATTTTCCAGGAATATGCCTGTATGATATAGGAGGAGAAATCCCCCAAGCAATTACATATATGCCTGCGCAATCAAAACAACGTCAAAGATTTCTTCTGAACTGCGTTGAACACACGGCCTAAGAACCAATTCTTCACAGCTCAGCCGACCGCTTACATTCAGCTGGAAACATAGAAAAAGGAATTCAAATTAAACAAATAAATTGTGTTTACTTATGTCGTTAGGTTACTCTAATTTCTTGGTAGTTCTGTGGAAACCAAACTGCATGATACGAACCCTAACGTCCCTCCCAATCGGCAACTATAAATATTTCCAACTTCAATGCAAAATCAAGAACTTGATCTCCTTTATACACCTTTTCTGTACAAGTTTAATTAAGCTGAACATTAGCAGCTATGTCTTCTGACTCGGATCTGCCAGGTGCTCAAGGTGTTTTAGGAAGCCCCAAAACGAATTCTTCATCATCCCAGTCATCTTTTCAGAGCGGTGAAGGCTCGTATCTGCCAAATGCTCAAGATGCTCTAGGAAGGGACAATATCAAGCCTTCGTCATCCCAGTCATCTTTTCAAAGTGGTGGAGGCTCCTATATGCCAAATACTCATATTGCTCTAGGAAGGGACAAGAAAAAAAAAGAAAAAAACAAGTGAAGAATTATATATGCAGACTGCAGCAGTAGGGTTATATACTGTATAATTGAATTATTGATTAATTTGTTGGCAACTATGTGGTATACATAATACAGTTGGACATAAATAAGCACAGTTGCATATTTCTTTTCAAGGTTAGAACATGTACATTATAATTTCTTTTGTTCAGTTAGCATTATTTTATTGTGAAAATGGGTGTGTGCTGCTAAGAACAAATCCCACTAGGATGTATCAAAAGAAATGCATTAATATATTATTTGATTTTGTTCTACAGTTGTTGTGCATAGATTAAGTAAAAAGGGGTAGAAACATATTTTAGTTAAATTATGTAAAAAGGGGTGGAAAACCATTTTAATAGCTCCCTCAAACATTTATACTCCAACCATACCATTTAATATTTCATCTTGTTTTTTCATCTTTATAGGGAGAGAGGAAAAAAAAATTGTGAGGGGAGAGGAAGGAGGGAGGGGAAAAAGAAGGGGAGAGAATCCCTATCCGTCTTTAAGAGCTTAAAAATAAAATTACAACTAAATTAGACATCATTCCTATACTTAAAATAAAAGTAAAAAAATATAACAAAAGTCATAGAAACTCATACACAATTCCCAAACCACACATCCATGGCTCTTTGACATCCTCCCTTTTTATGGATGTTTAGCATATCTTTCAATTTATTATTCCCTTCGTAAAATATATATGTGCTATGTTTGGATGAGGGTTTTCAGTTCCGAGGGATTGAAGTCAAACTTGAAGGAACGGACCACATAATATAACATAAAGGCGATTCGAAGAGACCTTGATGGGCATTATAAAGGCATGTCCGCACTGATCAACCTTCAAAATTCTAAGTTGGCCAGGCCTAGCTTATGATATTGCCTATTGGGATTCTATAAATCTTGGCACTTTTCGTTGCAGAAGCATGTTTACTCATCACCATAACTATGGTGTGTATGCTCACCATATATGCTTTAGACCTGGCATCCGTGTCGTGTTTTCCGTGTTCATATCGTTTTTGTGACATATCTGATATCTTAACAGGTCGTGTAGTGTAACACCCGTTGAAGTAAACGAGTAATATGATCCTACCCAAAATAGACCCCGTTAATATTATCAGATAATATGATCCAAATCGTTACTCGTTAAAGAAAACTATTCATGAGGATTTGTATGGTTTTAAAAATTTAAATGCCAATGTACCCATCCTCAAAGCGTAGAGGATGCAATCACGAGCGTTTACCTATTTTTTCACATTTTTTGCACTTGTAAATTAATTATTATAATTGTTTTAATGTATTTGGTATTTTTGAGCAAGATGTCTTTGGTATTTTTAAATTACTTGATATTTTTATTTTTACTGTATAATTTTTTAATCTCACTCTATGCCTATAGTATACTAAATAAATAAATAAATCCTAAATTTTTAAAATTTATATAGAATAATAATTCAATAATACATAATTCATAAACAATATATACATATAGACTATGTCTATTGTATTTTATAGTAAGTTTTTTTAGTAGTTTAAAAAATTAAAATCATCAAGAGAACTTTTTTCTTAACGTGTCAAAACAGGTTACTCGCGTGTTACCCTTGTGTAAACCTATTAAGGACCTGTTATTAACGGGTTTTTATCGTGTGACCCGATAACGACCCAATTAGTTATTGTGGTGATCCGTAACCTGTTATTTTCGGATCATTATTGTGTTGTATTAACGAGTCGTGTAAAAAATTGCTTGGTTTAATATGCTTAAATTGCCTAAAATTATGTTTTCTAACCTGAAACCCGTTATTTTCGGGTCATTTTTATGTCGTATTAACGAGTCGTGTAAAAAATTGTCTAGTATATGCTTACATGAACTAAAATTATGTTTTCTATTTTTCTATGCAACACTCGTACTTGGTACTCCCCGTGGCAAAAATAATTGAGTCATGCATGAAATGATAACAAAAAATTGAGGGGTTCGTTTTTGAGCCCACTCGTTAGTTTCTATCAAAATTGTGGAAGGCGTACGTGTAAAGTTAGATAGCCAGTGTTTTGGTCAAGTATTTTAAACTGAAGCCAGTGTTAAGGAAGGAAGCTTTTAAATGCTTTAAGATAAGCTTTATCATTTCATTCTAATTTTTTCTTTAACAGACAATATTATCTTACACTAAAGGAGAGGGGTTAGGCTTAGCCTCACAATAAACTAGCAATAATGTGGTTTAAATTCGCCTTTATTCGTCATCTCTTGATAAATTTAAGGACATGTTTACTTACAAAGAATAAGAGCTATAATCATTTTGATTCGTGAGTTTTCTATTTTATTAAAATATGAGTAAGGAAATCATTTCACTCTTTAACTTTTCATGTGTTTACTTAGGGAGTAGGGTTTTCTCACTCCTATTTGCATCTCCTTCCCTCTCCTCCTCTCACATATTGCTTTTTGTCTTGTTGTCTCTATAAAAAAAATCAATATAAGATGTTGACGTGGCTAAACTGTAATCGTTCAAATAGAAGGGGAGGGAAGGGGAGAGAGATTAGGAGGGAAGAGAATCCTCCTCCGTTTACTTACTCGATCGGAGTTTCGGGAGGAAGCTGGGAGTCGGACTCCTAAAGAATCGACTGCCTCTTCTCCATCATTGTCACCTGTGTAATGTAACATGAAATATTAATAATAACATTGAAATAATAACCATGATACTTGAATGCGTAAGATAGTAATTACAATTGAAGAATACTTACATGAAGGGACTCGGCCAACTTATCCCTGGGTCGAACATAAACGTCTGCAAAGATATCGATCTCCAAGAATTTTGAACCCCCCCTGAATAGAACAAGATAAGAAAAATGTTAGTACGACAAAAAAATTTAATATTACTGACATATTAAAAATTGAATATGAAAAGCTTTATTATTACTTCCGGCCGCGCCTCCATCCTATATGAGAAAGGCTTCGAACCTAAATGGTGGATAAGAGTCTTCTTCTCCCAACTGATCTTGTTGGCTTTTGGCTTCTGTTATACACAAAATAAACATATTAGTTGTAATTTAAATGAAATATAAAAATATAATAAACATTAGTAAGAAACGTATAATACTTTTAGACTTAATATAGAAAACATACCACATTGTGGGACTCCTGAAAATGATAGCAAAGCCACACCCAATTTTCTTTCTGGTCCTCAACCTCCTTCGGGCAACCCTCCTTAAGAGCGACTTGCGGATCATCAAATGTCTGAAAATATTGGTGCAGGTCACTCTCTGAGTGCTTGTACCGCTCAGCGAAGAGCTTGTTGACGTACACCAACATGTTGTAGTTGATGTCGTCGAAATTGTAGTTTTTCTGCAATGTAACAATTTAATTACATACATTAATTAATATAAATATATAAACTTTAAAGGAAAAGTAATAAAAGGATTTGGATACTTATTGACAAATAATCGCGCATCTTCATCTTTACCTTGTCTGGCATCGTCTTCCAAGACTTCCATCGCATAGGGCAATAAGTCCGAACGACGTGACCAATGTCATGGGCCAATGCACTATGCTGCTCCGCCATTGGTGTAGCTCGACGCTGGTCATCGTATCTGACCATGATACGTTAGCTGTCTTCAACTGGCGACAAAGTTCCCGAATATTTTTCTTTACTGAAAAAAAAGTCAAACAAACACTACAAATTATATCAAAATTTCGGCAGATCCTCCCCTAAAGTTATAACATTTTCCAAACCCTGGACATTGTAATGAATAATATATGATATCCAACAATAATCACAATAGTTGAATAAGCCAAATTTCGACCAAATGCACAATTGCAGTATGTAACAATTTTGATTGAATGTAATGTACGAATAACTAAATTCACAAGGAAATAAAGGGCTTGTTGTGACCCCAAGGCATCAGTAGTGGATGCCGATGTTGTGTCAGGCGTACAGGGACGGCGGTGACCACGCTTGACGGTAACAGGTGACGTCAGCGCATGGGAGACCCAATACCAATTAGATCAACTGGATTAACCGACCTGGGGTCCATTTCGGCTGGAGCAATGGTGGCTAAAGTAGGTGGCGGGGATATCGAACGGGGTGCAATCGTCACCACCTTACGACTTCTAATAAGATGCGACATTCAATCTAATTCATAAATGATATGGTTTCAGTGTTGCTCAAAATACCGATGCATAGAAGATTTTTTTTCTTTCAAAAATATAATGTCAATTAGCTTGAAGGAAAAACTCTTTGCTGCAATATAAGTGCACTTGGTGTCTTAGTGTTGCCATAAACGAAAACTACTCTATGGTATATATAACTTCAAATAGTGCATATACTTGTTTAGGTAAGCTAAAATAATAAATAAATTCAATCCAGTTCCAATACCTGGGTCAAAAATTTTTTAATTTAAATTTATTCAAATAAAAACAATTTATTTATAACATAAGATAAAGGGAATTGTTATTAGCACTCCAAAATTCTCATTCTACACTCCAAACTTTCTATATTTAGAAAGAAAAATACATTTGTGAGGAGTGTAGAATGAGATTTTTGGAGTCTCAATAATACTTCTCTAAGATAAATAAATTACAAAAAATGTCATTTAATATGTTTTACAAAGCAAGTCACAAATAAATTGCATTATTCATCATCCGAACTATAATAACTTTCACTATCGTCACTAACATCATTTTCAGTCTCCCATTCCTCTTCCTCGATAGGTATGTCACCGTTATCGTTCGGGCCCACTACAACATCGTATTGCAGAAGATTACTGAGGTCCATTGTAATTGAATGAATCGGTATTTCGATAGAAGCCACTCCTTGTATATAAAATGGTTCTTGGATAAGATTTGTATCTCGAAGTGTTTCTGCATCATTTTTCATTGAAGATTCTAAATGCTGGTCAGTGACGTTGTCGATGTCGTCGTCAGTAGGTCTTGTTCTGGTATAGCATACACATTCCTTTGATCCATCTTCTAAGCAACTTTTCAGCCTCTCCTAGCTTTATGATCATCTAGATACACAATCAGTTTTTCCATGTTTGCCCAATTGTAAGGGTCGCCATCGTACCAAGTTCTGTTAATGTTCACAGATAGTAAGCCATGATCAATTTTAACACTTCCCTGCCTATTTGGGTTTGTGTCAAACCATTGACACTTAAACATAATCACTTGGCATTGTTCTTTGTAAAGAAATTGCACGACACTTGTTAGTTTGCCATAGAAATCAATGTATGTACTTTCGCCTCCACCTGGGACATGAACCTTGCTATTTTGCGTACACAACTCGTCATCTTGTCAGCCCCCAAAAACTTAACACTGTTAACATGGCAACCTAAGAACAATTCAGCCCGAATCGGTCCAAACGCCAAGTTATATAACTCTTCACTATGAGTGGAGGAATTCAATGCTTTCAATTGATTCACCTAACATTATACAAAAACATACACCTATTAGTTTGAGAAAATTAAATACTTAAATATTTGAGAAACCACTGTGGAAATGATTCACAGTGTTTACAAATATGATGGATGTTCTCGCTTCATCATCTCTTCATGCTCATTTGGGTATGCCATTGTCCAGTACAAACCAATGCGCTACCTCCATGTCATTTTTGGAAAATGACGCGCCTCGTATAGGATCTCGAAAGGGTCGTGCGCTTTAGGCAAAAGCAGAAAGTTTCTCCTTTCTCACACCCTCATCATTATTGCGCTAAGGACAATTAAAAATCATTTCCACATCTTTTAAATACATTCCACAAAATGTTAGAGGCTCATATTGAACCCAAGCCTCTATAATTTATCCTTCGGGCTTCGCCTTGTTGCGTAAACTTTTTTTTCAGCTCCCCGAGAAGCTTGCCAAAATAAAACTATACAATACAAATTAGTAAGCCTCAACTAATAATGAATAAACAAATGATGAGGATTATATACCTTTCTCTTGGATACATCCAACGATAGTTTACAAGACTAGTAAGCAATGCCTCTTTTGGCAAGTGAATCATCACATGGATCATACTTGTGAAGAAAGTTGGAGTAAATATCATCTCAAACTTGCATAGGACTTGGACGATGTCATGGCGCAACTGATTAACGTTTGTCTTTCGCAACGTTCTTGACGTCAGTTGGGAAAAACATAAATAAACAACGACTATTTTGTGTATGTGATTGTCTAAGAGAAAAATATTGTGCTTTGTGATTAATTTTCTAGGTTGATAAGTTCATAAAAAAGTGATGAAATTTAACAATGGTAGTTTAGAGACCTAAACTGAAAACATAAACAAACAACATAACTAAATTGAAAGAAATAATCCAATCCATTGGTTGTTATGAAATGAAAATTTATCTTGTTTGATTTCGGAGAATATGTTAATCAAATAAGTTCATAAATAAAAATTTAAAATAACACATCCAAAAATCAACTTAAGAAAAGTTAAGACAAAAATAAATTTACCGCGTAATCAAATTACTACAAAAATAAATATATAGCCTTATATAGAGGTTGAAAGGTATATTGCCCCTCATTGGAGAGATTCTTTTTTAGAGCGAAAGATACTTCAGAACTCTAAATTGGGCTATATCCATCACTTTTTCAGCATTGTATAAAGCCCCTCTTTGGGGATGCTCTTAAGATAAGCATATCATTTCATTCTCTTTCATCATGATCTCTTGATAAATTTAAGGGCATGTTTATTTACAAAGAATAAGAACTATTATTTTGATTCGTGAGTTTTCTGCCTTTACTAAAATGTGAGCAAGGGAATCATTTCACTCCTTAATTTTTTTTCCTGTGTTTATTTACATGCAAGAAATTAGAAAAGTGCAAAAAAAATTTCTTAAAACCTGTAATCAAATACCTAAAAATGAGAAATCATACCAACTAAAGGGACTGGTTGATCTTATTCCCTTTCATTACTTCTCCTATGTAGAGCTAAACATCTTTTAACTATGTCTACTTTTGCCTAAATAGGAAAAAGAGGATGGGAAACTGAGTCCTTTTCTCTAAAATCAATACAGGTTACTAGGACGTGGTGTTTACATCACTTGACTTTTTTTTGTTCATTTTGGTCAAGAAGTTTTCTCCTCGTACAACTCATAAAAAAAGCCTAAATTATGTGGGGCATTAAGTTGCATTGTGTGTGCTTGCTTTCGATTAAGGAACGAAATTATGGCAACTTGGAAGATGCGAGGCTTCTCTTAATCTATGAGTTTGGTTCCAATTCATCGATGGTGATAATATGAAGAATGGCCCCTAACGTAAGGTTACAATGGTCTTTTTAAGTTTCTTCAATAGCATGTCATCTCCACCAGATCTATGGCGGTGACATCTAGTGACCTTTGTAGTAAAAGCCTCCGTTTGTAGCCACTCTTGGGCCTTTATGTATTGACCTCCTCATTATTTTGGGTTTAGACACATTTTATGTAATTTTTTGTTTTGGGTACAAACAATAAACCATTATTCGTAATATCCATATGCACACGTGACATCCCATTTGCACACTCTCCATATATTGGGCAGGTTTCTACCTGCATCTGTGTAATCTTTACAAATTGTCTGTTTGGACTTTGTTAAGTTTTTTTTTTTGGTCGAAAAAGGGGCTAAAAGCAAGAGCCCAAATAAACCTACTCAATAATAAATCTAGACGGGGGCATCTCAAGTCGATCCCCACGAATAAAACTAACTCAACAAGAAGGAGTAGTATCAAAATAAAAATAATTACCTAATGTAAATCAAGACTATAAGTCGCTAAATTGTCCACCACAAAATTCTTTTCTCTGTGAACTTTGTTAAGTTGCATCTGAAGACAGATGCCTTATGATCACTGGTTGTCATGTAATCACTGCCACGTCTGTCAAAATTGTTAGAATATTGCTAAGCTGTTAAGTGATTTGTTAGTTGGTTAATTAGTTACAACTTACAAGTAAGCTTCTACTGTGCTTGGTATATTAAGAATTGCAACTTAAAAATGTAATGTGTTAGTGATTTTCTAAGAAATATAGAAGTCTCATTTCTCTTCAAAGTTTCTCTCCAGTTCTTCGTCTTCTCAATTCTTCATTGTTCTTTGATTTTTCCTAATGCAGTTAATAGCCTCGTGTGTGCTTGCTTTCGGTTCAGGACCAAAATTATGACAACTTAGAGATTTTGAGGCTTCTCTAGATCGGCGGGTTTGGGTCCAATTCACCGGAGGTGATGATACATAATGGGCTATGGTTGTGTTTGGGTGGTCTTTTTGGGTTTTCCCGTGGATGGCCTGCTTCATTAGATTTCAGGCAATGATGGTGGGCGACCTTTGTGGTATTTCTCTTAGGTCTTTGTGTGCGGTCACTTTTGGGCCTTTTTGTGTAGGTCTTTATATCATTTGGGTTGATGTCCGCTTTATGTAAACACCTTAAGTTGTGACATCTCATTAGTATTCTCCACATTTTTGAGGTGGCTGGTCTACCAAATTCAAAATGTTTATCCATTGTCTGTTTAGACTTTGTTGTAAAATCTCTAATTGACAAGAAAATAAAAAAGAGGTTATATGTATGATGTATCCAAATAATTTAGGATTTTTTTTATTATAGGTCAACAAATAATTTAACCCTTTTCCCCAAATTACATCGGATAACCACCGTATGAAGTCTACGTGTCCCTCTTTATGCCAGAGGATGAAGGGCTTAGATGTTATCTCCAGACTCTCCATGCATGCATATGTGTGCATTCATCCATATCAGTTTCCTTTTTAACAAAGAAAGAAAAAAATCGTCAAAGACCTACATGCAGTAAGTTGCTGCACAGTTTCTCAAATTTTTACCAGAAACACAAATAAGGGATTGATCGGTAGGCAAGACCGATGGACAATTAATAAATCAGAAATGCATGTTCGTGATCAGAAGGGGAGGCGTCTGCCGAGGGAAGAAGAAGAACAAATAAGAAATAAAATGGAGGATTTATGATCCATGGAGGCATGCCACCCATTCCTGTGGAGCTACGAGGTTCTATGAGATTTAAGTGGAAATTACATGGTTAATGTCAAAACGTGTTGACAGATGTAGATATGTGTGTGCGCGTGTGCGTGTGCGTGTGTGTGTGTGTATACAAAAACGTGTTTGTACTAGCTGTACGTTTTCATTTCCCACTGTTGTAGCTAGGAAACTATATACTGGACTTCGTGTGCCATTAACATGCATGGGTCATAAATCCTCCATTTGATTTCTTATTTGTTCTTCTTCACTCGGCAGACGCCTCCCCTTACGAACATGGATTTCTGATTTGTAAATGGTCTGTTGGTCTTACCAACCGATCAATCCCTTATTTGTGTTTCTGGGAAAAATCTGAGAAATTGTGCAGCAACTTACTGCATGCAGGCCTTTGAAGATTTCTTTTTTCTTTGTTAACAAGGAAACTTAATTGGATGAATACACACACATATGAACGCATGAAGAGCCCGTAGATTAAGATCTGAGCCCTCCATCCATTGGCATAAAGATATACACACACAGAAAAGAAAATTATATCACAGAGAAACATCAGAAATTAAAAATGGAGAGAAAATATTTTAAGAGAGATTTCCCATATATAATGTAAATATCCAGCCCATGTATTAACTTAATATAACAAACAACCTAGTAAGAAAACTTCTCATTTTCCAGGAATATGTGTGTATGATACAGGAGGAGAAATCCCCCAAGCAATCACATGCATGCGCAATCAAAACACCGTCAAAGTTGTCTTCTTAACAGCATTGCATAGGCGGCATAAAAACAAATTTCAGCTCATCCGACCACTCGCATTCAGCTGGGAATATCGAAAAAGGAATTCAAATTAAACAAATAAATTGTGTTTACTTATGCGGTCAGGTTACTCTAATTTCCTGGTAGTTCTGTGGAAACCAAACATCACGATACGAACCCTAACGTCCCTACCGGTCGGCTACTATAAATATTCCAACTTCAATGCAAAATCCACAAATTATACACCTTATCTGCTCAAATTTAATTAAGCTGATCATTAGCAACTATGTCTGACAAAGATCCGCCAGATGCTAAAAGTGTTATAGGAAGGTCTAAAAGGAATTCTTCCTCCTCCCAGTCATCTTTTCAGAGTGGTGGAGGGTCGTATTTGCGAAACACTCAGGGTGCTCTAGGAAGCGACAAGATGAAATCTTCGTCGTTCCAATCATCTTCACAGAGTGGTGGAGGCTCATATCCGCCAAATACTCTTAGCGCTCTAGGAAGGGACAAGAAGAAATCTGGGAAAAACAAGTAAAGAATTATATATGCAGACTGTTACATTAGGGTTGTATACTAATAATTGAATTATTGATTAATTTGTTGGTAACTATGGAGGTATACAAAATACAGTTGGACATAAATAAGCACAGTTGCATATTTATATTTTCAAACTTGAAAAATATTTGTCTCCATTATTTGGTACAAATATTTGTTTTCAAGGTTAGAAACATGTACGTTATAATTTCTTAAGTTCAGTGAGCATTATTGTATTGTAAAAAAAGGGTGGGTGCTGCTAAGAACAAATCCCACTAGAATGTATCAAAAGAAATGCACTAATATATTATTTGATTTTGTTCTATATATAGTTGATGTTTGCACAGATTTTAATCAAGTATAAAGGGATAGAAAGCTATTTTAGTTAAACTTCACGTAAAAAGGGGTAGAAAACTATTTTAATAGCTCTTTTACCCCTTTAGTGTAGATACTATCGTTTGTTCAACAAAAAAAAAAAAAAAAAAAAAAAAAAAAAAAAAAAAAAAAAGCTACTTAGTACTACGGTTTAGTGGTATTTCTCTTCACTTGTGAGTGAGAGGTCTTAGGTTCGATTCTCGCCAAAACCGAAGTTGAACCATATTATTATGGTAAGCCTATTGTAAGGCGTAGCCCACTCCTCCACCCGCTTAGTGTAGACACTATCGTTTGATCAAAAAAAAAAAAAAAAAAAAAAAAAAAGAGCTCCCTAAAACATTTATACTTCAACCATACCGCTTAATTTAGGGAGCCATAATAAATAAGAACCAATAGAAATGGAGTTTTTTTATTTAAAAAGTTATTAAAAAAATTGTAATTAAAGCTAGTTGTCTTTAAAGGAGGGGAGAGAAGAAAAATAAAACTGTGAGAGAGAGGAAGGGGGGGTGGGGGAGAGGGGAGGGGACAAGGGAATTATTGTGTGAATACGACACGCCAATTATGTATCATCCTACTCAAAATTCGTTACATAATTTTTAATTTAAAAATACGAAAAATAAAATTACAACTGAATTAGACATCATCACACTCTAAAAATTAAAAGGAAAAAATATAACAAAAGTCACACAAACACCTCCATGTCCGACACAATTCCCAAACCATACATCCGTGGCTCTTCGACATCCTCCCTTTTTATGGATGTTTTCATCTCTTTCAATTTATTATTCACTTCTTTTTTTGGATGATTTTCTTCTCTTTCAATTTATTGTTCACTTCATAGAATATATATATGTGCTATGCTTGGATGAGGGTTGTTTTCCAAGTCCTAAAGGATTGAAGTCAAACTATGAAGGAATGGACCACAAAATATAACATAGAGGCAATTTGAAAAGCCCTTCATGAGCATTAAAAGGTTTGTCCCGGCCGATCCAACTTCACAATTCAGAGTAGCCAAGCCTATCATATGAAGAGGATGGGAAACCGAGTCCTCTTCTCAAAAATCAGTACGGGCTACTTGGACGTGGTGATTACGTCACTTGACCTTTTTCAGTTCATCTTGATTCAAGAAGTTTTCTTCTCGTACAGCTCATAAAAATTCTTAATTATGTGGGGCATTAAGTTGCATTGTGTGTGCTTGCTTTCGACTAAGGACCGAATTATTGCAACTTGGATGATGGGAGGCTTCTTTGGATCTATGAGCTTGGTTCCAATTCATTGAAGGTGATGATACGAAGAATGGTCTAAAATATCGTTAGACTCGTAAATCCTCCATTTGATTTCTTACTTGTTCTTCTTCACTCGGCAAACGCCTCCCCTTCTGATCACGAACACATATTTCTGATTTGGAAACGGTCCGTCAGTCATACCCACCGATCAATCCCTTATTTGTGTTTTTGGGAAAAATCTGAGAACTTGTGCAGCAACTTACAGCATGTAAGCCTTTGAAGATTTCTTTCCTTCTTTGTTAACAAGGAAACTGATATGGATGAACACACATATGCATGCCTGGAAAGCCACATATAATATTACAATTCTTTTGTGGGTTTCGATCCACTAATGTTTTTCTATATGAGTAAGCCTTTCTCTTCATTTTCTTAAGTGGTTGAAGTCAACAGATATATATATACACACACAAGATATACACACACGGGGTCACAGAGAGAAAAAAAAAATATCACAGAGAAACATCAGAAATTATTAATGGAGAGAAATTTTAAGAGAAATTTCCCATATATAATGTAAATTTCCATGTATAAACTCAATTAATCTAACAAAGAACCTTGTCAGAAATTTGTTCTCATTTTCCAGGAATATGTTTGTATGATATAGGAGGAGAAATCCCCCTAGCAATCACATGCCTGCGCAAATAAAACACCGTCAAAGATTTCTTCTTAACTGCGTTGCACACGCGGCCTAAGAACCAATTATTCTCAGCTCAGCCGACCACTCACATTCAGCTGGAAACATAGAAAAAGGAATTCAAATTAAACAAATAAATTGTGTTTACTTATGCGGTTAGGTTATTCTAATTTCTTGGTAGTTCTGTGGAAACCAAACTGCATGATACGAACATTAACGTCCCTCCCAATCGGCAACTATAAATATTTCCAACTTCAATGCAAAATCCAGAACTTGATCTCCTTTATACACATTCTGTGTACAAGTTTAATTAAGCTGATCATTAGCAACTATGTCTTCTGATTCGGATCTGCCAGATGCTCAAAGTGTTTTAGGAAGGCCCAAAACGAATTCTTCGTCATCCCAGTCATCTTTCCAGAGGGCTGGAGGCTCGTATCTGCCAAACACTCAGGGTGCTCTAGGAAAGGACAATATGAAGTCTTCGTTATCCCAGTCGTCTTTTCAGAATGGTGGAGGCTCCTATCAGCCAAATAATCTTATTGCTTTAGGAAGGGACAAGGAAAAAACTGGGAAAAAACAATGAAGAATTATATGTGCAGACTGCTGCAGTCGGGTTGTATACTGTATAATTGAATTATTGATTAATTTGTTGGCAACTATGTAGTATACATAATGCAGTTGGACATAAATAAGCACAGTTGCATATTTCTTTTCAAGGTTAGAACATGTACATTATAATTTCTTCAGTTCAATTAGCATTATTTTATTGTAAAAATGGGTGGGTGCTGCTAAGAACAAATCCCATTAGGATGTATCAAAAGAAATGCATTAATATATTATTTGATTTTGTTCTACCGTTGATGTGCATAGATTAAGTAAAAAAGGGTAGAAAGATATTTTAGTTAAATTAAGTAAAAAGGGGTGGAAAACTATTTTAATTCCTCCCTAAAACATTTATACTCCAACCATACCATTTAATTTAGGGAGTCATAATAAATAGGAACCAATAGAAATGGAGTTTTTTTTATTTAAAAAGTTATTTAAAAAATAGTAATGAAAGGTTGTAGTCTTTAAAGGACAACGATTCTATTTTTTATTTTTTTTTACTCTTCCGTCTTGTTTGAACTTTCAATATTTTCATCTTGTTTTTTCATCTTCATAGGGAGAGAGGAAAAAAATTTGTGAGGGGAGAGGAATGATGGAGGGTAAAAGGGAGGGGAGAGAATCCCTATCCGCCTTTAAGAGCTTAAAATTAAAATTACAACTAAATTAGACATCATTCACATACTTAAAAATAAAAGTAAAAAAATATAACAAAGGTCACAGAAACACCTCCATCTCAAACACAATTCCCAAACCACACATCCATGGCTCTTTGACATCCTCCCTTTATGTGGATGTTTATCATCTCCTTCAATTTATTATTCCCTTCATAAAATATATATGTGCTATGTTTGGATGAGGGTTTTCCAAGTTCCAAGGGATTGAAATCAAACTATGAAGGAATGGACCACATAATATAACATAAAGGCGATTTGAAAAGACCTTGATGGGCATTATAAAGGCATGTCCGCACCGATCCAACTTCAAAATTTTGAGTTGGCCAGGCCTAGCTTATAATATTGCCTATTGGGATTCTATAAATCTTGGCACTTTTTGTCGCGGAAGCATGTTTACTCATCACCATAACTATGGTGTGTTTGCTCACCATATATGCTTTAGACTTAGGATCCGTGTCGTGTTTTTCGTGTTCGTATCATTTTCGTGGCATACCCGATATCTTAACAGGTCGTGTTGTGTAACGCTCATTAAAGTAAACGGGTAATATGACCTATCCGAAATAGACCCGTTAATATTATCAGGTAATATGATCCAAACCATTACTCATTAAAGAAAACTATTCATGATGGTTTGTATGGTTTTAAAAATTCAAATGCCGACGTACGCATCCTCAAATCGTAGAGGATGCAATCACGAACGTTTACCTATTTTTTCACATTTTTTGCACTTGTAAATTAATTATTATAATTGTTTTAATGTATTTGGTATTTTTGAGCAAGATGTGTTTGGTATTTTTAAATTACTTGATATTTTTATTTTTAATGTGTAATTTTTTAATCTCACTCTATGCCTATAGTATACTAAATAAATAAATAAAACCTAAATTTTTAAAATTTATATAGAATAATAATACAATAATACATATTTCATACACAATATATACATATACACTATGTCTATTGTATTTTATAGTAAGTGTTTTTAGTTGTTTAAAAAATTAAAATCATCAAAAGAACTTTTTCCTTAACGTGTCAAAATAGTTTACTCGCGTGTCACCCTGTTGTAAACCTATTAAGGACTTGTTATTAACAGGTTTTAATTGTGTGACCCGATAACGACCCAATTAGTTATCGTGTTGACCCAAAACCTGTTATTTTTGAGTCATTTTTGTGTCATATTAACGAGTCGTATAAAAAATTGCCTAGTCTAATATGCTTACATGACCTAAAATTATGTTTTCTATTTTTCTATGCAACTCTTGTACTTGGTACTCCTCGTGGCAAAAATAATTGAGTCATGCATGAAATGATAACAAAAAATTGAGGGTTTAGTTTTTGAGTTCACTTGTAAGTTTCTATCAAAATTGTGGAGGGTGGTGTACGTGTAAAGTTAGACAACCAGTGTTGTGGTTGATTATCTTAAACTAAAAGCCAGTGTTAAGGAAGGAAGCTTTTAAATGCTTTAAGATAAGCTTTATCATTTAATTCTAAATATATATATATATATATATATATTAACAAACGATATTATCTTACACTAAGGGAGAGGGAGTGGGCTTAGCCTCACAATAGGCTAGCAATAATATAGTTCAAATTCGCCTTTGTTCGTCATCTCTTGATAAATTTAAGGATATGCTTACTTACAAAGAATAAGAACTATAATCATTTTGATTCTTGAGTTTCTGGTCTTTATTAAAAAATGAGTAAGGAAGTCATTTCGCTCTTTAACTTTTCATGTGTTTACTTACGGAGTAGGATTCTCTCCCCTCTTATTTGCATCCCCTTCCCTCCCCTCCTCTCACATATTGCTTTTTGTCTTATTGTCTCTATAAAAAAATCAATATAAGATGTTGGTGTGGCTAAACTGTAACCGTTCAAATAGGAGGGAAGGGAAGGGGAGAGAGATTAAGAGGGGAGAGAATCCTGCTCCATTTACTTACATGCAAGAAATTAGTATAGTACAAGTTTTTTCTTAAAATTCGTAATCAAATACCAAAAAATGAGGAATCATATCGACTAAGGGGGCGTTTGTTTGCCCTCACTAAAGTGTATTGGACTGGACTAAGGGTTAGTCCAATCCCATGTTTGTTCTTGACAGGGACTATGTTTAATGAGACTAAGTCTCACTCGCCTAGACTAAATTAGGGACTAGCTGGTCTTAGTGAGACCCCTCCAAAACCATGGGACTAGCTAAGACTGTCCCATCTCTCCTCCTCGCCTTGCTCCTGGACCACTCACCCTCGAAAACCATTGGACTAGATGCTTTTCACAACCAATTTTCATATAAAATACCAAATTGAAGATGGGAGTGAGGGGATTACAATTCTACCTGAATCGATGCCAAAAGGTGGTCGAAGGTGGCCTAAAAATGGCCTGGAAGTCTCGATCGGTTTGGGTTTTATCGAATCCATGACAAATTTGAGCATGCAAAGCTTAATCTGGGACCAGAGATGGGGAAGAGTTTGTTAGTGTTGCAAACCTCATCTAATCCTACGAGGTTTAGTCAGAAAACTCATCGGGAAACCTACAACTCATCGAAAAAAATGGACCTGTGAGGGTTCTATTTGACTAGCACAGAGCTGGAGAGAGAGAAAGGGAGGAGAGACAGAGATACAGACTGAAATCGAGAAGGAGGGAGGAGAGAGAGGTTGGAATCGAGATATTTAATCTGGGGAGGAAAAGATTGGAATGGAAAAAGAAGGAAAAGAGGGAGAAAAAGAGGGACAGAATGGGATGGTAAAAGGGAGGAATAGAGGGATAAAAAAATAGGATAAAAATAAAATATTAATAATTATGGATTAAATAGTATAATATTAAAGTTAATATTACAGTTTGTTAATTATCCTGCTTGTTAGTCCGACACTGCACCAAACGCTTCACTAAGCTAGTCCAGCTTAGTCTAGTCTAAGCCAGTCCAACTTAGTCCTTGAGGCTAGTCTAATCTGAGATAGTCCGGTGCAACAAACGCACCCTAAGGGTACTAGATCGATCTTCTTCCCTTTCATTACTCATCTGGAGCTAAACGTCTATAAACTATGTCTACTTTGGCGCTAATAGGAAAAAGAGGATGGGAAGTCGAGTCCTCTTCTCTAAAATCAATACAGGTTATTTGGACGTTGTGTTTACATCACTTGGCCTTTTTCTATTCATCTTGATTCAAGAAGTTTTCTCCTCGTACAGCTCGTAAAATTCTAAATTATGTGAGGCATTACGTTGCATTGTGTGTGCTTGCTTTCGATTAAGGACCGAAATTATGGCAACTTGGAAGATGAAAGGCTTCTCTGGATCTATGAGCTTGGTTCCAATTCATTGAAGGAGAGGATTATGAAGAGTGGTTTGAAATATTGTTACGGTGGTCTTTTTGGGTTTTCCAGTAGCTGGTCATCTTTAGATAATGACCTTTTTAGTAAAAGCCTTTTTTTGTGGCCACTTTTTATTGGAATTTTTTTGGGTATTTCAAAATACAACTCCTCAACCATTACTACAGGAGTACAGTTTCTTTGGAAAGCTATTTGGCAAGCGTGCGTTCCAGGGAAGGGGAAGATTTATGTTTGGAGGTGTTGTCTTGATGTGTTACCAACACAATCAAGCTTGAGGAAAAAGACAGTAATTACAGAAACTTCTTGTTTGTATTGTGATGGAGATTTTGAAATAGTTAACCATTTGTTTAGGGACTGCACAACAACAGTCGCGTTGTGGTTTGCTAGTCCTTTGAGGGTCGGAAATCGCGATGATAAACGTGGAGGTTTTATGGATTGGATGGTGGAGAGAGCAAGCTCTTTATCAAGAGAAAGCTTCGATCTTTTCCTGATTTTAATTTAGAGCATTTGGAAGGAACAAAATCCCCTTATATGGAGAGGTGTGCCCTTCACCCACTGAATATGGTCCCTAAGGTGCAAGCTTGGCTCACTGAGTATAGAAAATGGGCATGGGTGGGAAAAAAATAAAACATGGAATAAAGGTGTTTGGGTTAATATTTGAATATTGGGCTTAGAATAAAGGAAGCCCAAAGGCGCCAAAACAAATTGAACTTGCCTGAAGCCCAGCAATCAATCCTAAAACAAATTGAAGCTTTCTCAGCCAAGGCATAGGCCAGATGTCTATGATGGAAGTGACAAGACCTTTCCAGCTCATTACCAACCAAAAAGCACTTTCTGATAGCATCAAGGTGTTAATACAAGATGACTCACTACCCCTAAGAGCCTTTGGCCAAGAGTAAAGCCAAAGCATTCGGGCCAAATTGCTTATAAAAGCCAAGAGAGACAACATAGAAAAAGACACTTAACCAATCAAACAAAAGACATACAAACTTGCCTCTCAGACAAGCAAATACCCAGAAAGCTACACTTCATCCAGATTCTGCATCTTTTAGCCATAGATTCCCCGTAGAAAGCCATCTTTTGGCAAGATTAGAAGATCTGATACCTTATCCCGGATTTCTAGTAGCGATTCCCTTTAAGAAACCCTGTTTGTATTTCCTGCTTACATTTCCATTTCCTAGTACCCACAACCCTTCTACAAACTCAAAGAGAAGTGGTTGTAAGACGTTTGAACCTTGCCCGACAAGGTGAAATCTTGTTCAACTTCCTTGTGTTTGTACTTATAGTTTGTACATCTGTTGTTTAAATGCATATTATGTTATGTTTTAACTCACTTGCAATGGTTTCTCACTTTAAGACCCATTTATGATCAAATCTAGCTAAGCAAGTTAACTTCACTTCTTTAAACGTTTCACTATAACCAATCGAATGATTAAGATGGCTCTGGACTCCCTTCATTTGAACATACAAAATTATAAGTAAAACTCCTTGGTCATAAGGCAAGAAAAAGACTTAACGCAAACTTAACCCATCTGTGACAATCCTTTGATAACGAGAAGTTTAAGTATCTTGGGGCACAAGTAATCGACTTAAATCAAATCTGTTCAACATCTATTATATTGGGATAATAGTGGCACACCTAGCTCTTTCTTAATTTTGATTGTGAAGGCCCCACAAAGGCACCTTTCAAAACTAATTTTGTAATCTTCTTGTAGCACACCAAGCAACAAGAACTCGACCAATAACCAACATCAACGCCAAGTGCCAACACTCCAGGGGAGCTAAGCCAGGGCCGAATCCTTGCCCGAACAAGAGGTATAGAGATGGAAACCTCCTGATGGTGGGTGGATTAAGTGTAATTTCGATGCAGCCTAGGATGAAAACCGAGAATGGGGAGGAAAGGGAGTAGTGATAAGGGATAAAAATTGTGTTTTTCTGGGGGCCCTTGCACAGAAACACGAAGGCATGACGTCCCCGTTGTTGGCGGAATTCATGGCTGCCAAAGATGTCGTGTTCTTTACAGAACAGCAGATGTACGAGAAGGTAGAGGTAGAGGGGGATGCACTTATGGTTATCATTGCGCTACAAAGAGATGGCTAGCTAAATGCCTCACAATTTGGGAATGTGATTGCAGATATTCACAGGTTCTGCAGACATTTTCAGAGAGGAAGATGAGTTTTAGTGGGCATGCAACGAATAAGGTAGCCCATCGGTTGGCTCGTTTGAGCTTATTTCGTGACAATTCTGTAACTTCGTTTGAGGAACCCTGATGTAATAATTAACCTCCTCTTTGAGGATAGTAATTCGTAGTATTAGTTTTGATGTGGGACATTTTTTTCCCCTTTGTTCGGGTTGAAATCCCCGGCAAGATTTTTATCGAGACCCATTTTATGCACCCTATCCTCAATGGTTGTACGTTTTATATTCTACTTAATGAATATCATACTTTTCTCAAACATAAAAAAAAAAAAAAAAAAAAAAAATACAACTCCTCATTGATCGTGTTAATATCATTCTTAATGCATTAAAGCGATTCATAATGTTGGCATTTGATTGTGCACTAATGCTCTTTGAATTACATTTTTCACTTTGAATATGTCATCTTGGTTAACCCATTAATTGGGCCATTATAGAGTCTAACGTTTTTTATGCCGTCCTTAATCTATCAATGACCATTTTGTAGCTTTTCCATGTCCTATATAAGCACCCTTCACTCCGTGAGATAACATGGACAAAGCAATAAGAATAACAATTGGTTAATTATATATATCTCTATTAGTGTAGATAATTATGAGGATCATATTTGAACTACATTATTGTTGGCCCATTGTGAAGCTAAGCCAACCCCCTCTCCTTAGTGTAGATAATATTGTTTGTTAAAAAAAAAAAAACAAAAAAATTATATGCATCTTTATTATGTTTTTCCCTTGACTAACCCCTTTTTGATATCGATCTTCAAAACTAACTTCTCTCTTAATCCATCGTTCTTTAAGTGTTATATTCATTTCCTGTATTCATACCAAAGAAAGAATCGAGTTGTTCACTCGATCAAAGTATTGTGAGTCTACGCTTACGAGGATCATAGGGTGTTGTATCTTGGAGGGTAAGGCGCCATAACCTGTTACACTGAGACATTGTCTTAGAGGGGCGAAAACTACACTTAAGGACAATGATTACACGCCTCTACCAAAAATATCGTTCTAATCAAGTATCAACAAAGAACCATTTCTACCCTATAGAAGGTAAGTATTTTATCTTATTGGTTTATTTTATTTGATAAATTGGGATAAAAATTTGTAATATACTAATATTTATTTTATGTGATTTGTTGCAAGAGAAGTCGCATCCATATCGCCGAATATTTCCAACATTTTTAGCACTTTTTGTATGGGCTCCTCATTGTTTGGGTTTAGACACATTTTATATGTAATTATTGTTTTGGGCACCAACAATAGCCTCTATTCGTAATATATATGCACAAGTGACATCCCATTTGCACGATCCCCATATATTGGGGTAGTTTTCTACCTACATAATCTTTATAAATTGTCCGTTTGGACTTTGTTAAATTGCCTCGTGCGTGCTTGCTTTCGGTTGAGGACCAGAATTATGACAACTTGAAGATCCGAGCCTTTTCTGGATCTATGGGATTGGGTCCATTTCATCGGAGGTGTTGTGTTTGCAGTGGTCTTTTTCATTTTTTTGGTGAATGGCCTTCTTCCCTAGATTTGCGACGGTGACGGTTGGGCGACCTTTCTAGTATTTCTCTTAGGTCTTTTTTTGTGGCTAGTTTTGAGCCTTTTTGTGTTGGCCTGTATATTATTCAAGTTGATGTCTGTTTTATGTAAAAACATCGAGTTGTGAAATCTCTAATTGACAAGAAAAAAAAATTATATGTTTTGATGTATCCAAATAATTTAGGATTTTTTTGTATATGTCAACAAATAATTGAACCCTTTCCCCCAAATTGCATGGGATAACCAGCATATGAAGCCTACGTGTCCCTCTTTATGCCAATGGATGAAGAGCTCAGGTCTTAATCTACAGGCTCTCCATGCATGCATATGTGTGTGTGTTCATCCATATCCGTTTCCTTGTTAACAAAGAAAGAAAGAAATCGTCAAATGCCTGCATGCAGTAAGTTGCTGCATAATTTCTCAAGATTTTCCTTGACTACCCTTTTTTGATATCAATCTTCAAAACTCACTTCTCTCTTAATCCATTGTTCTTCAAGTGTTACATCCATTTCCTGTAGTCATACCAAAGGAAGAATCGAGTTGTTCACTTGCTTTAAGTATTGCGGGTGTACCTTATAGGTTGTTGTATCCTGGAGGGTAGGGCACTGTAACCTGTTACACCGAGACATTGTCTTAGAGGGGCAAAAACTACTTTTAAGGACAATGATTACACGCATCAACCTAAAATATTGTTCTAATCAAGTATCGATGAAGAATGGTTTCTACCCTACAAAAGATAATAAAATTGTGATATACCAATATTTATCTTATGTGATTAGTTGTAGGAGAAGTAGCATTCATATCGCCGAATATTTCCAACAATCTTAAGAGTAAATTTTGGCTGCTGCTCCTACTACTTCTCAATCACATATATTCCTCCATGACAAATTTTTATCCACGTTAGCTACATGGATAATTTAAAAAGTGAAGCGTGATTGCAATATATTTGGAGCTTTCACATAAATACCGCAAATTATTTGAGTCATTGAATTATTTCCTTAACTCACACATTTCTAATAGTTCGTTACATGAGCTTGTGTTTGTATGCCATCAAGGAGGCTAATTCCCAGTGATTTTGTGAATCTAAAGCTAAGGAGCAAGGCATATGTTTTATGTGTAATGGCTTTGATTCATAAAACATAGTAGGTCATTCTTATATTCTTTGAAAACGAAAATCAAGTACGAGGCTCACGCTTGTGCTTTATTTATTTTTATTTTTTTTGAGAGAATACGATAATTTTATTGAGAGAGGTACTGAATGAGGATACATATCATGGTCAAGAAGCTCCCTAATAACATCAGGAGGTTCTTTGAACCAATGTACTGAGGTACCTTCAAATAAACTAGACATAGCAAGGCAATGAGCCCCACTATTACATTCCCGGGGAACATACGAAACTGTACTTTCCACCAATTCTGATAACAGGACTTGAATGTAAGAGACTATGAACCCCAAATTAGAGGTCAGCAAGGTCACCCTTACAAGCCTCCTTAGCTTCAATGGAATCGGTCTCCACCTGCAACCTCAACAAACCAAAACGCAGCGCCAGTCTGATTCCTTCGCGAATTGCTAGTAGCTCGACCTGTTTTATGGAGCAGCATCCTTGAGAACGCCAGCTACCTGCCACCATAAACTCCCCATTCACCCCGCCAATCACCGCTCCAGCTCCACCGACACCCTCTCCAACTTCGCAGCCCCATCGACGTTCAATTTGACCAATTGTCTCTGGGGGCCACCCATCTCAGTTGTTTGGGCACCTTCACACAACTGGGGTGTAGATTAGCTTGCCTAAACTCATGCAACCGCTGAGAGTACACTGGGCAACTTCTATGGGATAAAAAACTGTACCTTTCCAAAGAAATTTATTACGTTCCGTCCATAAGGACCACATAAGCATCAAAACGGCATCGAAATTGACACCGTCTTTCTCCAACAAGTGCATTACCCATTCCTTCACCGTGTCTAAACCAGAGTCCTCCCCACTCAGCCCAACATGAGCAGCACACCACACAGCTCGAGAAAAACTGCATTCTCCAGTCACGTATCTTAGTCTCCCACAGGGCATCACAATGAGGGTACGAAGCATCAATCCGAACCCCTTTCTTACCCAGATTAACTCTAGTCGGAAGTATATCACTGCAAATGCGCCACCCACAAACCTTGACCTTCGGTGGAACCTGAGCCCTCCGGATGGCTTGCCACAGGCCACGATAGGCCCCGCCAGTATTGGATGAAGATGACGCCGTAAGAGACGCTAGCGCACCACTATCCAAAGCTATTTTGTAAGCACTCTTCGCTGAGAATTGGCCCGTACGATCATAATGCCACATGATCCTATCTGGTACCCCTCGAAAGCTCAACGGAATGGAACTAATTAAACGGACCTCCTCTGCGTCAAAAAGGCTGTGGAGCAGATCAACTCTCCATAGTTTATTTTCATGAGAAATCAAGTCGCTAACCAAAAGATTCTCCATAGACCGAGGGGGCGGTGTGAGAATTCTGAAAGTCAGCGGATGAGGAACCCAACGATCTCGCCAAACAGAAACCGAGGGCCCATCTCCAATAGCCCACCGTGAGCCTTCTTCCAACACAAATCTAGCCTTCACAATACTCTTCCAGTAGTAAGAAGCCGTGGGTACTCCGAAGCTTCTCAGAATGGAAGTCTCTTGGAAATCAATGCCTTCCTGCTGGTGATATCCCTTTGCAACCAGGCAAGCTTAAAATCTTTCAACATTACCATTAGGCTTTTTCTTGACTCTAAAGACCCACTTGCAGCCAACAACATTTTGAGAGGAAGATGGAGGTACTAAGGTCAAAATACCCATGGATTGCAAGGCATTAAATTCATCTTGCATAGCAGACCTCCAATGAGCATGTTTAGATGCTTGCAGATATGTAGTTGGTACATCATCAATATCTAAAGGAAGGAGATGCTTAGTAGCCACATAGACTTTAGGCTTGTAGATTCCAACTTTGGAACGAGTGAGCATGGGATGAATTTCACCCGTAGGCACTGGAGGAGATGGATCACTTGAAGAGAGAGGTTTTGTGAGGGAAATATGATCAGAATTGTGGATAGAACTTGAAGATTCATGATTCTGTGCTTCGCCAATATCTGAACCTGAAAAAGGAGACCCTGAAGAGGACCTCGAAAGTGGAATAGAGAGTTGGAGATCTATAGAAGGTGAAATAGATTCTTGAATAGCAGCTGTTGCCTTAGGAAGAGATTGAAAGGGATATGCAGTTTCATTAAACTGCACATGTCTTGAAATATAAATTCTGCCAGTTTGTGGGCCAAAACACCTATAACCTTTGTGTTGTAAACTATACCCCAAAAAAACACAACTTTTGCTTTTGGCATCCAACTTTGAATGAACATAAGGCTTGAGCCATGGGAAACAACTGCAGCTAAATACTTTCAATCTGGAGTAATCTGGGGGTTTGTGAAAAAACAATTCCCAAAGAGACTGAGATATCCTAGATATTGGCAACTGGTTAATGAGATACACAGCCGTGGAGAATGCCTCCAGCCAATAGAGATGAGGAACATTGGAAGAAACAAGTAAAGTTGTGGCAGTCTCCACAAGGTGTCTATGCTTTCTTTCTGCACAACCATTCCGTTCAGGGGTATGGGGGCAACTTAATTGATGTAAAATGCCACGAGAACAAAGAAATGACTGAAACACAGTACAAATGACTTCATCCCCTGAATCTGAGCGCACAATTTTGATTTTATTGCCAAGTAAGTGCTCAACATAATGTTTGAATACAACAAAAGTAGAATAGGCATCAGACTTTGCCTTTAATGGAAACAACCAACTATATCTACTGTAGTCATCAACTAACAACATATAGTATTTAAAACCACTAGGTGAAGTAACAGATCTAGGGCCCCAAAGATCATAGTGAAGCAATTGAAGGCTGTGAGTAGTAGTGGAGCTCGCAGATCCAAATGGAAGCTTATGGTTTTTAGCAAGAGCACAATCTGAACAAAAGAAATCAACAGTGGTCTTGCCTTGTATAGCAAGGTTATTGCTAAGGAGAACCTTTCGAAAAAGTGAGGAAGATGGATGACCCAATCTTCGATGCCAAATCTTCACATGAGCTTTGACACTTATTAAAGGTGATGGTGATGAAGGGATGGTGTGATTGGAACCTTGCAGTGGATAAAACCTGTCTTTAACTTGGCCCCGCAAAAGCATCTTCCCCGAAGCATAATCCTTTACAGTGGATCCATCATGGTCAATGGTCAAAGAGCAATTATTATCTTTGAGAAATTGACAAGTAGATAGTAAATTGTGCTTCATATGTGGAACATGCAGTACATTACTTAACTTAAAAGAAGTATAAGGAGTATGTAAAGAAGAAGAACCAATATTTTGGATAGACAGACCTTTACCATCTCCTATGTAGACCTTTTCTTCACTTGTGTAGGGAGATGAGATAGAAAGATTGGCAATGTCATTCGTAATATGGGATGGAGCTCCAGAGTCCAGTAGCCAAGATGGAGAGGATTTGGAAGAGTATTGAGCACACAAAGCAGCAGGCTTGGTTGGTGGTACTCTTCCAAAGGTCTCGAGATTCATCTTGTCGAAATAGTCAATGGCTTTGTGGCTAGTAGAACTACATATTTGACATGGAGTCTTGGTACCAGATGAGGATGAAAAATCATGATAATTGGACTTAGAACCTTGAGGATGACGATTTTGAGTACCACATTGATTGCCATTGAAAGAACCACGATTGGTATTGTGATTTCGATTCCTTCTGTTGAAGTGCGATTTTGTCTCCCACGATTAGAATTATAACAAAAGGAAGACTAAAATGGTTGATTGTATGTAGCAAAGACCTGTGTAGAAGGCGTTGGCAACAATGGTGCCTGAGACTAAATAGAAAAGGCCTGAAATGGCTTAGTGACAGAAGAAGAAACAATTTGCTTGCTACGAGCCATAGACAGTTCTTTAGTAAGCAATAGACCATGCAATTCATCAAAGGAGCTAGAAGACAAGTCAGCATGATAGAGTTAATGAAGGACTCAAATTCATCAGGTCAGCCATGAAGTGTTGCTGCAATTAGGTTTCGATTAGAGACTGGTGCACCAACGACTATTACCTTTTCTCCTTCGATTTGCAAAGCTTTTCCCAAGACTACCAATGTATCTTCCTTGCATTCGGATCACTTCCCCACCAGAACCGAGCCATCAACTTATGAAGATCATCACAGAAGGTCCTGGGAAGCAAGAAACAATTCATAACATAAGCCGAAAAAGCCTAAGCAACCACTTTAATAAGAAGCTCACGCCCCACACTACTCAAACATTTTCCTTTCCACCCACATAGCCTATTCAGGACTCGTTCCTTGATGTAGGAAAATGTTTGTTTCTTATTTTTACTCACAAAGGTAGGCAGCCTCAAGTAGCGTTCATGCTGCTCCACCACTTGGACACCAAGAAACCCAACCATAGAAGCCTGCTCCCTTGAGCAAACATTTGCACTGAAAGCAACACTACTCTTTGAAAAATTTACCGCCTTCCCCGACGCTTGAGAGTATACATCTAATATATGCTGAATAACCGCACAATCATCAAGACTAGCTTTCCTGACTAGAAAGCTATGATCAACAAAGAGTAAGAGTAAGTGGTGAATATTCAGAACACCCTCACAAATACTAATACCACTAAGAATCCCACACTGCTCCTTTTTCGCAATGAGAGCCTAAAGACCCTCCACATATAGTAGGAAAAGATACGGCGAGATTGGGTCCGCTTGCCGAAGACCACGGGATGGCACAACATACCCCTTAGGCTCCCCATTATTTAGGAAAGAATAGTAAACCGATGACACACAAGCCATAATCACTCTAATCCATTCCCTAGCAAAACCTAACCTGATCATCATAGTTTCTAGGAATTTCCATTTGACACGGTCATATGCTTTGCTAAGGTCCAATTTCAAAGCCAAATACCTATCTTGACCATGTCATTTATTATGGAGAAAATGACCAATCTCCACAACCACTAACGAATTATTGAAGATCAATCTACTAGGGACAAATGCACTTTGATGTGGAGATATAATAATAGACAAAATCCCTTTAAGCCGATTAGCAAACACTTTCGCCCCAATCTTATACACAACATTGCATAAACTAATCGGCCTTAGTTGGGTCATATCCTGGGGTTCGACAACTTTTGGAATAAGTATGACATGCGTAAAGCAAGCTTCATGCAACAAACGGTTCGACATCAAGAAAGACCAAACGGCCTCCACCACATCTGCCCCCACAATATGCCAAAATTTCTGATAGAAAAATGGAGACATCCCATCCAATCCCAGAGACTTACAAGGATGCATTTGAAAGAAAGCCACCTTAATTTCCTCTTCCATATAAGGTTTCAATAATTCCGCATTTATCTCCAGAATGACTTTTGGAACCACTGCTTCTGTCACTTCACTCATGGCACTTGGCAGAACCCCTTGGGACCAAAAAAGCTTCCTAAAATAATCCATCATTGCATGCTCAATACCATCAGGTGAATCCTACCAAACCTTGGCCTCATCCTGCAACCCTTTATTGGTATTCTTCTTTCCCCGATTCAAAGCACATTGGTGAAAGATCCTTCAACCATTATGTTCAAAACCGTTGCCACCAAAACATCTTCTTTCTACTTAGCAATGAATCCAAAGTACCAATTAATTCCCCTTACACGCCCTCAACTCCATCGACGGTGGATGCTTAAATAAAACACCTAACTTTTCTCTCACCTTCGCAATTTCCAATCTCGTTGAACCAAACATATTACGCTACCACTCCAACAACGTGACCCGCGAGGCACATATCTTCTCACAAACCTAGAATAATGGCACACCTTTACTCGGAATGGCCCAAGCACACTGAATGACATTCTCGCAACCTTCCCCTTGTAACCACATTTCCTCAAACCAAAACCTCCTTCATTTCCTAACCCACACCACCAAAGAACTCCAAATCTCCACCAACACAGGTAAATGATCAGACTTGGACGAATTCAAGTGACACACCCAAGACAAGGGAAACTGAGCCAACCATGAATTATTGGCCAACGCATGATCCAATATGCACCTTACCTTATCCTCCCTATTATCCATCCAAGTAAAATCACATCTAACATAACCTAAGTCAACAAACTTACAGTTTTGGATCGCCGCTCGAACCCATCCATCTGACTCTCCCTTCTCACATTGCCATCAAGTTGCTCCTGCACACTTAGAATTTCTTTAAAATTCCCAAGGCAAAGCTAAGGTAAAGACCCTTGTTGCCTAAGAGAAGATAACAAAAACCATGATAAATGCTGATTCACCGTCGTCGGATGACCATAAAACCCGATCAACCTCCACCAATGCTCAATCCTGACCTCCATACACGCCATGTCAATATGATTTAGAGACGACAATCGAATCTCTAACTCCACATCATCAGCCCATAACAAAAATAAACCACCAGACCTACCATTGCTCAGAACAACAAAACTATATGTAAACCCCAAGATCATAATTTTTGCCTCCATAACCTTCACACTACACTTGGTTTCACATAGAAAAACTAAACGGTGACGTTGGTGTTGGATGATTTCTATCAAAGCTTTAACTGCACAAGAGTCCCCAAGTCCTCGACAGTTCCAACTCAACGCATTCATTGTGAGCAGTGGACATGCTCGCCAGCCCTCAAGGAAACTGCACCCTCATCAACCTGGGAAATCGAAGAAAGTGTTGGTTTTCTGTTACTAGACTCCAAATGCTATTCCTCTCTGCACCCTGACCTCTCTTTCTTCCTGCACCTGATCTCGAAATTTGTTCACATATACCCCATAGATAAATGAGTTAAGGCTAAAATGACTAGACCCCAATGTAGACATAGGCCCACAAACCAAATCAGATAGCCCATCCCTAATAGGAAACGAACCCCTTAATAATAACTGTGGCCCACAACCCAAGCCCAAAGCCCCATCCTTACTCAAAGTCCCCCTACCAGTCATCCCACACTCCCCCATCACTACATCATTAGGTTCCCCGCCAAAATCACTAATTGAATTTGAACATAATAGAGCCTTTCGCCTCGACATTATCATTGTCTCCTGATTCGTTTCCTCAAACGATACCAAGAAATCCTCATCAATATCTTCCCTTAGCAAAATTTGTGTGGACCGGTCAACTCCCAAATCCAGCCAGCTAACCGTTCCCCCACCCATAACTGTTTTCCTTCCCCACGAGTTCTACTTTATCCGCCAACGTGAATTTCAGCACCTGCACCCGCCATTCACTACCCCTCCATCCTTTCATCCCTCCTACCTTACCCGCTACCACCCACCCCTAACACATCTTGCCCTGCCCTCAACCACCGTCATACGATGACAGAATTTCATCAATATGACCACCTGAGTAATGTGAGCAGTGCACTTCTTTGTGATCTAATATGTCACACAAGTAACAACACGCCAGTAGACACTCATGCTAGGGATGAACCCCAATTAACCCACCCCCTTTAGATTCTGGTAATTGAACTAGTATCCCCTCTGCAACAGCTGGAAAACATCAATGGCCACCTTAATCCGCATAAACTCACTCAGGCATGCACCATCATTATCGCAATCCGCTGCCTCTAGTCTCCCTAAAACAGCCCCTAATTCCTTCCCCATACGTAAAGGTCGGAAGCAGCCCATGTACTTTCATCCCAAACACTTGTACCCGTAGGGGAACCGCCACCGGCATCTCTAAACCCTTCACCTCCAAACACATTGCACTTATCGAAAAACCACGCAAAACACATTGCACTTCAACCTCCATATTAAATCATAACAAAATTCGATTATCCTCGATTGACATAGCCTCCACATTAGCCTTGGGATGCCATAGATCCTTGAACATCCTCATCACCACACTGGCCCGAGGAACCTTTCTTGACAAAACTTTGCCAAACAAAAAGAACGTGGAGCAATGGAAACGCTCCGTCGCCATATCGCTAATCTCTATTTCCACCCCCTCTTATTCGTCCAGATAACTTCGACCAAAACAACCGTAGGAAACTCTCCATGATGTGGAAGAGCAAACCCAGCAACCATCAAACCACGCCTCTGACCCTAACTCGCGCACCCTCTCACCCGAAAAGACTTTACAATAAAGTTTTATGTGATAATCTTAATATTACGCGCGTCTTGTGGTGTTAACAATCATGTGAAATGTCTTTTTAATTTATCTAATGTGTTTGCATGCAAGATGTTTTTCAGATACCATATTGGGCATGTATACTCAAATATAAGCATATGAGGACATACTAAAATTTAATTAGGGAAAACAAAGGGCTTAATCAGGTATATCAACAAAATCAAAGGCTTAAGAAAATATACTCTCAGGGTGTGTTTGTTTGGCTTCTTTAGCTCTCACTAGATTAGACTGGATTAAAGGTTAAGGTAGTCCAGTGTTTGTTTCTCACCATGACTAACTTTAATGGGATAAAGTCTCACTCACCTAGACTAACAAGCTCACTAAACAGTCTTAGCGAAACCCCCCAAGAACCATGGGATTGCTAAGACCGTTCCCTTATTTCCTCTCGACTGCACCATCTCCAACGATGACTCCTTGTCGTCTCCGACCTCTCGACTGCATCCTTTTGGCTACAAATTTGAATTCGCGATGTTCACCAAGCGGCTGCAATCAATCACTGCCAATCTGTTGTTTTTTTTTTTTTTTTCGAATTTTGCCAGTTTAGCTTCTTAAGCAGATCGTACTTTCCCTTTTTTTTTTTTTTTTTTTATTAAAAGTCCATTTCTTTTTTGTTGGGTTGGATTAAATTCTGATGTTTTCTGGGGTTTGAATGGGGTCGAAGTTGCAGAGTCTACCTACAATTCGAGAAGAAGAAGAGGGATATGCCCTTTTTTTATTCATATATTAATTTTGATAATAATAAATTAAAATATAATAATAATTTATTGTTAGTCCACCTTCTGAGTCCCACACTACACCAAACACTTCATTAAGTTAGTCCAACTTAGTCTACTCTAAGCTAGTCCAGCTTAGTCCCTGAAGCTAGTTTAGTCCAAAATAGTCCGGTGCAACAAACGCACCCTCATGGATTACAACAAAAGGTATATTCTAAGCACTAATTAAATTTAAGATAGCATCAACTAACGTTTAATGTTTACAGTACAATGATGCTTGTGGTGAATATTATATGTACTAATATCATATTTTGGAGATATCTTAAATAGATATGCAGGTTGACTTTGGATTTGAACATGATCTTTGAAAAAAGATATTTATTTGAGGCTTACCAACGTCTTTGTTATATCCCATTTTGTATGGAGGAGACCAACTTTGTTTGAGTCCATTATTGTGATATCCTTATATGGAAGAGACCATTAATTGTGTTTGGTTTCAGATACCTCACTATTTGTGGAAAAGACCAATGTGTTTGGTTTGAGATATCACACTATTTGTGGAAGAAAGCAATTGGTTCATCGTGTGTGACATCATACCTATAAGAGCTCAAGCTAAATGACTTCTGCATATATATATTTGATATAATTATTTTGAGGTCAGAATTGGAGCTAGCATATCCTCTGACAAATCCACAATGCTAAATGCTAGTGATGATTATTACATTGAGGTAGATGAGACTTATGCCTATAGCATCAATCAAGAGTGATAGTCACCCAACCTATGGGAACGGGGATCCCAGGAAGTAGGTTCATATGGGTAAAAACAAGTCACTTGTTGATCGGGCGTGCACTATCAAATATATAATGTTGTGAGTTTATCCCTATGGTGTAGATAATGCCTGGAGCATCCAAGATTGAACTTATGCTCTTAATGAATACCATAGCCTATATATGGTGGTGTGCTTGACTGCAATTCACACTTGATGGATTCACCTATTAGTGTGGGAGTGGGGCCACTTCTGATGAGAGCTTAGGCAGGTTCTCTAGAGCACTCATGAATATCCGGGTGGGCATATGGCTTATTCGCGTCAACCTACTTGAACAAGCTCGATTCTAAGGATTCAATGTGGATGGTTAGTCCTATGATTCACACAAGGAAATCTTGGTTCATAGAAAATTTAATTTTCACCAAAAATCTGTGAGTTATGGCTAGCTTGTCCTAAAGTTGGTTCACAGTCCAAAAGACACCAATTCTGATGCGTTGGATTGTCACTTACCTTTGGTACTACATTGTTCTCCTTAAGCTTGTGTTACTCAAATTCCCTTCTGGTGATTCAAATCGTATTTTAAAATGTGTGGGGGGTTGTTGGAAATTTTTATTGGGTATTTCAAAATACAACTCCTCATTGATCATATAATATCATTCTTAATGATTTCTTTTAATCTTAATTTCGGTTTTATATTGCAAACAAAACTAACTCATTAAAGTGATTCATAATTTTGGCATTTGATTGTGCGATAATGTTGTTTAAATTACATTTTTCACCTTGAATATGTCATCTTGATTATCCCATTAATTGGGCCATTAGAGGGTCTAACGTTTTTTATACCGTCCTTAATCTACCAATGATCATTTTGTAACTTTTCCATGTCCTATATAAACACCCTTCACTCCGTGAGATAACATGGACAAAAATATTTGAATAACAATTGCTTATGTGTATCTGTATTATATTTTTCTTTCACTACCCCTTCATATTGATCTTCAAAACTCACTTCTTTCTTAATCCATCGTTTCTCAAGTGTTATATTCATTTCATGTATTCATACCAAAGAAAGAATCGAGTTGTTCACTTGATCCAAGTATTGCGAGTGTATGCTTATGAGGATCTATCTTGGAGGGTAGAGCACCATAACCTATTACACTGAGACATTGTCTTAAAGGGATGAAAACTACTTTTAAGGACAATGATTGCATGCCTCAACCTAAAATATTGTTCTAATCAAGTATCGATGAAGAACGATTTCTACTGTACAAAAGATTTCCATAAAATTGGTCCCTGATTTTGTCCACAATCAATCATTTTGGTCATTTTTTTAAATTTCCATAAAACAAGGAGAAACTGACAACAATACCCTTAATTTTTGTCAAATCATTTTGGCCTATTGTTTATTATATTGATGGTAATTTTGTCATTTGGATCCTTATTTAACATAATTTTTCACCAAATGACCAAAATGATTGATGGTGGACAATCTCAGGGACCATTTTAACTAAAATAAAATTGTGATATACTAATATTTATCTTATGTGATTGTTATAGGAGAAGTAGCATCCAATCGCCAAATATTTGCAACACTTTCGGCCCTTTTTGTATAGGCTCCTCATTACTTGAGTTTGGACACATTTTATATGTAATTTAATGTAAATGTGACAGCCTTTATTCGTAATATATATGCACACGTGACGTCCCATTTGCACGATCCCCATATTTTGGGGTAGTTTTCTACCTACATCTGCGTAATCTTAATAAATTGTCCGTTATTAAGTTGCCTCGTGTGTGCTTGCTTTCAGGTGAGGACCAGAATTATGACAACTTGAAGATTTAAGGCTTCTCTGGATCATCAGGTTTGGGTCCATTTCATCGGAAGTATTGTGTTTACAATGGTCTTTTTCGTTTTTCTTGTGGATGGCCTTCTTCACCAGATTTGTGACAGTGACAGTGGGCAACCTTTCTAGTATTTCTGTTAGGTCTGTGTTTGTGGCTAGTTTTGGGCCTTTGTGTAGGTGTGTATATTGTTTGAGTTGATATCCACTTTATGTAAATACATTGAGTTGTGACGTCTCGTTTGTACCCTCCTCATTTTTTGAGGTGGCTGTCTACCTGCATACGCAACATCTTTATCCGTTGGCTGTTTGAATTTTGTTGTGAAATCTCTACTTGACAGGATTTTGATGTATCCAAATAATTTAGGATTTTTATTTTGTATTTGTCAACAAATATTTTAACCCTTTCCCCCAAATTACATGGGATAACCAGCGTATGAAGCCTATGTGTCCCTCTTTATGTCATCGGATGAAGGGCTCAGATCTTAATCTACAGGCTCTCCATGCATGCATATGTGTGTGTATTCATCCAGATCAGTTTCCTTGTTAACAAAGAAAGTAAGAAATCGTCAAAGGCCTGCATGCAGTAAATTGTTGCACAATTTCTCCCATTTTTTTTCAAAAACACAAATAAAGGATGATCGGTAGATAAGACCGACGGACCATTAATAAATCATAGATATGTGGTTGTGATTAGAACGGGAGGCGTATGCCGAGTGAAGAGGAACAAATAAGAAATAAAATGGAGGATATATGACCCATATGGAGGCATGCCACCCAATCCGGTGCTGCTACGAGGATTAATTTGTTATGAGATTTAAGTGGAAATTACATGGTTAGTGTCAAAACGTGTTGACAGATTTTGACATATGTATGTGTACATGTATATATAATCTACATACTGGATTTCGTGTGCCATTAACGTGTTGACATATATGTACTTCTTCTTCACTCGGCAGACACCTCCCCTTCTGATCACGAACACGTATTTCTGATTTGGAAATGGTCCTTCAACCTTACCCACCGATCAATCCCTTATTTGTGTTTTTGGGAAAAATCTGAGGACTTGTGCAGCAACTTACAGCATGTAGGCCTTTGAAGATTCGTTCTTTCTTTGTTAACAAGGAAACTGATGTGGATGAACACACATATGCATGCCTGGAGCCACATATAATATTACAATTCTTTTGTGGGTTTCGATCCATTAATGTTTTTCAACATGTGCAAGCCCTTCTCTTCATTTTCTTAAATGATTGAAAGTTAATAGATATATATACACACACACATAGAAAAGAAAATTATATCACAGAGTAACATCAGAAATTAACAATGGAGAGAAATTTTAAGAGAAATTTCCCATACATAATGTAAATATCTATGTATTAACTTAATTAATATGACAAAGAACCTATTAAAAAACTTATTCTCATTTTCCAGGAATGTGTGTATGATATAGGAGGAGAAATCCCCCAAGCAATCACATTCATGTGCAATCAAAACACCGTCAAAGATTTCTTCTTAACTGCATTGCACACGCGGCCCAAAGACAAATTTCAGATCATCCGACCACTCGCATTCAGTAGGAAATAGAGAAAAAGGAATTGAAATTAAATAAATAAATCGTGTTTACTTATTTGGCTAGGTTACTCTAATTTCTTGGTAATTCTGTGGAAACCAAACTGCACGATACGAACCCTAACGTCCCTCCCAATCGGCTCCTATAAATATTTCCAACTTAAATGCAAAATCGATAACTTGATCTCCTTTATACACCTTCTGTGTACAAGTTTAATTAAGTGGGAAAGAGATCCTCTCCGGATATCCCCCACCAAAGCCCAAGGATCAAGTGATCGGGGCCTTTGAAATTTAATACAACGGCCCACCTATTTTGATCCCTTAAAAGCTATAATAATTTTTGGCCGTTGGATCAAATTTCAAAGGCCTGGATCACTTGATCCCTGGGCTTTGGTGGGAGAGATCCGGAGAGGATCTCTTTCCAATTAAGCGGATTTTTAGCAACTATGTCTTCTGACTCAGATCCGCCAGATGCTCAAGGTGTTCTAGGAAGGCCCAAAAGGAATTCTTTGTCATCCCAGTCATCTTTTCAGAGTGGTGGAGGCTCGTATTTGCCAAATGCCCAGGGTGCTTTAGGAAGGGACAGTTGCGAGTTATATATTACTTAAAGTGTAAATGGTAGTTTGTTGTCCCACATTGACAAAGTGCATATGTAATACTAATTGTAGCTCCTATATATATAAGAAATTCCCAAATATTGTCATATATATTTTTGGTATTTACCATATTTAATTTGACTTGGCATCAAAGCAGTTCGCTCTTGGTGACCTATGTGCTTTAATTTTGTGCCCACTTTTGTCGTGATTTCTTCATTCAAAAAAAAAATAAAATAAAATAAAAAGGTGAACAATACCATGCTACAGTGTCGCAAATAGTCCTTGCTACAGTGTTGTGAACAGTGATTCTGCTACAATGTCTGATAAATTGTCTTAATTCCGCTACGTATCTTTTGTGCCTTTATTGTTCGTGGTTTAGCTAGATGGCTTAATATAATCATAGTATTGTTATGCATCTTAGTGGAACAAATATATGGATAATTGGTACTAGGGCCACTGATCATGTGACTGGTGGCCCAGAGTGTTTGATGAGTTATGTGACTATGTTCGTGATCCGTATATAACTAGTGCAAATGGAGCACATTTCCCTGTGAAGCTACTTTGCCATAAATGATGAGTTATGTGACTATGTTTGATGAGTCATGGCTAAGAGTCATCGTGCTTCATTTCCCATAAATGATTCTAAAGCTACTTTGCCATTTGATTTGATACATTTTGATTGTAAGGTCCAGTGAAGGTTACGTCTTATGGATTTCATTGGTTTGTTATTTTATTGATGATTGTACTCGATTAACTTGGGTGTTCTTGATGAATAATAAAAGTGATGTCCCTTTGCTTCTTCAAGAATTTTGTGCAATGATTTCTACTCAATTTCAGACCAAAGGTAAAGTCTTCAAGTCTGATAATGGAGGAGAATATGTGAATCACACTTTGGCATGCTTTTTTTTGTGATCAGGGTATTATTCACCAAACAACTACTCCGTTTACACCGCAACAAAAATGGTATGTCTGAACAGAAGAATCGTCAAATAATGGAGGTTGCTCACTCCTTGGTGTTGGATAAATGTGTTACTAATCATTTATGGGTTCATGTTGTTTTGGCTACTATGTATTTGATACATTGTGTTCCAAGTAGGGTTCTTGATTTTCAGACACCGCTTGATGTGTTACATAAACATGTTTCTCCTATTTCTGTATCCAAACTTCCACTAAATGTGTTTGGGTGTATGGCGTATGTGCATGTCTACTCTCATCAGTGAAGTAAACTTGATGCATGTGCTCTCCGATGTTTGTTTATTGAGTATACTAACAATCAGAAAGGCTATAAGTGTTATCATCCTCCAACTCAGAAAACTTATATTACCATGGATGTCACCTTCCACTAGGAAGTTCTGTATTTTGTGAATCCCTCTTCGGGCTCTCCACTTTAGGAGGAGAGGGGGAGTGAAGTACATATTTGAAGAGATGGTATGGATGATGTGTTACATGCACAGTTGGGGATAAAACCTGTTATGCTACAAAACATTAACCAGTCAGCTATAGATAGTGATCGGTCGGATGTTATTCCCGTGACTATTTCAACTGACGACCGGTCGGATATGCCCAACGAGTTGCCTGTTATTGGTATGTCTAATGAATTGCCTTATGATGACCAGTTTCCTGCTACTGGTATGTCTAATGAGTTGCCTGATGATGGTTCGTGGAGTGATTATTCTTCTAACGGTTTGGTACTAGGTGGTGACACACATAAGATAAATTATGATGATTTCTTCTACTTATCAGTTGCTTATACGAGCTAATCATGGAAAACCTAAAGTACAATATGAGTTTGATATTCAAGCCAAAGCCAAGTATCATATCAACAATTATGTATCCACTCATCGTTTGTCAAAACCATATGCATCTTACATATGTCGGCTATCTAGTGTGTCAGTTCCAATAAAATTAGAGGATGCTTTGTCTAACCCTAAGTGGGTTAATGCCATGAATGTTGAGATAGAAGCTTTAGAAAAGAATTCCACTTAGGATTTGGTTCCTTTGCCAAACAAGAAGAAAGTTATTGGATGTAGATGGGTGTACACTATTCAGCATAAAGCAAATGGTTCTATTGACCAATGCAAAGCCAGATTTTGATAAAGGCTACACTCAAAATATATGAGGTAGACTATCAGGAGACTTTTGCTCCTGCTGCCAAACTTAATACTATGCATGTTCTTTTGGCTTTAGCAGCAAACCAAGATTAGCCCTTATTGCAGTTTGATGTTAAGAACGTTTTCCTTCATGGTGATCTCAATGAGGAAGTTTATATGGATCTCCCACCTAGTATAGGAGTATCTCCTAAAAAAGATGTTGTGTGCAGATTGCAAAAAGCTTTGTATGGTTTGAAACAATCTCCTAGAGAATGGTTTAAGAGGTTTACAAGTTCAATGAAGAAGTTCAGGTATTTCCAGAGTCATTCAAATCATACTTTGTTTCTAAACAAAAAAAATGGTAAGCTAACTGCATTGATTATTTATGTTGATGACATGATAGTGACTGGTGATGATCAAAAGAAGATACAATGGCTTTAAAAGTACCTAGCTACTGAATTTAAGATGAAAGAATTGGGTGAATTGAAGTATTTTCTTGGAATCGAGGTTGCACGATCTCAGCATGGCATTTTTCTGTCTCAACAAAAGTATGTTCTTGATTTGTTAGCTGAAACAGGTATGTTAGATTACGAACCAGTTCACTCCGATTGAGCAAAATCATCGTCTAGGCTTATTTTCGGATCAAGTTCCTACTCATAAGCAAGGTTCTAAAAGATGCTAGGCGCTAGTCCGGCAGCGGGCTAGGGCCTAGCGACAAGGTGGGGTCTAAGTGGGCGCCTAGGCAGACTAGGCGGATTTAATTAAATCTATTATATTTCGTGTAAATAAGTGTCTGTTTATACTTAAAATATGTATGATTTCATCATAAACTACAAGATGGAATGACATATGTATTATGAGCTATTGGAACATAATGAAAACATGGGGAACAACTATATAATGTGTGTTCCTTTAAGTATTCAACAAGTCTCTTACAATTTATTGAAAAATAAAATGCCAAATGAAAGTTATATGTTTTTTGTCTAAGTGAGTTGCAACCTAGGTAGGTTTGGGCTGGCTAGGTGGGTGCCTAGGCGGTCTAGGTAAGTGCCTCAGTAGGTCGAGGTGCCCTTTCTTAATTTTCAAACGCCTAGACATTAATTGGGGCGGTGGCCAATTGCCTAGAGCCTAGGCGGGGCCTAGGCGACACTAGACGGGGATTTTTAGAACAATGCTCATAAGGAACGGTATCAAAGGCTTGTGGGGAGATTAATTTATGTGTCTCACACTTGCCCTGACATTGCTTATGCAGTTAGTGTGGTAAGTTAATTTATGTACTCAGCTAGTGAAACTCATATGCATGTAGTAATCCATATTTTGAGGTACTTGAAGATGGCTCTTGGAAAATGCTTGTTTTTCTCCAACAATGATCATTTGAATGTTGAAGGGTATACAAATGCAGATTGGGTAGGTTCTATCATTGACCGGCGATCTACACCTGAATACTTTACATTTATGGGTGGTAATCTAGTTACTTAGAGAAGCAAGAAACAAAAAGTGGTGGCTAGGTCAAGTGCTAAAGTTGAAGTTCGTGGTATGTCTCATGGTGTATGTAAGTTGTTGTGGTTGAAAAAATTGTTGAGAGACCTTGGATTTAAACCCAAGGGTGCTATGAAACTCCATTTTGATAACAAGGCTGCTATTGAGATTGCTTATAATCCAGTGCAACATGATCAAACAAACATGTAGAGATTGATCGACATTTCATCAAGGAAAAATTGGATGTTGGAATTATTATGTTTCCATTTTTGGGATCTGAAGATCAACTCATTGATGTGCTTACTATGGCTGTGTCTAATAATGTGTTTTCCAACTCGCTTAACAAGTTGGGCATGCCTGACATCTTGGCTCCAACTTCAGGGAGTGTTGCGAATTATACATTAGTTAAAGTGTAAATAGTAGTTTGTTGTCCCACATTGATGAAGTGTATATGTAACACCAATTGTAACTCCTATACATACTCCACTTTCGAGATTAATGAACATATATATGAAATTCCCAAATATTGTCACATATATTTTGGTATTTACCATATTTAAGTTGACTGGGACAAGATGAAATCTTCGTCGCTCCAATCATATTCTCAAAGTGGTGAGGCTCGAATCTGCCAAATACTCATAGTGCTCTAGGAGGAACAAGAAGAAATTTGGGGCAAAAAGTGAAGAATTATATACTATATAATTGAATTATTGATTAATTTGTTGGCAACTATGGGTATATACATAATACAGGTGGACATAAAAACGCAAAGTTTCAAACTTATATTTACAAACTTGAAAGATCTTTGTACTAAATAGTGGATAAAAATATTTCTTTTCAAGGTTAGAATATGGACATTATAATTTCTTAAGTTCAGTAAGCATTATTATATTGTGAAAATAGGTGAGTGCTGCTAAAAACAAATCCCACTAGGATGTATCAAAAGAAATACATTAATTTATTATTTGATTTTGTTCTATAGTTGATGTTGCATAGATTTTAAGTAAGTATAAAGGGGTAGAAAGTTATTTTAGTTAAACTTCAAGAAAAAAAGGGGTGAAGGCGATTTTAATAGCTCCCTTAAACATTTCTAATTTAGGGAGCCGTAATAAATAAGAACCAATAGAAATGGAGTTTTTTTTATATTTATTTAAAAAGTTATTTAGAAAATAGTAATTACAGCTAGGAGCCTTTAAGGGACAAGGATTCTCTCCCCTCTTTTTCCTCCCATCGTGTTTGAACTCTCAAGATTTCATCTTTTTTTTTCATCTTTATAGAGAAAGAAAGAAGGAAAAAGAACTGTGAAAGGAGGGGAGGGAAAAAGAGAGGGGAGAGAATCCCCATCCGCCTTTAAGAGCTCATTTTTTTTCCTTAAGAAAAATTATTGTGTGAATCCGATACGCCATGCCAACCGGGTATCATTACACTCAAAATAAGCCACATCACCCTACAACTGGATTAGACCCCATTCACATCCTTAAAATAAAAGTAAAAAATATAATAAAAGTCACAGAAACACCTCTATCTCCGACACAATTTCCAAACCACACATCCATGGCTCTTTGACATCCTCCATTTTTATGGATGTTTTTCATCATCTTCAATTTAGTATTCACTGCATAGAATACATATATGTGCTATGTTTGGATGAGGGTTTTCCAAGTCTCAGGGATTGAAGTCAAATTCTATGAAGGGAAATTTTATTTAAACCCATGTAATCTCTTTGTACACCCAACTTAAATTTTAATTATCTTTTTTATGATATTGCATGATTACCATCAAGTACAAGATGAAATTAATAATAAAACTAAAATTTATCAATAAACCCACACACTATAATTAAACCCTACCATGACTCCTTGTTTATTCTATGTTCATTCCAGCTGTAACCCTAATAGCTTTTATAGAGGAAAACAAGTCTTTTTTTTATCGATGGATAATAATTTTCAAGTTTTTTATCGATGGTGTTTGTGGAACTTTTCAAAGCCAAAAAAAGAGATGGTACTCTCTCTTTTTGTTAGCAGGAATAGTCCCTAGCTTGTCGATTAGCGCAAACCTTGCTCTGGAAGTTCCCAATTCCATTCTGAGATAAAGTAGCTCTTCACTAACTAAAACACCTACTTGAGCTTCACCAACAGCCACTGGTCCTGTTGGACCTATTAGCCGCCATCTTGGTCTTGCTTGCTTATCCTTCACACCTTTACACAACCCATTTTTTGAAAACTCCATTCGTTGACTGAACATCCCTAAAGCATCCAACACTTAAGAACTTGACTTTGATGCACAACTACTGTAACTACTTGGTGTTGGTGATGAGAGAGAGAGAGAGAGAGAGAGACCATGGGTATGCACATTTGTATGCATATGCGTAGGCATATGTGCATTTGTATGCATCTATGTATGTGTATGTATATTTGTATACGTATGTGTATGTGTATGTGTATATGTCGGAGATAGCAACCATGGAAACATAAAGGAGGTTGCAATTGCTGCCATGAAAAATGCTACAGTTCTCTACGCAACTATAAAGCTCACAGTAGGAGGGGGGACAAAGGACCCATGATGCTTTTTGACTTTCAAGTCTCTTTGAAGGCAAAATATTCAATTTGAGATTTTCTTTTATAAATGGGGTAGAGATAACTTTACATTTTAAACTAGGCTTGGAGAGTTAGAATAAAAGGTTTACATGAAGCAACCCCAGGGTTTTGTGGATCCCATACATCTAGATTATGTTTGCAAGTTAGTAAAGTCCTCATATGGATTGAAGCAGGCACCAAGAGCCTGGAATGCAAAATTCACAGGCTATTTACCTGCCATTGGATTTCAAATGTCATAATCTGATAATAATTTGTTCGTGAAACATGATGGAGTAGATATGATTGCCCTTCTATTATATGTGGATGACATTATCTTGACAGGCTCTAATTCTGTGAAAGTTCAAATTTTTATTCAAGAACTCAATGAAGTCTTTGAACTCAAAGATATAGGAAGATTATCTATTTTTTGGGATTGTAAATACAATACAAGGAGAATAGAGATATATTCATCAATCAGTCCAAGTATGCAAATGACTTAATACATAAAGTTGGAATGGATAATACATAAAGTTGGAATGGATAACTGTAAACCAACTAGAACTCCATGTAAGCCACACACTCAAGTATTAGCATCTGAAGGAACACCCTTATCAGATTCAACCATGTATAAAAGTTTAGTTGGTGCACTTGAATACTTAACCTTAACTAGACTGGATTTGGCTTATGCTATCAATCTAGCTTGTCAATACATGACTACTCCCATAGATTTAAGTTTTGGTCTTGTTGAAAAGATCTTAAGATATGTTTAAGGTACCATTCAATGTGGTGTGACATTTTAGCATTAACAGATCAATCATTCACTGTTTTCTCAGATTCTAATTAGACAGCTAATCCAAATACAAAGCGGTCAATCATTGGTTTTGTATTATATATAGGAAACAATCCAATTTCTTGGCAATCAAAGAAGCAAGCATCAGTATCTCGAAGTTCTACTGAAGCAGAATACAAAGCATTGGCTCATTGTGCTGCAGATGTGGTGTAGATTAGACTTTTGTTCAAATGCATCAATTCATTCCAGATCCACCATTGTTACATTGTGATAACTTGTCAGCTTTAGCTTTGTGTTCAAATCCAGTGTTTCACACTAGGATTAAGCATCTTGACACAGATTTTCACTTTGTAAGAGGGAAAGTACAAAGAAAATATCTAATTGTTCAGTACATTCTAATAGAGGAGTAGAAAACAGATATGTTAACAAAAGCATTAAATGGACCAAAGTTTGTCAAACATTGTTGCGATATCAAACTTGGTTTCCCTCGTTAAGATTGAGGAGGGATGATAAATGAAAGAATATAAGTGTACAGATGTCACAATTGTATTGGACAGTGTCCATGTCAGCTAAAGCTGTTAGATTGACTAAAGTTGTTATGATTCATTTCTCTCTCTTCAGTCTTATATTTCTCTCTAAATCTTCATTCTTGAAGCTTCATCTTTCTTCAGCTGTGTTAATCTTCATCTGTTAATACTTCCAATAGCCACTGGTACTGTTGGACCTATTGGCCGCCATCTTGGTCTTGCTTGCTTGTCCTTCACGCCATTACACAACCCATATCTTGAAAACTCCGTTCGTGGACTGAACATCCTTGAAACATCAAACAACAACTTGAATTTGATGCATAACTACTGTAACTACTTGGTGTTGGTGATGAGAGAGAGAGAGAGAGAGAGACCATATGTATGTGTATGTGTATGTGTATGTGTATGTGTATGTGTATGTGTATGTGTATGTGTATGTGTATGTGCATGCGTATATGTATGCGTATATGTATGCGTATGTATATGTGTAGGTGTCGGGGATAGCGACCATGGAAACATAAAGGAGGTTGTTGTTGCAGCCATAAAAAAATGCTATAGTGACATACGCAACTATAGAGCTCACGGTCGGAGGGGGGACAAAGGACCATGATGTTTTTTGACTTTCAAGTCTCTTTGAAAACAAAACTATTCAATTAGAGATTTTATTTTATAAATGGGGGCAGTGATAATTTTACATTTTAAATTGGGCTTTGAAGGTTAGTTTAGGTAATAAATTTGGGTTAAAAGAGATATTGATTCTTTAATAAAAAGTAAGATGGGGTTAGAGAGTAAGTTAGGTGTAGAAACAAGTTACATGGGTTCAAATAAAATTACCCGACTATAAAATATAAAATAGAGGCGATTCAGAAAGCCTTTCATGAGCATTATAAAGGCATGTCAAAGAGATTTACAAAACCCTACTTGGGAGGTGTCATCTACAAAACTCTCCCACATGCTTATGTAATGCTCATGAAGGGCTTTTCTAATCCACTCTATGTTACATTCTGTTGTACATTCATACATAGCTTAACCTCAATTCCTTGGAACTTGGAAAAAGGTTCATCCAAACATACCCATAGGGTTAATTCGATAGTGGGCTAACATGTCGGATACACAATAATTTCTCCTTTCTCACTTCCTAGATTTAGAAGCTCCTAGCAATTTTGCTATCCTAAGAGCATGATAACAAATGTGATTGCAGTTTGGACTTTTTCTATTCTTCCCTAAATTTTAGTTAGTAGCTCATTTAACGAGCCCATTGAAGATGCTTTTAAATATTGCTTATATTTAAGATATAGTAATATGTGGGACAATGATTGTTCAAGGCCGAAGTAAGTCTGATCCAAATATAGTTACCTTAGAAGTCCGATAATGGTTTCAGAGCTCCGAGCAGAGCTATATTAGACGGAATAGCGATGCAACCATCACTCTACTCAAGGGCACTAGGCAGAGTCCTAGTGACTCCGCTGGATTGCCATACTTGTTTCGCAAGACATGCAATTTGATCCAGATATTAACACAACCAAATCTTATAAGTCTTGAAGTTCCTACAACTTAGGGATTAGGGTGCACCGCAAGTAATCATAACTCCTAAGAGGATGCAATGTGATTTAATCCAGATATGGACACAATCAAATAGTATAAGTCTTGGGGTTCCCATAACCTAGGGATTGACATGTGCTGCAAGTAATCATAACTCATAAGAAAATGCAATATCTACTTCTAGATATCCTCTAGGATTCTCCCGGCTTAGAATGAGGATTTTATCCTAAAAAAGTCTCTCTCCCTATGGTATAAATGCACCCATCAAGGTTCATCTATGGTAACGCAATCTAAACAGTTGAATTGCTTGGACAAGTGTCGCCCACTTTGGGTAGATGCCATCTACCAAGTAATATCCCATATTGTATTGACGATCGTTGATGTAGTAGTCAAGTTAAGGTACTTCACCTTCTGTCAGGCGACTGAAGAGGGGTGAACGCCCAAGAACTGTAATGTCATTTTGGGATCCAGGGACTCCAAAGAAAGCATGCCAAATCCATGTGTCATCTGAGGCAACATCCTCTAGCACAACAATTGGCTTTCTCGACCTTCCGCTAAAGCCTATTGCCATCCGATAGGACAGTTCTTCCAATCCCAAGGCATGCAATCTAATGACCCTATCATGCCCGGAAACCCACAATCTTCGGCTTTGTGAATGAGCTGATTCAGATCTTCTTGATTTGGCTCATGGAGGTACTCGTCTTTATAAACCTGAACAATTATGTCACAGAATTGCTCAAGAATATCAAGGCATGTAGACTCAGACATATCATAGGTTTTATCCATCAAATAAGTTGCGGAGCCATAGGTCATCATTCGAAGTGCAACAGTAACCTTCTAATGAGGTGAGAAACCAGGGCAGCCTGATCTGTCCCGCTTCTGTCGAAAGTATAGATTGACATACTGGACATCACGAAGTAAACGCTCGAAGACATGACGCCTCATCCGAAAGCGACGTCTGAAATCCTCTTCTGTGTACACTGAGTTAGGGTTGAAGTAGTTGTTCATCAGATTGGCATGCGTCATTGCTCTGTTTCATGGTTTGTAAGAGCGACTAGCAACAGAGCCACCCCATTGAGGTTGTTCCTCAGTTGGCTGACACACCATGGCCGCAGCCATGGCTACTGCTCTATTTTGTTTATTACACCTTACTTGAACTTTTTCATCAGACTCTTTATCTTCTCGTCTCATTTGCGCCCATTTTTCTTCCAATTTGGAATTGGATGAGGACCCCCAGTTGGAATCCGAAGAAGATTCAAAGTTGGCATTCATTGCAAACTTGAATCGAAAGAGATTGAATTGAAATAAATTGAATTCAAAGTTGTGTGAATTATAGCCTAATATCCACACTATTTATAGCAAAAAAAAATTCAAATCCAACGGCTAGCTGACGTCACTTAGCCGTTGGATTTGAATTTAAGTTGTAGTTTTTAAATAATAAATTATGTTCGACTCTATGGCCCTTTGGCCCTCGGTTGGAGACGGTTTTTTGTGACAGGGCTAAAACGAGCCCTATGGCCCTTTGGCCCTCGGTTGGAGATGGAGACAAATATGGCCCTATACTGTTCATTAAAATATTAATATCTTGGAGGGCTAGAGGGCTAAAACGAGCCCCCTGGTCAGCCCTCAGTTGGAGATGGCCTTAAGATCTAGTAATCTACTTAATACTTTCTCTTTGATATGGTTAATTACCAAAATTTAGTTTTGAGCCTCAATTATCCCACATGGAAATATCAAATGTGTAAAGCTATTCTCTATATGGGAAAAGGGAATCTGGTTTTCAATTTGAAAGAGGATAATACTTGGGTTTCCCTCTAGAGGAACGAATATGGCTTCTTTTTTTTATATAAAAAAACATGTATATCTCGTATATGAATTGGACAAACATCATAATTGTAACTGTTTATTTTCTTTATCATCATCATTTAAAGATCATCTTTGGAAAAATAATTCAATTTGAAGATCATTTAGCCATTAATATGCATCAAACAAACGAACAGTTTTGATCATGATGAACTGTTCATTTGTTTGATGATATAAAAGGAATAAACAATTCCAATTAAATGTTTGTATGGTGAATGTCATGTCTTAAAAACAGCACGTAACATTGTCACGTCTTATTAACAACGTAATGTTATAATGTCACAACGCAACGTTAGAACACCACATTCCCAATAGAAAAGTAAGGCAAAGAGTTAATTGAACGAAAACAAAAAGTTTAGAGAAGTGGGGAAGGGAAAATTTAGTGATGGGTCAAATAAAACGTAAGTTTTGCTTTTGAATAACATGTGAGAAAACTACAATAAAATTCGAGTTTACTTTAAAATAAAATTTTTAGTAAAGCAAATCCAATTTGTCACAATTCCATGTCCTCCGCACACCTCTCCTCAGAATAAAAGAGCTTATAAACATACCCAAAAGCTTCAATCGTTCCTTCACTTTGTCACTTTATTATCTCTTCAATCTCGTTAGCCATTCAATCACCTATGCTACTAACAAGGATTAAGCCATAATTAAGTTAAGGTTTGAATTTGAACAACAAATAGAGAGCAATAGGAGAGCAAGGTTGGCGGTGATTGCATTTGTAATGACTGCCGGAATTCGCCCCAATTGTTGCCATTGTTGTTGGTGGGTAGGAAAGAAAAGACCTTGGTTGGAGCCTAGAGGAAGAAGAGCTAAGAACAGCAGATGGAATTCACAAAGAAAGAACGTGAAGCCTAGCGTGTTTCTTATTCAGCGTGTCTCAAAGCCGACTAAATTATACTTAGCTTTGTGGGTGTATTAGTTAGCAGGTGTAGGTCTGAAAAAAACAAGCAACTAGGGGTTATTTAAAAGGAACTTTAACGAAAAACTCTCGGTATTGTTCACTTTATTAAGGGTACAAGTGTAATACAGTTAGAAATACAGTTAGTAATATAGTTAGTAAGGTTGTTAGGATTTCTCTTATAAAAACAATGTGTGTAATCTTCATTTGGTCAGTCAATACAAATCCTATTTCTCTCTCTAAACTCTTTCTCTCTAATATCTCTGTGTTCATCATTCTCTTCATCTGTTCTTCTTGATTTCTCTTCAATTCCCAAACACTACAATGTAGTTAACACGGCATCAGAGCCACCAGGCTCACACCATGGATTCTGGTGGTTCCACTTCCCATTATTTTACATATGTTTCTAGCTTAGTTTCTTTCCAAATTTTCATTAGATTTTCAATGATTCTGCGATTGTTCTTGGGTTGATTTTTCTGCGATTGTTGCGATTGTTATGGTTGATTGTTCTTGTTGGGTTGATCGTTCTTGGGGGGAAAGTTAAGGTTTTGAAGGATGAAGGATTGATGGTGATTGACTTGGTGCTGTTGTTGTGGTTTCTAGATCACACGTGTTAACTCGGTCTTGCTGTCAAGCTTGATGTCATTGGCTTAAATGGCTGATCTTTTGGTGGAAACATCTTGGTCGACTCTGATGGGTCCATTAAAGCGCGCCGAGGTGGTTTTCTTGAAAGACAATGTCACCATCCACCCCACTCAGTTTGCCTTTGAGAGGATTAGTGGAAGATTGAGGCTAATTAAGCACGGTTTTTCTCTATTCATGACATGGATTCCGTACATTGGACATGGAACTCCGGGTGGCTGAACACCGTTAGCAATGCAGCATCTTTAGTAGCATGAAAGGGTTTCTTTCGATCGGCCGCTGTATTAAATAGTTCTATACCTGATGGTCTATAATTTTTCCATGCGAAGGTCACTGCATTGGAGCACTTATTGGCTTATAGTGCTTCTAGTCATCAATTTATGATTTCTGGTGGATTGATGAGCTTCTGGCTTCTGGGAGATCAAGATTTAAGTCATCATATGCTGTTTCGAGTACTTCTCAATTTAGCATATCAATTGTTTATGTTAATGTCTCAGTGAAGATTTTTCTGTGCATCTTGTAAGTATCAAGGCCGATAACCTTATACTTACCTTTTCAAGGCCGAGAGCCGTATCATTAATTTTCTTTTGTGAAGAATTTCAAGGCCAATAGCCATTTCTTCTTTGTGATTGGAGTGTTTGACAATTTTTAAGGCCAATAGCCATTTCTCTGTGATTGTATGCTGTACTCCCTTAAGGCCGATTGCCGGAGTATAAAGCTGTCTAAAAGTTGGTTTCTTGATTGTATGATTGGTGAAGTATTTCTGTCAAAGCATAAAGGCCAATAGTCATTGCTTTTTGTTTGAGTATCTGTTGAGTTTTTCACACGAACAAGGCCGATAGCCAGTAGTGTGTATTCTTGGAATTCTTGAAGATTGTCGTTTCTTGATTGTATGATTGGTGAAGTATTTCTGTCAAAGCATAAAGGTCAATTTGGGGCAGATTGAGTTTGTTGCAGCGAGTCGGTGAATATATTTGGGGCATATTGATGTTCACTACTGCTCTGCAGCTATAACAAACTCCTTATTCAGAAAAGGTTCGAGAGAATTTCCATATTTGCAGAATCAAGGTTGCAGTTGGTTCAAGCTGTTTTGTTTTTCTGGGTTTCATAGTAATGATTGCAGATGTTCTTCCAATCTCAAATTGGGTTTCCCCAGTTGAGATTGAGGGGGAGTATTAAGGGTACAAGTGTAATACAGTTAGAAATACAGTTAGTAATATAGTTAGTAAGGTTGTTAGGATTTCTCTTATAAAAACGGTGTGTGTAATCTTCATTTGGTCAGTCAATACAAATCCTATTTCTCTCTCGAAACTCTCTTTCTCTCTCTAATATCTTTGTGTTCATCATTCTCTTCATCCGTTCTTCTTGATTTTCTCTTCAATTCCCAAACACTACAATGTAGTTAACACAATTTAACGAAAAACCATATTTTTATACTAAAAAATCAATCCTAGTACAATTTACTTTACCCTTTATTTTGTCCTTATCGTTAAAACTAAAAGTTTTCAAGCCCTTTTCATTAGTTTTCATTTATTTAAATAGTTGACTATTTAGTACAAATTGCACCAAATACCTGTCTTGCACTATATACTCCAATCTGATCTCTAATATAGTGTGCCAACGATGCCTTATTGTTTTGGGTACAAATAACCTTTATTCGTAATATGTGTGTGTGTGTGTGTGTGTGTGTGTGTGTGTAGAGGAAGCCTTTAAGGGGAGGGATCCCCTTTTTTTTTGAAAAATGAGGACACTCTCTTAACCGTTAGATTTGATTTTAATGAAATTCTGTGGTTGAGATTCTGTGGTCTGTGATTTAATCTCAACCACAGAATTTCATTAAAGTAAAGTTTAATGGTCAAGAGGGTGTCCCTAATTTTTGTTTAAAATGAGGATCCCTTCCCTTAAAAGACCTGTATATATATATATCACATCCCGTTTGCACGCTCCCTATATATTGGGCAGTTTTCTATTTGGATCTGCGTATTCTTTATAATTGTCCATTTGGATTTTTTTTTTTAACAAACAATATTATCTACAATAAAAAAGAGAGGTGGGTTTAGCGTCTTAATAAATTAGTAATAATGTAGCTCAAATTATTTGTTTGTTAAGTTGCCTCATGTGTGTTTGCTTTTGGTTGGGGACTGGAATTATGACAACTTGGAAATTTGAGGCTTCTTTGGATCCACAGGTTTGGGTCCATATGATACATAATGGGCTAAAATGTGTTTCCGGTGGTCATTTTGGTTTTTACGGTGGATGGCCTCCTTCACCAGATTTGTAACGGTAATGGTGGGCGACCTTTCTAGTACTTCTCCTCGATCTTTGTTTGTGACCACTTTTGGGATTTTTTGTGTAGGCGTTGATATCATTTAGCGGTAATGGTGGGCGACCTTTCTAGTATTTCTCCTAGATCTTTGTTTGTGACCACTTTTGGGATTTTTTGTGTAGGCCTTGATATCATTTAGTTTGATGTCTGTTTTATATAAACACATTGAGTTGTGACATCTTATTTTTTAGGTGGCTAGTCTACCTGCATATGCAAAATCTTTATCCGTCGTCCATTTGGACTTTGTTGTGAAATTTCTAATTGACAAGAAAAAGCCAAAACATTATATACATGATGTGTCAAAATAATTTAGAATTTTTTTAGTATAGGTCAACAAATAATTTAACCCTTTCCCCCCAAATTACATGGGATAACCCGCGTATGAATCCCTATGTGTCCCTCTTTATGCCAATGGATGAAGGGCTCAGGTCTTAATCTACAAGCTCTCCATGCATATGCGTTTATTCATCCATATCATTTTTCTTGTTAAGAAAGAAAGAAAGAAATCGTCCAAGGCCTGCATGCAGTAAATTTGTTGCACAATTTCTCAGATTTTTCCCAGAACCACAAATAAGAGATTGATCGGTAGGTAAGACCGACGGACCATTAACAAATCAGAAATACGTGTTCGTAATCAGAAGGGGAGGCGACTGCCGAGTGAAGAAGAAGAACAAATAAGAAATAAAACGAAGGATTTATGACCCATGGAAGCATGCATACATACATGTTAATGGCACATGAAACCCAGTATATAGTTTCCTAGCTGCAAGTGGGAAACGAAAACATACGGTTAGCACAACCACACGTTTTCGTGTATATATATATATATGTGTGTGTGTGTGTGTCTATATATGTCAACACGTTTTGACATTAACCATGTAATTTCTACTTAAATCTCATAGCAAATTAATCCTCGTAGCTCCACAGGAATGGGCGGCATGATGAGTAGAATGCCAACCTCCAGGCTCCAGCATTCCCCAGTTCAAAACGTACGGTTACTTCCCAGTGATTTTTAACTTCAAACTCTTAATTACACGTTACATATCTTCAAATATTAATAAACCAACTAATTATAATTTGACTTCAAACACTTAAATCTCTTATCTTCAAATATTAAGTTGACAACCAATTTATTTGTATAAAATTTTGTAAGTAAGATTACAACAGTTGGGACGGTGTGTTAATTAGTCCCGTAAAAAATGACAATTAAAGCCTTCCAGAATATCGATCACACAATTTGGATATTTATGGTTCTTAATGAAAGCCTTCGTTATTTTACATTCCATACCTATAAAGATTAGACTACACGCCTCCTCTTAAGATATGCATCAGTGTGGATCTTTAAACATTCGTTAAACCGTGTTTTGAGGAAGTTTAATTTTTTTGCAGGCCTTGAACATTTGTTGTGGGTTTCGATCCATTGATGTTTTTCTACATGTGCAAGCCTTTCTCTTCATTTTCTTAAATGTTTGAAAGTCAATATGTGCAAGCCTTTCTCTTCATTTTCTTAAATGTTTGAAAGTCAATATATATATATATATATACACACACAAACAGAAAAGAAATTCTATCACAGAGAAACATCAGAAAGTAACAATGGAGAGAAAAGAGTCTAAGAGAAATTTCCCATGTATAATGTAAATATCCATGCATTAACTTAATTAATATAACAAAGAACCCAGTCAAAAACTTGTTCTCATTTTCCAGGAATATGTGCATATGATACAGGAGGAGAAATCCCCCAAGAAATCACATGCATGCGCAATTAAAACACCGTCAAAGATTTCTCCTTAACTGCATTGCACACGTGGCCTAAGAACCAATTCTTCGCAGTTCATTGACCACCCGCATTCAAATGGAAATATAGAAAAAGGAATTCAATTAAACAAATAAATTGTGTTTACTTATGTGATTAGGTTAGCCTAATTTCTTGGTAGTTCTGGGGAAACCAAACTGCACGATATGAACCCTAACGTCCCTCCAATCGGCTATTATAAATATTTCCAACTTCAACAAAAGCCACAACTTGATCTCCTTTCTACACCTTCTGTGTACAAATTTAATTAAGTTGATCATTAGCAACTATGTCTTCTGGTGGAGACTCGAATCCTCTAAATGCTAAGACTGTTCTTGGAAGGGAGAAGACGAAATCTTTGTCATCCGAGCCACCTTCTCAGAGTGATGGAGACTCGTATCCGCCAAACGCTTAAAGTGCTATAGGAAGGGACAAGAAGAAATCTTCGACGTCTCAATCATCTTCTCTTAGTAGTGAAGGCTCGTATCCACCAAATAATCATAGTGCTCTAGGAATGGACAAGAAGAAATATGGGGAAAACAAGTGAAGCATTACATATGAAGACTGCTGCGCAGTAGGGTTATATACTATATTATTGAATTATAGGTTAATTTGTTGACAACTATGGGGGTATATATAATACAGATCTTCGTACAAAATAATTGATTCAAATATTTCTTTTCAAGGTTAGATCATGTACATTATAATTTCTTAAGTTCAATTAGCATTATTTTATTATCAAAATGAGTGGGTGCTACTAAGAACAAATCCCACTTTGATGTAACAAAGGAAATGCATTAATACATTATTTGATTTTGTTCTACAGTTGATGTTGCTTCGGTTTTATTAAGTAAAAAGGGGTAGAGAGCTATTTTAATACCACCCTAAAACATTTCTATTTCAACCATACCATTTTATTTAGGGTGTCATAAAAAGTAAGAACCAATAGAAATGAAGTTCTTTGTCTGACAAGTTATTTAAAAATAGTAATTAAAGCTGGAGAGCTTATTTTTTTCTCCATACAAAAAATTATTGTGTGAATCCGATATGTCACATCAACCGTGTATCATTCTACTCTAAATTCACCACATGACTTTTAATTTACAAAAAAATAAAATTACAACTAAATTATAAATCATTCACACCCTTAAGATAAAAATAAAAAATATAATAAAAGTCACTAAAACAACTCTATCTCTCACCCAATTCCCAAACCACACATCCATGGCTCTTTGACATCCTGCCTTCATGTGGATGTTTTGCATTTCTTTCAATTCATTATTCACTTCATAGAATATGTATGTGCTATATTTGGATGAGGGTTTTTCAAGTTCTAGGGATTGAAGTCACTATGAAGGACAGGACCACAAAATATTACATAGAGACTATTTGAATAGCCCTTCATGAGCATTATAAAGCCATGTCAGAGGGATTTGTAAAACGCTACTCGGGATGTGTCATCTACAAAACTCCCCCACATGTAATGCTCATGAAGTACTTTTCTAATCCCCTATATGTTATATTTTGTGGTACATTCCTTCATAGGTTTCTTAACACACAGAAATGAAAAAATAGAGGAAATGCGAAAAGTCAAAGAAAAGAGAAAGAAGACTTTGCTATTACAGCAATAGCAGTTTCATTACAGTGGAAAATGACTTAGCTCACTGTATATAGTGACTAGGATACTTGGCCACCAAGGATACTTTTAACTAACTATAACAATCAAGACTATAAGATCATTACACATGTCATAGCAAAGATTATGCCACATGGCATTCTTATGGTTAATACCCCCCCCTAATCTCAACTGGGGAATCCTAGCTTGAGATTGCAACAGTGATGAAGAAAGGTTGGACCATGTAATCCCTTCGTCAACAGATCAGTAACCTGGTCTTCTGTAGAAATTTAGTCAACCTGCAAGTCTCCTTTTTGAACTCTTTCACGAACAAAGTGGAAGTCAGTGTCCAAGTGTTTAATCCGAGTATGAAAAACTAGATTTGAACATAAGGCCAAAGTGGATATATTATCACAATATAAGATAGGAGGATCAGGTAGATAAACCTTCAAATCTTTCAATATAAGTCTCACCCAAGCAATATCTGCAGCAGTATTGGCAAGCACTTTGTATTCAGCTTCTGTTGAGCTACGGGAAACACATCATTGTTTCTTAGACTGCCACGAAATGGGATTTTGTCCTAAAAACACCACATATCCAGTGGTTGATCGCCTTGTGTTAATGTCAGATGCCCAATCTGCATCACTAAATGCAGTGATTCTTATATGTTCTGCGCTTGAATACGTGGGACCACATGACATCGTTCCTTGCAAGTATCAGAGTATCCTTTTGACTAACTGCAAATGTTCATCAGTAGGTGTTGCCATAAACTGACATGCATAATTCACAGCAAAAGTAAAGTACAATAGAGTAGATTGAGAATTATACCATTGGAAGTAGTCTCCAATATCAGCGTTTGCCAGAAATCCTCGTCGACATGAACACTGGCACTAAATCCTAAAGGGGCGAAAAACAAGGGTGAGTGGACCTAAAAATAAAGTTTTATAAAAATCTTTTTGAAAAGATTATAACTTCTCGTCGTAAAACAAGTATAGTTTCCAAAATAACATACTACGTATAGTATGAAAATACTTACTGTAGCCCAATATCTCAAGAATTCAATACGTCACAAAATTCGTAAATAGGCACATAACTTCTAGTAATCACAATATCGCACATAAATAAACATATCACATTGAGTGCTCATCGATATATGCTGACACACGAGTTCATGCAAAGGTATTCTGACATGAATAGAACTGGGTATAACAATAATTTACGCTTTGGTACTACAATCACGTGAAGACTGGCGCTGTGCGCATCACATACGAGTCCTAATTGCCTATAGCAATCTAGGACAGGACTAACACCTACAATGGATCCAAAGTGAGCTTACAGTGCGATGTGAACATACACGTGAAAGACTAGTCCTAACCTGGGCGAGTAATAACACTAGTGTACAGATAATGTAAATAGAATCATACAACAGTAAATCGATAATTCATGTCACCATGATACTATTCACGGCCATAAATATAATTAAGGCATCAATAATAATACGCATGCATGTGCATCTCGTCGAACGTCGCATAATTTCATAATTTCTATCAATGCACTAGATCTTATAAACGCTAAGCTAATGTAGGCGTATCATAGAAAATCCTTTATGAAATATGTAAATGGAAACTAACAAATATATATATATATATATATATATATATATAGTAGATAAAAGAAAAGACCCACTCATAAATACTTGCGAGGTCGCAATCGTTCGAACTAGGCACCTTTGGTTTCCTCGGCCCTAGCTGGAGTTGGCCGAAAAAAGGCTTGGAAGCTGCCGAAAAACTGGGGGAGTTTTCCTCCTTTGTTGCTTCTTGGTCGGAACTATGAGATCTTGCCGGAAAATCCCTTGAACAGAAACTGTGGTACAATGACGCGTAGGGTCAGGTCTGGGTTCGATATAAAGGTATGAGTTTAACAGAGGTGCGGGGTATGACAAGGTGTCGTGGCTTGATGGTTTGGCTTGCCGACGCAGGCAAGTGATAGTGCTCGGGTTTGCAGGATTCTCTACACTTGCAGAGAGAGTGAAAGACGAGGGAGCTGAGAGATGAGAGCGTAAGTGAAGAGAGAGTTCGAGAGAGATTTCCAGAGAGCTTGGGGAGGAAGACACGCAGAAAGAGGAGAGTGGAGAGTTTTGGGATGTATGGCCTCCACGGGGCAATATAAATTAATAAAATATTTAAAATATCCCCCAAGTAATATTAAAATAATTTAATAATAAAAAAAATAAATAATAATATAATAATTATCCGAAATATATAAAATAATAAATAGTATTTTTTACAAAAGTATTTTTTGGATTTGTAGTTCCATAAAACCTTCGTCGTAACCTTGACTTCAATTCCACTTACACCTACGCCTTCGTATCATCGAGTACTTCGAAAATATAGTAATATAATAGCTCGTACGTGTCATGAAATGACGGTCAACCAAAGTCAACAAATCTCACCACTAGGGGCATTTTCGTCAATTCACACTTATAAAATTATTAAAGCCATAAAATTACGAACGAATTGTCACACATCATGCACCCATGATAAAAAGAAGAGCCTTTTGCAAAAAGGTTAGTTATTTTTTATCACAAACGATATAGAGCGAATTTGAATATAGAACAAATGATGTGATGGTTGAAAATGACTCCAAGATAGTTATAGAGAGGATTTTCAACCGATGTAAGATCCCTCGGAGGGTCATAACTATTTTTGAGGACATCAAATGGTTGGCGACTCCTTTTGATTATATTCAGGTGACTCATATTGAAGATTTTTGCTTTGTATTGATGTATTGAAAGAGATCATGATGGTTAGAAATGAAAAAGTAAGTGTGAGAAGTTAAAAAATAGTGTGTGAAAATCATCCCAAAGTAGTTTTGGGTGAATGTAGCAGAGTAGACCATCATTCTGTCATGGAACTTTAAAAACTTTAACCTGCATCCTGTAGTTTAACATTAACGCCATTTTGGTTTATCCATTATCAAATATATGTAAAAAATATGTAGAGGTCATGCACCCATAATAAAAATAAAAGCCTTTCGCAAGAAAGTTATTTTTTATTGCAAACAATATAGAAAGAATTTGAATCTAAAACAAAGGATGTGATGGTTGAAAGTGACTCCAAGATGGTTATAAGGATTCTCGACCGATGCAAGATCCCTTGGAGAGTCAGAACTATTTCGAGGACGTCAAATGATTGGCGAACTCTTTTGATTATATTCAGTGTCAACATGTTTATAAAGAAGTCAACTTCCTAGCCAATGTTTTTACATCTATTGACCATAATATTAACAACAGTTATATTTGGGACAGAGTAATGAAGCACGCTAAATGTTTGTATTTGACTGTATAAACACTGGGTGTTTTAGAAAATTCTCCTTTTCTTATTACAATTTATTTCCTAGAGAAAAAAAAAATTGAATCTAATACACAGTAAATTGAAAAAAAAAATGCAATATTCGCCATCTTCGTTTATTTATTTATTGTTTTGCATCCTATATGTCATAAGAGTCTTAAATGATTAAAATAGGAAAATGCATGCTAAAATGTACTTATAACGGTATTTAATTGTCAGAAAATGAAAATTATGACAAATTTTTCTTTTGTAATTTTCAAGTTGTTAAAAAAAAAAACATGTAGAAGGGTGAAAAAAGGGGTAAATGAGTAAAAAAAGGATAAACTGGTTCAAAAACAGGTAAACGGTTATGATTAAATGGGTAAACGGTTATAGGTATGGTTAACCGTTTATAAACCGTTATGAGTATGAGTATGAGTATAACCCTTTATACAATTACTCAACGAATAAACAATTATATAGGTATGAACATAAACGGTTATGAGTAAATAACCGCGGTTACCCGCCCGTTATAACCGTTGTCCATCCCTACGTAAGATTGCCTATGTATTTTTGCAAAAGAGTAAATTGTAGCAATGATCCCTCAACTTTAATCAAATCGAAGCAATAATCTTTCAACTAAAAATTCATTACCATTGATCCCTCAACTCATCAAAATATGTGGCTATGGTCCTTTTCGTTAACTTTGTCGGAATTTTATCAAAATAAGTTATGTTGGAAGAACCATTGCTACAATTAGGGTCCCTTGACTCGTCAAAACATGTAGTTATGACCCTTTTCGTCAATTTCGTCAAAATTTTGTCAAAATGAGTTACCTTGAAATAATCATTGCTACAATTGAGTTAAAGTTTGAGGGACTATTGCTCCAATTAGGTTAAAGTTTGAGGGACTATTGCTCTAATTGGATTAAAGTTAAGAGATTATTTCTTCACTTGGATTAAAGTTGAGGAACCAATGGTAATTGATTTTTAGTTGAAAGACCATAGTTGTACATTTTGATGAGTTGAGAGACCAATAATAATGGATTTTTAGGTGAAAAATCATTGTTCTCATTAAGTTAAAATTAAAGAATCATTGCTACAATTTACTTCTTGTAAAAATACACAGGAGGAGCAGTAAATATCCAAAGGAAAAAACAAATTATAAGCTTCAAGTACAGAAAACGTGGCACAATTCCCCGTGCGCTTCCCAACTTTCCACTCCCATATGATCCTTTCCGTTCCCTTTAACTCCGTCACAACGACGGTCGTCCCTTTCTGCCGCCAAATCCGACCCCTTCACATGCACGCCTTTATTCTCACACCGCTTATATCCTCTCTCCCTAAATCTGTCCTCTCCTCCTCTCTCAGCTTTATGCGGGAGAAGAAGATGAAGACCTCCCTCGCTGTCTGAAACCCTAAACGGAACGAAACGGTAAATTCTCGACGACTTTTCCTTTCTCTTTCGTGTACTCCAGCAGTTTGGAAACCCTAGGTTTTTTCTTCAATTTATATTTCCATGATTGAACTTCAATGCTTATTTTTCCTAGGTTTTTCTTCAATTTTATGATTATTAAGAATCAGTGAATTTTGTTTGCCTAATTACTTTCCTCTGCTCTTAACTCTGTTTTCTTTTCCCTTTTCAATTGTTGTTCTTCATTTTTGTATCAGTTTGTGGATGCGGTTTCGATTTGTTTTGGTTTGTTGTGGTTTTTGAATATAAAATTCAATTAAGTGGTGGGTTTGGATGTTAATTTTGAGGAATTACTTGATAATGTGAACAGTATTTCCTTAAAAGGTAACTTGCAAATCGAATATACCAAATAGTTGTACCCTTACCTGAATACAACGACGATGTTGCAGTGAATTAATTACAGTCGATGATGCTGCTGCTATCGGATTTTCGACAGTAGATGATGCGTCATGATAACCTTACTTTGTTCTTAACTTTTTCTCCTTTTTGAATTGTTGTTGTTGTTTAATTTTGTTTTGGTGTGTGCTTGCGGTGTTGATTTAATTTGGTTTTCGCTTGTTTCGGTTTTGGATTTGACATCTAAGAACTGTTGGACTCTATGTTCAATGAATACATGGTGAAGTAGGCTCCATTTTTTATAGCATCTATCATTCAGCATCAATTGGGTTTTTTCTGTTAGAGGCTAGTATGGAAGCAATAATGTGCAGAGTGTTTCCTTAAAAGGTAACAAATTAATTGAAGACGCCAAGTAATGTGCCATTAACTGAATACAACAGATGATGTCGCAGTTGTTGAATACAGTAGAGCTGCTACCGGATTCTCTACTTAGAGGATTAGGTTGCGGGTATTAAACATGAATGACGGACTAAATCTTGTTTATTTTCTGTCTTCCCAGGACGTGAAATTTTGGTTCACCGTCAAAACTTACGGTATCTGGACAATCATGGGATCAGCTTGCTGTGTTGCTGCAAAGAAAAGAACCCACCCAAATCAAAGTGAAGGTGAAGCATTGCATAGGAATGCCATTCATTCACCATCATGGAGTTTTCAGTGGGATAATCGTCGGCGTGTCGCTGGTGAAATTGATACTCCATATCAAGTCTCTGGTGGAATCAGTACTAATGATAGCATGGAGTTAAAAGGTGCATTAAGTTCTGAAAGGGGTAATTTCTCAGATCTGGGAAGCCCGCTGGAGAATTTTGGAACACCTATATCTCAAAAGTCCCCTGTTCAAGGAGGAACAGGTAAAAATCTGAGGAGTCCATCTCCAGGTAAACGTTGTGAAATATAACTCTCACTTTTGGTAAATAAAACCTTCTGAGCTTCCTACTTTTCATCATGAGGATAGTTTACATAAGATTGAATGCAGCAAACATGTAATTGCCTCTTTTACTTGGTTTATCAACTACTACATCGGAAATGCCTGTGAAAATGAAAATTTAACTTTGCAATCCTCAGTGTGATGCAAATGGCACAGCGGTATCACGTTTGCATTGGGAGGACTTTCTGATAGTCGTGAATGAGAATGACCAATCTAAAAAGAGTTTATAAACCTCGTGTCTTAATTTTAAATTGTTACTTAATGAATCCTTTCTGCTGGTATTTGGTCTTCCATGTATGGACAAGAATGTATATACTCTGTCAAAATGTGATCTCTTTCGCCGACTGATCATAGCGTTTTAAGTAATTTGGGTGCCTTTTTTCTTGGTATTTGTAAACACATTGAAGAACCACACAATTGCCTTTCCTACATGTTTATATTAGGCCCTAATACTGGAAGGGCTTCATGCAGATTTTTTCTTTCTGTTTTTTGAGATGACTGGATATCTGCCAATTTACATATCATCAAAATAAAAGAAAAAGAAAGATCAAATGTGCAATTTTCTTCTGTGAAAATAGAAATTCTGGACGCGTCACTGTTTTATGCATCGACGAAGTCTTATAACAGAACATATATTTTAAATTTGAACACATATGTCCTCTATTTTCTTTTCGTTTGAGCACATGTTAAGAAAGGACATTGGTAACCTGCAGTTCGTTGTTTTACAATTATTTGTACAATGGAAATTTGGTAGCCCTCGCCATGAGGTCTTTGGATGCTTGCATGTGATGTTTTGCGCATGCACACACTCGTCAGACATACTTCCATTTTATGTTAGGTAGTCACACAAATTTAATTCTTGGATTGCTGGTTTTTGTTTCTTCATTTGTATGTGGTTTACTGAGCTGAGTGTGTGCATTTTGCAGATCTAACCATTGCAAGAAATTATTCTCCAGACGTGAGTTTGACCCCATTAAAACTAGACCTGTTATAATGGGTTGTGTGCATTGTTATTTGATGCTCTAACCCTTTACCGATTGCCATTTGATTGTCTTGACCTTTTTCCAATTGCATTTCAGGTGAAGAGTTTGACAGAATCACCAGGAATTGCAAATTCAGCCGTGTCAAATCTTTTGTTGTCCATGCCTACAACTTTTTCAACACCAACTGCAGAAACATTACGTACCCCTAGCTACCCTCTATTTCCCAACTCAACCCCATCAAGACGAGCTCGTCGTTCACCAGGACATCAGCTGTTGAGACAGGTTTCTGATAGTCGGATATTGGGATTAAAATCTCCAAATAACAACTCAATCTCTGAAGGAAGGCAATCATTTGTACTCTCCACTTGCAGCAATGACTTGGCAACTGGATCTCTAGGCGGGTCTTCTGATGGCTGGTCAATGCGTACCTTTTCTGAGCTCGTGGCGTATTCTCAAAGGGAAAGATTGTCTTTTGACAGTGAGCACTTGGGTTCTATCCATGGAAAGCTAAGTGGATCAAGCAGCAGGTTCTCGTGTTCTCCTTCCATAGATTTGCAGTCTTGTGGTGTCTGCTCAAAGCTCTTAACAGAGAGATCTTCATGGAGCGTCCAGAAAATTATTGCTGGCAGCGACACTTCAGTGGTTTCTGTGCTGGTATGTGGACATGTTTACCATGCTGAGTGCTTGGAGACTATGACCTTGGAGGTTGATAGGTATGACCCGGCTTGCCCAATTTGTATGGTCGGAGAGAAGCAAGTCTTAAAGATGTCGAGAAAAGCTTTGAGGGCAGAAGCAGAGCTCAAAGCCAAAAACCACAAGGTATCCAAAAATAGAGTTGTAGATAGCTACTTTGATAGTGATAACGATGTCTTTGATCACCAGAAGAATGCCAATAGAAAAGGACAGGTTTCTAAGATGGAACCGAGTTCCAGCACTCGGAATTCCTCTGTGAAGCCTTTCTTGAAACGACACTTCTCGCTTGGATCAAGGTGGAGTAGATCCCTATCGGAAAACGATTCTGCTAGGAGGAAGGGGTTTTGGGCCAGATAGCTCAACGATTGGTCTCCCCAACCCCAGCTGGTATGAAAGATGCAAGCACAATGTTACATTTTCTTCTGAAATTTGTAGTCTAAGCTTCAATAATAAATTAAGTCTCATTTCGAAAGTTTCTTTCCGCGGAGTTCCCATATATCCGTCGTATAACATTTGCTTGTGCATGCTTACATGCTCGGGGATTCATCGACTGTCGTAGGTTCAGAGAAAGATGGGACCCGATGAGGATGCCCTTAATTTTAATGTTAATTTTGCTGAAAATATCATACCTTTCTTTACTGTAGAGATTAGTGGTGAGATTGAGAATAAATGAAATCTTCCAATTCTTCGCTTTTTGTTCTGCATTTGGTAGATCAATTCAGCGTTGGATGGGGACCAATGTAGCAATTTTTGTTTTTTTTTAACAAACGATATTATCTGCACTAAAACCATCTCAAACCGAAAGGGCTAAACATAGCCCTCAAAGTATGACCATCTCCAACCGAATAAGCTAAACATAGCATCCTTAATAATTTATTAGTTTTAAGTTTATACTTTAAATTTAGTGGTTAATGTAATTAAACTAACGTTGGATGTTTTTAAATCTTGTCGTTGAATTTGTATCCATTATTGCAATTAAGTAGCTAGGTCTCAAAAAAAGGGCTAAGGCCATCTCTAACTGAGTCGGTTAAAAGGTTATAGGCCAAAACATAGTTTGTTTTGACACAAAACTTCTCTTTAATGAAGGGTTAGGTCAAAAAAATTTGAGACCAACTAGGCCAAAATATAGCCACATGGCCAAAGGGCTATGCAAACATAGCCAGCAAACCAACCCCAAAAGTTGGGGCCAATTGTTTTGCTAGTTGACGTTATATAGCTTTTTTTTTATTTAAAGGAAAACTAATGAAAATGACTTGAAAACTTTGAGTTTTAATGATAATGACAAAATAAATGGTAAAGTGAATAGTACCAAGATTGACTTTTTAGTGTAAAAATGTGGTTTTTCGTTAAAGTGAACAGTACCGGGAGTTTTTCGTTAAAGTTCCCCTTTTTTTTTAAGAAGAAATTAAAAAAAAAATTAAAAATTCTAAAATTTTCCTATAAATACCTAAGCCATTTCTACACCATTTCTCACATTATTTTCACCCTTCCATAGTATCTCACCTCATTTTAATGTCTAAGTTGTTAACATGCAAGTAAAATTAAAATATTTAATAACATGAAACTTAAAACAACATTTAATGACAAGTAGCCCGCAAAAAATGTCCTGAAACCTTATTTTAATATTGTAGTTTAATCCAATTAACCAATAAAATTAAAGAACAAACTTAAAATAATAAATTATTGAGGAGGTTAAAAAATAGCCTCTTTCGTTTGGAGATTTTACATAGATATGCCCTGGCATTGTTCATTAAAAAATAATTTCTTGCAAGGCTATAATCTGGATGGAGGCTAAACGTAGCTCCTTCGGTTGGAGATAGCCTAAAAGGGGGTTACATGTGACAAGCCTAATGCCCATTTGGCCAAATAATGGTATGGCTGCTTTATAGAATTATAGCACAACCCTCCATTGTATATGAGTTTTTGAGAAAATCAAGCTATTTTTTGGTAAGTGATAAATTTTAACAAAAAAAAAAATGAAAAAGAAAATTAGAAAATCTAACCGTAGGTGGTAATGGCCATTAATAAGAAGTCAATGGGATAGTTGGTCAAATAAAAATTGAGTGGGTAAATTGAGTTAATGAGGGACTAAAAGGGAAATCGGCTAATACCTCTTTAAATAATCATTTACATAACTTTCTATCTCACATCACCTACACTGTTTTAACCTTAAGTTGATCGATCCATCCGTTGGAATTAGTGTTTGGGGGTGATAATTACTTTGGGCTTGATTTAATTAGGCCCAGACCATTCAAAGACCATTGAACCCTTGTTGGGTATTTGATTTTGGCAAAATCTGTGGCCCAAATATTTTTAAATATTATGACGTGGCAGCTAGCCTACGATGATCAGAAGAATTTTGCAGGAAAAAAAGGGTCTTTCAATGGCAAAAACTAGTAAATAAAGAAGAATCAACTTGCCTAAGATAGTCACATCAACCAGCAAGAGAATCAGTGGAAAAGGACACCCAACTAAAGAACTCCCAGCTACTGCTTTCTTGATGCTTTAGTTTATCATTTGAGTTTGTTTTCAATGGCTGCCATGAGTCTTTCATTCCAAGCTATCATTTATCCCTTTGCACTAATTACTTTGTCTTTCCTTACTGCTCAAGTAAGCTTCATAAATTGTGATTGTTAACAAACTTGGGCCTTATTATTAGTATACAACGCAAACTAAAAGTCTTTGGTCACAAGGCATAGAAAAGAACCTTTTTATGGACTTAACCCATCAACAAACAATCCCTTGAATTAAAAGGTTTTTGAGTAGCCTGTGGCGCAATAATTCAACATATTCACGATTAAATAACTCATATCTGTTGATCTAAGCCAACTCTAGCACGCTCAACATAATTTAGTTTTGATAAGAGAGCCTGATAGCCTACCACAGGCTCCACAAAAGACACCTTTCAAACAAGTCCCGGAATTTACAAGTGCGGACCAAAGGGGAGTAGTGTGAGGCACATCCAAAGCCGAACAATTAGCCTTCTGGCAATCTGCCTACGGCATCCAAATTTCATCAAAGTATAGGCACAACAGAAGACAGTAGAACCAAAATGATTTTCTTTAGTGTTTCATTACCTTAAGAAAAATAAAACTTTAACGTTACAGCTGTCCAAGGAAACACCCGATGTTCGTCACTACCCAGGGTCACCGCAGTGCCCACCTAGCTAGTAAAGATAAATTCAAATTTACTTTGCTCCTATGAAGCCAAAATAAACCTTTAAACTTGCTACTCGGTAGCGTCGGGCCTGCGGTATGGCATGTATCTGTGGTCCTTTGCTGCATTCTTCCTGCGCCTTTTCTCAATGAAGGCTTCGAGCTTGCCAGATGCCTGGTCATGCAAACGGATGACATTATTTGCCAATGCCAAAGCCATCATGACTAAGTACTAATCTCTCACAAAGCTATTTTTCAACATTATGACAAAAGGAAAACATGTTACCTTGAGTTGTTTATACTTCTCCACGAGTCTTTTCTTTCGGATCTCAGCTGCGAATAATAGAAGAATGAAACGTCAATTGGAATTTAATTTTGATCTACTCATCTTATGATCTCATTTAATCAAGTGTTACTAGAGCAATATCTCAATAGAACTCATGCCGAAAACCTATACTGGGTTTTGACAGTCTATACTTCTGGGTAGCACTCATCAGTTACAATAAGCAGAAAAAACATAGTGAAACATCTGTATTCAGAAACTCAAGGCTCTTCATGTGATCATTTGGAGCCCAATTTTACGTTTTTAGCTTTGTTTAGGATGACAATTTATATTTCTGAATCAAAGAGCAAAGGGTGATTTGGACTCGTCCTATTTGTTCCAAGAAATGGTAGCCAGAGAAAAAATTGTGTCACAGTTCCAGTTAGCAGCAATACAAGTTTTTGGGTGATGGCCACGCAGAACTTTGCACTGGTCATGGTTGAGAGTCTTGTAACGTTCATTCTTGTAAAGTTATCTGGGTCTTGTTGTTAATCCTAGGTATTTGGTGGTCTGGTAAATAATTGTAGTTTTCTTATGATGCTTGCTCATAAGTGATTAAAAGACAGCATTACCTTAATGAGCTGGCAGATACATTTAAGGCAATGTTGTATACAATTCGCTGATGTGCAATTATTTTAAGAAAGCTACATGTAGCTTCCATACCACCAACAAACTACAATTATGAATTGCCACCCGTGCAAGATTTTAAGAATGAACATCTAAAGATTCTCAACCATGACCAAGGAAACGTCCTGGAAACCTCAATATCAGTTACTATTGTTGCTCCCTAGAATTGTGATAGAAAATTTTGAAACAAAAAAATATATATTTTTCTTGTATCTGCTATGTGCTGACTAGAAGTACATACTATTTGAACCGAACGCAGATGAACATGCACACACAGGTGGAAAGGGAGCAAGAAAGGGCATTACATTTCTTAAGGAAAAAGGGTTGCTTCCCTTCCTTTGCTGCTTTCCTCTCTTTTTTCTTGTGCTCAGTCAGTATTGCAGCTTCAGTATGCTTTGAATCAGATTTTAGCTGTTTATCCTACAAAGACACAAAAACAAAGATAAATGAATAGTTAAAGAACCAGTAATTCTAATTTTCCAAAGCAAATTTAAAGTTAAAAGGACTATATAACATGGTCGCATAAATGAGGGAGTGTCAAATATTTACATAAAGGCAAGCACTTACAATCAAAGATATGTGTTTCTTTAGTTCTTCAATGGTTTCTGGGTCCTTAGATTTCTTGATTTGCTTCTGTAGTTCCTGTAATATTCAAACCAAAACTAAGCGAGAGAAAAGGTGTATAGATGATACTGAATATATATATGACTTATTTAAGAAACTTTACCTCTTTTTCGGCAGGAAGCTCCTCCTCAAATAAAAAGCGATATTTCTTCCTAAACCTGTTGAATGCATGTTATTCCCTCTTTTTTTTTTCATTTTTGTAAGAAACAAAATTTTGCTGAAGTCAAAACAGTTACAAGTTCAACAACAAGTTGTCCACTACCCGTAAAACAATAAACAAAAAATAAGCCAACGCAGTAAAGTTTATCTATCATACAACAACCGTAAAATCAAGATCACAACATCTTTCCAATCTTCAAAATAGCAACAACAAAAAACGAGTTTTCTGAAACTCGACATTAAACACCATAGTGATGTCAAAAACCTTCCCATCCCATAAGACCCCTTCTCCACATGTTACTAACCAGCTTCAAGAAAAAATCAATAAACATAAAACTCCGGTAAAAGTTTTGCCAGGGAGAGAGAAAGCATACCGATCAACATCAAGTTCTCCACATAAAGATTCGAAACGTGGGTCCCGTACCACCTGAACATAGCAAGAAACAATTCCAACCAAGGTATATAAATTGCTTTCTACTGACTGAATTCTACAAGTTTTACACTAATCGAAGTACACGTAAGCCAGTACTCCAATATCAATGAATTGCCTAAATTGATTAAGTATGGAAACACCTAGCTTTTATCATAGAAGTGACTCACAAATTTGATCATCGATTTCTAGCTTTATCACAACTTTGACAAATCAAACCTAGCAGGATAAATGAATCCTGTAAGAAAAGCTACATGAAATACTATACCACCTAATTCCGATTCATCGCGCTTAAATCATACCAGGTTTTGAATCCAAATAGTTCAGGGCAATTACACAACAACAGAGTATAGTTATTTAAAGTTAACTTTCTTCATGGTAAAATATTTGTAATTACCATTCTTTTCTAATGAAAACTTTTACAACCCAATAGAAAACAGAAAGGGTTACGGAAAATAAGAATGAATCTTAATGAAGTCATCATACAAATCATAACAAACGCCATATCAAAATCTCACCTTTTTTGAACCTTGAATGACTTCTCGAAATCTAGGGACAGGCTTCGTGCAAGTAACCTCCATCGGCCTTCACAAACACACAAACATATTCATCTGTTTAACTACAAAACATATGAACCAACAAAACAATCCAATGTAAGCTGAAATTACCGGTTCTTGTTCGCCCGGCCACCCTTCTTCTCTTCTTTAGGCTTAAGGTGGACTAAATGTGACCCGTTCGAGCGTGCCTTCTGCAGTTCCCCAAATGTCACATCTGCAAGCGCCTGCTCTATCTCCTCCTCCTATAACAAATAAAAATACGCAAATTAAATACAAAAATTCAATTGTTCTTCAAATTAAAGCAACAAAAATACTAATAAATTACGCTGCTTTGGATCACTTACATCCTCAGAAGACGAAGATTCAGGTTCTTCGAACTTTGTTTTGGTTGGCATTCCCATCGAGGTACCAGGTTTTAACATTCTGATTCTCTGAGTTAGAAAAGGATTATATGGCCTTTACCCTAAAATTGAAACCAAGGTCTCATTACTACCAACAAAAGCATAAATACTGGACAAAATTCATGAGGTAAATACTGAACACCATCCACAAAAAGAGGAAGCAAAATAATCATATAAATCAAAACAGAAAATAGAAATTAGTTACCCAAATATTTCATACCTGAGAATCGGTGTCTCTTCAGTATCGGGTGAAGCAGAGATGTGAGCGGTGTAGTGGGTGAGAAAGATGGAAGCTGCTGGTGTGGTGTGCGAGGCGGCGGCTGGTCTGGTTGATGGGAGGGAATGGTTTTGCTGTTGCTGCGCGGGGTTTGTCTTGTGCCGGCTGATTTTTATTTTTTTTTGTTTTTTTCTCTTTTCAGTACTTTACTATTATATGCCTAGACGCAAAGTATATGCCCAAACACAAAATGTGTGAAATGTTTTTGTTTTGTTTTTAAAATTGAACGAGAGAGTAAGAGAGTGAGAGAGTACATGAGAGTGGGGAGAGAGGTGTTTTTTTTTTTTAATTTCTTTAATTAGAGATGATGAAATCACAGATTTAAATAAAAAACAGCAAAATTTATTTTGTGAAAATTACATTATTGTCCTTGATTTTTGTTGTGATAGAAGACAAAAATATATTTTTACCCCGTATTGGTTGTCAAATAGGATTTTATTAATATGTAGTTTAGATAACATCTCATGTGTAGAAAAGTGATGGTAAAGATTCTAGAAATTGTCCCTGTACTTTTATTTATTTTATATATATATATATATATATATGAGGTTAGATAGTTTTTTCCTCCAGCGATAAGGTTCTTCCTCCTATAATTTGTATAACTTTTGTAATGCGTTGATTTTTTGGGGGGCTAATTTGGAATTTGATTTTGCAATTCTATCTTGTTTGATTTTTACAACATTTTCATGTAAAAAAAAATACAAATTTCAAAAAAAAAATTGATAGTGAAATATGAGAAAACTGTTGCAATCATATTTAGAATAGGAATGTAATTGTGTAAATCCTAGGAGATATGGAAAGTATCGTATATTCCTATTATGACTAGATTACCTATTAAATGTTGTAATCCTAAAGGGAAAGGTTTTTACCTATTCTACTACTATAAATAAAGGCACAATGGGATGAATCAAATACACCTTACAATTAAATCAATATCTCTTCTCTCTTATTGTGGCCGACTCCCCTCTCTCTCTAAACCCTAGATCGTTCAATCAAATAGGCCTACAACACGTTATCAGCACGCTCTTGCCAGAAGCTAAGGAATTGACACATCGTATGAGGAGGCTATCATCCACCAAATTCAAAGGTTTATTTGTTTTCTACTAATCAGGTACGCTTAAAATAAAAGAAGATATTTGAAACATCCACGAAGCATGAAAACATTCCCCATGATGCATGAATCCCTATATGTTTATATTTTCCTTTCAATAAATATATTGTATATGTTGATATATTTGTCAATATATATATATATTTGTTTCATGCATCACACAATTAAATTGTTATGTGGGATTTGTGAGTCAAACTATACAAAATAAATTAGAAGCATATTTAGGGTTTTTCCTAAACCCTAAGGGATTTTTTGAAAAAAAAAATAGGGGGGAGGTATACCACCGCACCATCATTGTGGAAGCAGCCACCAGGCCTCGCCCTGGCATTCACCTTGGCAGGACCTGAAGTCCCATGCCCATCTTGCTACATTGGCCCACAGCCATGACACCAGCCTTTTGGAGGCTGGGCCTTCACTCGAACCCACATGCCAGCTCACGGGGCTGGGTTTTTGTCCTCTCGTGCATCACCCACAAAGCCAGCTCCTGCTGGGCCTTGTCCCGTGCACCCTCCTTCTGCCCAAACGAAAACCCAGCTACGGCTGGGGGATTTCTTCCACCCCGTGGCCTGTAGCCATGACCCGAGGTCCTTTTTTTGGGCCTTGCCTTATACTTAAGGCACCCAACCCATGCCTCTTACCCATGACACCAAGCCCAAATTATTTTGGGGCTATATTTTTGATCCAATAATATTATTTTAATATTATTTAGCTTCTACAATCGACCCCGTATTGCCTGATTTATTGAATTAATTAAAAGTGACCTGCAGTCCATTAATCTGATAATGAATCCAAAATTATTACCCTGAAGATCACTTTTGGATATTAATGATTCAATAATTTATTTTTATACTTTGAACCATCACATACTTTCGTAGTAATGAAGCTCTCACATTTGAGTTCCTGAAGAACCTCAAATCCATTATATTCAAATTAGTATATTGCATTTTGTGTTTCTTGCAGGAACCTCTCATTATGAACTAATTGTTCACAAAACTAAATTGAACCTGTAGTTTCAAATTTAGTACCTTTGAAACCCAAAGTTTTCTTCAAAACATACCACATGAAACCTGTAATTTTCATGCATAAATTAAACCAATACATGTTTATAGAACCTATATGTTCTACGATATATGTCTATGGCTTACCATATGATTTTAGGGACATGTTGAACTTGAACAAGCTCGATTTCTCCGCTCTAGAAGTCTTTGGAAGAAACTATCTAAAGTGGGTTCAAGACATGAAGCTTCATTTAACTGCAAAGGGCATTAGAGCCACCATCGAGGCACCTATCGCCGATAAACCTGTTGACGAAGCTCAGAAGGCTATTGCAATGATCTTCATTCGAAGAAACATCCATGATGCATTGCAGACTGAATATCTTGCTAAGGAGGACCCACGCACCCTCTGGCTTGCTCTGGCTGACTGTTTCGATCACCAGAAAGACATATACTTGCTTGAAGCAAGACACAACTGGTAGCATCTTCGCTTTCAGGACTTTAAGTCCGTGAATGAATACAACTCTAAAGTTTGTAGAATCCATTCTTTGTTGAAATTCTGCAAAGTGGAAATAACCGAATCAGATCACCTGGAAAAAACCTATTAGACCTTCCATGCCACCAATATTGTCCTGCAGCAACAATATAGGGCATAAAAATTCACCAAGTTTTCCGATTTGATCTCTGTTTTACTTCTCACTGAAAAGCAAAACCAGCTTCTGATGAAGAATCATCAAGCTCGACCAACTGGCTCGAATGCCGCGCATGAAGCGCATGAGACCTATTCTAGTAGCCATCAACCACGAAAGAATCGTCGTGGCCGTGGCAATGGGCGACAAGTCCAACCATGGGCCCAAGGTCAACAAAGTGCTGCACCTAAGGGAAAAAATATGACTCAGCAGCGTCCACCACTCGCCCCTAAGACCCCAAACTTCAAGAACAAGGGCAAGGCTCCCGTTCAGCCCGCTTCTATTGAACTGGACATGTGTTATTGTTGTGGATCAAGGGATCATTGGTCACGCGTATGCCGAGCTTCCCCTGAAGCTATTACCAAGTATCATTCCCGTCGTGAGTCTAACTTTGCACATGTGGATCATTCGGAAGATGCAACTATATCAATGGAGATATCGGATTTTCAGGAAGTGTCAATGCTTATGGATGAATAAGTTAGACATGTTTTTAGGGTGTTTACCCCTAGTGGCCAAACCTACTAGGAGTGGCCGGCCCTACCCCCTATTCGCTAGGTTTATGGTTTAATTTTGAACAATTTTCCTAAGTATTTTGAATAATTTGTTTAGTTTTGGTTTGATTTGAATTATGGATTGTTATTTGAATGGATATTATTCTCTCGAATTACTTAATTGAATGAATGGACTTATATCTATGCATGTGACCAATTCAATCAATATATTTCTAGGTATGTCTAGTGAGGAAGTTAGTTGTCTGGCAGATAGTGCAACCATGCACACCATCTTGCGTGAAAAACACTATTTTACTAACTGCATACCTAAGAAAGCTTATTTGACAACTCTCTCAGGCTCATCCAACCTGATTGAAGGATATGGAAAGGCACGTATCATGTTGTCCAATGGTACAATTCTGACCGTTAATGAGGCACTTTACTCTCCATGTTCCAGAAGAACGTTGCTCAGTTTTAGAGATATTCGAGATAATCAATATGATTTTGAAACCACTGAAGATCATGGTTCTGAATTTCTTTGTATCACTTCGTATGTATATGGCCAAAAGCATATTCACAAGAAGTTGGAACACTTGCTGAGTGGGTTATACATCACAACCATTCGCAACATAGAAGCCCACATTGTGGCTGGCTCTATGCCTGAGTTCTAGGACATTTTGTTGCTTTGGCATGACCGTTTGGGATATCCTAGACGTGGCATGATGCGCCGTATCCTTAAATCTTCACACAGGCATAAGTTACATCCTTATGTTGGACTCTCGCCATGCAAAGCGTGTTCTTTAAGGAAATTGAATACTCAACCCTCATATACAAAGATTATTCACGACCCCCCTAAATTTCTTTAGAGGATTCAAGGGGACATTTGTGGACCTATCCAACCAATATGCGGACCATTTAGATACTTTATGGTGTTGGTTGATGCATCGACACGATGATCACATGTTTGCTTGTTGTCCACATGCAACTCTGCGTTCGCTAAACTCTTAGCTCAAATCATTAAGCTAAGAGCTCACCACCCTGATTATACGATCAAGTTGATTCGACTGGATAATGCTGGAGAATTTACATCACAGACTTCTGACGATTATTGTATGCCAGTAGGGATTGATGTGGAACATCCTATGCCCCATGTTCACACCCAAAACGGCCTGGCAGAAGCCTTCATAAAGCTCGGACTTTAGTTATGAGAACCAAATTGCCCGTATCTGCCTGGGGCTATGCAATATTGTACGCAGCTATGTTGGTCTGCCTGAGGCCCACCGCTACCCAACCACATTCACCGTTACAGTTGGTCATTGGATACGAGCCTGGCAGCTCGCATTTACGGGTGTTTTAGTTGTGCCATTTATGTGCCAATAACGTAGACGCTACGTACCAAAATGGGTCCTCAGAGAAAAATGGGAATCTATGTCGGTTATGATTTGCCATCAATTGTTCGATACTTAGAACCCTTGATAGGAGATCTCTTTACTGCACGTTTTGCAGATTGTCATTTTGATGAGACAATCTTCCGGTCATTAGCGGGAGATAAGCATGTTAACGTTCTCGTAGAACACCGCGAATTATCGTAGTATGCTCCCACTATGTCTCATTTAGATCCCCGTACTGCCCAATCTGAAACTAAGGTACGACGAATTATAGATCTTCAGAGCATTGCTCAAAGCATGGGGGATGCTTTTAATGATCTAGCAAAGGTGACAATATCATATATACCCGTTGCAAACACACCTGCAAGGATAGATGTACCCTGCGTAAGTTAACAACTTGCCTGGGAAGGCCAGACCATCCCCGAAGGTGGGGAGGCCACACCCTCCACGTGGCAAAGTACATTAGCGGCTAGCCAATCACCTGCTCTAACCTTGAAGCGTGGCAAACCCCTTGGTTCAAAGGATTCACAACCTCGGAAGACGAAAATGGCATTAACTAGTAACCTTAGTTTGAATCTGACCATCGCTCACTCATCCGTTCCAACGCATGAGGTTATTCTAAATTACGATGATGCTTTAAATGAAACATGTCGGTCTCCCGAGAATCGTGAGATTTCGGTCCACTACACAGTATTAGATGAGGTTTAGAATAGAAATGAGATGATCGTCGACGATGCATTCTCGTACTCAGTAGCTACTGACATCATGCTTAGCGGTGATATTGAACTATGTGCCGTCGATGAATGCCGACGTAGAACCGATTGGTCAAACTGGAAACAAGCAATCCAGGTCGAACTCGATTCGCTCGTGAAACGTAAGGTATTTGGATCTATCGTTCCTACACCACCACGCGTGAAGCCTGTTGGCTACAAGTGGATTTTCGTGAGGAAGCGTAATGAGAAGAATGAAATAGTGCGATATAAAGCACGCCTCGTAGCGCAAGGCTTCTCTCAGCGCATTGGGATTGATTACGAGGAGACGTATTGCCCCATAATGGACGTTATAACATTCCACTACCTAATTAATTTGGTAGTTTCCGAAAAATTGAACATGCAGTTTATGGACGTGGTAACCACGTATCTCTATAGGGATCTAGATACGAAAATATACATGAAAGTTCCAGAAGAACTTCCATTGACTGGCTCAAATAGTTCTAGACCATGGAACATTCTCTTAATTAGGTTGAAGAGGTTACTCTACGGATTGAAACGATCCAAGCGGATGTGGTATTAACTGTCTGATTGAATATTTGACAAGTCAGGGTTATGTGAACAACGAACTATGCCCATGCGTGTTCATAAAGAAGTCACATTTCGGATTTGCAATCATTGTAGTTTATGTCAATGACATAAATCTCATTGGGACTCCTGTAGAGCTTAAGGAAATTGCTACACACTTGAAACCAAAATTTGAGTTGAATGATCTTGGGAAAACTTGATATTGCCTCGGCCTGGAGATCGAGCATTGTTTGGATGAAATCCTAGTACATCAATTAAACTACACCCAAAAGGTGTTGCGTCGTTTTAATGAGGATAAAGTGAACCCTTTGAGTACACCCATGATCGTTCGAACTCTAGATGCTCAACGAGATCCCTTCCGTCCAAAGGAGGATGAGGAAGAGATTTTGGAACCCGAATTTCATTACCTAAGTGCATTTGGGACTTTATTGTACTTGGCTCAGTGCACTAGACCTAACATCTCATTTGCTGTGAATCTATTGGGTAGATACAACAATGCGCCCAAATGCAGGCAATGGAATGGTGTTATAGGCATTTTCCGCTACCTCAAAGGTACAACGGATTTGGGCTTGTTTTATACCCACGAATCTCCAAATGTTGCCACCCTCTATGGTTCTCGGATTGATTTTTGCCTTGTTGGTTACACGGATGCTGGACATCTGTCTGACCCACATAGAGCACGTTCTTAAACGGGTTATGTTTTTACCATTGGAGACACTGCTATATCTTGGAGGTCTACGAAGCAAACGCTAGTTGCAACTTTGTCTAACCATGTTGAGATTCTCGCCCTACATGAAGCATCGCGTGAGTGTTTTTGGCTAAGAGAAGTTATGGGACACATTCAAAGCACTAGTGGTCTTACATCAGTCGTTGACCTTCATACGACGATCTTTAAAGACAATGCAGCATGTATCGAGTAGTTGAAGAAGGGATACATCAAGGGAGACAACACCAAGCACATAGTGTCGAAGTTTTTTCACTCACACCAGTAGCAGCAGCAGCATCAGAACATTGAAGTCAAACAAATCCATTTCCAGGACAACCTGGTCGATCTCTTCATCAAGTCGTTGCCCAAGTCTACTTTTCAGAAGCTTGTCTAAGGAATCGATATGCGTAAATTATCTGAGTTGGATCGCTTGTAGTTTTCTTATTTAGAAGTTATGTCTAACTCAGGAGGAGTATCTAGAAGCATACTCACATGATCTTAATATACTATTTTTCCTATGAATAGGTGCATTTGTCCCACTGGGTTTTTGCTACCTAACGAGGTTTTAATGAGGCACCCATCCTGCAATGATCATACTCCGTTGAGTTCTCTACCTTCGTCTAGTTTGACGTTTGTTTAAAGATATTATGCATACTTCTGACTTTTCTCCTTAGTCTATAGGGTTTCCCCATGCCTTGGGTTTTACGATAGTGAAGTTTTGTGAGTTTTACTACAAATGCATACTTCACTTAAATTTGAGACTCGCGATCACCTGTTGTGCCGATTACTTCATCAAATATTCTACCTTATCTACTGAAGATCTAATGTGATGGTTTGTTGAGTATTTACACACTCAAGGGGGAGTGTTGCAATCATATTTAGAATAAAAATGTGATTGTGTAAATCCTAGGAGATATGGGAAAGTATCTTATATTCCTATTAGGACTAGATTACCTATTAAATGTTGTAATCCTAAAGGGAAAGGTTTTTACCTATTCTACTACTATAAATAAAGACACAATACCCTTTATCCACTGGGTTTTTGCTACCTAACGAGGTTTTAATGAGGCACCCATCCTGCAATGATCATACTCCGTTGAGTTCTCTACCTTCGTCTAGTTTGACGTTTGTTTAAAGATATTATGCATACTTCTGACTTTTCTCCTTAGTCTATAGGGTTTCCCCATGCCTTGGGTTTTACGATAGTGAAGTTTTGTGAGTTTTACTACAAATGCATACTTCACTTAAATTTGAGACTCGCGATCACCTGTTGTGCCGATTACTTCATCAAATATTCTACCTTATCTACTAAAGATCTAATGTGATGGTTTGTTGAGTATTTACACACTCAAGGGGGAGTGTTGCAATCATATTTAGAATAAAAATGTGATTGTGTAAATCCTAGGAGATATGGGAAAGTATCTTATATTCCTATTAGGACTAGATTACCTATTAAATGTTGTAATCCTAAAGGGAAAGGTTTTTACCTATTCTACTACTATAAATAAAGACACAATACCCTTTATCCACTGGGTTTTTGCTACCTAACGAGGTTTTAATGAGGCACCCATCCTGCAATGATCATACTCCGTTGAGTTCTCTACCTTCGTCTAGTTTGACGTTTGTTTAAAGATATTATGCATACTTCTGACTTTTCTCCTTAGTCTATAGGGTTTCCCCATGCCTTGGGTTTTACGATAGTGAAGTTTTGTGAGTTTTACTACAAATGCATACTTCACTTAAATTTGAGACTCGCGATCACCTGTTGTGCCGATTACTTCATCAACTATTCTACCTTATCTACTGAAGATCTAATGTGATGGTTTGTTGAGTATTTACACACTCAAGGGGGAGTGTTGCAGTCATATTTAGAATAAAAATGTGATTGTGTAAATCCTAGGAGATATGGGAAAGTATCTTATATTCCTATTAGGACTAGATTACCTATTAAATGTTGTAATCCTAAAGGGAAAGGTTTTTACCTATTCTACTACTATAAATAAAGACACAATAGGGTGAATCAAATACACCTCACAATTAAATCAATCTCTCTTTTCTCTTATTATGGCCGGCTCCCCTCTCTCTCTCTCTAAACCCTAGATTGTTCAATCAAATAGGCCTACAACAAAAATGAAATTTTTAAATGAATGGGTATTTATAAAGTTTCGGTGTTGGATCTAATTTGGGTTAATTAATAATATTATTTTGATCGTTAGATTTAAATTTGAATTGTTGATTATTTTTTACTTTGCTAAAATTGATTAAATTAAACTGATTGGTTGGATTTAAAAATAAATATAGATGCACCACACACTGGATCAAAACCCAGGATGTGCGCCTACCCTTGATATGAATGACCGCCTTAATATGGGTCATAGAAAGCGTGCCTTCTGCACACTCACCTGCATGCAATCGTCCACACTAATGCTGCTAACACACAAGGTCCACCTCTATCTACCCTTCAATTTGCAGCTGGTGAAACGTGGGTCCCTCGACCCTCTTACAACTTTATCCATTTGTGGTGTGTACCGGAAATAGATCATCTCCGGATCTCTTCTCCCAAAGCCCAATGATCAAGTGATCTAGATCTTTTAAATTTGATCTAACGGCTAAAAGCAGAGAAGTTAGTAAAAACTTTTAAAAATTATAATAATTTTTAGCCGTTTAATTAAATTTCAAAGATCTGAATCACTTGATTCTTGGGTTTTAGAGTGAGACCCCCAAACCCATCATCCTAAAATTTCCACCCTCAAAATACATGCCTTGGAGATAGTCTTAAGGCCTTTTTTTCTTAAGTTTCTTATATTTTTAATATAGATTATTGTAGAATATTTTGTAAAGGAAAAAAAACTAATGCAGAATATTGCTCGTGATAAAATAAAATTTTATGGGTAAATTATTTCAACCAACGACATAATAAGTATTAAAAATACAAAATTTTATTAGGTGTCAAGAGATAGATTTTGGGTGTAGATAGAGCTTTTCTTTTTATTATTTCTCATGATTCCATTGAATCGCTCAGGTGCTAGTAAGTTAGTACGTTGTTAACTATTTATCCGTGCCTACTCTACAAAATAGTCTCATCATTTATGTATTTTGTTTTTTTCAGGTCATTATTCGTAGATCATCTTGTAAAAATTCAGTTGATTTGAAAATTGTTTTAGCCCTTTAATGTGGAATTATGAACATTTTAATATTTACTAACAACATTGTGTTCGCCTATTTAACAGTCAGATTAAATTGTTTTTAAATTTCAATAAATTTTTGCAAAGATGATCTTTCAATTAAAACCTAAAAAAATATCAGTTCAAATTATTGAAATATTATCGAGTGAGCCCATATGAGCACCGTATTGGAATCCTGACTGGTTTATGTTTCCTTTGATGGTTTATAGAGTGAGCGTACATATATAGATTAGTACGTTGGCTGAAATTTCAAATAGATTGAGCGTACATATATTATTCTTCTTTTTTTTTTTTTTAAAGACAACGTCATAGATGACTGATATTGTAGTAGTAAAATATGCAAATTAGAATTTGACAAAAAAATTCAAATTAGGAACTCCTCGAGCATTAAGAAGAAAATTGGCATTAGATTATGGCTGCTGATGACACAATGTTCTGTTGTGGTATATTGATACCTAAAGTGTAGCATAAATCACGCTTGAATATTTCTAGCTCTGTGAAATTACAACATAAACTAAAACATTTATAATCAAGGGTTTTTATTAAAATGATCATTGAAATTGACTCATTCCATCAAGATGATTTTTAAATGAGTGTTGCAAATTAATGTAGTTCCTGAAAATGAGTGTTGCAAATTAATGTGATCATTTCGTCATAATTTTGTTAAAACATTCTGTTATGTGCTCATGTGATACATAAATAGATTATACAAATATCATTAAATGTTGACATGTGTATTAGAAATATTTAAGTAATGAAACTAATCTAAAACAAATTTTAAATTAAAGCATAAAGGGGGCCTACATCTTCTTCTCTCCATTTGCTTCTCCAACAACCTCTCTTTTCCACTCCGGTGACGAGAACAATGATGTAGTGCTCAGTGATGTGGAGGGCGACGATCCAGTGCCGATCGCAATCAAGAATCTGTCACCGGACGAGATTTCCCCGTAGTGCTTCATGAGCTGAATCTCGAGTGGTAAGCTCGCGACACTGTGGAGAATTCGAAGTTGAATTTGCAGGATCAGTTCAATCAGCTGAAGGCTCTGGCGCACGAGGCGATAAAGAAGCGGGACGAGTGGGGGAGGCAAAGGGACTAGGCGATGCGTGAAAAGGAAAAAGCTTATAGAACAAACGAGAAAGTCATGACGGAGTTGGCGGAGTCTCTAGAGAAATCTGATATGGTGTAATATCCTTTTCTTATTATTTCACAAAGCAAGATTACATTCTTATACACATTCTGTACGACAAGATCCTACCCTACTGCCCATAATTAAGGCAGATTGAGGACTAAATAAGGAAGTAAATCACTAAAGAATAATATACAATGTTTGACCTAATCAATCTAAGATATCCTCTTTAACATTCCCCCTCAAGTTGGAGTGTATATTGATAACACCCAACTTGTTGAGTAATGCTTCAAACTGCACCCAACCTAGTGCTTTGGTGAACAAGTCAGCTGGCTGGTTTGTTGTTCTTATATAGGCTGTTCGCACCACTCCTTCTTGTACCTTCTCACGTACCACATGGCAATCTATCTCTATATGCTTTGTTCGTTCATGAAATACCGGATTTGAAGAAATGTGCAAAGCAGCTTGATTGTCACAAAACAACGTAACAGGTTGTGCATAGTGCACTCTCAAATCTGTCAAAATGTTCTTCAACCATGTGACTTCACAGCATGTAGTGGCCATAGAACGATATTCTGCCTCTGCACTGGAACGAGACACGGTGCTTTGTTTCTTTGTTTTCCAAGAAATTGGTGCTTGGCCAAGCAAAATGCAATAACCAGTTACTGATCTTCGAGTGTCTTTACATCGAGCCCAATCAGCATCACAAAATGCTCGTAATTGCAATGAACCTGTGGAGGGAAGAAATATGCCTTGTCCATGAACTTGTTTGATGTACCTGAGAACTGTGTGAGCGGCATCAAGGTGTGGCTGCCTTGGTTTATCCATGAACTGGCTCAACACATGCACTACATACGTTAGATCAGGCCTTGTGATAGTCAAATAAATCAATCTACCAACAAGTCGCCTATACAAGGATGGATCACTTAATAATTCTCCATCTGTTTGTGTGAGAGATAGATTTTGCTCCAGAGGAACCCTTGAAGGTTTAGCTACAAGAAACCCAGTGTCATCTAATATTTCCAAGGCATATTTACGTTGGCATAAAGTGATTCCCTTCTTTGATCTTGCAACCTCTATCCCCAAGAAGTATTTGAGTTGTCCCAAGTCCTTTAGTTTGAAACGTGAGGAAAGAAATTTCTTGGCCTCTTCTATCTCTTGCAAATTATTCCCTGTGAGTATTACATCATCAACGTAAACCAATAAGGCTATGAAATTACCTTGACGATGTCGGACGAATAATGAATAATCAGACCGTGACTGATGAAATCCGGCAGCCTTGAGTGCCGTGGATAGTTTGATAAACCATTGTCGTGAGGCTTGCTTTAAACCATACAGGGATTTGTTTAACTTGCATACTCGAGTCTCCCCCTTTCGTCCGAATCCAGGAGGCAAGGACATATAGACATCTTCATATAGATCACCATGCAAGAAAACGTTGTTCACATCAAGTTGGTGTAAATGCCAACCTTGCAGCGATGCAACACTAAGAATGACACGAACTGTTGTCAGTTTGGCAACTGGTGCAAAGGTTTCCCGGTAATCAACACCTTCAATTTGACTATATCCCTTCGCAACAAGCCGAGCCTTGTAGCGTTCTAGACTGCCATTAGGTTTAAGCTTGACCTTGTAAACCCATTTGCACCCAATGGGACGTTTGTGAGGTGGCAATGGCATGAGGGTCCAAGTGTGGTTAGCTTGGAGAGCTGCAATTTCAGTTTGCATGGCCGCACGCCAAAGGGGGTCTTGATTAGCCTGTTGAAAACTGGTAGGTTCTTGGAGAAGGGTAAGTTTGGTGGTGAATATTTTATGAGGAGATGACAACCTTGCATAGGACAAAGAATGAGAAAGAGGATAAGAAATACCTGAGGCTTGGACCATACTCGTGGAAGAAGTGGGAGCAGCACGAGAAAGAAGGGCTGCCTCAACGTGAAAGTCCTGCAAGAAGGTAGAGGGTTTGGTGGGTCGAGTGCCACGGCAGAGGGGAGGAGTGCTACATGGGGGAATCAAAGGTGATGGAGAAGCACCTGCTAGGGAAGTGGTGGAGGGAGGTGATGGAGAGGCAGGAGACTCATTTGGAATGTCAGAAAGAGATGGAGAATTAGGAGACTCATTTATAATGACTGGAGGAGAAGGCTCACTAAAGGCGTCCATGGTAAAAGACAAAGGTGAAAGGAAAGGATGTGATGGTGGTGCAGCGGATAAATCATGGTTTTGATAGGGAAAGTGATCCTCCAAAAATACGACGTCTCGTGAGACGAAGACCTTCTTAAGTGTGAGATCAAAGAGTCTATAACCCTTTTGACCATAAGGGTAACCAAGGAAAAGACAACGACTGGCACGAGGATCAAATTTGGAAGGACGTTGTGCATGAGTGGAGGCAAAGCATAAACAACCAAAGACGCGTAAGTGGGAATAGTTGGGTTCTTTCTGGAACAATTTTTCATATGGTGTTTTCCCTTGAAGAAGGGGTGTCGGTGTCCTATTGATGAGGTAGGCAGAAATAAGAATGGCGTCCCCCCCCCAGAATCTTTTGGGAAGAGAGGCTTGAAAAAGTAAGGCTCGAGCCATATTAAGTAGGTGCCTATGTTTACGCTCAGCGACACCATTCTGCTGAGGCATATTAACACAACTAGATTGATGTAGGATTCCTTTGAGGGCATAAAAACGTTCAAGTTTAAACTCAGGACCATTATCACTTCGCACTATTTTGACCTTAGCATTGAATTGAGTTTCTACAATGTGAATAAATTGAACTAAGAGGTCGCGTGTATCTGATTTTTGTTTCATCAAATAAACCCATGTGCTCTTAGTATGGTCATCGACAATAGTGAGAAAGTATTTGGCACCGGAAAGAGACGCAACTTGATAACCACCCCAAATGTCAATATGTATTAACTCAAAACATGATTTACTAGAAATGGTGCTCAAGGGAAAAGACAATCTTGTTTGTTTGGCTAATGGACAAATCAAACAATTATTGGAAGCACAAGATTTATGATCAACAATGGGAAATAATGAAGAAACTTTTGGAGAAGGGTGTCCAAGACGTTGGTGCCATAGACTAGGAGAAGTAACTTGCACGTGGTTGCATGTTCCTTTCTTAGGAGGGTCAAGGTAGTAAAGCCCCTTCCGTTTAATTCCCGTCCCAATCGTCTTCCCCGAGCGTAGGTCTTGTATGACACAAAAATGGTTTAGAAAAATGGTGATATAGAGTGAATCACATGCTAACTTGCTGATAGAGATCAAATTTAATCTAAAAGGGGGTACGCATAAGACATTGTCAAGAATGAGATTGGGTGAAAAGATTATTTGTCCAACATGAGTAACTTTAGCAAATGAGCCATTGGGTAATTCAACAGTGTGGTTCTCAACTGGGTGTGAATTCGTGAGAAGATCAGGACTACAAACAATGTGGTCCGTAGCCCCACTATCCAGGATCCATATATTTTTCTTTCCATGATATGTAAAAGAGAAAGCTTTACCTGAAAGGTCTTCAATATTTGAGGAATTACCAACTTGATTAACGAAGGAAGGCTTGTTTTTGTTCAACATTTGGAGAATTTGTTTGCAATCTTCCCGAGAGAAAGGGAAGCTAGGCATCACCTCCCTTTTGTCATGCAATGTGACCTGATTCCCTTTGGAAGACATGGAATATCCTGACTCACTTTCAGCAGCAGCTTTTCTCTTTCGACAGTATTCAAAGGTGTGACCTTTCCAGCCACAGAAGGTGCACTTAAGGTGTGCACGGCAGTTCTTCGTGGTGTGGTTTGTCTTATTGCATTTACCACAACGTTGCCCACCATCGTTATACTCGGTTTCGCGTCCAGCACCCTTCACAGCGAACACCGCTGCTTCTGGTTGAGCAATGCTCTTAGCACTCGATACTCCAGCCTGTTTCTCATGTCGGAAGACAAGTGAATATGCTTTGTTTACAGTGGGCAGTGGTTCCAGCAACAAAGTGTTACCACAAACCTTAGCATACGATTCATTTAGTCCCATCAGAAACTTCATAGTTTTCTGAGTTTCAACATATGACATTATCTCTTTCCTGGTCTCACAACGGCATGTGGGGATTGAACACAATGCATCACGTTCATCCCAAAGGCTCTTAAGTTTGGTGAAATAAGAGCTTACCGTCATGTCGCTTTGTACACAATCATGGATTTCGTTTTCGATGTGAAATAGTTGTACGATGTTCACATGAGAAAACCTCTCCTGCAAGTCTAGCCACATCTGTCGTGCGTCCTTGTAATGTATAACACTTCCCAAGATTTCCTTGGACATGGAACCAAGCAGCCACGTTTTTACCAGGTTGTTGCATCTGTTCCATTGTTGCAGTTCTTCAATCTGTTCATCACCTGGCTTCTCGATCGTCCCATCAACCAGCCCCAGTTTGTTCTTGACCATCAAGGCCATGGTCATGGATTGAACCCATGTGCCATAGTTATCTTCCACAAGCGGCTGTGGCACAAGTATTGCGCCTGGTTGGTCCGAATGATGGAGGTAGAGTTGATGATTAGGGTTTTCCCATTTTTGATACAAAGTCATGCCAGATGAGGTTGACTTTTCTGGTTTGTCACCCATGGCTATTGCTGCTAGGGTTTGTGTTTCGTGTTTTGTGTGTGTCCCAGTTCGATCACTCTGGTACCATCTAGAGAAATCTGATATGGTGTAATATCCTTTTCTTATTATTTCACAAAGCAAGATTACATTCTTATACACATTCTGTACGACAAGATCCTACCCTACTGCCCATAATTAAGGCAGACTGAGGACTAAATAAGGAAGTAAATCACTAAAGAATAATATACAATGTTTGACCTAATCAATCTAAGATATCCTCTTTAATAGAGTCGAATAGGGCTAACTAGGAGGCGTTGCAGCGGTGGGAGAAGATCGAAAACCAGACACACCACAAACCACCAGCTAGACTGCGAGCCCAATTCTGGGTTCTTCTTTGTTTCTGAAAATTTGTATATAATCTCATCTGGGTTTTGTTCAAATTGATCAAAAAACCTAAATTTTGTGAAACTTTTGGTGTTTGAATTTATGGGTTTCTCTAAAAATTGATGACTGAATCTAGGAATGCTCCTTTGTGTATTGGACCATGTGTATAGTGCATTCATACATAGAACAAAGATTGTCCTCAATTTTTCTCGAGAGGGTGGGACAGCACGAAGCTTGAGTTGCTTGAGAGGATAATAAATCAGCTTTTCCCAGAAACAGTTGGCCAGAATTGTTGGATGGCTGGAGTGGAAGATGGGGAAGGAGATAAAAATAGGTAGTTGGAGAAGATGGTGGAAGACGTGGAGAAGAAGATGTGGGCCTCCTTTATATATTAAATTTCGTTTGATTAGTTTTATTATTTGTTAATGCTAGCAAGATGAAAATTTTAAACTAAATTTACAAACTAAATGATGTGTCACTAATATGAAATAAGCATGTTAATCAATGCTTAAGTAATAATCCAATAATCAACAACCACATCATTTGGTTTAAAAAATTTGGTTTTCCTAACATTATCCTTTATTATTTAAATATTTTAGTCCACATGTCAATATTTACTTAGACTTGTGGGACTTAATTATGTGCTATACCTGCACATAATAGAATTGTCATGAAATGGCCATATTGATTTTCGACACCGATTTTTAAGGACTATATCGATCAATTTCAATTTCAAGGACCATCTTGATAAGATGGGTCAATTTCAGGGACAATTTCTGATAAAAACCTATAATTACTTAACCAATCTTCAAATGTTGCTACAGTTTGACACCAATGCTCACTTCTATCCACTATTGTGTCAAATAATGGAATGTGACAAGAACGCACACCATTTTTGTTAGTGTCAAATTTAGATGGAGCCTGACTAGGTTCAACATGTGTTTGCTTCGACTGTTGCTTTCGGTCTTAGGGCCATAGATGGCTTGAGAGAAATAGAAAATAGGCGTGCCACAGTTGAAGGTTGCCAACAGACAATATTGTGTAAAGTTGTGTTGTGTTTGCACGTAGATTAGACTTCTTAAATAAATGATTGTGCACTGAATGAGACGTTGGTTCGGTTAAGTTTTTAATGCTTTGAGTGAACGAGGATTTGAAATCCAGTGAGAAATAAGTGTTTGCCTAAGTAATAATTGAAAATGAAAGTAGAAATAAAGCAAGGAACTAAATGTAATCATTTCGAGAATACAAACGTTTCAAAAGTGATTTTAGGTTAATGAGAAGTCTACATACGTTGAAAAGTAATAGACTTGAAAACGTAAAAAAAAACAATAAACTTTAGCAAGATTCAAGCATGTTAGGACAAGATAATACTAAAGGAGTTCATTGCGGTCATTGGTATCAGATTGGAATAAAAAGGAAACATTGCCTCAAAGAGGTGATCATGGTGGTTGGAATTGCACGTGAACCAAAATATATCGTGGGTTGGCACAGCTGTAAAAGTTTTAGATCTCAGGGATCGTAGATAATGTTTGCTTAAAGGAAGGCTTTGGGTTACAGCTAAAAAGCAATCAACTTGAGCTGAAAAGTTGTTAGGTTAATTGAAGAATCACTAGAAGTTCCCTATATTCGTTGAGATTGAATTTGACGGAAGTCTTGAGCTTGAGGGCCTATGGCACTATTTATAGATAACCATGGATGAGCAATCTCCATCGTATCACTGAGATGGAGTAGGGTTGATCGGTCTTTTGATATTGACAATGACTGCAATTTGTGGTTGTTGGTGTACTACTGGGCTTTACGGTGCATCCAATACGATTTTTGTGGCTACATCAATCTGTTTGGTGACCCGTTCCTCGCCGTTTAATGAAGCGAGAGCTTCCAAGATCTGGTTGTCCATGTGGCAGACGCGCTTCGAGGGCGGTCGTGTCTAATCCCTTATATTGTCGTGGAGTGATAGGAAGTGGTCGTCTGAACCTTGGGTAAGTATCTTGAGTTGGACTTTGGAGTTGGTGGGCTGCATCGCATGATTTTGAGCAAATAAAATAAATTAGCCCCATAACAGGCCTTTTTTCTTATTTAAGGCCGAACAATTCTTTTCGAAATCATTAATGTTGATAAGGGTCTATAATTGATGAATTTCAGAGAAAATGGAGTGCTAGCTTTTTTAGGGAGAAAAAAAATCCGCATGCACTTGTTTTGGCTGCAACAATGGGATAAATTATAGGATAATACTTGCATTCTTCTATATGGAGATGCACATATTTTTCGTTTGCGTATAACATATCTTGACCATATAAAATAACAATTGGAGTTGCTAAATTTTTTAATCTTCATTTATAGATCACCTAATCGGAGCTTATTTAATCATTCAAATGAATAGAACAAATCAATGGGATAGGTACAAGTAACATATACATTATGAACCGTCTATTTATTTGATATGCTTCAATGATTTTACGATCTTCATTTCAAATGAATTTTTGTAGAGGTGATGTTCAATTGAAGGTTATAGGAGATTGAATAGTTCCGATTGTTGAATACTTGAATTTTTATGGTCAAAATACATTTTTTGCAAATCGGGGATTTGTACATCCCCACTTGAGGGATGCAAGTATTATCTATAAATGATTTGCCGTAATCAGGCTAAAAGGGCACCATGTGAAGTTTGGGTGGTTAAATATAAAATAAAAAAAAAAGTTCGAGTGGTAATTGCACAAAACTAAAAAAGTTTAAATATCAAATTTTAGAACTATACCAAATTTACTGCCAACCATTTGTGTCAATATAGATGATCATTCTTATTTAATCACAACTCTGAGCTAGAACATATATACATATATACACATTATTGTGGAGGCAAGGCTTCAGTAGAGAGTTCTACATATCAAATCATAACCCTCCTTGGCTGAAACAAAAGACTTGAATAATATGTCGAAAAGAACATATCAAACAAGAGAGGATACTGTAAGAAAGCGAACAAAGCAACCGGAACAAATGCAAATATGAATATAAGATCTGGAACCCATATTAATCCATCATGGCAAGATAAATAGAAGGTTGTGCTGAAAGTCACCATCATGGATGTTATTGACACGAAGAGCGATGTAAGCCCGATCATCAACTTCAACGGTAAAGATTTGAGAAAATCGTTTTCAGCATACCGTGACGTGAGGATGTACAAGAACATGAGGATTGCAGTTGAGGAGGAAAAGAGTGCTACTCCATCAGATATGGCGAATATTAAAAATGCTGTCTCTTTTATGGAATTTGGTGTTCCTTTATTATCATTTATACCACCCGGAATGCTAAATGCGGCTGAAAACACGACAGTGGCGATAAGAGTTGAAACAAGCATGCATGAATTTGCAGTGTCCTTCATCCATGATTCTCCCTTGCGCAATAGATCCTCATGCTCGCTAGTGAATAATTCTTGAGGTGTCTTGCCTTGCATATTTTTCATATCTATAAAGGGAGGTTGCACAATCTTCTCGACTTCCTGCCAAATCAATGATCGATAATGAAATTAAAGAAGCAAGGAATTTCTAGGCAAAACGGATTAAAGTTGATTGTAGATGAACTTTAATGATACCTCAAACCATACTAATTCTCGTTGCATCTGAAGAGCTGCTCCGGACACAAGATTGAGTTGGTCTTGAGGTGCCAGTTTTGCAGCTAGATGTAGAATGTTGTTATTCTCATCATCAGTAAATGTTGCTATGATATCTTTGATGGAGCCTGTCACATGCACGAGATTGAAGATACTTGCATGACGATGCAAGACTGCAATATGGAATATAGTTCGATTGTTGTCATCATATTCTAATAGCAATTCCGGATAAAAGCCAATAAGCACAGATAAGAACTCATAATTTCCTAATTTCGCTGCGTCAAATACTAATTCTGAAGGTTCTCTTATCAGACGCATGACTTCGTCATCGTCATGTTTCAACATTTCTTTCCAAAGGCGTTCGACTAGTTTCAGGGCTTGAGTTTGCTTCAAGTTTCTTTTGTAAGAAACATTCATCCCTGGGAGTACTTTAACTGTAAATTAAAAAGGTTACAACATAAACAAAAGGGTTGATAGTCACAAGGATATGCAGGCAAATGTGCGGTGATCAAATACGAAAGTTTGTTTTTATATAACTCATCACATTTTGATATTCATATTTTAGAAGAATTAACTCACGTGTTTTGATAAGTCTTCTGCACATTCCTGGAGTACTATGGTCACCAAATTCTGAAGACTTTCGAGCTAAGACATGCAGGGCCGTTTCTTTGTCGCTTTTACGGGCCGTTGCTAATGTTCTATCCTCTTGTAGCAACTTCATGGCTAAATCTGCACAATTTTACAAAGATTAAAAGAATAGTAGTCGGGAAATAAAGATGTGTTTAATGTTTAACAAGTTCCAAGTACTTACCATAAAGACCATGATCTATACAACAGAAAAAAAGAACGTTACGGCCCATTTCATCCAACATTTTATACGTTTTTGGGTATAAATACGTTGCCATTTCAGACTGTCCTAACAAAGCAGCCATATAAAGTGGTGTCATTCCTTCGCCACCTGGAATTTTTGGCAAGAACCTATTTTTTCGTATCAAAATATCGGCAATTTCTACGGTTCCAGCTGCAGCGGCAAAGCTCAGTGCCGTATTTCCTTTCATGTCTTGAAGTGCCAAGTCGTCTTCATCTATCATATTGACTAGTTCTGCCACAATCTGAATATTGTTCTTTGCTCCTGCTGCAACGTGCAGAACAGTTTGCCATCCTTTTGTTATGCTAGCAGTTAAGAGTGCCGGATTGATATTTAAGATACCTTTGGTGGTTTCCCAGTTGCCTTCCATTGCAGCTTTGTAAAGGGGCATACACAAGTCCAAGTATGCCTCTCCTGTGATGGATGCAAGGGATGAAGTTAGACTAAGCATATGGTTAATTTGTGAACGTAGAATATATATGAGTACACAAATATTCTCTCGTAGAAAAATTTGGCATACCATCCATATAAAATTAGATTGATTATTGTCTGAATATGATTCTTGTCTAAATTGATAAACCTTCTAGTACTTTGTATCATTTAGTCATTCATATGCATCAAAGAAATAAACGGTTCATTTGAAGATATTACTTGTTATCAAAAAATCGATTCGTTCGCTACATATGCATCGTAGAACAAACTCCAATTTGGCCAAATTTATTGATTTTTTAGAAAACTTCATCCTAAATTCCTAATCCTTGAAAAATGTCACACTTAGACTAAAACCTTAAGTAAGATTAAAACTAATTGTAGTCTGTTGAGTCACTGTAAATGTCAGCATACATTTAATCACTTCATATGTTAATTATATTTGGATATTTTACTTCTCTTTTTCTTCGTAATTTTCATTTCATTCGTCATAATATTTTGTTTTAGACATTTAGGTAAACTAACTTATTTATATTATTTAGACAGTGATTTATATAATATACTTTGGTATATCCATTTCGGAATAGATCTTTAGAAGCATTAATTCATGATAATATATTTTGGTACATACATTTCTATATAGATATTTTGGTAAATCAATTCACTTTAATATATATTATCAGTACACTTATGTATTCCTATATTTTTCTTATGTGTAACAAATTTTATTTGAATTTTATTTTGAATTTTTTCTCATTAAGGTTCATTTTTAACGAATTGAGGGGAGGAAGTTAATCAAAATAAATGAACTAAAATGTGTATTTTTTTTTTTTGTCATAGAATTAAAATGTGTTTATTAATTAATTCAAATATTTAATGGGAGAATTTAAGTAAAATACATATCAAGTATTAAATAAAAGTCGAATATGGATTTGAATTAAAATACACATCAAAGAATTATAATTAATTTGTAATTTAACACTACTTTTTATTTAAGTTTTAATATTTTTGAAGGATTAAAGTTAAAACCCCTTAATTGTTTTTTCAAGGATAATATCTTAATAATAATAAAGTAAACAATTATGATTATGACAAAAAAAATTTTGAACGATTATGACATTTGTATACTTTTCAAAATGAGATCTTTTTTATTTAGACTTGGTCAACCGTGGAAAATGGGGAAAGAACTCACTAGATAAAATAATCCACATAAGTCTCATGTCGACTAGGTTGCATATTTGGAAGGACTATTTTACCTTTGAAATTCAATTTCAAAACGTTTTTGTTGTTCTAAAAATTTGGATTTCAATTTCAATTTTCAACCTTAAGAACCCATATACATTCTTGAAATTATCTTATTAATAGGAACGATACTGTATTACTTTGTTAATAGACATAAAAATTATATTACCTTGCTAATAGATGTAAAAATCATATCAAGATTCTAAAAGACACAAGGCTGCTAGGTAGAGGCCGAATCGTACTAGGCGGATTTACGTAAATTTATTATACGTCGTATAAATAAGTGTCTGTTTATACATTTTTTTTTTAAACAAAAAGTGTCTGTTTATACTTAAAAATACATAATTGTAGTAAAATACATAAATTAAAAAATAGAATGACATATATTATAAAGTTTTAGAACATATTGAAAACACGAGAAGCAAACATGTAATGAGTGTTCGTCTAAGTATTCAACAAGTCTCTTACAATTTATTAAAAAAAAAATGAAAAATGAAAAGTATCTATCTTATGCTTAAGTGAGAGTCGTGACTTAGGCGGCTGCCTAAGCAGGTCTAAGCCCTTTTATTAATTTTCAAATGCCTAAAGATTAATTAGGTGGTGGCCAGCAACTTGGTGCCTATATAGGTGGGGCCTAAGCAGCGCTAGGCATGAATTTTTATAACAAATTTATACCTTGTTAACAGATACAACATCAAGATGATTAAAACATGTGTGAGTGAAAAGTTTTAAGATTACGTTACCTACAGTACGAGGAAAAGTAACAATTACCGGGAAAAAAAAAAAACTTCTCTTTTCTAGGTAAACTGCCACGTCACTTGAACCTTTAACAAGGTAAAAAGCACCATAAACTTTGTAGGAGGAGGAGGAATGCCATGAAATTCATAGGATTTTAGAGGTGAAGAACATGAAATTTTGACGAGGAAGAAGAAGAAAATAAAAATTTTGAATTTTTGTAGGAAAAAATTATTGATTGTACTTGTGTGTTATAAGTGATTTAAGCCATTAACTACACATTAATTGAGGAAAAAATAGTTTAAATAAATGGTCTCTATAGCATTAGTCTTTGAAAAAATGGGTTATTCATAAAATATGCTTATGATATTGGGTTTAAACCAACTTTTCATAAAATGATACTATTTAATACATGTTTTGATCTTCACATTTTCATGCAATATTTATCTCATATTCATGTATAGCATATAACTTCACCTAGCTATGTATTATTAATTGATATTAATTCAAGTTATTTTTTTATTTCCATGCTGATTGTTTTTCTTTTTCCCAACTAATCAATTTGCAGACTTCTACCACTTTAATTAACCTTCACAGGTGCAAATACAACGCATTTATATATGGAGACTATATATCAATTAATCATATGCTACATGTATGTATACATGGGATGTGCATGAAAGAGAGAGATCGTATAGTACTGTTGGTATTTTCTAGTAGATGACGCGAAGGATGCCTCGGTTGAATCGGTGCCGCAATGCCGATGATTACATTTCCAGCAGCCGGAACGCCATTTGCTGCCGCCATTTGGATCACAGCTGGGGCAGGTACACATTGTGCTTGTGGACTAGACATTTTTCCCTATGAACTTGCGGAAAATATATAAACATCTCCACAGAAAAATCTGAATTACCAGCTAATTTATACTGTAATATACTAATATGTTTCTAAAGCATAGCAAGAGAACCGATAATAAGTGATATTTCATTCACATTAATATAATGATAATTTTAATTTTTTTATACAACGACATATTTACGGTGGAAAAATAAATTAAATTTGCCATCCACATGGAGTGCCAATTTAAAATTTATTTAGAAAAGCAAGTTTCAGTATATTTGTTTCAAAAATTCGAATAGTATTGGTCATCTAGAAACTAGAACAAGAAAAAAGACCAACAAATTTGGTTCGTTCAATTTACGTCACTCACCTACGTCAGGTTGACGAACTACCAAAAAGTTTATTGCATGAAATAGCCAAACCTCCGGCACTAAAACATACGAGGGACCCTATTTGTAATGGTGGGGATCATTGTTTAATTTTAGAAAAAAAGTTTTTCCAATCTCTTTGCAGTCTTTTCATTTTCCTTCTTCCTCCATTAATTTGTTCCAGAACCGCTGGTGAACTTACAACAATACATGGCATGGGGAATCTGTTATGCTTCTAATTGATTAAGTCATGTAATTGTAGGTACAAGATTGAAAAGTAAAAATGAAAGTTAAATATATATACTCAAGCAATCTGATCACCGGACAAGGTACTCGATTCCAAATAAAGTGAAGATAATGAGTGGGTGAAAATTATGTAATCAAAGATGGAGATCTAAAATACTTGCATGGTAAGTTTTGTTTAATGCATACCATTAATTTTGATAAGCGAAATCATGATATATAGAATATTACTTACAGATTTCCAGCAGCCAATTGGAGCCAATTACACTGAATCGCTGCTACGTATACTCGTCTCTACTGTATTGAGCTAATTAGGGTTTCTTGAGCTTAGATCGAGGAAACTTCAAGAAGAATAATATATAGAGTTTGAAAAGTGTTTGAAGCCGAACAAGACCACAACGGTAGTTCTACTCTCTCTCTCTCTCTCTCTCTCTCTCTCTCTCTCTCTCTCTCTCTCTCTCTCTCTCTCTCCACTTTTTTGTACCTTTTCTTTAGTGGGGAAATCAATTATTAAGACATGGGTCATTCAACAAAGAAAGAAACTTTCAAGACCTAATGTGTGGTTGCATTCGTTAGTTATATGACAGGTAATGCTAAGGAGATTAAATTTGTAGATAAAATTTTAAAAATTAAATGTTATGCCACCAATAAGAATGAGTACGTATATCAATACTAAAGTAATAATCCAATCATCAACTTCTATGTCATTAGTTTAACAAATTTTGTTAATAATCCAATCATCAACTTTCACGTCAAAGTTAAATATCATGTTGTGAAGACGACGTCCCGGAAGGAAGGCCGTGGAAAAAGTGGTCTTGGACGGCCAACGACTAGTAAAACGATGGACCCAACAAGGCAGTGGTCTCTGTAATCACTTTGAGGTGCAGGAGGAGCCCGCGAAAATGATAAAAAGGCAGAAAACGATATATTGTTAGGTCAGTGGCTTCCCCACTTGAGCAACAGACAAACCTAAACTATAATTGAAGGGAAATTGGGAGGAAACTTCTCCCCTCATTTTTTTTTTTTTTTTTTTAACATTAAAGGATTTCGAACTCTAAGTTGCACGTGTAGGCAAGACTGAGTTCCACGCCTGGGTGATACCGTGACAGTAATGCATTGGTGGCATATAAAAATGGCTTCCTGCATCAGAGGAGAGGCCACGCCCGCCGCACTGCCTAGGAAAATCGACAATCTGCCGAAAACGGACAAGGACTATGAAACAAATACAAGAGAAGGTAGAAGTGGAAGTGGAAGTGGAAGTGGAAGTGGAAGTCCGCAGCCAAATGCTCAAATATTGGTGAATCTTATAATATATGCATGGTTGGTGCACAAATTTGGCAGAATATCTAATTATTCCTTGAACTTCGGTTCATTTAATTGTATTGCAGGTATATAATGTTTATTATTATTTTTAAAATGCGATCGAATTAGATGGTTATTGTCGATGTAAATTTCCACCGTCTCTAGTCTTGACGAAAATGCACCTGCAAAACAATCAACATCTTTGATAAAAAACCTAAGCCTCACGCGCCCACAAGGTGGGGGGGGGGGGGGGTTAGGTCTACGGATCTCCAATGCCTAAGTTAGTTTATTTTAGAGAGTAAAGTGTTTAGGGCTTTTTTAGGTTGCAAAAACCCTAAAAATTTGGTAGAATATGGGGTATTTATAGGGCTAAGGCCATCCATATAGTGTTTAATGGAGAGATATTCTCTAAATATTTCCAAGATATTTAATAGGAGATAATATCTTGAGATAATTGGGTAATTATCCCTAATTGATTTAAATTAGGATTACTTACTTGATTGGAGTCAATCTTCAAATAGGAATGTATTAAAGATAGGATTTGGGTAATTAATCCTTATCTTTAATTCCTTGCCAATGGTAGGTGAGTTGTGGGCAGTTGTGTTCAGCTGCTGAGACCTCCAGGGGTGTGAGCTGCGCGTGGGAGCATCTGAGAAGCCTACCCATTTATTGAGGGCAATATTTTCTTTCTCAAATAAAAGTCCACATGTCACCTCTAGAATATTTGGGATTATTTTAGGCTCCACAAATGCCCCCACACCTACTGTGCTGCATGCAGGAAAATGATAGTAGGTGTAGGAATCCCAAGTTACTTAGGCTTGTAGAATTGCTTCCCAATTTGAACTTGATCTTCGTTCTTGATTTGGAGATAGACTTCTTCTAGGAAAAGGAAAATAATTGCCCCTATACCTATTTAATTCTGCCTTAAGCAGGGGATTAAATAAATTTGGAGAACAATCATTATTCCAATAAGGAAAAGAAGCTAGAGGAAATTTTTATTCCACCTCCCCTAGCGTTCTTCTTTTCTTGCCCTTGCAAAAAGTCGTCTCTCGTTGTAGTTATTCTTCTTCGTGCCGCACCAAGGTAAGAAAAATTTGAATTTTCTTATTCTTTAATTTTTTTGGGAGCCTTGGGGCTTGAAAAATTGGCTCAGTGGGGGCCGAGGTGGTGAGTGGCGCGCGCCAAGGAGGCCACGGTGTAGCAGGTGGTACGGCAAGGTCAGCAAGTGCACGGAGGTGCTGGGCTGGGCGAGTTGTGAGGCTCTAGCCCTTTTGAACGTGCTTGGCGGGGGCCAAGTTAGGTGAAGCAGGCTTGGGCCTGCAATGGCAGGTGAGAAGGAGCGAAGGAGACTGGCCGAGAGGCCTTAGGGCCTGCTTAGAGTGCGCTGGGCACGGAGGAGGGAAGATGGGTAGAGACGTAGGCCTTCTCTTCCCTGGGCCGTGTCCATGCTGCTCTTTGCACACACACACACATATATATATATATATATGCATATATCGTTTGTTTTTTTTTTTTTGCAAGTTGCCTTCCAAATATTTTTTCCTTGTACTTTTTGTAGAAACTTTGAGATGTCTTCCTTTCACCGCAGAAGTGACGAATATCCTCCACCTTTGTATCGTCAAGGTGGGTTACTTCAAGGCTGCACATGTCAAGATCAATTCCGAAGAGTTGTTTCGAGATTTTCTCGAGGCGTACAAACATGCGATTCCATCAGGGTTTCGTGTCAAGCAGGTGAAAGATGATAACGGCCATGAACCATGCGGTGAGGGTGCCTCTGCTAGGAAGAGGGGCATCAAATTCCATCTATATTACTTTGTATTAGGAATCACTTTTCCCATGTCGTGTCTTTTCTAGGAGGTGATATGCTCTATGAAATGCACGCTTGCGTAGTGCTCCCCTAATGCAGTTTGTGCGATGGTGGGGTTCTCGAACTTAAGCAAGTTCTTTTATCTTGGCTTGACCATTAATGAGTTCTGGTACTTCTTTAAGATCGGCCACAAGGAAGGTGTGGGGCAGCTAAGGTCTCGTCATAGGCTGTTCAATGATTCTAGCAAAGGTGATCATGAGTGGATGAGAGACACCTTGGAGGTGAGTGGAGAGTGGAAGTCTGGCTCTTCTCCTGAGTTGCGTGTCTCGACTACCTTTATCAATGGTAAGTGAACTACTTCATTCTTGTCTTGCTTGAATTTTTGTTCAATTGCTCCATGACTTCAATTTATTGATCGCCTTTCCTACTTTGTGTAGATTCGGAATTTGGCTCAACTCCAAGGACTTCGGCAGAAATGAAGAAAGTACACGTCTTCTTGGGTATTCCTGCTGAGCATTGTGAGTAGTGTTGGCTACTCATCCCTCTTCATCGGGAGAATGGTGGCTTGCCTTCGAAGGAAGAGATAAAACGGATAATGGACGAAGCGTTGGCTTGCCCAATCGCTGCTGCAGAGCTTGCTGTCAATAAGGATGGAAAGAAGAGATCTTCTTCACCTGCCTGTGAGCCTTCGACCGAGAAGAAGCCGATGACTTCTTTTACTACTTATGGGGGCTCGTCTGCTGCCGAGTAGCTTGTCATTGATCTAACTTCCCCAAAAAGGGTAAAGATAACCATTAAGCCTGAGCCTGTGAAACCTGCTACTCTGTAGGTGACCGCATCCATTGCTGAGAGACTTGCCTAGTGGAAGAGTTCGGTGGTGCCTTCGATGTCCAGATTTGTATCGAAGCGTCCGTTGAGAGCTAAGTCTGGCTCTACTTTTGAGAAGCTCGCTGCTATGAAGAGCGGGAAAGTGGATTCAGCTGCTAAGGTGGCATCTGGGCCTGCTCTTCCTTTTGTCGTGATTGACTCGTCTGCTTAGAAGAGGAAATCTGCTCACACATGTAGTTGTGATAGATCCATTGAGTTTGAGGTTGGAGAGTGTCCTGAAGTTTATGCACTGTTGAAGGCTAACCTGCTTGAGGACGTCGATGCATACACCAAGTTCGTTGACAGTGTTGGGAAAGTTGACATCTGTTTAGACTCTTTTACGAAGTGTCCTGCCTATTCGAGGAGGTTCTCTCTGATTGCTACCATGCATAATATTTTGATCCTGGTAGCTAAGTCTATGCGCATTGATCAGGATGTTGTCAAGTGTGCTAAAGAGGTCGAAGTGGTATTGGTGGCTCAGCTTCGCTTGGCTGCTAAAAAGATCGATAAGCTAGAATCTGAACTCGTCGTTTTGAAGAGGTTTGATGTCTCTGCCCCCACTTCTTTGTAGCTGGAGATCGCTCATCAGGAGGTCGCCCATTTGAATGCTAGGCTTAGTGCGACTCAGGCGATGTTGGAAGCTGCAGAGAAGGAAGTCAGTCGTGTTTCTCCGGTGGTCGAGGACCTTGAGCATGTCAATTAGGAGCTACGATCTGCTTGGTTTGCCAAGGACGAGGAGCTTATCTTTATGCATGCTGAAGTGTCTCGTCTCAAGGAAGTTACCAGTAAGCTTGAGTCCAAGGAGATGGATCTGCAAGGCGTGCTGTCTGCTAGCGAGCACCTGAAAAAGGAACTGGATGAGCTGCAAGGTGCTCACACTGGGCTTATTGAGGAGAATGTGCAGCTGAAGAATGAGAAAGCTGGTCATGAAGTGGCGCTTGCTTTTTGTTAGGCCTATTTCTACAAGCTTGGCTATGTAAACCATCTTCAGGGCAGGCCGTTGGATTATGAGTTTTCCAAGAAGGACTTCGAGACATTTTCCATTGCTTCAGTTGATGTGCTTGATTTCTTGTTTGAGGCTACCTTTGGTAGAGCAGTTGAGTGTTAGGCAGTCCAGGCAGGAGCGGCTGAGGATAAGCTGATGGAAGCTTTAGCTACCGGGAATAGCATGACTGTTGAAAGCGTGGCAGTCGAGGAACTAGTGCTTGCGCAAGCTGATAAGGAGTAGTCTTTTCGCTTAGACTTAGGAATTTTTTCTTTTCCTTTTTGTTTTGCTTTGCTTGAAATTCGGTGGCCTTTAAGCCGGTTTATCAATTTGCTAGAAATTAATAAACAAGTTTCCTTATTTTTGGTTCATCCTTCTATTTTGCAATGTTTTTTGCGAAACTTTACTGTAAGAAGGGTAGCTGGGTGAGCTACTTCAACGAAGCAGTTGATCCCACGTCGTCACTTAGGTTTTAGTTTCGACTTCAGGGCTTCGAGAGCCTTGCCTGTTGGAGGAAACTTGCAAAACTTCATCGTATAACGGGCAGTTGAATTGTCTACTTCGATGGAGCAATTGACTTGTGTGGTCACTTTAGGCTTCAGTTTTGGCTTTGATGCTCATAGAGCTTTACCTGCAAGAGGAAAAAAAATGCAAGATTTCCAACTTATAGAGCCAGCGGTTGAACTCATGCTCCCATAGAGAGCAGATGAGTTCGCATAGCTACTATAGTTGTGAATCTTGGCTTTGAATGGCTTTATGAACCTTTAGCCCTCCTGAGGTGTATTTGCAAAATGTTTAACCTATAGGGCCAGTGGCCAAACTCGTGCTTCCGTATAAAGCAAGTGAGTTCGCGTAGCTACTATGGTTGTGAATATCGGCTTTGGACGGCTTCATGAGCTTTTAGCCCTCCCAGGGCGTATTTGCGAAATGTTAAACCTATAGGGCCGTCGAACTTGTGCTTTTCTTGGGAAGTAGAGGAATTCGCGTAGCCTCTATGGTTGTATTTTGGCTTTCGAGTGGCTTTTGGAGCCTTGGCTCTTTCGAGGCGTGTTGTGAAGTGTTTAACTTATAGAGTCGTCGGCTGGACTTATGCTTCTCATAGAAGCAAATGAGGTCCATGTATCCACTATAGTCATACCTCGGCTTTGGAGTGGCTTCTTGAGCTTTGGCCCTCCCAGGGCATGTTGCGAAGTGTTTAACTTATAAAGTTGTCGGCGGGACTTATGCTTCTCGTAGGAAGCATATGAGGTCCACGTATCCACTATAGTTATACCTCGACTTTTGTGTGGCTTCTTAAGCCTTGGCCTTCCCAGAGCGTGTTATGAAGTGTTTAACTTATAGAGTCATCAGTCGAACTTGTGCTTCCCGTAGGAGGCAGAGGAGGTCCGCATATCCCCTATAATTGTACTTCGGCTTTGTTTCAGCAAAACTTAAATCGTAGACTGTCGGTCAGAAGCGTTTCTTGTAAGTAAGCAGGCGAATTTGCATAGTCATAGTAGGTGTAAGTCTTGGCTTACGGATTGCCTTGGTTTTTTAGTTATTGGGTTGTCGGCCAGACGTCTTACTTACAGAAGCAGATGGCCCACGTAAGTACTTTAGGCGTTGTCCTTGGCATATCTGAGGCATTTTAGGCATGAGGTGTAGGCGAAATCGTGCTTCAGAGGCCATATCCTTCTATAACTTTGATTTTGTAGTTCGCTTAACTAGTATTACAACACTTTAAAAGCAAGTCACTTAATGAAGATTTGCACGTTGAGGACGAACCATCTTGTTACGCGAATTCTTTCATGGCAGAGGTCCTGCATTTAGGTTTTTTTTTGGTTAGAGACTTGGGATCCCACAGAATTGAATCATTCAGTCAGCTAAGTCTATCCCAAGGGAAGGACTATCGTGGCTAATTCTGGGAGTCGTCCGGCCTAGGTAGTCGCTGTATTAAGAGGAAACTGAGCAGTCATACCACCCATCCATGTCTGGATATTCCGGATTAGTTTACCCTATCGTATTGGAGAGGAGACCCATATGGGTATTGGGGAATTAGTTTACCTTCTCGCTCTAGAGAGCTTACGCCATGTTTGCGGAGCAGCGAGTGTCTGGGCTGTGCGGAATATTGTGTCATGACGATGACTGTGTACGTCTGAAGGTACAACTTGCGCTTCCAGGTTGCAATAACTAACATCAAAATCAAAGTTTTGATTTTCGGGTATTTGGCTTCCACATCGAGGATAGCTTTGGATGTGTAGAATATAGGTAATTGGGCCCCCAACTTTTCTCATATGAGGGTAGAGCTCATTACTATTTCAGATACCACCATATAAATGCATAGATCCTTTGTTACTTCCAGCTTGGATTGCATTGGTCGGTAGGTCGCCAGAGGAATTACCTGAGTGCAGTTGTTCGTCAAGTCAGACCTTGGATCTCCTTCAGAGTCGTGGGCGATTTCATGTCTAGGATCGCTCGAATCTGCTTTGGATGCACATTCGACGTGGTCTGACCACTGCTTAGGGTTAAGAAAGATGTGATCGACATCTTCTTCGGGTCTCCATCTTGATTCATCTGCCAGGGCATTGTCGACTTTGAAGTCATCTTCCTGTCCTGCCTGCTGTGATTGCTATTAAGTGGAGGTAGAATCGTCTTTCTGCACTTCAGCTGCTATTGATCTCTCCGACTGCCCATTTAGGGATGCAAAATCAGATTTTTTGATACTCGATTGAGGTCACAACTCCAATCTTCACTAATAAGGGTCGGCCTAGTATCATGTTATGGGGAGATGAGTCACTGATAATCATGAAGGTCTGTGATGAGATAAGCAGTGGGATGGTGATGTTGAGTGTGATAGTGCCAATGACGGTTGAGGTAAGCCCGTTGAATTCGGTCAAGACCTCCGCCGTGCGTTGGATCGTGCTTTTTAGGCCCATCTTTTGGATGATTGACAGTTGTAGGATGTTGACTGAGCTGCTGTTGTCCACCATAATTCTGTCAACGATGACGTGGGCCAGTTGAATAGAAATCAGCCAAGGCGTTATCGTAGGGAAAGTCTACTCCCTCAGCGTCTTGCTCAGTGAAGCCGATAATTGGTCCAGGTACATCATTGATGGCTTGAACCTGATAGACCGATCTCGCATGTTGGATCTTCCTTTTCTTGGAATTGTTGGTGGCCCCCAGATGCTCGAGTTCAGCAAAGATTCTGTTGATTCGGATTGTCTTAGTTAGGGGTTTGGCATCGGCATTTGCTTCTCGCCTTAGCCGGGCAACTGGTCTGTTGACATACTGGTCACACTTGCTTTCCTTCACTAGCTGTTCAAGGTATGTTTTCCACATTGTGCAGTCGTTAGTTGCGTGCCCATGACCTCTATGGAATGTGCAGTACTTTGTCTGGTCTTTCTTAGAGGTGTCCCCCTTATAGTTAGCAACAGGTTCAACCACGGTTTATCCTTGAGGTCACGAAGGATCTTGCTGATCGGGACTGAGAACCTGGTGTATATCTTAGGTGCTTTACTTCCCTTTGTTGAGGACTGGTCCTTCCGTTTATCTCCTGGCTTGCTTTTAATGTTGACCGGTTTATCGCTCGCCTTCTTCTGAGTTGGTTTCGCGGTTCTACAAGGTTGCTTAGGCGGCTTTTTGATAGGAGCATATTTATGCTACTTAGTTATGTTATTTCCTTACATTTAGTAAGCTAATTACTACTTATTATAGTGTTTTGAGCTATTTTCGTTTGTTTGTAGGTCCTAATGACAAACTTGGCAAGAAAAGGCAATTTTGAGCCTTTTAGAGCAGTTTTGGGCTTATTTTGGATAGCTTGTATATGGAGCAACATGGATGGACGAATTTGGAGTCAAAAGAGGTTAGAAACATGCTACAAAGAAGAAGAGGAAAGTTCATGACAAAGAAGATAAGGAAAGTGCAAGAAAAGAGGAAACATTATCCAAAACCTTATCCAACCTTATCTTATCCAAACCTTATCCTATCTTATCCTAACCTAATCTTGTTCCACCTTAATCCTAGCTGCAAGTGGACCTAAAAACCTAATTTCTAGAAGCCCTATCTGACCCTAAAAGGGTGCCGCACCTCCCCCCCTTTTTTATGCCTTCTAGAACACCCAAAATCAGCCATAAAACACTTAGTTTCTAGAAGGCCCAATTTTGGACGAAAATTCTTAAACCTTTTTCTGATTGGATTTTGATTTTATTTGGCCCTTTTTCTCTTGGATTTGGATTGTATAAGTCCATATTTGAGATTAATTGGACTATGACTTAATTCCTAAAACCCTTGCCGCAACTTAGGGGCCCTAAACACTTGTATCAGCTAGGTTTAACCCTAAATCTGATTGCTAGGGTTTCAGCCATGCTATATATATATATATGTCTATTATTGTGCCGCACCCACTTAGACACCCTAGGCAGCCATTAAACATTGACTTCATTCATCCATTCACATCATTCACCATTCATTCAGAATTAGACCTTTGTGCCGCAAGTCCTAGGGAGAAGAAGGAGTGCCGTGGCTTCCATAGGAGAAAGACCATCTTGTGCCGCAAGAAATTTGCATCCATTGGAGACTTTCAGAGTTCTTTCTTCCCTTGTTTCGTTTCCATGTTTATTTTAATTTGCTTTTCAATTGTTATGAACATGTGTAACTAAGTTTTTCTTAGTTAGGGGTGAATTCGAAACCATGGGCATATGTTTTATATGAATTGATTTCCTCCAGATTTTGTTACTTGAATTGTGGATGTGATTTACTTAATTGATTTATTGAGAACTTGTTCTTGTGTGTTGATTAAGGATGCATACTTAGTTTTCATACACGAATTTGATGCTAGGATATAAGGAAATTTCACCTAATCGTTATGACCTTATATTCATAAGTAGTGGAAATCACTAGTCATGATTGTATTAAGTAAATTCTAGGCAAGAGTATCATGCAATTCATAGTTACGAATGCCTAGTCAATGCTTAGGGTTTTCAAAAAGCTTAATGATCTTTGATTTTATCTCTATTATGCAGTTCATGTAGGGAATTTGATAAGAATAATTTGATTGTCGATGCGTATTCCATCCAATTCAATGAAACTAGGAAAATCTGAAAGTTAATTTGTGCTTTTCACAATTAATTTGGGGCATTGTCATTCATGGTTTAAAGGGATCAAATCTGGAAATCAATTTGTGTTACATATGTGCATGTGTGGAGAAGGACCCCCTAACTAGCCTTTTTCCCATTCAATTCACCTAGTTTAGTGCCTAATCTGTTTAGTTTACAATCTGTCCATTTTAATTAATTTCGTCCAAATCACCCTTTAGAGTCTGATTTGAGTCTATTTGAGTGTTTTGGGCTGTTTTGAGTCTTTTTAAGTTGTTTTGAGTCACATAGGTCTAGGTAAGTGTTTTAAAGTTTAATTTTGTGTTTTTAAGTCAGTTTAGAGTAGATTAGCATCGCTATTTAATCCCCAGTTAGAATGATCCCTACTTGCATTTATACTACAATTGTCACAAATAGGGTTTAATTTGTGTGTCAACATAATTTTCACACCACTTTTGGGGAGGGCTTTTCCTCATCCTAGAGTAAGTGCTTTTCTGCCAAAGCATAAGAGTTTGCCAGGGATAGGTTCTCGCCCATAATTAATTCTCCAAAGAAAGGGTGATCTGTTAGGAGCTCTTTCGAAAAGATGAGCATGCGATGCTGTCATCGCATCCGACAATCTTCACCTTCTCCGCCTTGAATCTTTTGGCATAAGGGCAGAGTGACTCTTTCGAGTCCTTCTTCATGTTGAAGAGGTGGTCAGACTTTTTTTTAATCAAGCAGTAGGACGAATATTCCTGAGTGAAAACCAAGGAAAGTTTGTTGAATTTCCAGATCGAACGTGACGGCAGGGTGGGGAACCAGTCTTGCGCTTCGCCTTGGAACGTCGTGGCAAAGATCTTGCACATGAGAGTGTCATTGTTGTCGTAGAGGGTTATGGCACTTCAGTAGTGCATGAAATGCTTATTTGGATATTCATCTCTTTTGAACAAGGTGAAATGCGGTGGGCTAAACTTTCGCGGTGGCTCCATCTGCTCGATCTTGTCTACAAAGGGTGACCTGCTCAAGTTGGCCACATATCTTCGAAGGGCATTGTTGGTAGTATCAATGCCCTATAATCCACGTAACTGCTCTGCTACGAACCTTTGTACTTACTCATGGATTTGAGCCTGGTAAGGCAGTAGAGCCTTCAGCTGCCTCCGATGTTGACCTACTGGTCCATGATGTTCTTCGGCATGTTCTGCTTATCTGTGCCGCGGTTACTGTGCACGTGGTTTGCCATGTGCTACTCACCGTCGCTCTAGGCGGGGGGCTGCCAATGGAACTTGAGCTGGACTGCTCATGTGCTCTTCTCTAGGCGTCAAGCGGTTGCCTACTCCATTGCTTCGTAAGAGGATTTGCTTGTGGGCATAGCCTCGTGTGGATGCTTTGCCTGGAATGTCTCGAGTGCTTGTCGGAGTATGGACCCAACCTCAAATGTACACTGACTCATGAGCCGAGTTGGGAATGAACACTTATCTGCATATCTAGGCGGGTTAAGACATTTCCCTAAGGGCCCAAACGAGAGTGCATACTACTCGAACGCACGATTCATGGTAGGCTGAGCGGTCCTTTGCTGGGGCGTCGTTGAAATAAGTCACGTTCTTCTGCCCTTGTCTTACTTTGGGACACCTTGTCTGGGGTGTGTTGCATCTCGATGCGCTCGAGGAGTTAGTTTACCAAGGTGGTCTGTTGCGCGAGGGCGTTCGTCAAATTGGCGACCTGCTAGGGCAGGTGGTACTTGCCATTTGGATTGGAAGAGTCTAGAAAATAGGCATCTCTATGTGTGGTGTAAGTATAGTGGACCGGTGCCTGCTGGCCTTGAGCCTGTATGACCGTGAGCCCTTCTGGCTATTGGGTTACCATATTATGGCTTGCTAGCTGAGTGGCTTAGGCTTAGGCCCGTTGAGCTGCTTGGCTGGCAGTAGCTGCCACGTTCCGGGCCTCCTGCCCATGGGCTTGGAAATGGACCTAGGCCTTTTGCCTAGGGTTTGGTAGGGTATGGCGCTGCAAGGGTAGCGGTGCTGGGAGTGGCGCCGTGGCCTGGTGGCCTTGCCATGGCTGTTGGGCCATTGTGGTGGTGGTAGTGGCACGGCTTCACGGCGGTAGGGCTTCTCCTACCGTGGCGTTGAGCCTTGGGGATCTCCGTCGTGGGCTATGTCTTCATCTCTACTCTCCGGTCCAAATCCTTGCACTTAGGTGAAGGAAATATTTGTGAAAACAAGTTCATTTGAGCAACATCTATGCATGATATTAACAATTAAAAGGCAGAATCATGCTTGTATGCACTAAAAAACAAAACTTAACCCATGAAATTCAAAGCCTAGTAGTTATGGTGAACCAAGACTTAACTTAAAACAAAGTGAGTTAAGAAATGTTATACCTTTGTTGATTCCTCGTTGCATAAGCAAAGGTTAATCACCCAAGAGAAAAGGGTCTTCATTCCTTTCTTCTTAGCTCCATGGATTTCTTGGAGGAGGATGGTAGAATGGATTCCCCAAGTACCCAAAATAGAGAACCTCTAAGTCTCCACACCAAGGAGAGCATTGATGAAAAGATGAGTGACCTTGGATGAAATAGATGCTAGTAATTTCTCCAAGGTGGCCAGCCTCTTAGAGAGAAAATGAGAGCCTATGTTCTCATCTTTTTCTCCAAAAGAAACCCTAAGGATGAAATGGCTATAGAGTTGCCTTTATACCACCTCACAATGGAGTGGCAAACTTGCAATTAAGCCAAGTTTACTACCCCTCACTCTTATGGCTGGCCATATTGGGTTCTTTGGGCTTTGAGGCCCTTTATGTTTCAAGTTGTTAGACAACTTGAGTTAATGGGCTTGACATTCAAATCCCATTGGGCCTTGCGGCCCAAAACTAACTCGAGGTCTATAACGAACATATTCGTTTGATTAATTAACATATTAATTAATCCTAGCCATAAATAATTTAACCATTTAATTATCCTTACTCATCTCTGTTGTTTCTTCAATCTCTACCTTACTCGATGTACAATCCATTATGTTCCTTTTAGCTAGGCAGTGGGCGATTAGAACTCTTCAATTCAATTGTGAAGTGAAACTTACTTTCAATTCTCCCTTTATTGATTATACATCTTTACGACTTCCACAAACCATGAGTGACACATAGCAATATGTCATGGGTACCCAGGCTAATCAGAAGAGGTGGAGAACTTATTCAGTTTAGGATTATAATGCAATACGATCTTTCTCTAATACAATACTCTTGACCACATTGTTTGGTTTGATAGTTTATTCATGTCTACTATCCAATGTGATTCTCTTACTTATACAATTACTTTGAACGTGATTTGGAACGACTTCCTAAATCTCATTCATACTCTGGCCAGAGATTCTTAATCATATCATAGAGTATTCTCCCTTAAACGGTTTGAAGGTTAGAGATCCCTTATTGCACATTCACTTGCCTTCATGGCTAATGGGCTTAACCCTAACTATGCCATGACACTCTCTGACAGAGTGACTTTGACATAGCCAAAGATCAAGGACCTAACCACAAGACAACTATGATGCCTCTGGTCAAAAGACTACTTTGCATTATCCCAACCATGAGTTCTCATTTGACATGAGTATGAGAACTCCTTGTTGATCGTGTTCAGTGGACTCATTTTCTATTGAGCACCTACATACTTGTCTTGGTGTCAGTCACACCAATGACTCGAGACCAGTTACTCTCTCTAAGAGAAGACATAGCACGTACTGATCTTAACGGACTGTCAATGCCCAATTGGCAATCCTATGATCAAGAACGTTTAGGATATGTATAAGAAAGAGAATGGTCTCATGAATCTAACTTCTTTAGATCACATTCTTCCAATTACATATTCCTTGGACTTATCGTTTAAGCATATAACATTTATATGAGACAACTTAAACAATAATCTTTGACTTTATATATATATATATATATATATATATTAAACTAGATTAGTTTAACATGTGAAATGTCTGTAAAATATCATCATATGATTGCCTTTTAGGGCATATTTCCAGCAGTAGAAGGTTCTGTTCGTCGTGGTTTCTGAATTTTCCACCATTGTATCCTTTCTACAGGGATTGATCAAGAAACTTTTCAAGGAAAAATTAATTGATACAACGTGTGAGAAATTCAATGTAACAGAAAATTCAAGAAACCAAATAAGAGAAGCTTCTTCAAGTATTTTGAATTAGCTTTCAATGAAAGCACCAATTTGTCGATGGAAATTTCCACCGTCTTCAGTCTTGACGAAAATGCACCTGCAAAACAATCAAAAACCTAAGCCTCACGCGCCCACAGGTTGGGGGGGGGGGGTTAGGTCAATGGATCTCCGATGCCTAAGTTAGTTTCTCTAAGAGAGTAAAGTTTAGGGCTTTTTTAGGGTTGCAAAAGCCCTAAAAATGTGGTAGAATATGAGGTATTTATAGGGTTAGGGCCGGCCATATAGTGTTTAATGGAGAGATATTCTCTAAATATTCCCAAGATATTTAATAGGTGATAATATCTTGAGATAATGGGGTAATTATCCCTAATTGATTTAAATTAGGATTACTTACTTGATTGGAGTCGATCTTCAATTAGGAATGTATTAAAGATAGGGTTTGGGTAATTAATCTTTATCTTTAATTCCTTGCCAAAGGCAGGTGAGCTGTGGGCAATTGTGTTCAGCTGCTGAGACCTGCAGAGGTGTGAGCTACTCATGGAAGCATTTAAGAAGCCTGCCCATTTATTAAGGGCAATCTTGTCTTTCTTGAATAAAAATTCACGTGTCGACTCTAGAATATTTGGGATTATTTTAGGCTCCACAGTTATGAGTGATGTTAGGAAGACTAAATTTGTATATAAAATTTTGTAAACTAAATGATGTGTAAGTTGATGATTGGTTCATTACTGAAACATTGATAAACGAGCTCATTTCCTATTGGTGACACATCATTTAGTTTGCAAATTTTGTCTACAATTTAATCTTCCTAGCATTACTCTCTAAATATTACAGTACTCAATACTTTAATGTCAAATATTAGCTAGAGGTAAAAGGAGTAAAATTAAATATTGAATAGATTAAAGTAATAACCCTTCTATGCTCTTTTCTTTACCATAACGATTAAACACTACTTGCAAGATTAGCCAAAACTACGGAGATAAGGTGCAGGTTTCTAAGGCTCAAGCTAGCTAAGATTGTGATGTTGAGCATAAAAGTTGTACATAGCGATCTAAGACTAAGAGTTCCATGTGGAAGGGAGCTAGCTCGCTCGAAGGATCAAATCATCAAATTAATGTAAGATAAGATCTAGAGATACATGTTTTTGACACATTGTTTTTGTAAAATCCACTCCTTAATATAGTGATCTAAGAATTCCATGTGGAAGGGCTTTAGCTCGCTTGAAGGATCAAACCTAAGATAGGATCTAGAGAGATTGCTTTTGGCACACGTTTTTTTTTGCGAAATTTACTCCGTAATATACCTCAACGATCCGGTTGTCTATCATCAAATTATGTTCGTCAAATTACCTAGGGCGGCATCAATTTTATCTATCACATAAAGAAGTTTGTTGACTATTATACGCGTGTGTTGAGAGTGTTGGCAATGGCTATCTTGTGCCGCACAAGAATATCCATAAAGTAATCTCACACTCATCTTTTCATGTTCTTGAGTTGAAACTGGTAGAGTTGTTAAATTAAGAACTCTAAGACCAGGATTAAGTGAATGAATTTAAACAAATTAATACCGGCAAGTTCTGAAGAAAACTTAGATTTGATATCTTTTATGGTCAATGGGATGTCAATTTTAAAATGTGGATTAGGCATTATGCTGCATCAATTTGTAACTTCTATAAATGAAAAGTCAAGTCTTCGAACTGCATGTCACTTAATAATATAATTTGATAGTATTCATTTTTATCTGAAAGTGAGAGATTTTAGGTTCTAATCTCTCGTAAATGACGAATTCAATATCAAATTAGGTTGTTCATTGTATGACTTAGCTGAACTTATCCTCATTCTAATGTAAAAATTTCAATGTACTCAGAAAAACAAAAAAAAAACAAAAAAGGTCTTCGAGCTGCCTTTATTTTTTGTGGCATCAGTTGTGTGTCATTACTGATTGTTGCTTTCTTGTCGTCGATTTTTTTTTTTTTCATACTTATTACTCAATGTTGAGTACTAATCTTTTGATTTTGTTTAATAATATTTTTTTAACAAATGTTTTATTATTTTAAAAAATAATAGATATGCTTTTAATTTTTCTTAGATTTTAAAAAGTAAAGAACACGTGGCTTTTTTTATTAAACTAAATTAGAAAGTGAGTACTCATTATATACCACATGACGTAGTTGTTGATAATTGAAGTTTTACTTAAATTATAATTAATGTACTTATTTTTTTATTGATTATACGTCACATAATTTATAAATTAATCTAAAAAACTAATTTACATAACATTACTCGAATTATAACTATGCTAACGCATGTAAAAGCAATAAAAACATCATCAACAATCCAGTAGGGTCATATGGTGGAATCTTCTTCTTGAATTTTGGTTTGATTTATATTTAATGTGGATGCTTTCCTTTGTTGTGGAAAACTTTTGTTACATGATTTGGTCAGAAATTTCTATATCTCGTGCTATATCTCATCCCACTAAGAAGGATAAAGGAACTAACTAAAATAGTGGAGTACGATGGCACATTTGTCTGCAACCTTAGATTTGTTGTTGTTGAAGGCAAGTGGAATCAGTATTTTGACAAGTGGCCCCTTGCACGCCAAGTTGGCACCATGTGCCACCGAAAGAAATTATAAAAAGTCTCTTTGGCTGAATATACCATATTAAATGCATCAAGTAGAAGAATAACTAAAGAACAAAATTTGAGAGTGTCGACGTTTAATTGGATATATGTGCGCTACATCAATAAATTGATAAAATATTTAACAAACGTAGACAATATGGATTGACGGATGGTGGTAAAGCTTGGAGACAGTAATTGATTAATTCTAGAATTGAGGGATGTAAATGAGGAGCGAGGTACACATTTAGAATCATAATCTAGTGATATTTTTATTTATTTGTAAGTGAAAGGTCTTATATTCGATTATCATCAAATATGAATTTAAACAACATTATTATTAACTCATTGTAAGATTTAACACATACCCCACTCTCTTAGTGTGTAAATAAAGTATCTTGTGTTAAAAAAAAAAATGAGGAACCAGGTCAATTTCAAAAATCATTCGTGATGAAAAAAGGGTCCTATTATATATATATATATATATATATATATATATATATATAAAATGATATTATAACTATTTCACTACAGTAAAAAGCAACCATGTGCTAACAAAAAATTTGAAGCATCTAACAAACCCAACTCAACCCAACACCACACACAATTATTATTCACCCACAATCAAAACTCAATACTAATAAATATATTGAGCTTCAGTTGAGAAATCTAGACTTGACATTCTTATCGTGTTTTTCGTGTTCGTATTATTTTCGTGTCATACTCGATATCTTAACGGGTCGTTTCGTGTAACACTAGTCAAAATAAACAAGTAATATGACCTGACCTGTTACCTGTTAAAAAAATATATTTTAAACCAATAAATAATCAAATGAAAAAAAAAAACTTAATTAGTATACACATACCACATTGTCACATAAATATTAATTCAAAATATAACAACACATTTGTCTTTCAAGTAGCACATAAATATTAATTAATGTAGAAGTGTGGAAAATAAAAAATAATATATATATATATATATATGTATAGAAACCCTCATAATAATAAGCTTTACAATTTTTGAGAATGGCTTAACTTTGAAATTTGCTATTATAATCACATAAACTACAGACCAAAATTTAACCATTGATTGTCTATTACATTTACGTTCCATTCTTCTCACCAAATTTTGTCTTTTTAAGATTTTGTTTTTTGAAAACATGATCTTTTATAGGATGTAGGAAGATGAACGGTTTAGATTGTTGATATTATACTCAGAGTTTTATCGTTAGTGAAAATATTGCTTGGAGTTTATAAAGTCTCTAGGACCTCAATGACTCAAATTATCAAACGCTTGCACATGAATTATATGTGTAATGTACAACTATATATATATCTTTTATGCGAGAAAGATGATGAAATAAGAGCGACAAATGCTAACGTGATATCAACGACTCGTGCTGTTCATTTTTCTACATTTGCTAAAAAGATAATGTTTTCAAAAAAGAAAATCTGAAAAAACGAAATTTGGTGAGAAGAAATAGCATAAACGCAATCGACGGTTAAATATAAATTTAAGAAATATGGATTATGGTGTCGGGTTTCGAAGTTGATAAAACATTCATGAGTATGACCATATGAGAGAGAGTAAAAAACTTTGTTAGGCCGTTGACTCTGAAATTGAAAGTCTGTCTTTTTACTTTACTAATACTATGTTAGTTGATTTGAATTTTGGACAATAGGTCAAGTAAAATTTATCCCAGTAATGATAATAAGAAACTCACATAATAAAATAAATAAATAAATAAAACCTAACTTTTTTAACTTATCTAGAATAATAATACAATAATATTTATTTAGTATACAATATGTATACTATGGCTATTGTATTTTATAGTAAGTATTTTAGGTAGTATAACTTTAAAATCATCAAAATAATTTTTTTTCTTAACAGGTCGAAATAGGTAACCCACGACTTACACATGTGTAAAACCGTTAATGACCCGTTATTTACGGGTGACCCGACAACGACCTGATTAGTTATTGTGTTAACCTAGAACCCGTTGTTTTTGTGTCATGTTAATAGGTCGTGTAAGAAATTACCAAGTCTAGAGAAATCTCTCAATGTAAATACATTCATGGGACTGACTCTACATTGTATTTCAACGATCCAACCATTTATCTTTTTGGTCTTCTTTTAAAAATTATCTCTAGTAGTAGATATTTAAGTTTTTTTATTTTTTTTTATTTTTTATTTTTTTTTATTTGAAACATCATTTACTTTCTTCATTGCAATTAATGCCATAAAAGTTTTGGATTTCTTTAATTTTGCTAAGATTTGAATTGAAATATAAACTCTTTGGATCATTGTAAAGGTTACGAAATGCATCCCACGAAGTGTCCCTTAGATATTAAATAGAAGAAACGGTTAACAAATAAGGGTTTCTTTAAGACTTGGCAATTTGTTACATGACCTGTTAACCCGACCCAAAACAACATGAATTTGATGTGTTTCGGATCAACACGTAACTACTTCGATCATTATCGGGTCACACATTAAGACCATGTGACTAATGGGTTCTTAACATTTTTACCCGTTGGTAACCCATCGCAACTTGTTAAGAAAAAAATTAGTTTGATAATTTTAAACTACTAAAATTAGTTAGGCACGCAATTTAGGACTACCTATATGGGCCTACTGACACCTTTTTTGCTGAAAGCCAGCTTTTCACCCTTAATCTGCTCAAATCGTTTTTCACGTTGACAAGTGTCTCTTGTCCTTGTTGGCTCAAAACAAACAAGTATTTTTTTTTTTTATAAAACCCATCGTATGTTTTCATTTCAACTTGGTTGTACAAATTTTATCTTTGTAGTGAGAGAATGCATTCGAAGATTCCAATGATGGGATAAATGATAGATAAGCTTGCATCTTCTATGTGGGGATGCACATATCTCCTATTTGCGTTAACTTATCTTCATCATATAAATTTAACAATTGGAGTTCACCACTGCATGGCTGACTGGCGATTACTAGTGATTCCGGCTTCATGTAGGCGAGTTGCAGCCTACAATCCGAACTGAGGACGAGTTTTTGGAGTTAGCCATTATATCACGTGTGCCTCCCTTTGGGGCTTCGACTCTCACATAAAGTTCTTGTTTCAGTAATTCAAATGTAGGAGACGGCTTTTTACTAGTAAATCGATATTCAAAATCATTCCATTGTGGATTCCTTTCTCTATCAAAGTATCGTAGTTCTCGAACCAGCAATCGAAAAGATTTTGGAGCATCCTCGGATTTAGTATTGTTCCTTCAATGATTGTAGTACCAAGTACTTCTTGGCGAGTTCTAATATGATAGATTTATAAGTAAGCATCTCTTGTAAAATATGAGCAACACCAAATCCTTCTAGAGCCCAAACTTCCATTTCTCCTACCTGATGTCAAGGTAATAGCTATGAATAGTCATCGACTCCTGGGAAAGAGTAGAAGAATGAGAACTATTATGGGACATACAATGCATTACAAATCATCCACAATTTTTTTTATTTCATTAATTGAATTTTATTTGTTGATTAGGGAGAAGTTCCGTAAAAACCCCGCCCTTTATTATGATAATAAAGTACTCTTAGTTCAGTTCCATAGAACGTGGGTCTCCAAAATCCGATGTTGTGGGTTCAAATCCTACATGGCGTGATTCTGTGTTATTGTTAATCGTGGGAGGTCAAAAAACTCAATTTATTAATAACTTAATCAAAATAAAGAAAATACAATTATCCTCAAGAACAAAATGTTTGTTATGCTTAATTTATTTAGTTTGATCTGTATCTGTCTTAATTCTGCTCTTTATTCAAGTAGTTTTTTCGTCACCAAATTGCTCGAGTGATGCGAACTAATTAAGCACACAAATTAAAACCCTCTTGTGACAATTGTAGTAAAGATGCAAGTAGGGATCGTTCTAGACCGGGGATTAGGAGGGATTACTAAATCACTTGGAAACTGACTCAAAAACGTAAAATAAACGTTAAAAACACTAAACTAGACTCAAAGAATGTAAAACTAAACAATAAAATACTAAAACAAATCAAAAGACTCAAAGAATACAAAACACTTATAAACACAAACTAAGACACTTTCTAACTAAATTAGACACTAAGGTAAAGGGGGATTGGTTTTGGAGAAGATTAAACTAAATACACAGATTGTAATTTAAAGGCAGAATATAAATATGAATGTGATGAAGATATGGATGAATGCTAGCTAGAAGGTTCTTCTCCACACATGTTACACTTGCATACAATTTGATTCTCAGTTGGTCTTTCGATGAATTATGAAACTCAACACCCCGGGTTAATTAGGTCCGCTTAAATTAACCGTCAAGTTTTCCTTAAGTTAATGAATTGGATGGGTTAGCGCAACGCAATTCAAAACATTCTCCAAAAGTCCTTTACGTGAAAAGCACAATAAAGATACAATCAAAGATCATTAAGCATCATGAAAACTATAAGTGTTGACGAGGCATTCGTTACTATGATGAGCATGAAACTAGTGCCAATAATTCATTTAACGCGATTGTTTATAAGCAACCTCCACTACTTGTGAATATAAGTTCATAACTATTAGGTGAAACTTACTTATATTCTAGCGTCATATTCATGCATGAAAATTAAATGTGCACTCTCAATAAACATACATAAATAAGTTATCGATCAAGCAGTTAAACAAATTGAATCCACAATACATGAAATTCCAACCAAAAGTAATCAAATCATCTTGCAAGCATAAACATGGTTTCGAATCACCCCCTAGCTAAATAGGGGTTTAGCCTCTCATGTTCACAACAAGAAAAATAAAATTGAATTTAAACATAAAGAACAAAGGATGGATTACACCTAGAATGCCCAACGAATCCACTTGAATTTCTGCGCGTCTAAGCCCTCCTTCTTCTTCTCCTTGCTGCGGCAGTGATAGTCTAGGTGAGTTTTGGATGTTTTTCTGGTTTGGGAATGGGTTTATGGATGTTTGGTGGTGCGGCAATGGTTGTGGAAGGTGTGGAATGGTGTGGAATAAAGTAGGGAGTGGTGGAGAGGTTGCGGCAGAGAAGTGAGTATATGAAAAATGGTTGGGAAAAGGCACGGCTTAGGGTAGAATATTAGGGTCAATGGCTGATTAGTGTGTATTGTTTATTAGGGTAAATGATGCACGGCTTTTGGGAGAGTGGAGAGAATAATAAAATGGTGGAAGGCCCGGCAAAATAATGGGAATTGGCTGCACGGTTTTTAGGAGAGAATTAGGGTTGGATTGGTTGCGGCTGTGATGGAGAAAAGGTGAATGGGTGATGCGGCTGCATGAATTATGGAGAATGGATGCACGGGTTTTTGGGAGTAAAAAGGTTACACGGCCAAAGGTGGAAAAATGGGAGATGGTGGCTCGATTTTGGGAATAGCTAGGGTGATAATTAAATGGGGGGGGCCACGGCTGAATGATTCTGCCATGCACGGGTGGAAAGAATCAAATAAAATGGGATGTGGTGGCTGCGGATTCAATCCAAAATGGGAGTGACGGCTAGCTTAGGAATTATATATGGTTTAGAAAAATAAAACCCTAGCTTATTAAATCAAAGGCTTACAAAAATTAAGAAATTAAATAAGAAATATAAAGGTGCGGCTAGGATTGAATTTGGGAGAGAAATAGGTTTAATTTAGAAATAAAAGGGCAAGGTGCGGCTAGGGTTTAGAAGCATGTGTTTTAAGTGCAAACCTAGGACAAAATTGCCCTCCCTTGTACGGCAAGGGAAGGGAAGAAAGGGAAAGGCACGGCAAGAGTGTTTAAGGAGCCTAGGGCTTTCGTTTTGTGTCCTAAAGTACCTACAAAGACTTCAAAGTGGCTAGAAAATACGGACGTTTAAGATTAGGAAAGGTTACCAAAACGGGAAACTTAGGATTAACTTTCCTAAAATAGGAAACCTTGTTTGAGTAGGATTCCTCGTTTTGGTAAGAATTCATCATTGGAGTAGGAATTCGTCGTTTCTTCAAGTCTTCAACTCATTCATTCCTCTTTCGCTCCAAAAGACTCCAATTTGCATCTTCTTGCACACTTTGGCCTTATAATCTGAAAATACGCAAAAGTGGCCTTAAACACTCACATAACTAAATAAACACAACATAAATGGAAGAGAACAAGCTAATTAAGTCACATGAATATGCTCCTATCAAATTCCCCCACACTTAACTTTTGCTAGTCCTCGAGCAAAACAAAACAACTAAACTAAACAAAACGAAACAAAACAAACAAAACATAACCTAAACCTTCCAACGTTTGCCTCAGGGATTTCCAATGAAACATGACATGTCAAAGATCATTACTCACATAGCTTTTAGTCTTCCTTCCCCTCAAGCACATACTTAATCATAGTCACCATTCACTAGTTCGCATTTAATCAATTAAAACACATTTTGAATGTAGTAACATGCCTTAGAGAATTCCCTCAATTCCTCACTAGTTATGCACTCAATTTTCACTCAGATTTTCTGACTACACACCCTACACTAGTTATATGTGAGAAGATTGATGCAAACATGAAAGACTAGTACTCACATATGTTATAACAAAGAACGCAATTTCTGGAGTAATTAAACATGTTTAGATATGATCTCATGAATGGAATGCTACTACTTAGATGCGAGAACCAGTGACACCATATGCTCATACCAAATTCAAACTCCACAATTGAAATGCACAACACTCAAGATAGAAGTCAAGGGTTGTAACGGGGCTTGGGGTATTGGCTAATAACGAAAGGTAGGGATAAACAAAAGTTCTTTAAGCAATAGCAAGCAAAGTAATGTAATTAAGACTTAGAATTCCCTTAGAATGCAGAAATCAACTTTTAGACAAATAGGGAAGATTCAAACAACTCCTAGGGCTTAATTCATTGTTTTGGGCCCTTACTTCAACAAACAATACTTTTCAACTCTTTTTCACTTCTTTTTCTTTTTTTTTTTCTTTGTTTTTTCTTTTTTTTTTTTTCTAACCATGCCTATGGCACATAAACTCATATCAATAATCCTTCCCCCACACTTATTTTCTGCAACACATTAATCAAAGGGAATTCATTCATGCTTACTATGCTTCAAGAACAAGGGTACGGATGGTCCTAATCTAGGCTAGGTGAGGATAATATGGGTTAACAAAGAATATGGGCTAACATAGCTCAATGGGGTTAAACTTAAACACAAAATGAGTGAAGGGCACATGGCTGTTTGGCTTTGATGGTGGTCACTACACAACTTCATCTTCATCTTGAATACGTGTTATGCAAATCAATGACATGCTTTGAATGAAATGGGCATGAGTTCTAGCATTTGGAACTAAGTGATGAAACGCCTTCTAAGTAGTAACCAAGCAAAGAATAATGAGATCATGCAACGACTTTAGAAAACAATGATGCCTAGATTATTACTCTCCAAATAACGTTTAGGCTCAAGTCTCACAGGGATGTAGCGTTTGTTAAGTTCCTTCCTTCAAGCATGTTACAAAAACTAATTTTTTTCTTTTGTGATTACATGTGAATTCGTAAACTATAACTGCAAACAAGCATAAACCAAAGAGTATATCAAACGTCCATCCATGTTTGTAACTTTCTTTAACCATCATGCAATTAAAAACCAAATCCTCATCATTGTGTTGGAAGGTGACCTACGACACAAACAAACACACAAAAACAACTTTTTTTTTTTTTGGGTTTTTCAAAACAATTTTTTCAAATTTTTATGGGTTTTTCGGATTTTTAAGTCAACACACTCTAAAACACTCTAAAATAGCTTAAAAACACTTAAAAACAGTGGGAAACAAGTTTAGACATGTTAGGTGGTAATACCCTACGAATTTCATGCAAAAATATCTCAAAACAGAATGTTACCCCCCCCACACTTAAACTAAACATTATCCTCAATGTTTTAGACACAATTAAACACAATACACATAACATAAAGTAAGCAACAAAGGAAAGGGTTTAGGGACGCAAATCTGAGTGTGGAGCGATTCCCAAGTTCGTCCTTTGTTGATTGCATGGGTTGCCTCCCAAGTAGCGCTTGCTTTAACGTCTTCCAGCCGGACGAAACCTTCTTTTAATCTCCACTAGGGCTCACGGCATAGAATGGATCCTTGAATGGAAGGTGATACTTGAAGTGAACCGGCATTGGTTTGAATTCTAGTGTAGGTGCCTGATTCATCAAAATCAGCCAGTTAGTATAAAATGTAATGGAATTTGGAGAAGATGACTTACTTGTTTTGTCCGACAAGAACTCAATGACAAACACCACTCCTTTGAAAGTTTCAGGGATATTGGACTTTGCCAGATTGCATGTGATGGTTATGACTTGTCCAATGTCATCAAATTCAACTTCTTTGGGTTTTGTGGTTTCAAATATGTCCTCTTTGATGCCTTCTACATCTTCTCCAGCCACTACCTTCTCTTGAATCATTCTTCTTGGTGTACAAAGTCCTTTAAAGAATTCAACACCATCTAAAACTTGCTGTGTTGCACCAAGAATTGGAATAGCATTTTGCACCTTTGGGAAGGCTTCCACGATGTCCTTTTTACTCTCTTCTTGGTTGGGAATAAAAAAACTGCTAGGAAAAGGGACATTGGGTGGAATAACATCAGAATAACATGGAATTGGGACATCCTTACTTGTGGTGGGTGGTTTAGAGGGCTTAGGGGGCTGCGGCAAGGGTTGTTCTACCCTTGCCGTGTGCATGTCTTCTTCCTCCTCCTCAATTAGCAGCTCCTCATCCACTTCTAGGCTATGTTTGGACATTTTTAGGTCAGCTCCAACCTCCATAGCACTTCCCAAAGTGATAGCATTATGGATTTCAAAATCTTCCTTCAAGTTTTCAATAGTTGAGTTGGAGAGTTCACTTTGCTCTTGAATTTGTTTCATGAACTCCATAATCTGCCCAATTTGCTCCTCCAATTTACCCAACTTCTTGTCTTGATTTTGTTCGTCCTGCGTCAAAGAGGTTAGTAATTGAAAATTTTTATCATTATCCATGGACGTACTTGAACTTGATTGGAATTGTTGTGGGGGAGGTTGTGGTGGCTGCATAGGTGTTGTATAGAACTCCTCATATGGTTGCCAATATGCTTCTTGTTGAGCCTCCTTGGCTTGATTTTGTGACCCCTGCACCAAAGAATTTAATTCATTAAGAATTTGATTATAATCTATTGACGAACTTGAATTTAATTGAGCATATTGCATATGAAGTTGTGGTGGCTGCATAGGTCTTGAATAGAACTCCTCATATGGCTACCAATATGCTTCACGTTGAACTTGTTGAGCTTCCCACCACATAGAGTTTGAATGATCCCTCCAATCTCTTTGTGGACATTGATTGGCTTGAAATCCTTGCCTATATGAAGCACCAAATGTAGGGACACTCTGCATTGTGGTCCTTTCGGCATACGGCGACAATTGAGAAGTAAGATTTGCCAATTGAGCTTGAATGCTAGCAAAATCCATATCTTACTTCTCTAGTACCTAAAATCAAAGAAAGAGAACTAAATCAAATATCAAAAGTAACAATAAACAAAGAAAACAACACTAAGTTAGAAACTAAAACGAAAACAACTAAACCAAAAAGAAAAGAACCAAGGGATTAGCAAAGTTGCTAATCCCCGGCAACGGCGCCAAAAATTTGATGCGAACTAATTAAGCACACAAATTAAAACCCTCTTGTGACAATTGTAGTAAAGATGCAAGTAGGGATCGTTCTAGACCGGGGATTAGGAGGGATTACTAAATCACTTGGAATCTGACTCAAAAACGTAAAATAAACGTTAAAAACACTAAACTAGACTCAAAGAATGTAAAACTAAACAATAAAATACTAAAACAAATCAAAAGACTCAAAGAATACAAAACACTTATAAACACAAACTAAGACACTTTCTAACTAAATTAGACACTAAGGTAAAGGGGGATTGGTTTTGGACAAGATTAAACTAAATACACAGATTGCAATTTAAAGGCAGAATATAAATATGAATGTGATGAAGATATGGATGAATGCTAGCTAGAAGGTTCTTCTCCACACATGTTACACTTGCATACAATTTGATTCTCAGTTGGTCTTTCGATGAATTATGAAACTCAACACCCCGGGTTAATTAGGTCCGCTTAAATTAACCGTCAAGTTTTCCTTAAGTTAATGAATTGGATGGGTTAGCGCAACGCAATTCAAAACATTCTCCAAAAGTCCTTTACGTGAAAAGCACAATAAAGATACAATCACAGATCATTAAGCATCATGAAAACTATAAGTGTTGACGAGGCATTCGTTACTATGATGAGCATGAAACTAGTGCCAAGAATTCATTTAACGCGATTGTTTATAAGCAACCTCCACTACTTGTGAATATAAGTTCATAACTATTAGGTGAAACTTACTTATATTCTAGCGTCATATTCATGCATGAAAATTAAGTGTGCACTCTCAATAAACATACATAAATAAGTTATCGATCAAGCAGTTAAACAAATTGAATCCACAATACATGAAATTCCAACCAAAAGTAATCAAATCATCTTGCAAGCATAAACATGGTTTCGAATCACCCCCTAGCTAAATAGGGGTTTAGCCTCTCATGTTCACAACAAGAAAAATAAAATTGAATTTAAACATAAAGAACAAAGGATGGATTACACCTAGAACGCCCAACGAATCCACTTGAATTTCTGCGCGTCTAAGCCCTCCTTCTTCTTCTCCTTGCTGCGGCAGTGATAGTCTAGGTGAGTTTTGGATGTTTTTCTGGTTTGGGAATGGGTTTATGGATGTTTGGTGGTGCGGCAATGGTTGTGGAAGGTGTGGAATGGTGTGGAATAAAGTGGGGAGTGGTGGAGAGGCTGCGGCAGAGAAGTGAGTATATGAAAAATGGTTGGGAAAAGGCACGGCTTAGGGTAGAATATTAGGGTCAATGGCTGATTAGTGTGTATTGTTTATTAGGGTAAATGATGCACGGCTTTTGGGAGAGTGGAGAGAATAATAAAATGGTGGAAGGCCCGGCAAAATAATGGGAATTGGCTGCACGGTTTTTAGGAGAGAATTAGGGTTGGATTGGTTGCGGCTGTGATGGAGAAAAGGTGAATGGGTGATGCGGCTGCATGAATTATGGATAATGGATGCACGGGTTTTTGGGAGTAAAAAGGTTACACAGTCAAAGGTGGAAAAATGGGAGATGGTGGCTCGATTTTGGGAATAGCTAGGGTGATAATTAAATGGGGGGGCTACGGCTGAATGATTCTGCCATGCACGGGTGGAAAGAATCAAATAAAATGGGATGTGGTGGCTGCGGATTCAATCCAAAATGGGAGTGACGGCTAGCTTAGGAATTATATATGGTTTAGAAAAATAAAACCCTAGCTTATTAAATCAAAGGCTTACAAAAATTAAGAAATTAAATAAGAAATATAAAGGTGCGGCTAGGATTGAATTTGGGAGAGAAATAGGTTTAATTCAGAAATAAAAAGGCAAGGTGCGGCTAGGGTTTAGAAGCATGTGTTTTAAGTGCAAACCTAGGACAAAATTGCCCTCCCTTGTACGGCAAGGGAAGGGAAGAAAGGGAAAGGCACGGCAAGAGTGTTTAAGGAGCCTAGGGCTTTCGTTTTGTGTCCTAAAGTACCTACAAAGACTTCAAAGTGGCTAGAAAATACGGACGTTTAAGATTAGAAAAAGTTACCAAAACGGGAAACTTAGGATTAACTTTCCTAAAATAGGAAACCTTGTTTGAGTAGGATTCCTCGTTTTGGTAAGAATTCATCATTGGAGTTGGAATTCGTCGTTTCTTCAAGTCTTCAACTCATTCATTCCTCTTTCGCTCCAAAAGACTCCAATTTGCATCTTCTTGCACACTTTGGCCTTATAATCTGAAAATACACAAAAGTGGCCTTAAACACTCACATAACTAAATAAACACAACATAAATGCAAGAGAACAAGCTAATTAAGTCGCATGAATATGCTCCTATCACCGAGGCCTACGCATTTTTAAATCCAATCTCACAAAGATTGGTTTCAGTGAATTTCCATCTACTAATTTAATCTTTTACGAAATCGGCCCCCCTGACTCCACAAGAATATGTGGAGCTCAACATGGCCGGGGCTCATATTGTGTTTTCTGGCTTGTGCTTTTTGACAACTATCTGGCATTGGGTGTATTAGGATCTAGAAATATTTACTGATGAAAGTACATGGAAACCCTATTTGGATTTGCCTAAGATATTTGGAATTCATTTATTTCTATCAGGGGTGGCTTGCTTTGGTTTTGGTGCATTTCATGTTTACAAAACACCCATGCTTTAGCACCCAACACAACGTCCCCTGGTGCAACAACATGCTCCAGTTTGACCTAGGGGTGGTGATTTAGTGGCAGCAGACGGTTCCTCAGAGAAAGACGATCAAACAATTCCCAATCATGGTCCTTGTGGATCGGATCATCCATATAATATACAAAAAGAAACTTTTCCTTTTTTACGCCCCCAAGTCGCCACACGAAAAGGACATGGGGACGTAAAAAGGGGGATCCTATCAAATTGTTTCGACCTAGGATAATAAGCTCATGAGCTTTACTTCAGGTTGCATATATCTTCTATTCGCGTTAGCGTATCTTGATCGTATTAATTTAATAATTGGAATCGTTAAATTCATTAATCTTCATTTTAGATCACTCCTAAAAACATTTCAATTAGAGCTTATTTAGTCATTCAAATGTATAGAACAAGTTAACAATCTAGGTACCAAGTAACATATTGATGATGAACTGTCCATTTATTTAAAACGTTTAAAGGTTTTAACATTCTCCTTTTCAAATGAACTTTTATAGTAGTGATCTTCAATTGAACATTATAAAAGATTGAACCATTCCGGTTGTTGAATTTGTATGGTCAAAATACATTATTTGCAAATGGGGACATGTGTATCTCCCTAAGAGCGAGTATTATCCATAAATGATTTTCTGTACTCAGGTTAATAGGGTACCATGTGAAGTTTGGGTGCCAAATTGCTACACAACATGAATTTAGGTGGTTAAATGTAAATAAATAAGATAAATAAAATAAAAATAAAAATAATTCTACTGGTAATTGCACAAAACTAAAAAAGTTTAAATGTCAATTTTCCCAAATTTTAGAAATACCAAATTTAAGTGCCATATATTTCTGTCAATATAGATCATTCTTATCTAATCCCAACTCTAATATAGAACACACACACACACACACACACACACACACACACACATATATATATCGACATCACTGTGGAGGCAAGATTTCAGTTAGAGCGTTCTTCATATTAAATCATATCTCTCCTTGGCTGAAACAGAAGACTTGACCAATATGTCGAAAATAATATGTCAGACAAGAGAGGATACTGCAAGAATGCAAACAAAACAACTAGAACAAATGCAAATATGAATATAAGATCTGGAACCATCTTAATCCATAGTGACAATATAAATAGAAGGTTATGCTGAAAGCTACGGTGGAGCCTAAAATAATACCAAATATTCTATAGGCGACACGAGGAATTTTATTCAAGAAGGACAAGATTGCAAGATCTTTGCCACGACGCTACAAGGCGAGGCGTAAGACTGGTTCCACACCCTGCCTCCATGTTCAATCCAAGATTTCGACGAACTTTCCTTGGTTTTCACTAAGGAATATTCGTCCTACCGCTCGATTAAGTAGAAGTCTGACCACCTTTTCAGCATGAAAAAGGACCCGAAGGAGTCGTTCCGCACTTACGTCAAGAGATTCAAGGCGGAGAAGGCAAAGATTGTTCGATGCGATGACAACATCGCATGCTCAGCTTTCCGAAAAAGGCTCTTAACAGATAACCCATTTTTTGGAGAATTGATTATGGGCTAAAACCTGTCCCTGGCAAACACTTATGCTTTGGTAGAAAAGCATTCCCTTTGGGATGAAGAAAAGTGATCCCAAAAGATGCTACAGAGATGTGGAACAGACTCAAAAGAAGGTAAACAATAAACCGCTTGACAACAAAAACAAGCCAGGAGACAAACGCAGGGACCTGACCCCAGCTAAGGGGGCGCAACACCCAAGACGTACATCAGGTTCTCAATCCCGATCAACCAGATCCTTCGTGACCTCAAGGACAAGCCATGGTTCAAGCCACTGCCACCTTTAAAGGGCAACATCTCTAAGATGGACCAGGCCAAATATTGTGCTTTCCACAGGGGTCTTGGGCACACAACCAATGATTGCACCACATGGAAATGGTACCTTAAGCTGCTCGTGAAGGAGGGCAATTGCGACCAATATGTCAACAGACCAGCTGCCCAACAGAGATTAGAAGCAGATGCCAATGCCGAACCCCCAACCAAGACAATAGGAATCAACGAAATCTTTGCCAAATTCGAGCATCTGGGGGACATCAATAACTCCAAGAAGAGGAAAATCCAGTAGGTGAGATCGGTCAATCAAGTTCAAGCCATAAATGCTGTACCTGGACCAATTGTCGGCTTCACCGAGCAGGACGCTGAGAGAGTAGACTGTCCCCACGACGACGCCCTGGTGATTTCCATACAACTGGCCTACGCCATCGTTGACAAAGTCATGGTGGACAACGGCAGCTTAGTCAACCTTCTACTACTGTCAGTCATCTAGAAGATGGGCCTAGAAAGCACGATCCAATGCAAAGCAGAGGTCTTGACAGGATTCAACGAACTCACCTTAACTACCATTGACACTATCATACTCGACGTAGTTAGCATGCCGATTGTCTCATCGCAGACCTTCATGATCATTAGCGACTCATCTCCTTACAACGGGATATGGGGCTGTCCTTGGTTAGTGAAGATTGGAGCTGTGACATCGATTGAGTATTAGAAAATCCAATTTTGCATCCTAAGAGGAGCAGTCGGAGAGATCAAAGGTGACCAGGCCATGTCCAAGCGATGCACTGTACAAGTTCTCAAGGAGTCGAAGAAGAAATCTTTCGCCCCAGCAATAGCAGCTGAAGTGCAGAAAGATGAGTCCACCTCCTCCAAATAGCAATTACGGCAGACAGGTCAAGAAGATGGCGTTAAGGTTAACAATTCCCTGAAGATGAATCAGAATGGAAACCCGAAAAGGACACCGAAGGCATAATTCTTGACCCCCACCAGCGGGAAAAGAAGGCTAGAATTGGCTCACATTTGAGCTCAACGAAGACGGAAGAGCTCACGTCTTTCTTTGATCACCCTTTGACATGTCTAGCATTGATCAAGTGATAGCTTGCCACAAATTGCAAGTTGACACTGCTGCTAAACTTGTGATTCAGAAAATGCGACATTTCGCACCCGAATGAGTGGTGATCATTAAGGCAGAAATCAACAAGTTATTAGAGGCCGGATTCATTGAGGAAGTGGCACACTCGGCATGGCTGGCTAACGTCGTGCTAGTGATGAAAAAAGAGAACGGCAAATGGAAAGTATGCGTGGATTACACCGATCTCAACAAGGCATGTCCTAAAGATAATTACCTTGTTCCCCGAATCGATCTGCTTGTTGACTCAACATCTGGGAACTAGTTACTCAGCTTCTTGGACGCGTACTTAGGGTACAATCAGATTGTTATGCACAAGCCTGACAAAGAAAATACCACATTCATGATCGAGCGAGGAATATACTGCTACAAGGTCATGCCCTTTGGCCTCAAGAACGCAATAGTAACCTACCAACGACTCGTAAACATGATGTTCAAAAAGCAAATTGGAGTCACCATGGAAGTCTACGTCGACTACATCATGGTGAAAGGCAAGCAGCGGTCAGACCACATTCGCAACTTGGTAGAAACTTTTGCCATTTTCTGAGAATATAACATGAAGGTCAACCCAGCCAAATGCACATTTGGCGTCTCCTCAGGCCAATTCTTAGGGTACCTTGTAACCCAACGAGGAATCGAGGCTTATCCAAGGCAGATCAAAGCAATCCTGGACATGAAATCACCCACAACTCTGAAGGAGATCCAAAGTCTGATCGGTGCAAGCCCTTCTTCAAGGCATTTCAAGACCTGAAGCAATACCTGACATCACTTTCACTACTATCCAAACCGGAAGCAGTGGAGAACCTATGCATCTATCTGGCGATATCGGAAGTAGCAGTAAGCTCTACCCTCATACGAGAAGAGCTGGGGAGCCCAACTACCTGTATTTTACACATCCAAAGCTCTCATCAATGCGGAAACCAGATACCCGAAGATTGAAAAACTAATTTTGGCGCTCGTTGTTGCAGCTCGGAAGCTTCAGACGCTTCTCAACTAGTGATGAAATAGGCGTTGGAACTTGGTCAATACGACCTAGCATACCAACCCTGCAAGGCGATAAAAGCCCAAGCATTGGTGGATTTCATAGCAGAATTCATCCCAAGTCTGAAGGATGCAGCAACACAGCCCGAAAGCGCCTCAGAAGCAGTCGAGCACGCCATAGCAGTACCAGCCCCACGTGATGAAGACTTTTGGCGTTTGCAAGTCAATGGATCATCCAACCATCAAGGATATAGGGCAGGCCGACAACCCGATGCTTGAGCCGGTGATCACTCTAAGCTTTCAATGAATCAACAATGAAGCAGAGTATGAAGCCCTACAATGAAGTCAATGGATCTCCAACTGGCAAAAGACCTAATGGTGAAGAAGCTCGCAATCTATTCCGATTCCTAACTGACCACCAACCAAACATCAGGGGAATACACAGCAAAACACCCAAGGATGGCCCGATACCTAGAGAAGGTACAAGAACAGCTAGCGACGTTCTAAGCGTAGACACTTACTCAAGTTCCACGAGCAGAAAATGCTCCTGTAGACGCACTAGCAAGCCTAGGTTTCACATTAGACCATTAGCTCAGGCGCTCAATCCTAGTCGAATACCTAGAAAAGCCAAACATAGATAAGGAACCAGCAGTCGAGGTGGCGTAGATCAGCACAATCACGAGTTGGCAAGATCCCATTATCGACTACATAGTCAATGGAACACTCCCTGCAGACAGACTGGAGTCCAGGAAGCTCTAAATGAAGGCAGCACGCTATTATATATGGTACGACATGCTTGTTCGAATATCCTTTTCAAGACCACACCTTCGTTGCTTATTGCCTCTCGATGACCTGAAGATTCTTAGCTCAATCCACGAAGGTGTCTGTGGAAACCACTTTGGAGGTCGCTTCTTGGCGCAAAAAACTCTCAACAGTGGCTATTCTTGGCCGACTATACACCAAGACACTAAGGAGTATGTACAAAGGTGCGACAGTTGCCACAACTTCAAGCCTGTGCCTACTACTTGCTAGCGAACTCCACCCGCAGACGAGCTCATGACCATTCATGCAGTGAGCGATCGACTTGGTAGGACCAATGCCACCTACTACCGGGGGCAGAGGCATGATGATCGTAGTGACCGATTACTTCACAAATTGGGTCGAAGCCGAACCCATGACCATAACTACCTAGACGAACATAGAGTGCTTCATATGGAAGAACATCATCTGCCATTTCGGCATCCCACACTTCATCGTCACTGACAATGATCCGCAGTTTGTGGGCAAAGACTTGGTAAGGTTATTCGAAAATATGACATTAAGCAGCACATGTCCACGCCCCGATATCCACAGGGCAACGGGCAAGCCGAGGCCTCTAACAAGACCATCCTCGATTGCCTCAAGAAGACCCTCTTAGACAAGAAGGGCAAGTGGTCAGACGAGCTTCCCGGTGTTCTATAGGAATATCGCACCACCAAAAGACGAGCAATCCGCGAAACTCCATTCTCCTTGGCGTATGGATCAGAGGCGATTGTTTCTCCTAACGCTGTGGTGCTAAGCATAAACACTTTACTGCCAAATTTAGAGCAGAATGACAAGGAGATGGCCATCAACTTAGACCTGGCGGAGGAAGCGCGCGAGAAGGTTATCACCCACATTGCGGCCTGTTAACAGCAGCTCCTCTCCAGCTACAACAAGAGGGCGAAAATCCTGCAATTCCAGCCAGGTGACTTAATCCTCAAAACAGCCTTCATCACAACCCGACGGGAAGGCTCCAAAAAGATGTCTCACATCTAGGAAGGTCCGCACAAGATTAGTTGAGTAGGCGGAAGGGGTAGCTACACCCTCACCACTATGAACGACAAAGAAATTGACAAGTAGTGAAATGCCTACAACCTGAAGAAGTACTATGTGTGACCTCCTACTGCTTCGCAAAGGAGTTTGTGTTGATGACAACTTTCCTAACACTATTAACGAACTTGGTGCATGCATCGACGTCCTTAAGCAGGTCAGCCTTCAGTAGCTGATGCGAAAATTAACTTAACACACAAATTAACCCTCTTTTGACAATTGTAGCATATAAATAAGTAGGGATCGTTCTTACACCGGGGATTAGGAGGGCTTGCTAAACACTCTAAACTGACTCAAATAAATAAACTTAATCTTTAAAACACTTAAACTCACTTAAAAAGACTCAAACACGTTCACAAAACTCAAAATAGGCTAAAAACACTCAAAACTGCCATAAAAACACAATCTGGGCAGTTTTGAGCCTAAACACAATTTTGGACGAAAATTGGTTCTAACTTGACTCAAAACTCTTAAAAACACAATCTAAAACATATTTGGACCAATTAGACACTCTAAGACAATTGGGGATTTGGTTTTTGACGAAAATCAAACAAACAAAACAAATATGTAAAATAGGCAGATTCTGACGAAATTGGTGAAATTAAATGGATGGTGAGATGGCTAGGAGGTTTTTCTCCACACATGGCATACTTGCATACAAAATAATCTCCAGTTGCTTATTCGATGAATTTATGAACCTCAACACCCCAAGTTAATTAGGTACGCTTAAATTAACCCTCAGAATTTCCTTAGGTCATTGAATTGAATGGAATTAGCGCATTGCAATCAAATTATTCCTTAAAAGTTTTCTATATGAAAGCGCATGATAGAAAGACAATCAAAGATCATTAGGTTCTATGGAAATCATAGGTGTTGACGAGGCATTCGTAACTATGAAAGCGCATGATACTTATGCCAAGAATTCACTTATCATAATTGTGACCAACAATCTTAACTACTCATGAATATAAGTTCCCAACGATTAGGTGAAGTTCCCTCATACCCTAGCATCATGTTTATGCATGCAAATTAAGCGTGCACTCTCAATTCATATACATAAGCAAGTTTTAATTAAAACAGATAAGCAAATTGAATTCATCATTCATGAAATCACAACTAAAAGTAATCAAATCATCATGCAAATATAACCATGGTTTCGAAATTCCCCCCTAGCCAAAGGGGGGATTAGTTCCTCATGCTTGCACAACAAAAAATATTGAATTTAAACATTGAAATCATAAGAAAGAATACACATAAATGCTCAGCAATTCCAAGATGGATTCGATGCACAGATTGGCTCCTCTTCCTCCTCCTTGCTGCGGCACAAAGTTTGGGTGATGGAATTTGTGGTTTTGGGTGGTGTTTTCTTGTTTGGAGGGATGGAGGATGGTTGATTATGGTGGGGAAGGGTGCGGCAGAGATGTATGGATGTGTAGGGAGGTCTAAGGAGGCTTAGAATGGAGAATGGAGGTGCGGCACAAGGGTTTTCTGTCTAGCATAAGGGGTCTACGAATTTGTGGCTGAAAATATGTTTATATAGTCCTAGGGTTTATTAGATTAGGGTTAACTTAGCAGATTTATTGGATTAGGGCCCTAGAATTCGGCCATGGTGATTCAAATCCACTTAGGAGAAGGTTTTGGCCCACATATTTTTATAAACTGATTTGTATACCCAAATCCACAAGGATTAGGCCTTGGAATTCAGAATCCCAAAGGGATTAGGCCTAGGAAGGTGCGGCTAATTTAGGGGAGAGGGTAGCTTGGCTTGCAAGGCAAGGTAAAGCCTTCTAGAAAGGTTTGGGCGCCACTTTTCTAGGGTTTCTAGAAAGAATAGGTTTTGTGGCAGATTTGGGCCTTCTAGACTAGGATGTTTCTAGAAATAGGTTCTAGAATGATCCATTTAAGTCCCCATGTAATTAGGAGTAAGACATGATAAGGTTTGGATAGGATAAGATGAGATAAGGTTTGGATAATGTTTTGGATAATTGGATAATGTTTTGGATAATTGGATAATGTTGGATAAGGTTGGATAAGGTTTTGGATAATGTTTCCTCTTTTCTTGCACTTTCCTTATCCACTTTGTCCTTAGCTTAGTTCCTTCCTCTTCTTATCACATTTCCAACTTCTTGAAGTCCAAATTCGTCCATCCATGTTAGCCCACATGCAAGCTCACCAACTAGTGTCCAAAATAGCTCCAAAATGCACCAAAATGCACTTTCTTGATACTTTAACCCATAGGACCTACAAACACACGAAATTGAGTTGTAATACGACATTAACTAAGAAATAATAGCACAAATGCACAAGAATAAGCTAGTTAAGTCGCCTAAATATGCTCCTATCAGTAGCGCATAAACCTTGGGAAACTCTTCTGCCTCAGACTCAGTGGATCTCTCATAACTGCCCTTGTGAGCAAATTTCCCTTTCTCAGCAGACGAATCAGTCATGGCAGAAGGAAGAATAGGCCCAGACACAACCTTAGAATCAGAATCCACCTTCTTGCTCTTTATAGCGGTGAGCCTCTCAGAAATAGAGCCAAACTTAGCTCTCGACGGACGCTTCGATACAAACCCGGACACCAGAGGCACCACCGAACTTTTCCCCTGGGCAAGTTTCTCAGCAACGGATGAGGTCACCTTCGAAGTAGTAGGTTTCACAGGCTCAAGCTTAACGGTCATCTTCGCCCCCTTGGGGGAAATTAGATCAATGACAAACTTCTCGGCTACAAACGCTCCCACGAGCAGGAGAAGAAGTCCTGGGTTTCTTCTCAACCAAAGGCTCACAAACAGGTGAGGAAGACCTCTTCTTTCCACCACCATTGGCAGCATGCTCTACAGCAGCGATCAGGCGAGCCAACGCCTCGTCCTTTATCCACTTTATCTCTTCGCTCGGGGGCAGGCCATCTTTTTCCCAAGGAAGAGGGTTGAGCAGCCAGCGCTACTCACAGTACTCAGTAGGAATGCCCAAGGTGACGTGCACTTTCTTCATATCTGCCAAGGTTCTGAGGGTTAAGCCAAACTTTGAATATACGCAAAAGCAAGAAAGACGATCAATAAATTGAAGTCATGAAGCAGATCAACAAAAAATTCAAGCAGGACAAAAATGAAGCAATTCACTTACCACTGATAAAGGTAATTAGAACACGCAGCTCAGGAGAAGAGTTAGACTCCCACTTACTGCTCACCTCCAAGGTATCTCTCGCCCACTCATGATCGCCGTTGTTAGAAACATCAAGCAGCTGATGGCGAGACCTTAGCTACCTCACACTTTCCTTGTGGCCGATCTTAAAGAAGTACCAAAACTCATCTATGGTCAAGCTAAGCTCAAAAAACCTGTTCAAGTTCGAGAACTCCACCATCGCATAAATTGCATTTGGGGTGCACTGAGCAGGTTCCCATTTCATGGAGCAGATCACCTCCTGGAAAAGACGAGGCATGGGAAAAGTAAATCCCAACATAAAGTTGTACGGATGGAATTTGATAGCTCTCGTCCTAGCAGAGGCACCCTCGTCGCATGGTTCATCACTGTTATCATCTTTCACCCGTTTGACGCGAACCCTTGATGGAATCGCATGCTTGTACACCTCAAGAAAATCTCGAAATAGCTCGTTGGAATTGATCTTGACATGTGCAGCTTTGAAGTAGCCCACCTTGCCAGAAGAACCACCTTGACAATACAAAGGCAGAGGATATTCGTCACTTTTGCGATCAGAAGAAGACATCTCAAAGTCTTTGCAAAAAGTGCGAAGGAAAAATATTTAGAAGGCAGCTTGCGTAAAAAAAAAAAAGGATATATGCATATATATATATATATATATATATATATATATATATACACGCAAGGAGCAGCATAGACGCAACTCAGTGAAAAGGATGCCCATGCCTTCACCCACTGTCCTTGCACTCCAAGCAGGCCCTAAGGCCTCTCGGCCAGTCTCATTCGCTCCTTCTCACTTGCTACTACAGTCCCAAGCTTGTTTCACCTAACTTGGCCCCCCGCCAAGCACATTCAAAAGGGCTAGAGCCTCACGGCTCGCCCAGCCTAGTGCGCCCGCGCACTTGCTGACCATGCCGCACCACCTGCTGCAATTTGGCCTCCTTGCCGCACTCCACTCACCACCTCGGCCCCCGCTGAGCTAATTTTTCAAGCCCCAAGGCTCCCAAAAATTCAAGAAGAAGAAAATTCAAAATTTTCTTACCTTGATGCGGCACAGAGAAGAAGAACAACAACGAGAGACGATTCTTTGCAAGGACAAGTAAAGAAGAATGCTAGGGGAGGGGGAAGAAAAAATATCCTCTAGTTTCTCTTCCTTGTAGGAATAAAGATTGTTATCCAAATTTATTTAATCCCCTGCTTAAGGCAGAATTAAATAGGTATTAGGGGCAATTGTTTTCCATTTCCTAGAAGAAGTCTATCTCCAAATCAAGAAAGAAGATCAAGTTCAAATTGGGCAACAACTTCGCAAGCCTAAGCAGCTAGGGATTCCTACACCTACAATCCTTTTCCTGCATATAGCACAGTAGGTGTGGGGGCATTTGTGGAGCCTAAAATAATCTCAAATATTCTAGAGACGACACGTGGATTTTATTAAAGAAGGACAAGATTGCCCTCCATAAATGGGCAGGTTTCTCAGGTGCTCCCACGCGCAGCTCACATTCCTAGAGGGCTCAACAGTAGAACACAATTGTCCACAGCTTACTTGCCCTTGGCAAGGAATTAAAGATAAGGATTAATTACCCAAATCCTATCTTTAATACATTCCTAATTAAAGATTAACTCCAATCAAGTAAGTATTCCTAATTTAAACCAATTAGGGATAATTACCACATTATCTCAAGATATTATTTCCTATTAAATATATATCTTGGGAATATTTAGAGAATATCTCTCGCTTAAACACTACATGGCCAGCCCTAGCCCTATAAATACCCCATATTATACCAAATTTTGAGGGCTTTTGCAATCCTAAAGAAGCCCTAAACAGTTACTCTGAGAAACTAACTTAGGCATCGGAGATCCGTTGACCTAACACCCCCCCCCCCGGCTCCTCGTGGGCGCGTGAGGCTTAGGTCTTTGATCAAAGGTGTTGATTGTTTTGCCGGTGCATTTTCGTCAAGACTGAAGACGACGGAAATTTGCATCGACAACTATCATCATGGATGTTATTGAAACGAAGAGTGATGTGAGTCCGATCATCAACTTCAACAGTAAGGATTTAAGAAAATCGTTTTCAGCATATTGCGACGTGAGGATGCACAAGCACATGGGAATTGTAGTAGAGAAGGAAAAGTGTACTACTCCATCAGATATGGCGAAGATTAAAAATGTCTCTTTTATGAAATTTGGTGTTCCTTTATTATCAGCTACCTCCTGGGATGCTAAATGCAGCTGAAAACACAACAGTGGCGATAATAGTTGAAATAAGCATGCACGGATTTGCAGTGTCCTTCATCCATAATTCTCCCTTGTGCAATAAATCCTCATGCTCGCTAGTGAATAATTCTCGAAGTGTTTTTCCTTGCTTATATTTCATATGTATAAAGGGAGATTGCACAATCTTCTCGACTTCCTGCCACATCAATGATCGATAATGAAATAAAAAAAGGCAAGAATTTTCTAGGCAAGACGGATTAAAGTTGATTATGAGATGAATTTTAATCATACCTCAAACCATACTAATTCTCTTTGCATCTGAAGAGCCGCTCTGGACACAAGATTAAGTTGGTCTTAAGGTGCCAATTTTTCAGCTAGATGTAGAATGTTGTTATTCTCATCATCAGTAAATGTTTCTATGATATCTTTGATGGAGCCTGTCTCATGCGCTAGATTGAAGAGACTTGCATGACGATGAAAGACTGCAATATGGAAGATAGTTAGATTGTTGTCATCATATTCCAATAGCAATTCAGGATAAGAGTCAATAAGCACAGATAAGAATTCATAATATCCTATTTTCGCTACGTCAAATAGTAATTCAGAAGGCTCTCTTATCAGACGCATGACTTCGTCGTCGTCACATTTCAACATTTCTTTCCAAAGGCATTCGACTAGTTTCAGGGCTTGAGTTTGCTTCAAGTTTCTTTTGTAAGGACCCTTCACGCCTGTGAGTACTTTAACTGTAAGTTAAAAAAGTTCCAACATAAACAAAATGATCAATGGTCACAAGAATAGGCAAATTTCATACTTACGTGAGGTGATCAAATACAAAAGTTTGTTTTTATATAACTCATCACATTTTCATACCATAATTTTAGAAGAATCGACTCACATGTTTTCATAAGTCTGTTGCCCATTCCTGAAGTACTTTGGTCACTAAACTCTGAACACTTTCGAGCTAAGACATGCAATGCCGTTTTATTGTCGCCTTTACGGGCCCTTGCTAATGTTCTATCATCTTGTAGCAACTTCATAGCTAAATCTGCACAATTTACAAAGATTAAAAAAAAAAAAAGAGGAAGGGGTTAGAGAGAGAATTCAAACAACCTTTATAAGAAGAATAGTTAAGAATTAAAGATGTGTTTAATGTTTCTGTCCAAGTTCCAAGTACTTATCATAAAGACCATGATCTATACAACAGAAAAAAGAGAGCGTTACGGCTCATTTCATCTAACATTTTTCTTACGTTTTAGGGTATAAATACAATGCCATTTCAAACTGTCCAAACAAAGTATAGCCATATAAAGTGGTGTCATTCCTTCGCCACTTGGAATTGTTGGCAAGAACCTATTTTTTCGTATCAAAATTTCGGCAATTTCTACAATTCCAGCTGCAGCGGCAAAGCTCAGTGCCGTATTTCCTTTAATGTCATGAAGTGCCAAGTCTTCTTCATCCATCATTTTGACCAGTTCCCCCACAATCTGAATATTGTTCTTTGCTCCTGCTGCGACGTGAAGGACAGTTTCCCATCATTTTGTTATGCTAGCAGTTAAGAGTGCCTGATTGATATTTACGATGCCCTTGGTGGCATCCCAGTCGACTTTCATTGCAACTTTGTAAAGGGGCATACACAAGTTCAAGTATGCCTCTCCTATGTTGGATGCAAGGGATGAAGTTAAATCATGAGCATATGATTAATTTGTGAACGTAGAATATATGCTCAAATATTCTCTCGTGGAAGAAATTTTCATACCATCTAGTATAATCAACATTATATACACATAATCTACCTAATCAAAAGGTAAAAATGAAAAGAACACATACATTCTTGAAATTATCTAATTAATAGGAACGATATTGTATGACCATGTTAATAGAAATAAAAATTATATTACCTTGCTAATAGACGTAAAAATCATATTAGATACAACATCAAGATGATTAAAAAATGTAAGTGAGTGAAATTTTTTTAAGATTATGTTACCTACAGTACGAAAACAATTAACAATTACCAAAAAAAAAAAAAAAAAAAAAACTTCTCCTTGCTAGGCTGCTAGGTGACTTGCTACGGCACTTGAACCTTTAACAAGGTATATATATAAAAAGCACCACCAACCCGGTGGGAGAAGGAGAAATGCCATGAAATTCATAGAAATTTTAAAGGTGAATAACATGAAATTTTGACGAGGAAGAAGAAGAAAATAAAAATTTTGAATTTTGTAGGGGAAAACTTATTGATGGTGTGTGTTATAAATGATTCAAGCCATTAACTACACGTTAATTGAGAATGCATATGTTTATGATAATGGGTTTAAGAGAAATGCTAAGGAGAATCTCTCAAAAGTAGGACTCTTTATGATTCTCCGTTACTTCATGCTTTTGGCACAATTCTCTTGTCAACATTATAAAATAGAGAAATGATAAGGAGACTCTCTCAAAGTAGAACTCTCCATAGACTCTCCGCTACCTTTGGCATGGCTTCGACTATTCCTCAAGCCCGCCAATTAGTTAACCATGGACATATTTTAGTTAATGGTTGTATATATAGTAGATATACCAAGTTATCACTATAAACCCCGAGATATTATTACAATGAGGGATGAGCAAAAATCTAGGGCTCTGATTCAAAATTATCTTGATTCATACCCCCATGAAGAGTTGCCAAACGATTTGACTCTTCACCTTAGGCAAGTGTTCCTGTCATATCCCAAACCGGCTCCGCCATAGCACAATATTGTCTGCTTTGGGCCACGCCCTTACTATTTTGTTTCTGGGAACTCACACGAGAACTTCCCAGTAGATCACCCATCCTGGGATTGCTCTCGCCCGACCTCGCTTAACTTCGGATTTCCGATGGAACCCGAAGCCAGTGAGTTCCCAAAAGGCCTCGTGCTATAGGAAGGGGAGCATGTACATATAATGCACATTACCCCCTCTCCGTTGGTTGATGTGGGATGTTACAATCCACCCCCCTTAGGGGCCCGATGTCCTTGTCGGCACACTCGCACCACACGGCAGAGTGGCTCTGATACCATTTTGTCACATCCCAGACTGGCTCCGCCGTAGCACGATATTGTCCACTTTGGGCTTACCATTCCCTCATGGTTTTGTTACTGGGAAGTGCTCGTGAGTTCCCAGAAACAAAACCGTGAAGGAATAGTAAGCCCAATGCGAACAATATCGTGCTACGATAGAGCCGGTGTGGGATGTGACAAGAAATAACTTGAATTGATATCTATTAATTATATAGAGCTAGAGTAGAGTTGCATGCTATATATGAATATAAGGGTTAATTACACTAACATGCCCTGAGATTTATCCAGTTTTCACAAAACCACCTCACGTTTGAGACATTACACTAACACCCCCTCAGATTTTAATTCACTTTCACATAACATCTTTAGTCAAAATTATGCTAATTAATTGACAACTTTACCCTTATAAGTAATACTTAAACAATAAAAAAAAGCTTTATAATTTATACAAAAAATAAATTAAACATTAAAATAGTATCACCATCTTCATCTTCTTTTTCCCAGCTAAGAATGCTTATGAACAATGGGATTCTACTTCATAAGCATTCTGCTTGCATCCATAAGAAAATAATTAACAATAACAAAGTTTCAGTTTCATGAAAAATTACTTTGATATGCCAAAACAAGTCAAGAGGCGCAAGAGGAATCAACTGAATTTGCAACTTGTAATTAAATTTCTTGTATTTTGGTCTAATTCTATTCTTTCGAACCAAAAAAATAAGCAGACGGTTGCTTTTCTTCTTCAAATTAATTTCCAAAGAAAAGAGTAAAATGAGAGTTCCTGAAGAATCATGGAGCATTAACTGCTGAATAACTTATAGTTATCATAAAGTTCAAAACCTCTATGCCTGTAGAGCCTTGATGCCCCTCCCATTTTGTGAAAGCCCTGATATCAGCATTCCAACTTACTGTATCCCTCGTTGGCATCCTCCTACACACCAGACTGTTGTCTTCCAAATTCCCACACTTTGCATACATTGTTGAAAGAGCACTTCTTATTGGTACTACAAGATTGAACGCATACTTGATGGTACGAGCATGGATTTGCTTTCCTTGTCCAAAAGCGCTAAGACTCAAACATGCTTTGAGGACGCTAGCCGTCGTTCATAAGGCATCCTTCCCCTCCCTTTTTTAATGTTTAATTTATTTATTTTTTAATATTTTATTTTCTATGGAAAAGACTCTAAGAAAATACTTAGAGTACTTGGATCTAAGGGAAGACGTGGTGCAAAACCGAGCGCAATGGCCTTCTAGGATTCATACAGCATACCCCACTTAGTGGGAAAAGGCTTTGTTGTTGTTGTTGAATATTTTCTTTTCTATATAATTATAAAGACTTTCTTTATTGTTCAAGTAATTATTTATAAGGGTAAAGTTGTCAATTTATTAGCAGAATTTTGACTAAAAGGGTCATGTGAAAGTGAATTAAAACTTGAAGGAGTGTTAGTGTAATGTCTCAAACGTGAGGGAGTTTTGTGAAAACTCGATATACCTCAGGGGGTGTTGGTGTAATTAACCCATGAATATGAGGTAAATATTGCATGGAATTGTGAAGACCAAAACATGTATTAAAAAGTATCATTTTATGGAAAGTTGGTTTAAACCCAAGAGAGAAGCTAATGCGACTCTCTTAAAGTGAGGCTCCCCACTCTCCAGCATTTTATGTTTTTTACACAATATTTTATAAGGAAATGCTAATGAGACTCTTTCAAAAATGGGACTCTCTATATACTCTCCACCACCTCATATTTTTGGCACAATTCTCATGCCTACATTATAAATGTGAATAACTAGGACACTGGAATATCTAGAATGGCAATTAGGGAATCGGTTTGATTTTATCTATGTTCATTCTGTTTGAAGAAAAGAAGGATTCCAAAGAATCGATCTTTCTTTTAGTAATAATTGAGCTATGAAAACACTAAGTTGCACAAAAAAAAAGAAAGGTTTTTGCGTCAATTAAGCCCAGAAAGGGGTTTTGTAAGATTTAAATGGTCCATTAAGCGTCTCACGGCTATGTCATAACAGATCCAAATTGTCATATCCCAATCTCGACTTCGCCGTAGCAAGATATTGTCCGCTTTGGGCCCCAGCCACGCCCTCACAGTTTTGTTTCTAGGAACTCACATGAGAACTTCCCAATGGGTCATCCATCCTGGGAATGCTCTCGCCCGAACTCACTTAACTTCGAAGTTCCGATGGAACCCGAAGCCAGTGAGTTCCCAAAATGCCTCATGCTATATGGAGGTGGGCATGTACATATAAGGCACATCACCCCCTCTCCGTTGGTCGATGTGGGATGTTACAATCCACCCCCCTTAGGGGCTCAACGTCCTTGTCGGCACACTCGCACCACACGGCAAAGTGGCTCCGATACCATTTTGTCACATCCCAGTTTTGGCTCCGCCGTAGCACGATATTGTCCGCTTTGGGCTTACCATTCCCTTACGGATTTGTTTCTGGGAACTCACATGAGATCTTCCTAGTGGGTCACCCATCCTAGGAATGCTTTGACCCGAACTCGCTTAACTTCAGAGTTCCGATGGAATCCGAAGCCATTGAGTTCCTAAAAGGCCTCGTGCTTTAGGAAGGGGAGCATGTAAATATAAGGCACATCACCCCATCTCTGTTGGTCGATGTGGGATCTTGCAATCCACCCCATTTAAGGGGAACCCAGCATTCTCAGTGGCACATTTGTACCGAACGGTAGAGTGGCTCTGATACCATTCTGTCACATCCCAGTCTCGACTCTGCCGTAGCACAATATTTTCCGCTTTGGGCCCTGGCCACACCCTCATGGTTTTGTTTATGGGAACTCACACGAGAACTTTCCAGTGGGCCACCCATCCTGGGAATGCTCTTGCCCGAACTCGCTTAACTTCGGAGTTTCAATGGAACCCGAAGCCAGTAAGTTCCCAAAATGCCTCGTGCTATATAAAGGTGGGCATGTACATATAAGGCACATCACCACCTCTCCGTTGGTCGATGTGGGATGTTACATTTCTTATTTCCACGTTATTTGTTTTTCTTTTTCCTAATTAATCATTTTGCACTCTATTGCCACTTTACTTAACCTTCACACATGCAAATACAACACATATATGGAGACTGTATATCAAGTAATCATATGGTACGTGTATGTATGCATGGGATGTGAATGAAAGAGAGATATCGTACGTACTATTGGTATTTTTCTAGTAGATAACATGAGCACTATAAGAAAAATAGGCTTTGGGTACAAAATTGAGGACACAAATGAGGTATTTGTCTCTATTGAATATTGAACACCAACAAGGTGAACCAGTGTCCATTTCATATAAGACACCACGTATTGTGCCCTATGTAGAAAATAATGGACACCAAAACTTTTGGCTGACAACTTTTTTCACGATAGAGACAGGATGAAGGTGCAAGATTAACAAGTAAAAAGAAGAATTAAATATATATTCAAGTAATATGATTTTTAACTACATGGGAAAAATTAAAGAGCAGTGAAGAATTGAGAAGATGAAGAGCTAGAGAGCCAACAGAGAAGAAATGAAATGATTTTTATTATCAAAAGACTTGAATGAATTACAATATGATTCACTACTTAGTTATAGAGTACAAAGCTTAGCTCCAAAGCTAGCAGATATAACCAACATAATAGAAATAATCAACTATATCAATCTAACACTCTTTCAACAAACTCTTGATGATATGGCACTTTGATGTGGATATTGCCAACATCCTCACTCAATCTGAACTGGGATTCCAGTTTGAGATTGTATGTGTGCTTAAGAAATGCAGAACAATGAAGTCCTTCTTGTCCATGCACTCCTAGCCCTGCTCCCATCATCAATTAATCCTCTGTTCTTGGTGTTTAAAGATGTCTTCATGCATCTGCATTATCTTTTTTATAGTACACATGCTGTGCTTGTCAACAATTATGTCTGTCAAGTTTTGAAGTGTGTGTCCTCAACTATAGCCTTTTGATACTTCCCCCTTCAGCCTAGTTTTTTGAAAATAGTCCAGTCATCCACCTGATGCACAGTTAAGTTGCTGAATTTCCTTCTCATATCGTATCTTCCCATGAAAACACATCAATCATATCGTATCTTCTCAGTAGTTTCTGGGAACACTAAACCTTACTGCCTCTAACTGGAGCTTCACATAAGAATAGCCTTCTATGAAGGAGTCATAACACACCCTTATGCTGGTATAATAGCTTCTTACAGGATTACCTTTCATGGGATTTACCGTCAACAATCTCTTTTACCCTTCGTGGAATTTACCTATTCACATCACGAAATTACCCTTCCTAGGATTTACCGTTAACAACTTCTTCTACCCTTCGTGGGATTTACCTATTCACATCACAGAATTACCCTTCGTGGGATTTACCGTTTACAACTTCTTCAAACTTCATCGTATAATCGAACTTATTGTAGATTCATGCTAACAACTGAGTTGGTTAGACTCAGAAATTATAGGATGAGATAAGCTCTTGAACAATTTAAACCCAATGACGAGACAACAGAAATTCAAGGACTTACAGTGTATAATCTTAAAACTAAGTCCCATTTGATACAAATTATGATAGCAACAACTGCATTATCAAGGACCATGAGTAACATCACCAGCAGGACACCAATAATCACCCAATTGAAAGTAAAATCCATAAACCATCAACAAAATACTTATTCTAACAATATTAAACCCTAATATCAGAAAAACAACATGAAACTCAGAAAAGATCATCGAAAGTGAGATGATTTCATGCCTTAATTTGGATGAAAACAATTGATTGTCACATCCCAGAAGTAATTGCAGTAAGAAATCATTCCAATTCTCCAAAGAATTCAGATAAAGTGATTAGAAATATAACCTTCACAAAAAAATCTTGAGTTGTCATTTCATCGAACATGTAGACTGCACAAATTTTGAACTTTTCTCTGCACCAGAAAACCAAACTCCCACCAAGAAACCAATTCGTCGAAGATAGAAAGTGCAAGAATGCACTACACAACTGCTTCCAATTCATCACTTCATCTTGAAACCTAGAGGAAAAACCCAGAAACAATTCAACTCTTGAAAAACCCAAAAAAGATCCATTCTAATTGTTCAAGAATTCAGAAAAAAAAATGGGCTGAAAACATAACCTTCAAATGAAACTTTTGAGCTAGGACTTTTTTCAAACACCTGGGCTGCAGTGAACAAGAAGCATAGGATTTTGGGGAAATAACACCACATTCTGAGGAAAACCCCAATTCTGACAATACACCAAATCTGGATGAAATGAAGATATTCCACTGGATCTAAGAAGTTGCTTGAAACTCCCACACAGCCACTCTAAGAGAGTCTCTTTTTTCCTCTCGGTTTGGATTTCACATGGACGCACTCTTGCTTTCTCACTTTGCAACCATTGCAAGTCTCAATCAATTCGAATATCTCCATCATCGGTTCTTAAAGCTTGATTCTACAATCTCAAAGCATGATTGCGAAGGTTCCCTCGCAGCCCAACTGTGTCGTCGCAAACGGCAAACAGAACGGAGCACTGAAAATCAACCCAACAATCGCAGAAAAATCAACCCAAGAAAAATCACTGAAGCACCGAAAATCTAATGGAAATTTGAAGAGAAACTAAACTAGGAAGGAAAAGAAAATGTAAACTACTATGAAGAGAAACCACCATAATCCATGGCTTGAGCCTGGTGGCTCTGATACCATGTTAACTAGATTGGAAAAAATAAAGAGCAGTGAAGAATTGAGAAGATGAAGAGCTAGAGAGCCAACAGAGAAGAAATGAAATGATCTTTCTTATCATAAAACTTGAATGAATGACAATATGATTCACCACTCAGTTATATAGAGTACAAAGCTTAGCTCCAAAGCTAATAGATATAACCAACTCTATCAATCTAACACCCTTTCAACAAACTCTTGATGACATGGCACTCTGATGTGGATATTGCCAACAATGATCACTGGACAAAGTATTCGATTCCAAATAACGTGAAGATAATAAGTGTGTGAAAATTATGTAAACAAAGATGGAGATCTAAAATACTTGCATGACAAGTTTTGTTTAATGAAAACCATTAATTCGATAAGCAAAATCATGATACATAGAATATTACTTACCCAACAGGATCCTCTCTAGATCCTCTCTGTGAGGATTCAGAGGATCCGTGAATCGTGCTCGTTTATCTTATATCGAATGGTCAGTTTTCGTCAGTTACTTATATTTAATTTTAATTCTTGTCTGTTCAATGATTTATTTAAAGTTTATATTTAATTTTAAATAAAAAAATTAAAATAATTTATAACTGCACGATATACAATGAACAGACAAGATTCACGAATTTTTAGAATCTTCATAAGGAGGACCCGAAAAGGATCCAGATTCATTACTTACAGTGATTTCCAGCAGCCAAGTGGAGCTAATTACAAAGACGCACTGCTATTCGACTCTGGAATTTAGTTTATTCTAAAATAGAGAGAGAAAGAGGTCAACGAACTGTATTGAGCTAATTAGGGTCTTTTGAGGTTTTTACTTTTTTGTTTTTTTTTTGGTAATACGGTCTTTTGAGCTTTAGATAGGGGAAACTTCAAGAAGAATTATATGTGGGGTTCACGGTAGTAAAAAGTATCTCTTCTCATCTCTCTCTCTCTCTCTCTCTCTCTCTCTCTCCACTCTTTTGTGGCTTTTCTTTAGCGAGGAAATTAAACTTTTTAAGACGTGGGTCATTCAACAGACAAAGAATCTTTCAAGACTTAATGTGTGGTTGCATTCACTCCCACGTACATATGGCGTTATTTTATTGTTAAATATCGAAATTAAATATAATGTTGTGAATACGATAAAGGGAAGTGGTCTTAGTCGGCCAACGACTAGTCAAATAGTCAGTGCCTCAGTGAATTTTCCCCAATTAGAGGCAAGAGACAAAACTCAGCTATAATCGAAGGGAAATTGGGAGGAAACTTTCTTTCTCTTTTTTTTTTTTTTTTAAAATTGTTATTGCCATTCTTTCATTATACATTTTAAATTTTTATATTTAAAAATAAAAAAGTATATTTATAAGAAATGTAGAATGAAAATTTTAAAATGTCACTAACACTACTTTTTTTTTTTTTTTTTTTTTGGTTTTATTCTTTTTTACATTAAAGAATTCGAACTCTAAATTGCAGGATTAGGCAAGACCGACGCCCGTCCCTGGGTGATAATAAATAACAATGCATTGTTTGCATATAAAAAGGGCTTCACGCATCCGAGGAGGGATAATGTGAGTAAAACAAGTACAAGAAAAGGTGGAAGTGGAAGTGCGCAGCCAAATGCTCAAATATTGTTGAATCTCATAAGATGGTTGGCAGAATATCTAATTATATTACTTGAACTTTGGTTCGTTTCATTGTATTGCATGTATATAATGTTTATTATTAATTTTCAAAGGAAGTATGTTTTTTTATTTAATTTCGAATTAAAATAATATAACAGACAGAATGCAATTAGTCTAATTTAGTGATCAAATTAGATAGTCAAGGAAGGAGAATATCTAATATTACAGTACTTGGTACTTTAATGTCAAATATCAGCTAGAGGTAAAATGAGTAAAATTAAGGATTGAATATAATCCTTCTATGCTCTTTTCTTTACCTTAACTGTTAAACACTTGCACGATAAGCCAAAACTAAGGAGCTGAAAGTGCAGGTTTCTAAATATGGGAAGGTAGGCTCAAGCTAGCTAAGATTGCGTCGTTGAGCACAAAAGTCAGACAGTGATCTGAGAGTTCCATGTGGAATGGTTCTAGCTTGCTCGAAGGATCAATCGAAAGATAGAATTCAGGGACACGTAGAATGTATTTTAATGATTCAATTAGGAAGTCTTTTAACTTATAATTGTACGTATCTATTGAGAATGCTGGCAATGAATGGCTATTTTGTGCCGCACAAGAATATACATAAAGTAATAGTATACTCAACTTTTCATGTTCTTGAAACTGGTAGAGTTATTAAATTAAGAGACCAGGATTAATTGCATGAATTTAAACAAATTACAACCGGCAAGTTCTGATGAAACTTATAAGGTGGATTTGATATCTTTTATGGTCAATAGGATGTAAAAAATGTGCATTAGGTATTATACTAATAAGTACTCAAGTATACAATATTGTGTGAACTATATGGTGTGGTTGTTGATAACATTACATAGTTTATAAATTTAGTTTAAAAAATTAGTCCACTTTTTTTTTTTTTTTCCTGGAATTAAAATTGTGCTATTGCATATTGTTGGGGGACTTTTAGGTCGACGTGGACTTGGGCTTCGAGAATGTCCTATTCTCTCCCTTGGTGTGGGTTCGCAACAAGTCCTGGGATATCTCGAAAGAGATAGGTTTTCTTAGAAAATACCCCAGTAACATTATCGGCTCAAAGATAGTATGAAAGATCAAGATAATGACTTGCTCAAGTGAAGTGTGGTGTGCAAGCTAGAACTTATCAATTTACATGAGAGAGAGAAGATTTGCATGGTTGCATGGCATTCTTAGCTGCATGATTTGGGCCTTCCTAGGGTGATAGTAAGGCTTCTAATGGTTGAGATGCTTGATGGAAGGTTGTTGGAATTATTAAGGTTGCATGGATGGTGATGCTTGAGACTTGGAGTATGCTTCTAGACTAAATGGAACTCTATGGGCGTCTTCCTAGGTGGTTCTCTCTCACTACGTTTTCTCTATTTCTTCCTTTGTGTTCATCTGAATCTTCTCCCTGTTCTTCCTGCGTTCCTCCCTTTATGTAAATGAAGGGTTCTTCTCTAGATTTCAAGGGAATATCCCTTTTGTGGCTTGGTCTTCCCCTCATTTCTCCCTAGTTATCCTATTATTCCCATTTTGGTATAAACTGGTTGCACTGTTGAGACATGCAGATTGCTACTTCCCAAGGCGCACCTTTCCCAAGGCGGCCTTCCGCAAGCACTAATTCTGGTAGCGCGCCTCACGGCTTTCGCACGTTGATTGTCTGTGCTTACTGGGAAGGGAAAGTCATCATTTAATGCTTGACTTGCTAGGCTTAACATATAGTTAATGTAAGAATCTAGTTTATTTCTAACTAAGGGAGTTGGATTGCTAAGGAAAGGGGGTAAACTAGACTAATTATCTCTTAATAATGCCAGCGTGCAATACAAAGGGTATGGGCTTAGATCTTTGGGCTCCCAAGTAGCCTAAAGTCTTCCATGATCCCAATTCCACGTAGGCTCAATAACCTTCCGTAACCATCCACACCATAATCCACTTAGCAAGGCCTGAGTATGTGACTTAGGCTTAGCATGGCAGTGATTAGCATGAGGAAGCATGGCGTGATGAATAGGTATGAGCATGGAGTGAATATTCGGCTTAATCACCGTGGCATGGCATGTTTGTAAATATATATTTCTCATTGATCCCGTGCCTTGCCATGTATTTGGGCTTGAATATAAGCGTTGCATGATAATTGGGCCTTAAGACTTGGATTGGTGTGTGACATTTTTGGGCCCCAACATTAGTCCCCTTGATTATTTGGGCTATGAGAATCCTTGAATGGGCTAAATAATCAACCCCAGGCCTAAGGGATTCCTTTTTTGAACGTGGGCTTTTTGATGGGACTCTTCTCCTTTCTTTCTTTCTTTTCTGCGTGGATGCTAGTGGCCTAGTGACAATGTGCTTCCTTGCTTCTCATGCACGTTTCATGATACAAAAAGGACCTCCTATCTTTTGTTGGTAATTGCTTTGAACAACTCCCTTCTCCAGGATAGGTATTTGTATTATTTTCTTCTTCTCCTCCTTAGTTTATCTTCCTTCGGCAACTTTTTCTTCTGCCCTTCCTTTATTATCCATCGTACCTCATACTTGCATCTGTGCTTTTGGGTTCTTTAGTGTTTTGCATTGAGACCTTCTTTCAGGTAAGGAAGAATTTCTTGACCTTGCTTTTCAAAACTTTTCTTGTTTCCTTGTCTTCGTTAACGATCTTGCTGGTGAATCTGAGCATGCTGTGGTGTTTTGCTTGCGCTTGAGGTACTTTAGGGTTTTAATCTTCATAGACGGGGGCATGATCTTTCCCTCGGGAAATCGAACTCGTGCTCCTCCATGTCTTTCGATCTTGGGTCTCTGTATGCTTGCTGTAGAGCAAAAAAGAAGCAAGCAAAATATGGAGGCGACACGTGGACTTTTGGGTAAAAGGACAAAATTACCCTTAAGGCACACTGGGATTCCCACGCGCATGCAGTGGACAATAACGGCTCAATCAATGTCAAATGTGATCAAAATAGGTATTTATTCAAAGCCTATTTCATCAACCCTCATCAAATCCTCCTAACAAGGAAAACCTAAATTATTCTTTTAAATTAGGATTGATTACCAAAATTAATTGATTAATTTCCTAATTAATTGATTAATTTCCTAATTAAATTCCTAATTGATAACAAGATATTATTTTGACATAATATCTTGCAATTAAGGCCAAAAACCATCATAAGTGGCCAGATAGGTCCGGCCACACCCCTATAAATAATCATCATTTCTCCAAAAAACCAAAGTCCAATTGTCTTCCCATTCATCGTGGGCGCGTGAGGCTTTTGGCCTTGATCTAAGGTGTTAATTGTTTTGCAGATGCATTTTTGTCCAAGAAGAAGAAGGCGGAATTTTGCATCCATAAATTGGTGCTTTCAATAAGAGTCTTGATTCACACGCTTAAAGAAGACTCGTGCATTTGAAGTTTCTCATTTCTTGTTCATTTGTAGATTTTTCGTACGTTCTTATTTCTAGAATATTTTATAAAATTCTTCGAATAAATGTAAAAGAAAAGTACAATGACTAGAAATTCGAAAACCACGATGAACGAAACTTTCTACGTTCAAGGATTTGGACTAAGTGATGGAGATCGTGACGTAGCCCTACCACCACGATCCACGAGGCTTAACGTGACAGCTAGTGGAGCAGCAGCGACCCTCGGCGAGCCCACTACCCATGGTGAGTAGGCTAGCTCATAGCAGCAAGCCCAAGCCCGTGCCACAAGGCAACCACCCCAGATTCAACAGGCCCAAGCAACTGCAGCAATTGAAGCAGCCTAAACCTCGCGAGCCCAAGGCCAGCTCAAGCCCAGTGTACTCCAAATCCAAGCCGCGTCACTCCAGCCCACACGGGCCTAAGCCCAAGGCGAGCTGACCCGAGCCATAACCCACCGCAAGCCCAGCATGCTCCCGACCTGAGCCCAGGCCCAACGCCCATGCGCACCGCACGGGGCAGCCCACACACTTAGCGTAGCCTACGCTAGCGGCTTGACCCTCTCCAACGATCTGAATTGCTCCCATAGCCTAATTCTAGATCCAGCCTATTCTCATGGCACTCAAAGCAATCCAAGACCGGTTTAACCATCCTAACTTCATATTTATGGACCGACGATTAAACCAAGGGTATTTTCACCCTATTTCTCCACAACTTTGATGTATCCCAACTCAAATCTTTCGCCCGGATCTACTACACTTCCACTACTCAAGGAGATGCATATCCTCCAAGCTCTTCCAACCCAAATAGAGAACAACACTTGTCTCGACAAGTCATAGAGTTGATAAGCGCCCTCGCACAACAGACAACCTTGGTGAATTAGCCATTACAACGTACCGAAATGCAACGTGCCCTAGACAAAGTGTCCCGAAGTAGGACAAGAGCAGACAACGAACTTCTCCAATAGCATCCTGGCAAGCAGCCCCTTGACCAACCACGAATTGAGCGTTCGAGCAATGTACATTCCCGACTAGGCCCCCAAGATAGCGTATACTTTTGTCTTAGCGAGTGGAGGAGCATACACTCTTGGCTAGGTCCACGAACGAGCAGACATTCACTGTTAGGGCCACACTTTGATAATCAACATGAGCAACCTTCTAGGCGAAATGTTCATTCGCGGCTAGGCCTGCAAGGAGCATCTTCCACCTCACATCAGAGTAGGCAGCACGACGGACGAAGAGAAGCAATCATTCAATATGGCTCAAGTTCAACTGGCACCTTGTGAGAAATTCGTTCGCATGTGAAGAATATACCACATGCACCGCAGCCACGGCATAGACGAACCGAACATGTGGAACAGCTGGCTAGACCAGCAGGTCACAAACGAGGGCAGTTGAGAGCTTCGCTTCCCTCAACAAAGGTAAATTCAAGAAGAAGCAGACATGCTCATGACGTAGCGATTGCGTGATTTCCAACGTAACAAGGTCACTGACGAGGCATTACGACATGACATAACCAACATAAGCAGGTCACATTTCATGGACGAGATCGAGGAGGTAGAGCCTCTATGTAAGTTCAAACTAGATGCACGACGATAAAGGCATAGACACTAGCGGATAAAAAGTTTTCTGACGAACGTAACAAGTCAACCCAAAAGTCGCACCAAAGGCAAACGAACACTAGAAGGACGCACTTGGAAGCAATTTTTTTCCTTGTTGCCCCAAAAGATTCTACATAAAAGCAACATGTACAGGCAGTTGAGCACCACCTTCTGTTGTGTGTTACATGGTCCCAGTCGACCCTTGCTCCATAATTCAACTCTAGAGTGGCCCAATACCGGTTGTTGAACATCTCCTGCTATGTGTAACATGGCCCCAACTTGACAGCTCCATATCGCACCTTCACTCCTAGCCAAGGTGATGTAATATAGCAACCCAACGACGCCTCGAAGGCAATTGAGCACGCCTTAGCCGTGCATGCTTCACCCGATGGAGACTTCTAGCATTTGCATGTCGACAACATATCTAACTACAAGGGCTCAGGAGTAAGCACGGTCCTTATCACCCCAGACGATTTAATGCTCGAGCAGGTGATCACTCTAGGCTTCAAAGCATCCAATAATAAAGCGAAGTATGAGGCCCTATTAGCTGGCCTTCGAATGGCAAAAGACTTGGCGGTGAAAAAGATCGCAATTCATTTGACTTCCTAGCTAATCACCAGCCAGACTACTAAGGAGTACACGACAAAACACCCAAGGATGGCGCAAAATACAAAAGCAACTTGAGGCATTTCAAACTTATTCCCTTACTCAAATTCTGTAGGCAGACAACGCCCACGCAGACGTGCCAATGGGACTCGGCTCTACCCTCGACCACCAACTCAAATGCTCTATCCCTGTAAAGTATCTAGACAAGCCAAGTATGGAGGTGGAGCCAGCAGCCGATGTGTCATAGGTTAGTGCAACTCTAAATTGGCAAAGCTCCATTATAGACTAATTGGTCAAAGGCACCCTCCTCATGGAAAGATTGGAGTCTAGAAAACTCCAAATAAAGGTGTCTCGTTACTACATATGGAATGGCATTCTCGTCCGAAGATCCTACACTGGACCACATCTTTGTTACCTAACACCTCCCGACGACCTAAATGTTCTAAGCTAGATCTACCAAAGCGTTTGTGCAAATCACTCTAGAGACCAATCCTTAGCACAGAAGACTCTTAACACAGGTTACTATTAACCTACGATGCACCAAGATGCTAAGGAATTAGTACAAAAGTGCAACCACTGCGAACGCTACAAACCAGTACCAGCATTCCCTACCAGCGAACCACACCCGCAGACGAGTCATTGGTCGTTTATGCAGGGGGCAATCGACTTGGAAAGACCAATGTCGTCTGCTATTGAGGGGCAGAGCCATGATGATTGTGGCAACCGATTACTTCACCAAATAGGCAGAAACAGAGCCCATGACAACCACAACTCAGACGGATATAAAACGCTTCATATGGAAGAACATCATTAGTCGATTTGGTACCCTTCAATCCATTACCACTGACAACGGCCCATAATTCGTGGACAAAGATTTGGCAAAATTCTTCCAAAAATATAGCATCAAGTAACACATGTCCACGCCGAGATATCCTCGAGGAAATGGGCAGGCCAAAGCATCCAACAAGACGATTGTCGACTGCCTCAAGAAGTCCCTCTTCGACAAAAAGGGAAAATGGCCAGACAAACTCCCCTGATGTCTATGGGCGTATCGCATCACCAAACGACAAGCCACGAGTGAGACTCATTTCCCTTTGCCATTTGGTTAAGAAGCAATCATTCCTCCCAATGTCATCGTACCAAGCATCAACACTGTACTACCACGTATCGAGCAGAACGGTAAGAAGATAGCCACAAACCTAGATCTGGTAGAGAAGAAGCGCGAGCAGACCATTACCCGCATCGTAACCTACCAGCAAAAACTCATCTCCAGCTATAACAAGAGGGCTAAGATCTGGCAGTTCCAGCCTGAAGATCTAGTCTTAAGAAAAACCTTCATCACTGCCCGTAGAGAAGGCTCTAAAAAAAAATGGATCTCATCTGGGAAGGTTTGTACAAGATCAGCAGAGTAGGCGGCAATGGTAGTCACACCCTCACCACCATGAACGATAAAGAGATCGAAAAGCAGTGGAACACCTATAATATGTAGAAGTACCATGCGTGACTTCCGGCTATGTTAAAGCCCGAAGATTCAAGCAGCTTGACAGGCACCAATTCGCAACTCGAGAACTATCCAGTTGTTATGTAGTTCCTACCTTACAACTAAGTTTTCGTACATTTCACTCGTTTTTCAATGAGGAATTCAGAAGTAATCTACAACTTGGCTGGGCTGCATACTTACGACAACTGATCACTCCTGCACTTCAAAAGAAAACCGCGCTCTTTTTAGGAACTTATTGCAGGAATTGCACCCCCTTGGGGATCAACCATGCTTTCCAATGCGAGAGGGTAAACCAATTCCCCGACACCCACATGGGTTTGCTATCCAATGCAGGTGGATAAGTCGAGCTGCTTTAGTGTAACTAGGTGCACAATGGCTTGTGCCGGGATTCCTGGAAGTAGTCACAATGGTCTTTTTCAAGGCTTAGCTAATTGAAGGATTTTGGGTATTTTGGCTTAATCCGTAAGGAATCAGGCCTCAGAGACGGAGGAGGCACATTACGCAATACACCCTATGCATGGCTGCCCTAGAACCCTAAAGCTGCTACCGAGTGCACTAATGTAGCCTATGGTTTCTAGAAGATTGCCTACGGCTTGCCTTTCGAGCAGTAAGTCGCGCTAAACTTATACAACCGTACATTTTTGTGAAAGGTTAAATAAGTTAAGATGCATATACGAAGCTTTATCCACTGCCAACATGCTATGCAGTTGATAATCTTCACCTTTACCGAGCGCGGAATGATTGTTTAAATCTACACTAATTCCTAAAGTGTTGTGATACTTGCTACGTAACCCACAGAATTGGTTATATAAAAGGCAAGAAGTTCTCTCGGACCTTTGCTTACAAAATTCCATACAACCGCGTACTTTTAATACGAAAGGTTAGCAAATTTCATAACCCAAAAAACTTTAGTATGTTGTGATGCAGGCCACACAGGTCAAAGGATTGAAGAAAGCCAAGTTTAACAGCCAAGTGGTCACGCAGACTCGTTTGATTCTGTAAGTAAGGCATTTGGCTGCCGACCCTATGGCTAACAACTTTGCAATAATTCTACACCAACACATACGGCTGTATAGGCTACGCAAACCTGTTTGCTTATAGAAAAGTAGCACGGCTACCGCTGGTTTAAAGGCCAAAGGTTGGGTGTAAACAAAAGAAACGAAGATGAAGTAAACCGAAGTAAGCAAGTTTATTAAAATTTTGAGCAAAATTGATAAACAAATAGCAAAGGCCGAAGGAGTTCAAGCAAAGTAAAAAGCAACAAGGAAAACAAAGAAAATCCTAAAGGCTAGCAAGTCTTCTGGAGAAATAAAGAAGGTCTCGAAGTCTTTCCCAACAAACTCAAAGTTAGACGGCCTACTAAAGAAGATGATCTGCATAACCCAGCTTGTAGAAATCAGCCTAACTCTGAATAGGCGAAGCCTCGAGCCTAGCCTTCTCACCTTTCAGTTGCTCATTCTCCTCGAGCAGACCAACATGGAAGTGCTACAGCTCATCCACTTCCTTCTTCAGACTTTCGTTGATCTTCAGTGCACCTTGGAGTTCCAACACTTGGGGTTCAAGCCTATTAACGACCTTCTTGAAATGGATCACTTGATTATAAGCAGCAATCAAATTTTCATCCTTTATGTAAGTAGCAAAACGAAGCTTAGAAATGACACACCCAAGATCTTGAATCTGAGGTATGTAATAGCCAATCTCACTCTCTGTACTTTCATACTTAACTTGGATCCCGTCAAGCCTAGTCTTCAAATCAACGACCTCCTGGCAAGTGGTTTCAAGCTGCATAGATATGGATATTTGACCCTTTCAAAGTGACAAGCTTAGATTCCAACTTTTTGATCTTCTTGGCATAAGAATAAGCTTCAACTACCATAGTTTTTTCCATTTCCTTGGCAGCCTTGGTATCCTCTTGGTCAAGGAGCATAGACTTGGCTGCCATAATTGCCGTTATCTGCATCATAACAAGTAAAGCAGTCATTCTATATTGGGTCATATGCTTCGCAAAGGAACTTGGGCAAATAACCCCTCTGACGCCGTCAACAAGTTTGGCACACGCGTCTATATCTTCAAGCAGATCAGGCTTAAAAAGCGCTTAGATCTCAATAGACTCTCCAAAAATAGGCTTGGTGGATTTCTCACAAACTGCCCATGCGAGTAGTCTCCTCTTTTTCAGCAGGTGAACCAGTCTTAGCAACAAGAAGAATAAGCCTTGGCGCCACTTTAGCAGCAAAGTCCACATTATCGCTTTTTATAGTAGCAGGCATTTCCAAAAGTGAATCGGATTTAGCTCCCAACAGACGTCTTAGTACAGACTTCAGCACTGGGGGCTTGACAAAACCTCTACGATGAGCAATCCTATAAACAATCATACTAGCCATTCTTGGCATGGCAGGCATCACAGGCTCAGATCTAGCAGCCTCATTTTTCTTCGCATTAGAAGAAGTCAAGTCAATCACAGGCCTCTCGGCAGCAGGCAGACCCTTACGAATAACGGTGAAATCTCAACCGGCATCTCTTCAGCAGGTGTGGAAGATCTCTTTTTTCTACCTTCATTTATAGTAGGCTCCATGACAACGATCGGACAAGCTAATGCATCCGCCTTGATCCTCTACATCTCCTCTCTCAGGAGCAATCCACATTTCTCACAGCGAAGAAGACTAAACAGCCAACACCATTCACGGTACTCAGTAAGGGAGCTCAACCCATGCTGGCTTTTCCCTTATTTTTTCTCTCTAACCAACAGGCAAGAGGCATGTATGCCCATCATTCCAGCAACTCATGAAACCCGCGACTTCTTCATTTTTCTCAATTGTCGGCCTGGCCCCTATTAAGTTCAATAACATAAAGGACATGAGCCATGTGGCTTGCCTAGCACTACGTCCCAACGCCTTAATTCGCGGCCCCAGCCACACAGCTACTCTTGGCTTTAGCCAAGCCAAGCGGCCCAAGCAGTGGCCCCAGCCACAACACCCTATCAGCCCATGCCAAGCTGACTCCTCGTCTTTGCCAACCGACGTGCCGCACCATCTTGACAGCTGCCCCGCGACAACACTATCCAAGAAGAAGACAAGGAAAATTAATTTTTTCTTACGTCGGTGCGGCGCGGGGAAGACAAAGAAAGCAACGAAAAACGGTCTTTTGCATGGGCAAGTGTAGAAGATTGCTTGGGGAGGGGGAACAAATATCCTCTAGGTTTCTCTCTCTTGTAAGGTAGAATAAATTGCTCTCTGAAGTTGATTTAATGATCTACTTAATGTAGACTTAAATAGACTTTGGAAGTGATTTATTTCCCTTTCATAGAAGGATCTAATTTCAAATTAAAGAGGGAATCTACGTCAAGATAGGAAGCAATCCTATGTTTCCTGAAGAGAACATCTTTACACCTACTGCCTGATAGGAGCATATTTAGGCGACTTACTTAGCTTGTTTTCGTGCATTTATATTGTTAATTCCTAGTTGTTTTAGTTGTTTAAGCCATTTTCGTGTGTTTTTAGGTTCATATGGCTAAGGAAGCAAAAAGATGCATTTTGGAGCCTTTTGGAGCACTTTTGGGCTAAGGATGGATAGCTTATGCTTGGAGCCAAAGTGTTGGACGAAATTGAAGGCCTTGTATGCACTCTAGGACATAAAACAAAGGGCCTAGCCCATTCTAACACCTTGCCATGCATCCAACACACTTTCTCTCCCAAAAACCGTACACACCATTCACCCTAGATTCTAATCAGCCATTCACCAAAACCACTTCCTTTTGTGTCGTGCCAACCACACTCCCATTCCCCATCCACTCATTCATCAAACCATCTCAGCCACAAAAATAATCCCTTTGTGCCGTGCACATTCACATGCACTCCCACCCTTTAATCACATGCACCCTTTATTCTTTCATCATTCCAGCCACTCCACATTCATCACCAACACAATCATTCAACACATGCACCCATAATCATTCTTCCATCCTTGCCGTGCACATGCATTCACATTCATTCCAGCCATGCACATTCAATCATTCATCCCCCCCTTTGCCGTGCAAATCACCAAACATTCCAGCCATTCCACACATATCCACTCTTTAATCCATTGCATTCACATGCACTCCCTTTAATTAATTCAACCTAGCTGTCAAAGCACATGCACATTCACCCTAATCACTCACATACACAACCTGCCATCATTCCAGAAAATCCTCACCTTGCCGTGCATTTCATATCCACTTTCCAGCATTCCATTTCATTATTGCAGCCACTCCACATGCATTTCCAACCCACATGCCCCTTTAATCATTCAATCATACCATCACACATTCATTCTCCAACCTTACCGTGCACATGCATTCCCATTCTCTCCCCAAACACAAACACTTCCAGCTTTGCCGTGCATCACACTTCCATTTTCCATATTTTCCCCCATCCTGGCAACAACACATCCACTCAATTCCAGCACATCCATTCACTCTTCATGATGGCAGCCACATTCTCTCCTAGCTGTCATATTCCTTCTTTTCATTATTCATCCACCTATAAATAAGCATCCATTGCAGCCACAAAACTCATTCATTCTTCCATATTCAGAAATTCACCAAAAACTGCCCTTGGTGCCGTGCCTTGAGGCACCATTCCCTACTAATCCAAACACCATCACTTCCTTCACCATTCCACAAAACCTATCATTCTACATCATCCATAATCCCCAAAACTCACCTTAGACCTTGTGCTACGACAAAGAGGAAGAGAAGCGGGCCTAAACGTTCATACAATTCAAGTTTGAGTTGTTGGAATGTTTAGGTGTTTCTTTTCCTTTGAATTCCATGTTTAATTTCAATTCTCTTTGTTTTGTACGTATGAGGAACTAAACCCCCCTTGGCTAGGGGGGGATTCGAAATATATGTTTATGCTTGCATTATGAGTTGATTACTTCTAATTACGTTTCATAAGTTGTGAATTCAATTTGTTTAACTGTTTGATTGATAACTTATTTATGTATGTTTATTGAGAGTGCACGCTTAATTTTCATGCATGAATATGACGCTAGAATATAAGTGAGTTTCACCTAATAGTTATGAACTTATATTCACAAGTAGTGGAGGTTGCTTATAAACAATCGCGCTAAATAAATTCTTGGCATAAGTTTCATGCAATCATAGTAACGAATGCCTCGTCAGCACTTATAATTTTCATAGAGCGTAATGATTCTTGCTTGTATCTCTATTATGCAATCATGTAGGGGACTTGTGGGGAATGTTTTGGGTTGTCGTATGCAATCATCCAATTCAATAACGTTAGGAAGATTTGAAGGTTAATTAGTGCATCATGGTTAACTTGGGGTGTTGAGAATTCATGGTTTATTGAAAAGCAATTGGAAATCATTTTATTATGCAAGTGTAACATGTGTGGAGATGAACCCCTTGGCTAGCATCCATCCATTCAATTCTATCACAAATTCATATTTACATTCTGTCTAGTTTATTAACTTGTTTCGTTATTTCAATTTTCGTCAAATCAAAACCCCCCTTTACTTTCTTGTTCTTTAGTGCTTAGAATCTGTTTAGTTTATGTTTTAAAGCATTTTGAGTCTTTGGTTTGTCTTAGTGATTTAAAGTTTAGTTTTGCATTCTTTGAGTCTAGTATAGTGTTTTATATTGTGTTTTTACGTTTTTGAGTCAAATCCAAGTGATTAACAATCCCTCCTAATCCCCGGTCCAGAACGATCCCTACTTATACTTATACTACAATTGTCAAAAAGAGGGTTTAATTTGTGTGCGTATAATTCCCGCATCACTGCCTTTTCTTATGAGCAACCCAATAGGTATGGGGGCATTTGTGCAGAAAATAATCACGAAAAATATGGAGGCGACATGTAAATTTTTGGGTGAAAAAGACAAAATTAACCTTAAGGCACACCAAGATTCCATGCATATGTAGTGGACAATAACGGCTCAATCAAGGTCAAATGTGATCAAAATAGGTATTTATTCAAAACATATTTTATCAATCCTCATCAAATCCTCCCCACAAGGTAACCCCAAATTATTCTTTCAAATTAGGATTGATTACCAAAATTAATTGATTAATTTCTTAATTACTTGATTAATTTTTTAATTAATTTCCTAATTGATTGCAAGATATTCTTTTGACATAATATCTTGCAATTAAGGTCAAAAACCACCATAAGTGGCCGGACCTCTTTTCTCCAAAGAGGGCTAGCCACACCCCAATAAATAGCCATCATTTCTCCAAAAAACCGAAGTCCAATTCTCTTCTAAAATTCTCCAAATTTCTCCAGACACTTTCTCCCTCAAAATCTAACTTTGGCATCGGAGGTTCTTCAGCCAAAGCCCCCCCCATTCATCGTGGGCGAGTGAGGTTCTTGGCCTTGGCCTTGGCCTAAGGTGTTAATTGTTTTGCAGGTGCATTTTCCTCCAAGAAGATGAAAACAGAAATTTACATCCACACTTGCCCTTTGAAGATTTCTTCTTGTTTTCATGTGCACTGTGTGATTGTCATTTAGCCTAACTTTTTTGCATGTTGATGCGTGCTTGAGCAAGATCGATTCATCAATTGCATTGATCCACTTGGCATGATTAGCTTGACTACATATAACCTATTTTTCTTGGATACACGTATAACATGTTTTCCCGGGCTAGATCTTTTAGGGTTTTGATAGCATGGCATGTGTAGGGAAAGATGCATGTGTTTTGCGTGATAGTCTGTAAAGATAAATAGTCTCATGGCAAAGTCTTAAACTTTTGCATGAAAGGCTTTGAAGTTTATGCACGTACCCATTTGCTTTCCCCAGGCGCGCTTGCTTGTTTTCTCAGGGTGCACTTGCTTGCTTTCCTGGGGTAGATTTCTTGCTGTGTTTCACATTGTATGCTTGTATATCTTGCCTTGCATGATATGTTGTATTGCGACCCTTGTCGTTTCTTGTAGGAATTTTATGGCTTCGGTTTCTCCAAATACTTATGCATGGTAGATGACTCTTTTTCGACTGCTGATTGACTCCATCAAGGTAGACCACCACCTCATCTCGACTTCTAGAACAAAGCTTTCAAGGGAGAAAAGCCTTCCTTGGACGTGGTTCATCTCATAGATCCTAATTGCGTTTCTAGGTGCTGCATAGATAGCGGATGGTTCTCTACAATTCCAATCCATTTTGACTTTTCCTATGGTGAAGCCACTGGTTGGGTTAATTGGGTTGATACCAAATTAGGATTTGCTAACCAATGAGCCATCCAGAAGATGGCAAAAGTCTTGGACGCCATGTTCTTGACTAAGAAGCAAGTCATCCATGTAGAGTCTGATTTCCGTGGGCATATGGTTACAAGGTGGAGCACAAAAACTTATACCTTGAGTTGTGCTTGGGGAAAGTTCACCCCTACGTTGGAGGACGTAGCCAACATCTTGCATCTTCTTATTGTAAAGAACGTGGACCCCTTCCTCAATGATATCCCTCCCACGTTCACCCCTAAGTGTATAATATCTTGAAGAAAAGTGCTCCCACATCGCAGAGCAAAGCTCTCCGGTTTAATGAATGGATAAAGAACTTTTAGCAAAAGAGTCAGGAGCCAAATTGTAGGTTTGAGACCATGTTGTGCTTGTGGCTCATTTGCGACAGTAAAAACACCTTCCACCACCAAGTGATTCCTTTGGCCTTTGCGATAGCACGGGCCATGCAGTTCCATTGGCTCCATTATTCCTTGGTCTCTAGTACTGCGAGTTAGACGAGATTGATGTTCTCGAGGAGTAAGTAGCCAGCGGTGCCTTGATCAAGAGTTTCTTGTGTGTTGGCTTCCTACATATCTTCCTTTAGCATGCCATTGGTTCAGGAAGGTTCCTGGGAAAAGGCGAGACTTCTTAGAGCTTCTTGACGGCATGAGCAGTTTCATTTTTTTGCCCTTACACCGCATTCCCTAAAGGTTTTAAGCTGGTGATATTTTATACTGATGTCGTTTGTAGGGGAGGTGGTAGCATGACCCAAATTCCTTTGTTGAAGAACATGGATTTCCCTTCCTTTACTAAGAAATTTATACGCACACAAATTAAACCCTCTTTTTGACAATTGTAGTATATGTATAAGTAGGGATCGTTCTTAACCGGGGATTAGGAGGGATTGCAAAATCACTTGGAAACTGACTCAAAAACGTAAAATAAAGTTAAAACACTAAACTAGACTCAAAGAATGCAAAACTAAACTTTAAAACACTAAGACAAACCAAAAGACTCAAAATACTTTAAAAACACAAACTAAATTGATTTCTAACTAAATTGAACAATAAAGTAAAGGGGGATTGAGTTTTGGACGAAATTAAACTACATGCACAGATTGCAATTTAAAGCAGAATGTAAATATGAATTTGATGGAATTGAATGGATGGGAAGCTAGCTAAGGGGTTCATCTCCATACATGTTATACTTGCATATAAAACGATTTCCAATTGCTTGTCAATAAACCATGAATTCTCAACGCCCCGGATTAACCGTGAATTGCACTAATTAACCCTCAGATTTTCCTAACGTTATTGAATTGGATGATTGCATACGACAACCCAAAACATTCCCCAAAAGTCCCCTACATGAATTGCATAATAGAGATACAAGCAAGAATCATTAAATTCTTTGAAAACCATAAGCATTGACGAAGCACTCGTTACTATGAATTGCATGAAACTTATGCCAAGAATTTACTTAACGCGATTGAGATCATCAACCTTTACTACTTGTGAATATAAGTTCATAACTATTAGGTGAAACTCACTTATATTCTAGCGTCATATTCATGCATGAAAATTAAGCGTGCACTCTCAATAAACATACATAAATAAGTTATCAATCAAACAGTTAAACAAATTGAATTCATAACTTATGAAACGTAATTAGAAGTAATCAAATCATATTGCAAGCATAAACATGTATTTCGAATCCCCCCCTAGCCAAGGGGGGTTTTAGTTCCTCATACGTACAAAACAAAGAGAATTGAAATTAAACATTGAAATCAAAGGAAAAGAAACACCTAAACATTCCAACAACTCAAACTTGAATTGTATGAACGTTTAGGCCCTCTTCTCTTCCTCTTTGTTGCGGCACAAGGTCTTTGGAAAGGTTTTGGGGTGGTAGTTGTATGGAGGAATGGATGTGTGATGGTGTGAAGTGTTGGAATGGTGGAGGAAGGCACGGCAAAGGCTGGGATTGGTGCTGGAATGGATGCCTTTGCACGGCTCAAGGGTTGTGTTTCTTGGTGTGAATGGATGAATTTCTGTGGGGAATGGGGATGCTTATTTATAGGTGGATGAATGATTAAAAGAGGGAATATGACAGCTAGGAGGGAATGATTAAAGAGGGTATGCATGTGGAAGTGTGGCTGGCTGTTTTATAAAGGGGGAAAGCTGGAGGGTTATGCACGACTTGGGATGTTTGGTGCTGGAAATGAATGTGAAAGCATGTGAATTAAATCTAGGGTGAATGATGATGAATGCATGTGGATTAAAGAGGGAATATGGAAGAGTGTGGTTGCAATGATGAATTGGGATGGCTGGAATTAGGGGTGAATGTGCATGTGGAATGACAGCTAGGTTATGATGATGAATGCATGTGGATTAGGTTGGAAAGTGGTGGGTTATGCACGGCAAGGTGTGGAGAAAGAATGTGTGGCTACATGGTTGTGTTGGTGATGAATGTGAACTCTTTGTTCTTCATTTTCATTTCTTCATCTCTTTATTCATTCCTAGCCTCCTTTGGTCTTCAATTTCGTCCATCTACTTGGCTTTAAGCATATGCAATCCATTTTAATGCCCCAAACTACTCCAAAATGCACCAAAATGCACTTTCTTGCTCCTTTAGCCCTTTGGACCTACAAACACACGAAAATAGCTTAAAGTACTAAAATTACTAAGTACTAGCAACATAAATGCAAGAAAACAAGCAAACTAAGGCGCATAAATATGCTCCTATCAGAAATCATTGGCTTTGTTGGCTTCGTCGATTTCGTTTCTTGGAGAGAACGGTGAGGAAATGAATGTAGTTTATGCTTCTATTCGAGTGAGGCAACAATTTTATTTTGACCAAGGGATACTATGGTCTTTCCCAGCCGAAGACAGTATCTCCATCAGTCGATTATTTTAGAGCTCTATTTATTTGCTATCTGAGAACCTTCAGCCTTCCCACTATATTGCCAACAAAACCCGAGTCGGTTGCATCTCCAAGGCCTATATGACGTACTAGACGAGGTGCTTTAAGGCTATCGCCAAGTTCCATGGAGACAAGCAGCAGAGATTGCATGTTCATATCTTCAGCCATCCGAGGCTAATATTGGATAATACGTATGTCGCTTTTGGCTTGAAACGACGATGTCCTTCTGTGGCTGAGGACAATAACGTTCTTGGTGATTCTTCCTGAAGCATCAAGAAAAGCAAGGCATCTTGCGATGGCAAGGGAAAGTTTAGCAAGCAGAAGGTGAGGGTAGCTTCATGTATGTTTATTATCAAAACACCATTTGTTTTTCTTTATCTACTTGGCCCGTGTTTCAGGAATCTTGTATTTTGTGACTTAGGTGGCAAGGTGAAGCACTTCAGGCCTAAGGTGGTGAAAGACGATCCTCCCAACAGTAAGAAATTTGTCATTTTCGGTATTCCCAGGGAACCAAACAGTAAGAGTGTTTCGGCTAAGTCGAGGATGAGGAATGGATCTTTTGACATTGTCTTCCTTGCTTATTCCCCAACCCCTTCACAATTGCATGCTAACAGTGTCTCTTCATTGTAATATTTGATAAAGAAGCCGCCTCTACTAGTCCAGCCTGTAAAACCAAGAGTTCTCGGGCCTTTGCATCATCTGGTGCCCCTAGGCATGTAGGGTATCTCAATACTTCCAATTCAAGTGAAAATGATCGAAGTACCGGTTGTGCTGTTGACGACAATGAGTTTAGTGAAGATCTGGAAGCTACAGCGATTAGCAATTCAAGTGTCGATCTAGGAAGCATAAGGTGTCCTCAGGCTTCCCTTAGGGAAGGTGCAGTCGACATGGATGATGATGCAGGGCCAAGTGACAGGAGTGACAGCAAGGTACCCGCGGTTACCCACCCATTTAAACTTCACGGTTACGGTTATAGGTAACCGTTTAGATAAATAAATGGTTATGGGTATAACCGTTTACCCATGAAATTTAAACGGGTGGTTATGTGTATGAACCGCGGTTATAAACGGGTAACCGTTTACCCATTTATTTTATATATGTAAAATTAACACAAACCATGTTCTCTATCAGAAAAAACTTAGATCAATGCTATTGACTATAATGCATGGTTTATATAGCTAATTATAATATAATGTACCTCATTATATATATATATTATGTTAATACTTTACATTATGGGTTAAATAACCCAAGAATACTTATCAAATATTATATTACCTTCATTGGTAACAATTAAAAATATCATCTGTAAACTATTATTTCAATTATTGGAATGGTATAACGACTTCAAAAAATTAAAATACGGAAATGTATGATGAATGTAACTATAACGGTGTTTAATTGTCAAAAAAAAAATTATGAAATTTTTTTTTTTTTTTTCAAAGTTGTTAAGAAACATATAGACAGGTGAAAAAAGGGGTAATGGTTAAAAAAAATGAACGGGTTAAAAAGGGTAAATGGGTAAACGGGTATTAAATGGTTATGGTTAAATGGGTATGCGGTTATAGGTATGTCGTTTCCACCCCCCCCCCCCCTTTTTTTTCTCTTTTTCTTTTCTCTCCTTTTCTTCCTTGCTTTCCCCCTCTTCCCTCCGATCCCTCTTCTATCTCTCCTTTTCTCATCACAGCCATCCCTGCTCTAGAAAAACTAAAGCCTTCTAGAATTGATAGCCAAAATTACAAAAATGTCCCTAACTTCAAACATTAATAATTTCTTCGTTATAACTCTGTTTCACAAACGGTTTTTGCCCACACGCTCGTGAGTTCGAACTCTATCCAAATATGCCAAGAAAACGATAAAATATGCGAGGATAGGATACATCCTCGTATATTTCAATTTAACTCATCATTTCACTTATTGACAAGGAAAACCGATGTAAATTATAAAAATTCCCGGAAATAAAACTTTAAACGTTCTCAATTCAATTTTTCATAATCATAAATCGATTTATTGTCGATTTTCTCCACATACATAATTATGAATATCTAATTCATATATTTAAATTTTTTCAAGGTATTACATTCACCCCCCCCCCCCACCCCGGGTTAAATAAATCTCATCCCCGAGATTTCCATCACTGTGTAAGGATAAGGCATTTTAAACTAATCTGCAAATCGTTAATCTTAAACGAAATCAAAATCTTATTCTAGCATTTTATTCATATTCTCACATGAACCCTGCCATCCGTTATGACACAATAACGAATCCAAACAATAACAAACGTAAAAAATGATGTTACACTTTTCACACACACAATTAGGAAATCGTTATCAGAGTGACACAATAGCTAGGTCTCAATTATTTCCTTCATTCTTCCATCACTAATTATTAAACCAAATTTAGCTTTGGTTTGTGATTTTCTTCAGCTTCGGTTGTGATTTCGTTCCCTTTTGTAAAATCATCATGATTTTATAAATATTAAAAATTTCAACCATAATTATCATTGGCCATAAGATTTTAAAATTTCTAGCCATAATCATCTTTGGCAAAAACAAAGATTTCTACCCTCAATTAACGAAAAGCGAATTGAACTACTCCCACCATTCCTTTTATAATGAATAAAATTATAACCTTAGTCTACGAGTTTTTTTTTTGTTTTTTTTTTCCAACTCAAAATACAGAAATCAACGAATAAATCATCGTGATTTCCACCCACATTCACAGATTTCTAGCCACATTCATTGGCAGAATAAATTTCAAAATTTCTACACATACACATTGACAAAAATAATATCAAACATCAAGCCATAATTCTTGTTGGCCAAATAAATACCAAAATATCAAACCACATCAACCATCGGCTAGATAAATACTAGCATAATAACCACAATATAATAAATTTCAGTCATAACTATATTCGGCAATTTAAATATCAGAATTTCAAGCCATGATCATTAATGGCTAAGTAAATATGAAAATTTCAAACCAACCCATTAGAATTGGCAAATCAAATACCAAAATTCCAACCAAAATCATTAAAATTTCCAATCACACTCACTGGGTAATGGAAAAAAGTTTAACCAATCTGCCATACCATCAACATTAAACGAAATCAAATCTCATTCTATGATTTCATTCATATCCACAATTAAACTAAATTACCCATTGTAAATTTAAAACCTTTTAAATATTTCTTTCTTTTTCTCTTGCTTTTTCTTTCTCTATTTTTTTTTATTTTTTATTTTTTATTTTTATTTGTTTCTCTTTTAAATTGTTTCTAAGTGCAGCCACATATCGTATAAATTAAGGACTCACATTTTCAGAGCACTCTTCACATTCCATCAACCAAATGAGAAAAATTTATATATCACGACTCTAACGGTCAACGAAAGTAATCCTTACTAGTCACGTAGCCACAAGAATATATGCTCGTCATCAGTTTTGTTCGCAATATCAACTCCAACAATGATAACTCATGACTACGGCAACCAAAACAATCAAATTTATAATTATAAACTTTCCACATCACTTCTTTTCATCAATCATAAAATTTTCATGTCTCACACAACTGAAAATTCGTTTGTATTAAACAAACTGAAATCTCCTTTCATAATTTTATTCATGTCCACCAAAAATAAAGGGAGGAATTCTCGTGGCCTTTCCACCATTTCAAATTATAATGGTCAACCATAACCACAGTTTATAATTTGTATTCCCATTCGATAAATCATCACGACTTTAATAAATACTAAAATTCCAATCACCATTATCATTGTCAAAACAATGCTTTCACCACCATTTCTTTTTATCTCAATTAGCGACTAGTAAGCTGGAAAGATTGTAATATACCTGGCCAATACACATCACACATTTTCTATCGCTTCAATCATTCATTCTCACATCCCACACATGGAGCTTTTCTCCCGTAACACTGGGTCTTTATTCCCATTCAACCACTTTTCCACATTCCATGGGTCATTTAGCCCAAATCCACCTCCACGGGCTTTTTTTCCGCCCAAATCAACATCCTTGGGCCTTTTTTTTTTTTTTTTGGCCACATCACACATCTTTAGGTCTTTTGCCCATATCACACATCTTCGGGTCTTTGTGCCCATATTTCTCATCCTCCCATTCCACGGGCTATCATGCCCAAATCGACATCCATGGGCTTTTTTTTCTGCCCAATTCAATATTTCTCATTGGCACAGGTATAATACAACTCTTCCATCTACAATGCTATAAGTGTTGGGGTGGATGTCTCTCCTATTAATGCGAACGTTACATTGGCTTCCCCGGGTCCTCAAGCCCCCCGGTGGTGTTCCTTCTGAGCCTGCGGCTTTCCTTGAGGAAATGGCAGCAAATGATGGAATTTTCCCGAGTGATGCCCATGCGCTGCGCTTTCTCCAAAAACTCTTCCCTCGAAAAAGCAAGCTTCAATCAAGGAGTGAGCACCATAGCACGAGGGTTTTGGTGCTCTCAAGAATGAATTTAAAAATGGTGCAAGGGTGCTGAATTCGATCAAAGAATTGTTTCCTTAGGGCGAGACCTTCATTTCTTATGTAGATTTCAAGGGTGTGATGGTTCGCTCAAGCTTGCTCAACGTCTTAGGCATGTTCTTTGAGAAGGTAGGTGACACCAATGGAAACCTGAGGCACCTGTCACCCTATTTGGGTGGCATGGTGCTTGAGGAACTGGAGGTTCTGCTGCTAAACATAGAGCACATGCCCTGCTTAGAGCTTACATAACATAAGATGTTATGCTGGCATGATATGATTAGTGATATGGTGGCCCTGAGCATGCCTATAAATTCATTTGTCGAGAGATTGGAGAAGCTCTACGACACAATGTTTGGCCTCTGCCTCGAGAAAGACAAAGGCATCTTAGGGCAATTTGCCAAGATAAGGGAGATAGAGCGTGCCTTCGAGCTTAAGCGTAAGGAGTTGGTGCATAAGGAATCCAAGTTGAAGAAATATGTCATGGGAGTTCAAAAGAGATGGCTAATTTCCTTCAGCTTACGGTAGATCAAATGCGGGCTAGTGCTTCAGTGTTCATTTGGAAAGCTAGTCCGATGTGGTCAATCTTTTGCTTTTCCCAGGCAATGCATGTCACTTGGCTCTTTGCTTTGCTTGACCCTCACTTCCTTTTTCTTGGCGGAGCATGACCTTGAGATGCTGAAGTAGCATGCTATAAAGAAAGTTGTTTTGCCCACTCCACCTTTGCTTTTAGTTGTAATTTCCCTTTAGACAACTAGTTTATTGTTTTCCGAACAATGGCCATGGGGCCACTTTGCTTTGTATTTTGCGTATTTGCCTGTGGCTTTTTCCTTTGGCTTTGGATGTGATGTTGAACTTAACATAATGCTTGCGATGTCTTTAATCTTACAATGACATTGGCTTTTTCTGTTTAGGCTTTGAGACACATGCTTAAGCTTCTGCATGCTTTCTTGGGGGAAATAGCTGATCCTATTACTTGGCACTTTGCCAATGAGTTTCCCTGAGGAAAGATGAAAAAATGTCGCAGCTTTCGTAGGGAAGCAGAGCATGTCAGGAAAGCTTGATTTGCTAAGCATTGATTTGCATTGGTAGGCTTAGGCTTAGCATCGATTTGCATCGATAGGCTTTGGAATCGATTTGCATCGATAGGCTTAGCATTGATTTGCGTCGATATGCTTGGAATCAATTTGCATTGATAGGCTTTGGCATATTGCATAAGTATAGCTTTTGGAAAAGCTTTAGTTGCTTGACTCGATGGTTTTGCATGGCATGTTGGCTTGGCATATTGCATAAGCATTGAACCATTGAGTAGCTTGCTTTGCATTGATAGGCTTTGGCATTTTTGCTCCTTATGGCAGCTTGCTTGGTGTAGACTTTTATTATAGCCTTGGCATGATTACTGCTATAGCTTGTTTAGAAGAAATCTTTCTAGTTACTCTTGCCAATGTAAAGAAATGAATGTACCAAAGATTTTGACAAAATGCTCGTTCATTTCATAAAAATTTGGGGTACATCAATCATTGCATGGCCTTACAAGGCCTCATAGAGTAAGCAAAATGATCATTGCATAACAAGAGCTTGTTCTTCTAAAATAGACATGAGCGTTTTAGCAATAATACGACTTTAGCCACTTTGCATTGACAGGTCCTGCTAGCATACCTTCCTTGACTGAAGTCAAGTAGTAGTAACTGCTTCGATAGGCTTCATTGACCACAAAAGGTTATTCCCAGTGTGGGGAAAACTTCAAAGGTTTAGAGATTTACCTCCTTGTATGCTCGGCTGTCCTGAGGATGAGATCTCATTCTTTGAAGTTGCGTGGCTTGCTACGTAATTGTAGGCTCTGATAACCTGTTGGTGGTATAGGGCTGCTTTCACTCTCTTTTCCTTAAGTGACTCGAGATCTATCAACCTTCATTTTGTGCAAGATGTGGTATTCCTTGGAGACATGCGATAAACCCACAGAACATCTAAAATATGTGTTCTCCAGCCCCCAGCGTAGTTATGTACCATCTTGCTTAGGATTCTTAGTAGTGTCTTGTTTATAGCTTTGACTTGACCGTTTCCATGGGGATAGTACGGCGTGGAGCGGCGGTGCTTGATCCTGCAACATTGAGTGTGATACCTACATGTTTGTTTTCCTTGATGAAGTTGGGTACTGCAGCTCCTATTGCTTTCCTAAGAGGGATTGCTTCCACCTACTTTATGAAGTACTCAGTGGCTACTAGGATCCATATATGGTCTTCAAAAGCCGGATTGATTGTTTATATCAAATCAAACCCCCAAGTATGGAATGGTCATGGGGTGCGTTGTCTTGCCGTAGAGTTTGAGGCTTATGGATTAAGTTTCCACAAACTTGGCATGCATAACATCTTTTGACCATGTTGTCTGTGTCTTTCTTCATGGTTGGCCAATAGTATCCTAGGCTCAGCAACTGCTTGTGAAGCTTCTGCCTTCCTTGGTGCTCATTTCCCTTGTTGTGGAAAGGCCCATGATGAAAGCTTTATACTCGGCTACATTGTTTGTGCATGGAAAGCTTAGCTTGAAAGATATGGCAGTAGTTTAGCCCTCTAGATTAACAAGTACAATGCCAACTCCTCCTCCTGTAGCTCTTTAAGCTTTTCTGCCATTGCAGTGGATCCATTTTGCATGCATTTTGGCATAGGTATGATTTTCTGCAGAGATCCGTCATCGGCAGCAAGTGCAGGCATGTCTTCAGATTCTTGGGAATTTCACTTGCTTAGCGTGCAATGCCTCCATAGTCGAGGCTTTTCTACATAATATAGTTACTCATCCCAACCCGTTATAAATGGTAAACTATGGTGTTAACCAAGGCTCGCCTGGTGAAGGCGTCGTTGATTTGTCCTTCCAAACAGATTGAGCTTCGATGATCAGGGAAAACCACTTCCATGTCTTCGTTAGTAAAGATGATGGCATTGTTGTTTTTAAAAAAAAGCCCTATGTGGCTAAGCAGCATAGCGTTGAGGGCCATAGTCCTTGGAAACATGCATGAGAACTTCAATAACAACAGTCTTTGCTTCTGGGCCATATTCAAGCTGGTCGAAAAAGGGATTTGAACTTAGTGTTTTCCTGGAGGACCTGCAATGTAGTGGGCCTTTGCCCTTAGGAAAGGTAACGCTCAACTGCGTCGGTTTCCATGTCGAGAAGGCTGTACAAAGTTACAGCCATCATTTCCTGGTTAAACAGTTGTTATCCCAAGGTTCCTTCGTTGTATCCTTTAGGTATATCGATGGTGAAGACCTCGTCATTGTGGTTGGGGCAAAATTTATCAGATTTGTATCCTTATTTCCCCATCCTTCAACTTAAGGCCATTGAGTATCATAGCTCTGCAGCTTGGAGTATTTGCACTAATAAGCCTTCTCCATGTTCCTGGAAGAATCCCAAATGGCTTCCGGTGGCTTGGGGTCATTGATCCATGGGTGGTAGACATCATCATCTCCGGAGCATGTGATGATAACTACCATCTATTTCCCTCAGTGTTTTGGCAGAGGGTCTATGTCTATCGCTTACGTCTTGCATGGCAGCTCTAGTGTTCCCTCACAAATTTTTTCATGGAGAATTTTTCGCAAAATTGGGCATACAATAGAGGGATGTCCCACATGCTGATGGTAACGACAGTAGCGAGATCGTTTCTATCTTCCCTGGAAAAGGTTTTGTATGGTCGAGGCAGCTTGATGGCCTCATCTACGAGCATGGTATCGAGGATGGTTTGGAATTCTTCATCACTGCATGCTAATGAATGATAGGTTTCCCTATCGCTCTTCCTTTCCTTCTTTTTTTGTGGGTTGTAGTCAAATCTGTCATCCACGGCTAAGGCATGATGAGTTTTCTTCTTGTCATTTTTCCAGGATTTCCTCATAGAATGCTTCATTGACAAGCCAGTCTTCATTTTTGCTCCTAGGAGCCTCGAGAACTGGCTAATACCGATGTTCTCCAAGTATGCCATGTAGTCAACTACAATGTTGTTGATGCAGGTCTCCACAAGAGGTTCATCATTCTTCTCATCATAGTAGTCAAGGGCGAGGTTTTGGAAACGTTTGACAAAAGTCACCGAATCTTCCCTGTGCTTTTGGCATGTATTACTGAGCTGAGTTGTTGTGGCCCTTTCCTTATGCTGGAAGCATTTTTTACAGAACTTGCCTGCTAGCTCTTCCGAGGTCCAGATAGAACTTGGTGCGAGGGTGGTGTACCAAGTATAGGCACGATCAATTAGGTTTTTCAAGAACTCCATGAGACGTAGGTTGCAGTTGCTGGCATGAGGACCCAAAGCATCAATGAAACAACTTATATGATCTTTAGGGCTACCCTTCCTCCCATCAAAGTGAACAAGGTTAGGAGTCTTGTATCCCTTAGGATACGACATATGGAGAATGCTAACTGGGTGTGATGGCTTAGGAACATATTTCCAGTCGTCTGAGCTCCTGTGCAGCTCCTTTTTGAACATGGCTATGACGTCTTCCTAAGTGACTTAGTATGGTGTTTTCTCATGACCGTTGCCAGCAGCAGTAGCTGACTCCTCCTGAGAAGCCTTTTCCCTAAGCGTGTAGTCTTTGTCACTGGCTTTCTCGCTTAGCTTGGGATTGAGTTTTTCAAATCTTTTACAGACGCAACAATTTCTTTTTGGGCTTCACCTAAAGCATAAATGGTTGTAATGATGTCTGGCATGTCGTATTCATCCAGGTTCTCCTGACTTTCCTGGTGCGAACCTTCACGTTGAGACTCGTCGAATCGAGAAGCAGCTTGGCATACGTCTGATGCATTGCCACTCATGGTAATGTTTCTTCTGGATTTGGGCCTTCCTAGTTGCATGATTTGGGCCTTCCTAAGGTGATAGTAAGGCTTCTAATGGTTGAGATGTTTGATGGAAGGCTGTGGGAATTTCTAAGGTTGCGTGGATGGTAATGCCTGAGACTTGAAGTATGCTTCTGGACTAAATGGAACTCTATGGGCTTCTTCCTGGATGGTTTCTTCTCACTAAGTTTTCTCTATTTCTCTCTCTATGTTCATCTGAATCTTCTCCATGATAGAAACATATTTATGCTACTTAGCTATGTTGTTTCCTTGCATTTAGTTAGTTAATTACTATTTATTATAGTCTTTTAAGCTATTTTCGTTTGTTTTTAGGTCCTAATGGCAAAAAGAGCAAGAAAGTGCATTTTGGAGCCATTTAGAGCAGTTTTGGGTATGGATTGGATAGCTTAACTATAGAGCAAAGTGGACGGACAAAATTGAAGTCAAGAGAGGCTAGGAAATTCTATAAATCTGGAGAAAGAAGTTCAAATACAAAGAAGATAAGGAAAGAGCAAGAAATAAGGAACATTATCCAACCTTATCTTATCCTATCCTAACCAACCTTATCCTATCCTATCTTATCTTATCCAAATCATTTTATGCCTTAATTCTAGCTATTTAGAAGGGATTCTTTATACATTTAAGCACATAATTCAGATTCTAGAAGCCTAATCCCTTTGTGTGCCGCATATATGCCATTTCTTAGAGGTTTAGGAGTTGTAATTCCTATCCTACACCTATGTCGTGTGTCATTATGATTTGGAGTCAGAAATATGCTCTAAAACATCCTTTCTAGAAGCCCTATACCTGATCCTAATTGAATGCCACAGGTTCTTAACCTTTTCCCTCTTGGTTTCGGCCAAACCCTAGTCTTTTTCCCATTGGATTGTGCAATCCTTTTCCCTCAGAAATTGTGCAAAAACCTAGCCTATAAATTCAAGCTTATGCTGCACCATTCATACCATCCACTCACTCATTCATTCATTCATACATTCAGCCATCAAACACCATAATTCACACCACATCACCCTAGTGCCGCAAGCAAGGAAGGAAGGAGAAGAAGACTTGTGCAATCTGCCATCCAAGGGAGTGCCGTGCATGCCATCGGAGTGTGGAACTAATTTCTTTTTGGTTAGAGGTGAATTCGAAGCCACGATTATATGTTTTATATGAATTGATTATATCCAGTTATTGTTTCTTAAGTCTTGAATGTGATTAGCTTATCTAAGTTATTAAAACTTGTTTATGTGTGTTGGTTGAGGGTCAACACTTAATTTGCATGCATGAATTTGATGCTAGAGTATAAGGGAGTTTCACGTAATAGTTATTCACTTATATTCACAAGTAGTGGAGGTTGCTAGTCACAATCGTGTTAAGTGAATCCTTGGTATGAGTCTCATGCGTTTCATAGTGATGAATGCCTTGTCAATGCTTATGATTTTCATAGAACGTAATATCTTTTGATATGTATCTTTATTGTGCGTTTCATATAGGAAACTTGATAAAGATAATTTGGTTGCGATGCGTATACCATCTAATTCAATGAAATAAGGAAAATCTGATGGTTGATTGTGCGATGCAATTAACTTGGGGCGTTGTCATTCATAGTCTAAAGAAATAATAACTAGAAATTGGTTTATATGCATATGTCATATGTGGAGAAGGGCCCTCTAACTAGCCTTTCACCCATTTAAATTCACCAAATTCGTTTTTACAAAGTGTTTTATGCAAAGTTTCTGTTTTAAAGTTTTAATTTCGTCAAAAACAATCCCCCTTTCATTTAGTCTTGTTATTTGAGTCAAAATCTGTTTTCTTTTAGTCTTTTGAGTCAAGTTAAGTTTTATTTTCGTCAAAATCACTTGTTAGGTCTAGAATTGAGTCTTTTTGATTGTTTGTTGATGTTTTAAGTGTTTTAAGTTAGTTTTGAGTCTATAGAGTCTAGTTTAGTGTTTTTGAGTCTCAATTGTGTTGATTAGCATCCCTAGTTAATCCCCGGTCTAGAACGATCTCTACTTGCATATATACTACAATTGTCACAAATAAGGTTTAATTTTTGTTTCAAGTTAATTTTCACATCACTTCATGCGTTCCCCTTTTTATGTAAGCAAAGGTTTCTTCTCTAGGTTTCAAGGGAATATCCTTTTGTGGCTTGGTTTTCCCTTCCTTTCTCCCTAGCCATGGTCTTCCCTTCCTTTCTCCTTAGCTATCCTATCATTTCCATTTTGGTGTAAACTGGCTGCACTATTGAGACCTATAGATTGCTACTTCCCGAGGCGCACCTTTCCCAGGGCGGCCTTCCGCACACGCTAATTCTGGTAGTGCACCTTACGACTATCACGCGTTGATTGATTGTTTGTGCATGTTGGGAAGGGAAAGTCAGCGTTAAATGCCTGACTTGTTGGGCTTAACATACATTTAATGCAATAATCTAGTTTAGTTCTATCTAAGGGAGTTGGCTTGCTAGGGAAAGGGGTAAACTAGGCTAATTCTCTCTCAATGGTGCCTACATGAAATAGAAATGGTACGTGCTTAGATCTTTGGGCTTCCAAATAGCCCAAAGTCTTCCATGATCCCGATTCCACGTTAACCAGATAACCTTCTGTAACCATCCACATCACAATCCACTTGGCAAGCCCTAAATATGTAACTTGGGCTTAGCATGACAGTGATTAGCATGAGGAAGCATGGCGTGATGAATAGGTATGAGCATGGTGTGAGTGTCTAGCTTAATCACCGTGGCATGGCATGTTTGTAAATATATTCCTCGTCGATCTCGTGGCTTGGCATGTATTTGGGCTTAAATGTAGGCTTTGCATGACAATTAAGCCTTGAGACTTGGTTGGATTGGTGTATGACATTTTTGAGCCCCATCACATGTAAAAGCAATAAAAAGAATCATCAACAATCTAGTAGGGTCATATAAAGGAATCTTCTTGAGTTCTGGTTTGATTTATATTTAAATTTGATGCTCAGTCACTTTGTTGTGGAAATCTTTTGGTGCATGATTTGGTCAGAAATGTCTACGTCTCGCGCCATATCTCATCCCACTAAAAAGGATAAAGTGGCAAGTTAAATTAGTAGAGAACCATGGCACATTTGCCTTCAACCAGAAATTTTTTTTGTTGTTGAAGGCAAGTGGGATCAATATTTTGGCCCTTGCACGTCATGTTGGCACTTGGCACTATATGCCACTGAATGAAAATACAAAAAGTTTCTTTGGCTGAAACAATACCGTATGAAATGCATCAAAGAATAAGCAAGTGGTCTTCTACCACAGTGGTGAAGATGAGTGTTGTCGTTGCATTACGGCATGAAATTTAACCTCGTCGGCTCTCTAATATAACATCTAATATAGAAAATCTATCTTTTGACAGAAAAAATTAAAAAAAAAATAAAATAAAGAGGAAGAATAAGAAGCACTAAAGAATAAAATTTGAGAAAAAGCTTAACTGTATAATTCATGTGTCGATGTTTAATTAGACGTATATGCTCATAGGTGTGTTGCATCGGTAAATTGATAGAATATTCAACAAAAATAGACGATATGGTTAATGTGTGGTGGTAAAGTTTAGAGACAGTACATATTAATTTCTAGAATTGAGGTATCAAAATGAGGAATGAAGTCAAATTTCACAAATTATCTGTGATAAAAACCCTTTCTATTTCATAAAAAATTGGTATTATAACCATCGTATTGCAGTAAAAACCAATCATGTGTTAGCGTTAGCAAAAAATTTGAAGCATCTAACACACCCAACTTAACCCAGTTATACACAATTGTTATTCACCCACAGTCCAAAATCAATATTAATAAATATAGTGAGTTTCAGTTGAAGAATGTCTCAAATACCTTCATGGGGCTTACTGTACATTGTATTTCAACGACCCAACCTTTTATCTTTTTAGTATTTTTTTTTTAATTATTGTCGACGCCCACAAATGTTAGGAGCAAACCCAACCAAGTCTTGAAACCCAATTGCCACAAGAGCCCCAAGTCAAGCCCAAACACATGTAAAGGTACAGGATCAAAGAAGGAATATATTCATGACCATGCCATGCTACAGTAATTAAGCCAGACATTTAAATAAATCACGTCATGCCCCCATGCCTATTTGTCACACTAAAATAAGCCCAAGTCACATGCTCGAGGCTTGTCAAGTGAATTATGGTGTGGATGGTTACAGGAGCTTATTGGGCCTATGTGGAGTCAAGATTGTGGAGGACTTTGGGTTGCTTAAGGGCCCAAGGATCCAAGCACATAACCCTTGTAGCCCATATAGGCAAACATTGAGAAAGAACAGACTTAGTTTACCCATTTCCTTAGCAAGCTAACCAATTCACTTAGTAAGGAACCAAGTCCTAACTCTAAGCCCACGTGAAACCCCCAGCAAAGTAGGCATTTAATGAAGAGAGACACTGACTTTCCCTTCCTCGCTCATGCAGAAGTTCAACGCACGAAAGCTATGAGGCGTACTATCAAAAGTGGCGCATGTGGAAAGCTGACTCGAGAAAGCAGCGCCTTGGAAATGAGACATGATGTAGGTTTCACAGGTTGGCAAAACCTAGCCATCTTGCACAGAAATAGAGGGTACCAGATGAACTAGAGAGAAATGGGAGAAAGAAACAAGCAATAACTAGAGATTCCTTGGAAAAGAATCATTCAACTACAAATATAGGTCAACAACTTTAGAGATAGGATCCCAGCATAACACAGAGAGCCAAAGAAACCCAAAAGGCATCACTCTGCAACCTCAGTATTTTCCATAACATTCCTCTTAAGTATTCCAGCCAGCAAAAGCCCTGTTACCACCCTAGGAAACCTAGATTATCTAACAGAGAACACCACACAACCACCTTATTTCTCTCTCTTTCATGCAAAATTGATGAACCTCTAGCTTTCACACCACGCTTCTCTTGATCAAGCCATTATTTGCTTAATCATGCTAATCTTCGAGTTATTGATCTAACTGGGATATTTTCTAAAACGACTCTTTCGAGATATTCCGAGACTCGATACGAAATAGAACCAATGGAGATAAGAGGACGTTTTCAAAGCTCAAGTCCACCTGGACCTAAAAGTCCCCCAACAATTATCTCTAGTAAAAATCAACCAAATCAGAAATTATATGACCATTGGACTTAATAGTAGATATTTTACTTCTTCTTTTTTTTTTTTTTTTTTTTTTGAAACATCCTTTACTTTCTTCACTACAATTGAATGCCACAATGATTTTGGATTGTCTATTTTTGCTAAAAAATTGAATTGAAATAAAAAGTCTTCAGGTCATTGGAAAAGTTGCGAAGTGCATATCACAAAGTGTCTCTCAAATCCTCAATAGAAAAATAGTTAATAAACAAGGGTTTCTTTTAGACCTCATAATTTCTTATATGACCTATTAAACCGACCTAAAATGACACGAAAATAACGATTTTCGGGTTAACATGTAGACTAATCGGATAACATGTTAAGAACCCGTTCTTAACAGGTTTACTCACAGGTAACCCCTTACAACCCGTTAAAAAAAAAGTTAGCTTGATAATTTTAAACTACTAAAAAAAATCTGACTAAAATAACCATAGGGTTTAATCTCACATAAAAATACCAAAGCAATTTCAAAGTACCAAAGCACATTAAAAAATTCATAATAATTAATTTACAAGGGTGAAAAATGTGAAAAAAAAAAAAAAAAAAAAAAAAAAAGAAGATGCAATCCCTCGTGATTGTATCCTTTACACTCTGACAATGGGCACATCACCGTTTGGACTTCTAAAACCCTACAAAGCTTCGTGAATAGTGTTTTTAGGGGGAGTTCAAAATAAACAAAAGTTCATAATAATTAATGAACAACTGTGAAAAAAAATATGCAAACGCTCATGATCACATCCTCTACACTTTGATGATGTGTACATCATCATTTGGATTTTTAAAACCCTACAATGCCTTGTGAGTAGTGTTTTTAGGGATTTTTAAAACCCTACAATGCCTTGTGATTGCTTCCTCTATGTTTAGACGTGGTTACATTGTTGTTTAGATTTTTGAAACCTTTCAAACCCTCATGAATAGTTTTTTTGTTTAAGTACAGAATTAGTACAAATTCATAATAATTAACGTAGAAGTGTGAAAAATGTAAAAAAAAAAATATATATATATATATATACACACACACACACATATATATATATATGGTCACTTGTGGTGACAAGCTTTGCAAACCCTTTTTTTACTAATATACACGGGCTTCTGAGAGGATTTTTTACTTCGAAATTCGACACCATAATTCATAAACCCTAGATTTATATTCAACTGTCGATTGTACTTTACGCTCAATTCTTTTCATAGGATTTCATTTTAAAAAATTTCTCTTTTGAAAACATGATATTTTAGCCGATGCTAAAAAATGAACGGTTTGGATCGTTGATATCACATTCTGATGTTTACGATTAACTGAAATATGAGTCAATGCTGTATAGTTTCTAGAGACCTTATAAACTCCGACCAATATGTTCACTAACTATAAAATTTAAAAAGTGATATCATGTTTTATAAAAGAAAAATTGAAAAAAAAAAACGAAATTCGGTGATAAAAATAGAGCATAAACATAAACGACAAGCAACAATCAAATTTAAATCTATGGATGGTGGCGAATTTCGGAGTTAACCTTTTTACAAAAGTTGTAGAGCTTGTCATTAGGAATGTTTGCATATTTTTTTTTTTTCACACCACTACGTTTTTCATTTGATTATTTATTGATTTAGAACATATTTTCTTTAACGGGTAATAAGTCAAATCATATTACCCGTCAATATATGGATCATATTTTCTTTCAACAAGATAATTCCCAAGAACAGCCCTAGACATTGTGCCTAATCTTCTCATGTCACAAATACCTCTGGAGTTTATTTTTTTAACAAGATAATTTATTTGACAATCATATACTAATATGATTTTCTAATATTTTGCAATGTTGTAAACTTATGCATCTCAACATCTTTGGCATGTACCCAACAAAATGAGACAAATAAAGTGAACAATTCATAAATCTTATAGAACATAATAATTCGCTCGAACCGCTATAATGAGAACTTCAAGTGAACCAAAAATAGTGACTTTTAGTGGCACACAACGTTTCAAAACAAAATCAGACCGGGGATTCACATATTTCCCATTTGCGTATAACGTCTCTTGACCATATAAATTAACAACTGGAACTGTTAAGCTTCTTAATCTTCATTTATAGATCAACCTATATAAAAAATCATTTCAATCGGAGTTTATTTAGTCATTCATATGAATAGAACAAATCGATGGTGTGGGTATCATGTAAAATATACATGATGAACCGTCTATTTATTTGATACATTTAAATGAATTTATGATCTCCATTTGAAATGAATTTTTGTAGAGGTGATGTTCAATTGAAGATTATAAGAGATTGAACGGTTCCGATTGTTGAATACTTGAATTTGTATGATCAAAATACATTTTTCGCAAATTGGAGATGTGCATCCCCATTTGAAGGATGTAAGTATTATCTATAAATGATTTTCCGTAGTTAGGCTAAAAGGGCACCAAGTGAAGTTTGGGAGGTTAAATGTAAAAAAATAGTTCGAGTGGTAATTGCACAAAACTAAAAAATTTTAGAACCAAATTAAGTGCCATACATTTGTGTTAATATAGATAATCATTCTTATTTAATCACAACTCATCTGCTAGAACATATATAAATATATACACTATTGTGGAGGCAAGGTTTCAGTAGAGCGTTCTACATATTAAATCATATTCCTTGGCTGAAACAGAAGACTTGAACAATATGTCGAAAAGAACATATCAAACAAGAGAGGATACTGCAAGAAAGCGAACAGAGCAACTGGGACAAATGCAAATATGAATATAAGATCTGGAACCCATCTTAATCCATAATGGCAAGATAAATAGAAGGCTGTGCTGAAAGTTACCATCATGGATGTTATTGACACGAAGAGTGATGTGAGTCCGACCATCAACTTCAACGGTAAAGATTTGAGAAAATCGTTTTCAGCATACCGCGACGTGAGGATGTACAAGAACATGAGGATTGCAGTTGAGGAGGAAAAGAGCGCTACTCCATCAGATATGGCGAATATTAAAAATGCCGCCTCTTTTATGAAATTCGGTGTTCCTTTATTATCATCTATACCTCCCGGAATGCTAAATGCGGCTGAAAACACGACAGTGGCGATAAGAGTTGAAACTAGCATGCATGAATTTGTAGTGTCCTTCATCCATGATTCTCCCTTGCGCAATAGATCCTCATGCTCGCTAGTGAATAATTCCCGAGGTGTTTTACCTTGCGTATTTTTCATATCTATAAAGGGAGGTTGCACAATCTTCTCAACTTCCTGCCACATCAATGATCGATAATGAAATTAAAGAAGCAAAGAATTTCCAGGCGAGATGGATTAAGGTTGATTATAAGATGAACTTTAATGATACCTCAAACCATACTAATTCTCGCTGCATCTGAAGAGCTGCTCCGGACACAAGATTGAGTTGGTCTTGAGGTGCCAATTTTGCAGCTAGATGTAGAATGTTGTTATTCTCATCATCAGTGAATGTTGCTATGATATCTTTGATGGAGCCTGTCTCATGCAATAGATTGAAGATATTTGCATGACGATGCAAGACTGCAATATGGAATATGGTCCGATTGTTGTCATCATATTCCAATAGTAATTCCGGATAAGAGTCAATAAGCACAGATAAGAACTCATAATTTCCTAATTTCGCTGCGTCGAATACTAATTCTGAAGGCTCTCTTATCAAATGCATGACTTCGTCGTCATCATGTCTCAACATTTCTTTCCAAAGGCATTGGACTAGCTTCAAGGCTTGAGTTTGCTTCAAGTTTCTTTTGTAAGAAACCCTCATGCATGGGAGCACTTTAACTGTAAATTAAAAGGACTACAACATAAACAAAATGGTTTATAGTCACAAGAATAGGAAAATTTCATGCTAATGTAGGGTGATGAAATACGAAAGTTTGTTTTTATATAACTAATCAGATTTTGATATCATAACTTTAGAAATTTTAACTCACATGTTTTGATAAGTCTACTGCACATTCCTGGAGTACTTTGGTCGCCAAATTCTGAAGACTTTCGAGCTAAGACATGCAAGGCTGTTTCATTGTCGTCTTTACGAGCCATGGCTAATGTTCTATCATCTTGTAGCAACTTCATGGCTAAATCTGCACAATTTTACAAAGATTAAAAGAAGAGGAGGGGTTGGAAAGAGAACTCAAACAATTTTTAAAAGAATAGTAGTCAAGAAATAAAGATGTGCTTAATGTTTAACAAGTTCCAAGTATCTACCATAAAGACCATGATCGATAGAACAGAAAAATAGAACAATGCGGCCCATTTCATCCAGCATTTCAAATGTTTGGGGGTATAAATACCACGCCATTTCAGACTGTCCAAACAAAGCAGCCATATAGAGTGGTGTCATTCCTTGACCACCGGGAATTGTCGGCAATAACTTATTTTTTCCTATCAAAATCTTGGCAATTTCTACCGTTCCAGTTGCAGCGGCAAAGCTCAGTGCCGTATTTCCTTTAATATCTTGAAGTGCCAAGTCTTCTTCATCCATCATCTTGACTAGTTCCGCCACAATCTGATTATTGTTCTTTGCTCCTGCTGCAACGTGAAGAACAGTTTCCCTTCCGCTTGTTATGCTAGCAGTTAAGAGTGCCGGATTGATATTTAAGATGCCTTTGGCGGTTTCCCAATTGCCTTCCATTGCAGCTTTGTAAAGGGGCATACACAAGTTCAAGTATACCTCTCCTGTGATGGATGCAAGGGATGAAATTAGACTAAGCATATGGTTAATTTATGAACGTAGAATATACATGTGTACACAAATATTCTCTCGTAGAAGAATTTCATACCAGCTATTTCACATTGGATTGATCCTTGTCTGAATATGATTCTTGTCTAAATAGATGAATTGTCTATTATTTTGCATCATTTAGTCGTTCATATGCATCAAAGAAATAAAGGAAAACTAACGAAAAGTCCAAGAAAACTTTAGTTTTAATTAAAAAAAAAAAAAGACAAATAAAGATGTAGTGAATAGTACCAGGAAAATGTAAAAATGTGGTTTTTCGTTAAAAGTGAACAGTACTGAGAGTGTTTCGTTAAAACTCTCAAGAAATAAGCGGTTCATTAGAGGATATTACTTGTTATAAAAAAAAATTGGTTTGTTCGATACATATGCATGGCAGAACAGACTCCAATTTGGCCAAATTTATTGACTTTTTAGTAGACTTCATTCTAACCCTTGAAAAAGATCATATTGAGATTAAAATCTTAATTAAGATTAAAAACTAATTTCAGTCCCTTTAGTCACTGTAAATGTCAGCATACATTTAATCACCTCATATATTAATGATATTTTGATGTTTTATTTCTCTTTTTCTTCCTAATTTTAATTTCATTCATCATAATATTTTGTTGTAGACATTTAGGTAAACTAACTTATTTATATTATTTAGACATTAATTTATATAATATATTTTGCTATATTGATTTCGAAACAGACATTTAGATAAATTGATTCCATATAATACATTTTGATACAGACATTTAGGTAAATTAATTCATTATAATATATTTTGGTACCTACATTTCTATACAAATATTTAGGTAAATCAATTCATTTTAATATTTCAGTACACTTACGTATTCTCATATTTTTCTTATGTGTAACTAATTTTATTTTATTTTTCTTTTGAATTTTTTCTCATTTAGGTTCATTTTTAATGATATGATTGGAGGAAGTTAATCAAAATAAATGAATTAAAATGTGTATTTTTTTTTGTCAAAGAATTAAAATGTGCATATTAACAAAGATAATATTTTAATGATAATAAAGTAAACAATTATGATTATGACATTTGTATACTTTTCAAAATGAGATTCATGTTATTTAGACTCAATCAACGTGCAAAATGTGGAAAGAACTCACTAGAAAAAATAAAGGAAAATTAATCAAAAGGGCTTGAAAATTTTGAGTTTTAACGACGACAAAATAAAGGGTAAAGTGAATGGTATCAGGTTTGACTTTTTAGTGCAAAAATGTGGTTTTTCGTTAAAGTGAACAGTACCACAAGCTTTTCATTAAAACTCCCAAAACATAATCTACATAAGCATCGTGCTAACTTTGGTAGGACTATTTTATCCTTGAAATTCAATTTTAAAACATTTTTATTGTACTATTAAGCCCACCCTAGTGTCTTATTTTCACACCCACTATAAAATGATACTTTTATTGACAAATTTATCCTAGTATAAAATGACCTTTAAAGACCTAAATACCAACCAATCATGTCTTGCCACATAATTATTAGTTATATTGATTCTTTTTAAACAAATTATTAGTTATACTGATAAAAAAAAATTAAAATATCATAAATAAGAAAAAGAAAAAAATATCATGAACCCCACAAGCTTTCCTAAGGAAGGAAGTTTAGAAATTAAACTTATCAGGAAGAGGGTAAATTCGGACTTGACTAACCAAAGCCTCGAGGCTCGCAATAAAGCGCATGTTGTGGAAGGTGTGATCGAGCTTTACCAGAGAGTAGAGCAAGTTAGTCTTCAAGACTATTATAATGTTGAGATAGATGAGGAGAGAAGCTTATAGTCCAGATTACATTAGGGGACTCACAAATCCGACACTCGTTGAACTCTGATCGTGTTTGGTGTTTTGGAACAATTTGGATACCTACCATATAATGAATTTGGAGGAATTTGATGTTAGGGAAAGCCAGTGCAGCACCAAACTATGAGTGAAGATCTTCCAATTTAATCACACTCTCTCTTGTGTGGTCTGAATTCAAATTGGAAATGATAGAAATTGGGTACTAGAGTGGTTTTCGAGACGCAGTGGTGCTGTGATGGTTGGCAATAGAGGAGGGGCGCTTGGTGTTGGGGATTTAGGGAGTCGGTAGTGACGGTTCTGCAAATTTTCTAGGGAAAGGGCTACTGTTGATGATATTTGGAGTTCACGGGTATTTTCATTTAGTGATATTTTTTTTTAATTTGTAATAATTTTTTTATAGACAAAAAATAATTAAAAAAGAAATATGTAGGGTTATTTTGGAAACAATAGTGGGTAGGAAAAGAGTTTATGCATTTTTTTACTTTTTATGGTGGGTGTAAATATAAGATGGGTGGGGAAATAAGACATTGAGGTGGGCATATCACCACTCTTTTATTGTTAATTTGAATTTCGAACCTTAAAAGGTAAAAATGAAGACCACATAGACATTCTTGAAATTATCTTATTTATAGGAACGATATTTGTATTGCCTTGTTAATAGACATATAAATTATATTAAGTGGATTTACGTAATTTTATTATACGTCGTATAAAAGGCGCTAGGATGCTAGACGGGGGCCTAACCATATTAAGCGGATTTAAGTAATTTTATTATACGTCATATAAATAAGTGTATGTTTATACTTTAAAAATACATAATTGTATTGAGATACATAAATTGAAAATAAATGACATAGATTATAGAGTATTAGAACATATTGAAAACATGAAGAACAAACATATAATGAGTGTACATCTAAGTATTCAACAAGTCTCTTATAATTTATTAAAAATAAATAAAATTAAAAATGAAAGTTATCTATTTTATGCCCACGTGAGAGTCGTAACCGAGGCGGATGCCTAGGTAGGTCTAGGACCTTTCTTAATTTTCAAACGCCTAGGGATTAATCAGGCGGTAGCCAACCGTCTAGTGCCTAGACGGGATCTAAGCGGTGCTAGGCGGGAATACAATATCACAATGATTAAAACATGTATGAATGAAAAGTTTTAAGATTATGTTACCGACAGTACGAAGAAAACTAACAATTACCGAAAAAAATAAAATGCTTCTCTTTGCTAGGTAAATTGCTACGACACTTGGACCTTTAACAAGGTAAATATATAAAATGCACCATAAACTTTGTAGGAGAAGGAGAAATGCTATGAAATTCATACAATTTTAGAGGTGAAAAACATGAAATTTTGATATGGAAGAAGGAGAAAATAAAAAATTTGAATTTTTGTAGGGGAAAAATTATTGATTGTGTGTTATCAAGAATAAATAAAAACTTTGGAATCAGGATAAGGAATATCGTATTTGCTTCGGTAGATATGCTCTTCAAGCGCTTGAACTCGCTTGGATCACATCTAGACAAATAGAAGCAGGGCAGCGAGCAATGACATAAAATGCATGCCGCCATGGAAAAATATGGGTACGCATATTTCCAGATAAACCTGTTATAGTAAGACCTACAGAAACACGTATAGGTTTGGAAATTTCCAATTGAAAAAAAAAAATTCCATTTATAAATCAATATATTTTTTTACTCTGTTTAGTATATTCGATTTAGAAATAGGGAATTCATAATAAAAACAATACAAAAATTATATAAATAAAATGATTAGTCTATCTATAAGAAAGAGGATATCATATGAAAAATGTAACCAATTCTTTCCTTTCCTTGGGTTATTGGCCATCCGCCGGGAGTTTCGGGTTTAATACTAATATTTTAGCAACAAATCCAATAAATCTAAGTGTAGTGTTTGGTGTGTTGATTTATTTTAAGCCATTAACTACACATTAATTGAGAAAAAAATGGTTTAAATTGATGGTCTTCTTAACATTACTCTTTGAAAAAAAATGGGTTACTCATAAAATATGCTTATGATATTGGGTTTATTCCAACTTTTCATACAATCATACTTTTGATCTTCGTACTTTCATGCAATAGTTACCTCATATTCATATATAGCATATAACTTCACCTAGCTCTGTATTATTAATTGATATTAATTCAAGTTATTTCCTAATTATTTCCACGCTAGTTGTTTTTCTTTTTCCCAACTAATCATTTTGCAGACTCTTTTGCCACTTTAATTAACCTTTACACACATGCAAATACAACGCATATATGGAGACTAAATATCAATTATAATCATATGGTACGTGTATATATGCATTTGATGTGCATGAAAGAGAGATGTCGTACGTACTATTGGTATTTTCTAGTAGATGACGAGAAGGATGCCTCGGTTGAATCGGCGTAGAAGCCTCAATGCCGCTGATTACATTTCCAACAGCCGGAACGCCATTTACTGCCGTCATTTGGATCCCAGCTGGGGCAGGTACAAATTGTGCTTGTGGACTAGACATTTTTCCCTATGAATTTGTGGAATATATATATATAAACATCTCCACCGAAAAATCTGAATTGCCAACTAACTTATAGTGTAAGGAAATTATTATTGGCACTCCAAATTTTTTATTCTACACTCCTCACAAATGTATTTTTCTTTCCTAATATAGAAAGTTTGAAATGTGGAATAAGATTTTTGGAGTGCTAATAATATACTGATATGTTTCTGAAGCATAACGAGAGAAACAATTCATTCACATTTACATAGTGACTAACGGTGGAAAAGTAAATTAAACTTACCATCACATGGAGTGACAATTTAAAATTTATTTACAAAAGCAAGTTTCAGTGTTTTTCCTTAAAAAATTCGAATAGTATTGGTCATCTAGAACAAGAAAAAGACAAGCAAATTTGGTTGGTTCCTTTTACGTCACTCACCTACGTTAGGCTGACGAACTACCAAAATGTTTATTGCATGACATAGCCATACGTCCGGCACTAAAAACATATGTGGAACCCTATTCGTAACGGTGGGGATCAATTTTTTTTTAATTGTTTATTCGCTAAAATCCTTTAATAATTGAGCAGTTAAAAATGGAGCAAGTCAATGATCGCTGTATATTTTACATATACAACAATAATAAAAGATAAATAACTCAATTTCAGCTTAATCTGTTAATCAATGTTTAATTTTAGAAAAATGTTTTTTCAATCTCTTTGTAGCCTTTTCATTTTCCTTCTTCCTCCACTAATTTGTTCCAGAACCGCTGGTCAACCCTAATTACTTTTCTTACAACTTAGTGAACTTACAACAATACATGGCATGGGGAATCTTTTATGCTTCTAATTGATTAAATCATGTGTACGTACAAGATTGACGAGTAAAAAGAAGAATTAAATATATATTCAAGTAATATGGTCATTAAAAAGAAGAATTAAATATATATTCAAGTAATATGGTCATTGGATAAGGTACTCGATTCCAAATAATGTGAAGCTAATGAGTGTGTGAAAATTATGTAAACGGAGATGGAGATCTAAAATACTTGCATGGTAAGTTTTGTTTAATGAAGACCGTTAATTTTGATAAGCGAAATCATGATATATAAAATATTACTTACAGAGATTTTCAGCCGCCAAGTGGAGCTAATTATACAAAAGCACTGCTACTCGACTCTGGAATTTAGTTTAGTCGAAAATGGAGAGAGAAAGAAGTCAATGTACTGTACTGAGCTAATTAGGGTTTCTGGAGCTTAGATCGAGGAAACTTCATGAAGAATGATATATATAGGGTTTTAAAGTGTTTGAAGCCGAACAAGGTAGTTACAGTATCTCTCTCTCTCTCTCTTCTCTCTCTCCCCTCTTTTGTACCTTATCTTTTGTGGGGAAATTAACTTTTAAGACATGGGTCATTCAACCGAGAAAGAAACTTTCAAGACTTAATGTGTGGTTGTTTTCACTCCATGCGTTATTTTATTGTTAAAATGTCGATGTTAATTATCGTGTTGTGAAAACGACCAGGGGAGGGCCGTAGAAAAAGTCGTCTTGGACGACCAACGACTAGTAAAACAATGGACCCAATAAGGCGGTGGTTTCAGGTGCGGGAGGAGCCCGCCAAAATGCTTAGAAGACAGAAGATGGCATAGTATAAAGTCAGTGGCTTCCCCACTTAGAGTAAGAGACAAACCAAGGTAACCTGTAATTAATTGAAGGGAAATTGGGAGGAAAGTTCCCCCTTATTTTTTTTTTTATAAATATTTTCCTTCTTTTTTACATTAAAGAGTTTCGACCTCTAAGTTGCACGTGTAGGCAAGACCGAGGCGCACGCTTAGTTGATAATAATGCATTGGTGGCATATAAAAATGGCTTCCCGCATCCGAGGAGTGGCCACGGCGGCCGCATTGCGTAGGGAGTCGACAATGTGCCGAAAAGAGACGAGGATCGTAAAACAAATACAAGAGAAGGTGGAAGTGGAAGTGGACGTCTCCGCAGCCAAATGCTCAAATATTGGTGAATCTTATAATATGCATGGTTGGTGCACAAATTTGGCAGAATATCTAATTATTCCTTGAACTTTGGTTCGTTTCATTGTATTGCATGTATATCATGTTTATTATTATTTTTAAAATGCGATCGAATTGGATGGTCCAGAGAAGGAGAATATCTAAATATTACAGTACTTGGTACTTTAATGTCAAATATTAGCTAGAGGTAAAAGGAGTAAAATTAAATATTGAATACAATAAAGTAATAATCCTTCTATGCTCTTTTCTTTACCCTAACGATTAAACACTTGCATGCATTATCAGCCAAAACTAGGGAGCCGAAAGTGCAGGTTTCTATATAGCAAGGTAGGCTCAAGCTAGCTAAGATTGTGTTGTTGAGAAAAAAAAGTCGTACATAGCGATCTAAGAGTTCCATGTGGAAGGGCGCTAGCTCGCTCAAAGGGTCAAATGTAAAATAAGATCCAAAGATGCATGCTTTTGACCTTTTTTTTGTGAAACCCATTCCGTAATATAGTGATCTAAGAGTGCGTTTGTTGCATCGGACTAAATCGGATTGGACTAGTTTAGACTAGACTAAATTGAATTGACTTAGTGAAGCGTTTGGTGTAGTGTTAGGACTACAAAAAATACTATAATTTTTATTAAATTAATTTATTTTCTATCAAAAAATTAATTTCTTCCTACAATCCTTCTCCTAGCAAACTCTGTTGTTCCCCTTCTCGATTTCTCCGGCAAGCTCCTCCACTTACCTTTTTATCTCCACAATCTCACCATCTCTCTCACTTATTTTATAGTTATCTTAACTTTTTTAAAAACTAATTAATTTTCTCCTTCAATCTTATTAGCAACCAAATCGCATGAAAAATGAATAGATCTCCCCAACCTACAACAAAATAATCAAATCGCATAAAATTGAACAGATCTCCCCAACATTCATCGTCAACCTCTCGATCTGCTTCTCGTCACAACGCCCACCAACGGTAGCATCGCCAGGTGCTCCATCAACTCGCGATTTTTGCCTACAACAACGCTGCTTCAGCTTTTCCAAGCTTGGGCCACTGAAGAGCAAGCATCGTTGACGAGCTGACCATAGTGACAGTGTAACAGAAGAAGAAGGGAGAGTGGATGTCAAGGTGTAGCAAGTGTCGACCTCGTTTTCCATTTTAGTCCAGCTTAATACCAAGCGCAAGCTCCGGACTAAATAACGAGCTTTAACGAAGAGCATAGGGACATTTAGTCAAAGTGAGTCCCATTTATTCTAGTCCAGAAACAAACCAAACATAGGATTATAGTCCTACTTAAGCCAGTCCCTCTTAAGAAGGTGTAAAAAATGCACCCTAACAGTTCATGTGGAAGGGCTCTAGCTCACTCAAAAGATCAAACGTAAGATAGGATACAGAGACAATGCTTTTGACACACGTTCTTGTGAAATCCACTCTTTATTATTATGAAAGATTATATAAAGAGTTTTTTTATGAAAAAATATTATTATTATGAAAAAATAATATTATTATAAGAATAAGAATTTTTTTTATTTATAAGAAAGATTATATATATGTCCAATCTCTAGTGGTTGGTTCCACAGCATGCTCCTCGCTGCCCTATGGAGTAATAAGGGGGGTGGGTGAGGAAGACTCTTTCTCAAAGGCTATGTTCATGCTAACCCCAAAGAGTCAAGTCACTTGTTTTTCACTATCTCTCATCTGGCATCTCAGGATCTAATCATCTATCATTATGTTTGTCAAATTACCTAGGGCGGCATCAATTCTATCCATCACATAAAGAAGTCTACTAACTATTGTACATGTTGTGGAAAAATAATCCCAAAAATCATGGAGCTGACAAGTGGATTATTTTCCAAGAAAGACAAGACTGCCCCTATTAAATGAGCAAGGAGCAGTCTCATTCACCATGCGCAGCTGAGGTAGAGCAGACAGAGATCAATGACTCCTCAAGGCACCCTTGCCTGTAAGAAAAGTCAAAGGTATTTATGATAGAATAATCCGTTATTCTTATCATAAAAACATTCCTAATTAGAGAAGATCTCTTTCAAGTAAGTTATATATCCTAATTTCATTTATTGAGGATATTTACCTAATTACTCCAAGATATTTATTTACACAAATATCTTGGAATATTCTCACCTAATATACCACATAGGGTCGGCCACCCCTAAACCCTAAAAGGCTGGCCTATCTCCTCCTATAAATATACCATTTATCTCCAAAATTCAGTAAGCTTTAGCTACCCCTAAAGAGGCTTTTTGCTACCCACAAACACCTAAACACATTCTTCTCAAAATTCTAACTTTGGCATCAGAGATTCTTCGACTAATGCCCCTCCCCCCTAATTCATCGTGGGCGCGTGAGGCTTGTGGCCTTAATCTTAGGTGTTATTATTATGCAAGTGCAGATTCGTCAATCAAAGGAAGGCAAAAATTTGCATCTACAAATTGGTGTTTCATTGAGAGCTCTAATTAGAAGACTCGAAGAATACTCTCGCTTTCAACTTCCTACGATTGTCGATCTATGCCTACGATGGCTGAAAATTCAAAAACAACAACCAATGGGACCCCCTACGTTGAGGGACATGGACCAACCGATGAAGATCGCGACATGGCTCCACATCGTCGCTCCGCAAGGTTCACCATGGCAAGGACTGCACCTTTGCCACCACGAGGTATCGTGGCCATGCTAGCAACGGCAACAACTGCTGTAGTGGCCCACGGGGCAGCCACCACTTAACACGAGAAAACCCTAGAGCAAGAAGCTCATGGTTCAAGCAGCCAATAAACGCAGGCTTAGGCAGCTGCTTGCCCTCACCAGTAGGCCTTGGTGCTTACTACCTTCACTTAGACGTGAACTGCCCAGGCCAAGACCGCCCAAGCCACTCCAACTGCGACACAAGCTGCAGCCCAATGCGCCTCCAACTTGAGGCCAAGTAGGACAAACTAGGGTGGCATAGTGCCCATGCACCCAACCTGCTCTTGTATCCTTCCAGATGGTTCAGCATGGTCCCAGACCAGTTTAACCTGCCTAAATCCAAATTCCAAGGCCAACGGTTAAACCAAGGGTATTTTCACCCCACCTTACTGCATATCTGACTCATCCTAGCTCAAACTTTGCACCCGGAGCCCATTTCACTACCACAACTCAAGCAAACATCTACCATCCCAGCTCTTCCACTCCAAATGGCGAACAACACCTATCCCGACAAGTCACCGAACTGACAAACGCCCTTGCGCAGCAGACTACCTTGTTAAATCAGTTCCTGTAGTGCATTGAGATGCAACGTGCCCTAGACAAGGTATTCTGAAGTAGGACAAGGACAGGCGATGACATTTCTCTCTAATGGCGTCTCGGCAAACAACCTATCAACTAGCCACGAATCCAGCGTTCTGGCAGTGTACACTTTTTCCTGGGCCCCTGAGATAGTGTATACTCTCGTCTTAACACGTGGAGGAGCGTACATTCTCGATTAGGCCTCATACGACGAGTATACATTCATGGTTCTGGCCACATTCTGATAATCAGCATGGATAACCTTCTAGGTGAAGTGTTCATTCACGACTAGGCCGGCAAGAAGCATCATCGACCTTATATCAGAGTAAGCAGCATGATGGACGGGGAGAAGCAATTGCACAATCTGGCTCAAGTTCAACCAGCAGCTTACGAGTAATCCATTCGCCTGCTAGGAATGTACCATATGCACTGCAGCCGTGGCACTAACGAACCAAGCATAAAAAAGAGCAACCGAGACCAGCAAGTCATGATCGGAGGCAGCCAAAAGCCCCGCTGCCCTGGTAAAGGCAAATTCAGGAAAAAGTAAAGAGGCTCTTGACTGAGCGATTGCGCGAATTCCAGCGTATCGAGACCATAGACGAGGCCCTTCGCAGAGGTGTGACACACATAGGCAGATCACATTTCAAGGATAAGATCGAGCAAATGGAGCCCCCGCAGAAGTTCAATACGTCACATTTCACCCTATTTAAGAGAGATAGAAACTCAAAAAGACACTTAAAGCACTATTGCAGCGCGATGTTCCTCTATAGAGCCAATCACGCTTTAATGTGCAAGATATTGGCCACTACTTTGCAAGGCGAGTCGCAGGATTGGTTTCATACCCTCCCTACACAGTCCATCTGGAGTTTCGACCAACTTTCCATAGTTTTCACCAAGGAGTATTCATCATACCGATTGATCAAGAAGAAGTCCGATCATCTCTTCATTATAAAAAAGAATCTAAATAAGTCACTCCGCGACTATGTGAAGAGGTTCAAGGTGGAGAAGGTGAAGATAGTCGACTGCAACGACTAGATCGTCAGCACAGCCTTTCAAAATGGACTCCTAACAGATCATCCCCTATTCAGAGAACTGATCATGAAGAAGGACTTGACTTTGGCAAACTCATTCGCTCTAGTAGAGAAGCATGCATTTTGGGATGAGGCCCGACGAGCAAATAAGCCACCTGAGCAGCCTCAGAAAGAGTCCAAGGCAGTCCAAAAGAAGGTGGACAAAAAGCAATACAACGACAGAAGCAGGCAGGGGGCCAAGCGTAGAGACTTATCCCTGGCAAAAAAATGTCAGGTTACCAAGAATTATACCAAGTTCTCTATCCCGATCAACCAGATCCTCCGCAACCTCAAGAATGGGCCTTGGTTCAAGCTACCAAGACAATCCAAATAAGACACCTCCAAGCTGGATCACACCAAGTACTGTGCATTCCACCGAGGCTTAGGTCACACGACCGACGCCTGTTATACCTGGAAAGACTACCTAAAGAAGCTGGTGAATGAGGGTAAATACGACATATACCAAGACAAACCAGCTGCGAAGCCTAGAAAAAACACAGACACAGACAATAAGCCATCTACGAAGACCATCAGAATCAACAGCACTTCGTCGAGTCTGAATACTTGGGGGCCACAAACAACTCCAAGAAAAGGAAGATCTAATAGGCTATAGTAGTTTCCCAGGTTCAGGCAGTCGACGCCAAACCTAGGCCCATTGTTGGTTTCACCGAGCAGGATGCCAGATGAGTTGACTTCCCACACGACAATGCTCTGGTACTGTTTGTTCAACTGACACACATTATAATTGACAAAGTGATGGTGGACAACGATAGCACAGTAAACCTACTTTAGTTATTCGTCACTTAGAAGATGGGCCTGAAAAGCATGATAATACACCAAGCAAAGGTACTTACCGGATTCAACGGATACACCTCAACTGTTATTGGCAACATAACACTCGATGTGAAAACATCACCAGTAGTCTCAAAGCAGACCTTCATCATAGTCAGTGACCCGTCTCCCTATAACAAGATTTTAGGAAGGCCTTGGCTAGTGAAACTGGGTGCCATAACCTTCATTAAGTACCAGAAAATCTAAGTTCGCATCCCAGGATAAGGAGTAGGAAAGATTAAGTCTGACTATGCCGCATCCAGATGATGCACGGTGCAAATGTTGAAGGAGTCAAAGAAGAAGTTTTCACCCCTGTAGGAGTTACCAAGGTTGAGAAGGACAAGCATGTTACCAAATAGCAACTACAGTAACCGGATCAAGATAATGGCGTTCAAGATAACACACCGACAGAGGAAAAAGGATGAAAGCCAGAAGATGACGTCGAATACATCATTTTTTATCCCGATCAACCAGAAAAGAAGGCTAGAGTCAGCTCACGATTGAGCCCAAAGGAAAAAGAAGAGCTCATAACCTTTCTTAGGGGAAACCGTGATGTTTTTGCGTGGTCACCCTTCTACATACCCTGTATTGATCCTAAAATAACCTGCCATAAGCTACATGTTGACCCCGCTGCTAAACCAGTGATCCAGAAAAAAAAGATACTTCACTCCAGAATGAGTAGCGATCATTAAGGCAAAGATAGACAAGATACTGAAAGCTGGATTCATTGAGGAAGTGGTGCATTTAGCATGGCTAGCCAATGTCATGCTAGTAATGAGGAAAGAGAAGGGTAAGTGGAGAGTGTGTGTAAACTACACCGAGCTCAACAAGGCTTGCCCGAAAGATTTGTTCCCTGTCCCCCAAATTGACTTACTGGTGGACTCAACCACAAGGAACCAGTTGTTCAGCTTCTTGGACCCATATTCTGGCTACAATCAAATCGTCATGTAAAAGCCTGACAAAGAAAAAACTATTTTTGTGATCGAGCGAGGCACCTACTGCTGCAAGGTTATGCTTTTTGGCCACAAAAATGCAAGAGCTACCTATCAAAGGTTAGTAAACATGATGTTCAAGAAGCAGATTGGGGTTACCATGGAAGTTTACGTCGATGACATCATGGTAAAAGGAAAGCAGCGGTCAGACCACCTAAGAAACTTGGCAGAGACATTCAGTATCCTTAGGGAGTACAAGATGAAGCTCAACCCTGCCAAATGCACATTTTGAGTTTCCTCAGGTCGATTCTTAGGGTACCTTGTAACCTAGTGTGGAATCGAGGAAAATCCCAAGCAGATTAAAGTAATCTTGGAGATGAAATCCCCTACCACTTTGAATGAAATCCAAAGTCTGACCAGACGAGCAGCCACGTTCAACCGATCGATGCAAGCCCATTTTCAAGGTCATCAATAAGGCGCAAAGAAACAAGTGGGACGATGAGTGCGAGAAAGCATTTCAAGACTTGAAAAGATATCTAAGTCTCCGCTACTATCTAAACCGGAAGGAGCCGATGAATTATACATCTATTTGGTAGTCTCAGACATAGCAGTAAGCTATGCCTTCATACGAGAAGAGTTGAGGGCCCAACTACCAGTATTCTACACTTCTAAATGTCACCTCGATGCGAAAACGAGATACCCGAGGATTGAAAAGCTAATTTTGACTATAATTATTGCAGCCCGGAAGCTCAAACCATACTTGCAGGCGTATATAGTCGTCATTTTGACTCAGTATCCCCTACAATCTATCCTACATGGTCTAGACACTTCTCAACGAGTGATGAAGTGGACGTTAGAACTCAGCCAATACGACTTGGCTTACCGGCCCCCCATGGTGAAAAAAGCTCAGGCCTTGGCAGACTTCATAGCGAAGTTCACTCCTGGCCTAGTAGACTCAACAGCACTGCCTAAAAGCACCCTTGAAACAGCCAAGCATGCCCTGGCCACACCAACCGTTTTTAACAAAGACTTTTGACATTTTCATGTCGATGGTTCATCTAAATACATGGGTTTTAGAGCAAGATTGGTTCTTATCACCCCAAACGGTTTGACGCTCAAGCAAGTAATCACTATAGGCTTCAAGGCATAAAATAAAAAAATTAAAAAAATAAAAAAAGTAGAGTACGAGGCCTTATTGGCAGGCCTCCGAATGGCATAACATCTGGCAATCAAGTAGCATACAATCCATTCCGATTCTCAGCTCATCATTAGCCAGACTACTAGGGAATATGTAGCAAAGCATCTAAAGATGGCACTATACCTCGAAAAGGTACGAAAGTAGCTTGAGGCATTTCAGACTTACACCCTCACATAAGTGCCACAGGCAGACAACGTTCACACAGATGCCCTGGCAGCCTTAGGCTCTACTTTGGACTACCAATTCAGACGATCCATCCTAATCGAGTATTTAGGAAAACCGAGCATAAAAGAATAACCAATAGCTGAGGTGTTACAAGTCAATATAACCCCAGGCTGGCAAGGTCCCATCATTGACTACCTGGTCAATGGGACACTCTTTGTAGAAATATTAGAAGTTAGGAAGCTCCAAATAAAGGTGACACGTTACTACATGTGGAATGGTATTCTCGTCCGAATATCTTGTTCAGGCCCACATCTCTGCTGCTTAGCGCTTTCTGATGACTTGAAAGTTCTGAGCTCAATCCACGAAGGCGTTTGTAGAAACCATTCAGGAGGCCGATCCTTAGCACAGAAGGTCTTCAATGTCGGCTATTACTAGGCCATCGTGCATCAAGACACTAAGGAATTTGTTCAAAAGTGCGATAGCTACCAACGTTTTAAGCCTATACCCGCAATGTCTACGAGCGAGCTCTACCCACAGACAAGCCTATAGCCATTCATGCAGTAGAAAATCAACCTGATATGGCCCATGCCGCTCGCTACTAGGGACAAAGGCATGATGATCGTGGCCACCAACTACTTCTCAAAGTGGGTAGAAGCCGAGCCCATGACCACCACTACTCAATCAAACATAAAGCGCTTCATATGGAGGAACATCATCTATCGGTTGGGCATCTATCAATCCATCGTCACCAACAACGGCCTGTAATTCGTAGGCAAAGACTTGGCAAAGTTTTTCCAAAAATATGGCATCAAGCAACACATGTCTACGCCTAAATATCCCCAAGGCAACAGGTAGGCGGATGCATTCAACAAGATAATCCCAGACTGCCTCAAGAAATCCCTCACACACAAGCAGGGAAAATGCCCAAACAAACTTCCTGGTGTCCTATGAGCGTATCACATAACCAAACGACAAACAATCTGTGAAACCCTTTTCTCCTTAACACTTGGTTCAGAAGCATGCATCTCCCCCAATATCATCGGGTCGAACATCAGCACCATACTACCAACTTTAGAGCTGAACAGAAAAGAGATGGTCACAAATCTAGATTTAGCAGATGAGGAATACGAGAAGGTCATCGCCCACGTTGCAGCCTACCAACATCGTCTCTTCTCCAGCTACAACAAAAGGGCAAAGATCCGACAGTTTCATCCTAAAGATTTAATCCAAAGCATTCATCACTGCCTTAAGAGAAGGCTCCCAAAAGATTAATCATATCTAGGAAGGTTCATACAAAGTCAGCACAGCAAGCAGCAAGGGTAGCTACACCCTCACCATCATGAATGACAAAGAGATCGACAAGCAGTGGAATGCCTACAACCTGCGGAAGTATTACACATGACCTCCCACTTCTCCTTGAGCCCTGCTCAGACGAAATAAAGCTCAAAGACTCATGCAGCTAAACGAGCGCTATCTCGCAAGCTGACGACTATCCAGTTGTTACGCCGTTTCTATCTTTCAGCTAAGTTCGATATCCTTCTTCTCATTTTTCAATGAAGATTTTTTAAGTTATTCATCACTTAGCTCAATTTTTTACTCCTGCTCTTATTAATGATCACACCCAACCAGGGACTTATAACAGGAATTGCGCACCTTGGAGACCAATCATGCTCTCTCCCTGGAATAAGGTAAATTACGTATTCCGAATATCCAGACGTGGATGGCTCGGGCTGCCCTAGTGTAACTAGAGCATGATAGCCTGTGCCGGCATCCTTAGAAGTAGCCACAATGGTCTTTTTCAAGGCTTAGCTAGATTGAAGGATTTTAGGCCTTTGGCTTGATTTGCAGAAACCCGAGTCTCAGAAACAGAGAAGGCACGATATGCAGCTCACCCTTTGGAAGGTTGCCCACGAAGATGGACTACAATTGAACATCCTTGATGTGGCCAACTATTGGCAACCCCCAGCTGAGCATTCTGTGTGTGACTAACTAACGATCTTTTTGTTATGGAATAGTATTCCCTCTACCTGTTAAAGGAACATCCCTTTTGAGCATCCACGATATGACCAGTTAACATTCACAACTGAGCATCCTTGGTGCAATACATACATGATCTCTGCGAGGATACAGAATTCTAGCTCCCGCTACACACACAATATTCACCCAGTTGAGCATCCTTAATATGACTAGCTAGCATAAGTAGCTAAGTATTTTGTAAGTGACCAATTAGTGATCTTTGCATATCCTTAGAAACCTAAAGCATCTGCCTATTCAAAGAGCAACCTACAATTTTTGGAAGGTACCTGAGGACCTAAAGCCACTGCCTATTCAACGAGCAGCCTACGATTTTTTAAAGATCTCTGGGGACCTAAAGTCGCTGCCAATTCAATGACCAACCTACAATTTATGAAAAACTGCCTACAGTACATCATTCGAGCAGTTTGTCACATAAACCTATACAACCGCACAATCTTGTGAAAGGTTAATAGGTTAACATGCATATGCACTCCCTAACACAGAATAACACCTTGGGTTCACACTGATTCCTAAAGTGTTGTGCTACTTACTATGCAGCCTACGAGATTGGTTACATAAAGTGCAAAGCGTTCTTTCGAACCACTGCCCACGAAATTCCATAGAACCACGCACTTTTGATGCAAAAGGGTAGTGAATTTCGTGTCCCAGCAATCTTTAGTATGTTATGATGCAAGCCAATGGTCAGGGGGCAACAACGTGAGATAAAGCTCAACAGTTCAATGCCCTAGAAGATCATAACTAACAACCGACCAATCATGCAGACTTGCCTGCTTCTGTAAGTAAGGCGCTCGACTGCTGACTCTCTGGTTAACAGCTTTGCAAAGGTCCTAAGCCTAGACCGGCAGTCATAAAGGTCATGCAAGACTGTCTGCTTATTAAAAAGCAACGCGTTTCACTAACGACCTTGTGATTAAAGAGCTAGTGGACCACCAATACAAAATATGCAACTATGGAGGTCATTTGGCCCTGCACGTTAGAAGTTTCAAAATATGCCTTAAGCAAGCGAAGATTCGCACCCGACAACCTGAAGTTGGCGCCTAAAGTAAAGGAGATGGGCTTGATTGCTTTGTTTGAAGCAGCCTACTTAATTGTTCATTCTATGGCAAAATCTTGAAGCAAGGCAAAAAGACAAAAGTGAAGTAAAACAAAGGAAAATAGTTTATTAATTTCTAGCAAATTGGTAAATTGGCATAAAGGCCAACATAGTTCAAGCAAAGGAAAAAAGCAAAGAAGGAAAGGAAAATAAAGTAAATCCTAAAGTCTATTTAAAAAGACTACTCCTCAACAGCTTGGACATCTTCAGCAACTGCATCGCTCCCAGTAGCATCAATCTATTGCGCTTTATCTATAGTTGTCCCATCTTAAGTAGCACCGTCACTAGCCGTCCCTGCCTGGGCGGCATAACTATCAGCCGCATCTACCTTCGTAGCTCGATCATCAGTTGCTCCACCAACAGGGCTGTCAAAGGAAAACTTAAGCAGATCTTTGGACGAAATAGCAAAAAGCTTGAGGTCCTTATCAAAAAAGGCGTAGTTAGGCGGCATGCCAAGGAAATTATCTATATAGCCAAGCTTGTAGAAGTTAGTTTAACCTTAGGTAAGAACAACCTCAAGACTGGACTTCTCACTCTTTAGTTGCATATTCTCCTCAATCAGGTCAATACGAGCATTATGTATTTCATCTAGTTCTTTCTCCACTTTCTGACTAGCAGACAATGTTCCTTGCAGCTCCCCTTCCTTGGACTCAAGTCTACTGATGACCTTCTTAAGTTGAACAACATCATTATGAATGGCGATCAACTCTACATCCTTGGCATCATGGGCAAACCAAAATTTTGAAATGGCATGCTTAAGGTCCTGCACAAGCAACATTTAGACTACAATCTCTTTCTCTGCAATGCCATACTTCCCTCGGATCGTGTCAAGCTGAGCCTTCAAGTCATTGATATCTTGGCAAGCAGTCTTAAGGTGTTGAGCAGTAAGGGCAAGACATCAAGTCCCTTCATAAAGGCAAGTTCAGACACTAACTCTTTAATTTTCTTAGTAGCCGACCAAGCTTTTATTACCATAGTTGTCATTATCTCCTAGCAGCCTTAGCGTCATCCTGCTCCATACACGTGTACTTAGCTGCCAAAATCACAAATTTATACATCATAGCAAGTAGGGAACTCCTTCGTGAGTGAGCTTCACACCTCGTGAAGAAACTGGAGTCGACAACCTTACTTACGCCACCAACAAACTTGGCACATGCTTCCGTGACCTCAAGCAGATTGAGCTTTAACAACTCATAAATCTCGGAAAACTCCCCTTAGACTGGTTTGGTAGGCTGTTCACACCTACTCATACAGGCAGGCGTTTCCTTCTTAACAGAAGGGGCCAGCCCTGACACTACCTTGGTAGTAGAATCACCATCTTCGTTCTTCACCATTGCACCCACCTTTGGAATAAGACCGGACTTCGGCACGAAAGGCTGTCTTGGAATAAAACCAGGCATAGAGGGCACAGTAGAACTCATGCGCAATCCTGTTAGCAACAATTCTAGCAATCCTCGGAGCAGCCGATTTCACAGGCTCAGATCCAACAGCCTCTTTCTTCCCCTTGGAAAAAGTTAAGTCAATCACAAGCCTCCCAGCAGTAGACGCACCCTCGTGAGCAACAGACGAAGTTTTCGGTTTTTTCTTCACCGATAACTCTCGTGCAGGCAAAGAAGATCTTTTTCTCCCTCCTTTACTTGTAACTGGCTTTATGATAGCGATCAAACGAGCGAACGCCTCACCTTTGATCCTCCTAATCTCCTACTGCGGAGGCAGCCTATCTTTCTCCCTACAAGAAAGGCTAAGCAGCCAACGCCATTCGTGGTATTCAGCAGGGATCCCCAAAGCGATGTGCACATTCTTCATGCCTGGATAAGTCTTGGGAGTTGAACCAAATTCTGAATCTACATAAGTAGAGGAGGACAAATTAGAAGGCAGCTCAAAAAAAGTATAAAGCAGCTTAGGGACTAAGAAGGCCTACTTACCATCGATGAAAGCAATTGGAACGCGCAACCCAGGCGAGGAGTTGGATTCCCACTCTCCGCTAATCTTTAAGGTATCTCTAAACCAGTCATGATCCCCTTTGCTCGAGTGATCGAACAGCCTATGGCGGGTCCTCAGTTGCCTAACACCATCGATGTGGCCTATGTCAAAGAAGTACCAAAACTCGTTGGCAGTCAAGACTAAGTTAAATAACCTGCTCAAGTTGTGGAATCCCACCATCACATGAACCACATTCAGAGAGCATCGAGCAGGAGCACACTTCATGGAGCATATCACCTCTTGGAAAATTCGAGGCATGGGAAAAATGAACCCCAACACGAAGTAATAGGAAACTTGATAGCTTTCCTAGACCCACATGGTTCACGATTGCTACCATCTTTGGTCTGGTTCACGTGAACCCCAGATGAAATTACGTGCTTAAACATCTCGATGAAGTCTTTGAATTGCTCATCAGAACCTACTTGACATTAGCAGCCCTGAAGTAGCCTAGCTTACTTGCAGATCCACCCTGGTGATACAACGATGGAATAAATTCATCATTCTTATAGCTCGAGGAAGACATGTTCAAAACAATCCAACAACGGTGCAAGGAAAAATTGTTAAAAAGCTACTCGAAGAAGAAATCAAAAAAAAAATTAGCATCGAGCAGTGCGCCAAGCTGCAGCCTAACTAGTTGCCCCACGGCCCAACGCACAAAGACCCAAGACACGGGCCCAGGCACGCCAGGCCCTCTCTCGACCCAATGTTCCCATGGTAGGCTTTAGCCCAGCAGGCCTTCATGGCCCAAACTAAATGGAGAGGGCTGGTGCCCCCACGCCTCCCTCTCTTCTTCTCACGTCTCCCTTGCTACACCGGGTTAAGCCCAGCAGCTCAAGACTGGCACCCCAATGCCAAGGTGCAGTGCACGGGCTCGAGCTCAACGCCAACACCTGGAAGGCCTAACCTTTCCTTCTAGCGCAGCAGGCCAGCTCATCGAGCCTAACAGTGGCCAGCTGAGCCACCTACAGTAGCATGGCTGCCACCACAGCAACCGCACGACTGCCACTTTTTGTCACCTCCTCGACCCTCATCAGGCCAAAAATTCAAGCCCTAAGGCTCCAAACAATCAAGAAGAAGGAGAAAATTAAATTTTTCTTACCTTGGAGAATAAGAAAAGCAACGAAACATAATTCTTTGCACGGGCAAGCGAAGAAGATTGCTAAGGGAAAGGAAACAAATATCCTTTGGCTTTCTTTCTTTCTTGCGAGGTTTTAATTGCACTCCAAATTTATTTAACCCCTGCTTGACACAAACTTAAATAGGTTTTGGTGGCAATTACATTCCCTTTCCTAGAAGAATTTAAATTCCAAATCAAGGAGGGAATCTACATCAAATTGGAACATAAACTTCATTGCAGCTTTGGATTCCTATACCTCTTGCCCTTTTCCTGCGTGCAACCTAGCAAGTGTAGGGGCATTTGTGGAGCCCAAAAAAATCCCAAAAATCATGGAGTTAACACGTGGATTATTTCCCAAGAAAGACAAGATTGCCCCTATTAAATGAGTAGGGATTAGTTGCATTCCCCACACGCAACTGAGGTAAAGTAGGCAGAGATCAACGACTTCTTAAGGCACCCCTGCCCGTAGGAAAAGTCATAGGTATCTATGATAGAATAATCCCTTATTCTTATCATAAATACATTCCTAATCAGATAAGACCTCTTTCAAGTAAGTTATCCAAATTTCATTTATTTAGGATACTTACCTAATTACTCCAAGATATTTATTTACACAAATATCTTTGAATATTCTCACCTAAAATACCACATAGGGCCGGCCACCCCTAAAACCTAAAGGGCTGGCCCATCTCTCCTATAAATACACCATTTATCTCTAAAATTCTGTAAGCTTTAGCTACCCTTAAAAGAGGCTTTTTGCTACCCACAAACACATTATTCTCATAATTCTAACTTTGGCATCGGAGATTCTTTGGCCAAAGTCTCCCGCCCCCCCCTCCCCCCCCCCCCCCCAAAAAAAATCATCGTGGGCGTATGAGACTTTTAACCTTAATCATAGGTGTTATTATTTTACAAGTGCGTATTCGTCAATTAAAGGAAGGTGGAAATTTGCATCCACACATGTCTGTTGGGAGTGTTGGTAATGGCTATCTTGTGCCTCACAAGAATATCCATACACTCATCTTTTCATGTTCTTGAAACAGGTAGAGTGGTTAAATTAAGAACTCTAAGACCAGGAATAAGTGCATGAATTTAAACAAATTAATGCCGCCAAGTTCTAATGAAAACTTATAAGGTGGATTTGATATCTTTTATGGTCAATGGGATGTCAATTTAAAATTGTGGATTAGGTATTATGCTACATCAATTTATAACTTTTATAAATGATATCATGAATAATATATTACCATATCATGCTTATATTATATATATAATGGAGATTAGTTGTGGGGTCCACACTACATCAAACTTTAGTGATCCGAACCGTCTATTTTTAAAGTTGCACCTCATTGATCATCCTTGTAAAATATTAGCCAAATCGGAAATGTTTAAGACATCTAATTGAGTTCAAAGAAATTAGCGAATACTTTGTTATATAAGAAACAATTAAAATTTATCTTGATAATTAAATAAGCAAATGGTTTCAGATTGAATTGAATTTTTGCAAGGATGATATATGAATCGAGACTTACAAAATAGACGTTTGGATCGTTAAAGTTCAATGTGGAGTAAGCCCCACACCTAATCCCTTTACATAAAGGGCATGTATATATATACACACACACATGCCCTTTTTTAATGGGGATTAGGTGTGGGGCCCACTCCACATCGAATTTCAACAATCTGAACCGTCTATTTTGTTAGTTTCGATTCATAGATCATTCTTGCAAAACTTCAATACAATCCGAAACCATTTGCCTATTTAATTATCAAGATCAAATTTCATTGTTTCTTATATAACAAAGTATTCGTTAATTTTTTTGAACTCAATTAAATGTCTTAAACATTTCCAATTTAGCTAATATTTTGCAAGGATGATAAGGTGCAACCTGAAAAATTGAAGATTCAGATTGTTAAAGTTCAATGTGGTGTTGACCTCACAATAGATCCCCATTTTTATAAAAAAAAAAGATAAAAATATCTTCCCTTAAAGATTTCCCATATATATACACCTTTATTTTTGTGGCATGAGTTGTTTGTTGCTTTCCTGTAAAATATCTTGCCTTCAATTTTTTTTATTTTTTATTCATACTTAGTACTCACTGTTGAGTTATAATCTTTTGATTTTGTTTAATAATATTTTAACTCATATTTTATTTGTTTGAAAAATAATAGACATGTTATTAAGCTTTCTTAGTCTTTGAAAAAAAAAAAAAAAACATGTGGCATTTTTTTTATTCAACCAAATCAGAATGTGAGTATTCACTAGGTACCATATTTTATCAACCACATGACGTAGTTGTTGATAATTAGATTTTTAAGTAAATATTAATTAATGTGCTTATTTTTTATTGATAACACATCACATAATTTATAAGTTGAGTCTAAAAAACTAATATACTAAGCATTATTCGAATTATAACCATGCTAATGCATATAAAAGCAATAAAAAAAAGTTTAAAATTTTTAAAAATAAAAAATAAATAAAAGATTAATTTTGTCATTTGATCTTCTTTAATTCATCCGGTGTGATGGTCGACAATTAAAAAAAATATATGTAAGAAGTGAACAAAAATATGTGAATATCACACCCCTAACAAAAATCATGAACAATCCGCTAGCGGTCATATAATGGAATCTTTTTCTTAAATTCGGGTTCAATTTATATTTAATTTCGATACTCCGCACTTTCTTGTGGAAAACTTTTGTTGCATGATTTGGTCAGAAATTTCTACGTCTCGTGCCATTCTCACCCCACTAACAAGGATAAAGCGACTAATTAACATAGTACAGAACCATGGCACATTTGTCTTCAACCACAAGTTTGTTGTTATTGAAGGCAAGTGGGGATTTAGATCCCATTTGAATTCTCTTTACCATGATTTTAGATATCTCACATTTTATCCGTTTATCATATATCGTGCGATAAAAAATAAAAAAAAATTTATTTAAAATTAAAATAAAATAATATCTAACAAAAATTAACCGTATGATATATAATAAACAGATAATACGTGAACATCCTAGAATTCTCGTAAGGAAAACCTGACGAGGATCCTCATCCGGCAAGTGGAATCAACATTCTGACAAGTGGCCCCTTGCTTGCCAAGTTGGTACTATGTGCCACTGAAAGAAATTATAAAAAGTTTCTTTGGCTGAATATACCAAATTAAATGCATCAAGGAGAAGAATAATTTTTTTTTTTTCATCAAACGATAAATTTTGTTAGATTAAATGTTAGATTAGACGTTGACGAAGTTTGAACCCATATCATCATATAAGAATTTAACATTTTTTCACTACCGTAGTAAAGAGTCACTTGCAATAAGAAGAATAACTAACGAACAAACTTTGAAAGAAAGCTTAACTTTATAATTACGTGTCGATGTTTAATGAGATATACAGGCTTACATGTATCTTATATCAATAAATTGATAAAATATTTAACAAGCATATACCATATGAATTAACGGATGGTGGTAAGGTTTAGAGGCATTAATGATTAATTTCCATAATGCTAAGGAGATCAAATTTTTTAAATTAAATTTCAAATCAAATGATGTGATTGTAGATGATTGGGTTATTAACTAAGTAATATATTTATTTTTTTTATTAGTGACAAAATTTTGGTCTCCTATCATTACCCTTTCAAAAATCTTCCTTGACAAAATCCCTTCCAATTTCATAAAGCAATGATATCATAACCATTTCATTGCAATGAAAACCAATCATATGTTAGCAAAAAATTTGAAGCATCGAACACGCACAACTCAACCCAATCACACACAATTATTATTCGCCCACAGTAAAAAATCAATGTTAATAAATACAGGGAGCTTCTGTTAAAAATTTCTCAAGTACTTTCACAGAGCTCACTTCACATTGTATTTTAATGATCCATCCGCTTATCCTTTTTCTTTTTTTTTTTTTTTTTTTTGTCAAAAACTTCTAACTTTTAGGTCTTTTTAAAAAAAAATCGTAAAAATCACTCCAATCTGAAATTATATAATTGTTGGACTACATATTAGATTTTTTTTATTTTTTTGAGACGTCATTTAATGAATCATATAACGTGATTGTTGATAATTAGATTATTACTCAAATATTAATTAACGTGATTATTTTCTATTAATGATACATTACGTAGCCTATATAATTAATTTACTTAACATTATTCGAATTATAATCATGCTACATGTAAAAGCAATAAAAAATCCATCCACAATCCAGTAGGGGGCCATTATAATGGAATCTTCTTTCCGAATTCTGATTTGATTTATATTTAATTTGGATACTGAGTCACTTTGTTGTGGAGATATTTTGTTGCATGATTTGCTCTGAAATGTCTACATCTCGTGCCATATCTCATCCCACTAGGAAGGGTGAAGTGACGCATAAAAATAGTAGAGAACGATTGCACATCTGTCTTCAACCATGAATTTGTTGTTGAAGGCAAGTGGAATCAATATTTTGACAAGTGGACCCTTGCACGTCATGTTGGCACTTGGCACTATGTGCCACTGAATAAAATTACAAAAAGTTTCTTTGACTGAATAAATTGATAAAATATTTAACATAGACACCATAGGTTTTTTGATTTGAAACTAAGTTTTCATTTCTGTAAAAATAACGGAGTACAGGAAGAGTGGGAGAGTAAACGAAGCCTCGTTATAAACTTCCAGTGTAAAGGGATAAAAAGAGTACTTCACTGGGATATACTGTCATCCCTATCAAGATAAATATCATTTGCAACAATTAAATCTACTGTGCTTTTGGAATCCAGTTTCAATATTCTAGAAGTGAATCTCGCATCGTATGCAAACAATAAACTCTCCTTTGCCGCGAGCAATTTGATTGTTAAAGCATCGAAATAAGCATATAGTTGTGTCGCACAACCTGCCATGAAAGCCCCATCGTCATTTCTAATAACAACTCAATACACCTCTATTCAATCCCTTCAACGATATTGCTCCATCAACATTGACTTCGAATACGCCCCCGGTGGATGCTGCCATCGCCGATCCTCCATAGCCCCATTGCCCCGCACTTGGTCAATATTGTTGGCACCTTGAATTACATGATACTCCACTTGTTCCCATAAAAAATATCATCACATCTCGCTGTCCAAATACTCCACACCAACATGACGAAGTAGTTACAATCCTCTATGTTACCTGATAGAATTACGGCGATTCATAAATTCGAAATCCCAAAAACCCAAGCCACCTTCCTAGTTACTCTGACATAAACTCTCCCATTTAGTGCAATGTATTCCTTTCTCATTCGGGGCACCAATATTTTCTTTCCACCCACATATTTTCTTCCCAACTCGGTCTTTAATGGCCTCAAAAAGTTGTCTTCGTCCTTTGCCCACCTCTATCGGCAAGCCCAAGTATTTGTCATGGCACACTGCCCAATTGGCAGTCCCAAGTAAGAAGCCACCATGATTTTAGATCCTCCATCCGGATTAGGGCTTTAACGCGATCTTAGATTTGGAAAAATCAACTTTTTGCCCAGATACCTCTTGGTAGACCCGGAGAATTTTATTCACAGTTTCACACGAAACCCCCTGTGGATTAACACATTAACAGATGGTGGTCAAGTTTAGAGACAATAATGATTAATATCTAGAATTTAGGGATCAAAATGCGTTGACATACTCAAATGATTTCCTAATATTTTGCAATGTTGTAAACTTTATGCATCTCAACATCTTTGGCATGTACCCAACAAATCAGACAAATACAGTGAACAAATCATAAATCTTATACAACATAACAATTCACTCCAACCGCTGTAATGAGAACTTCAAGTGAACCAAAAATGGTGACTTTCGGTGGCACAACAACGTCTCAGAACAAAATCAGACCAAAAAGGGCAAAGTTACATCACATAACATTATCTGATTCCACATTAGTAGCGGAAACTAAACTGTCGACAATAGTGGAGACAAACGTATGGCCCTTAAGGACAAAAAGAAATGATGGGTATAATCAGCAACCAAAAACACAATCTTTTGGAACGATCTTTTGGACAGTAAAAAAAAACAATTTTTTTTTACTTTAACAACTGCCTATGCACGCTTATAAAGCATTTGAATTTATGTCCTCCATGATGGTCCTCAATTACGATTTACTCATTGAGTACAACATGGGTGGATATATAGTATACAAGTTTCTCAGTTGACAAGCAGTAATAACAACAGGATGTGATGTGAAGTGATGAAAAGTGAGAAGAAAAGAATCATAGATGCAATGAACTATCTTATAATGCTTTCCATCAGTCCCCAGATTTGAAAAAAAAACAGTCCAAAAGTCGACAAGAGATGAACAAAAAGAAAAACCAAACATTGGAAGAATAGATAACTGGAGGAGAGTATGAGGAATGGAAAAGGATGAGGAGCTGCTTAAGCACTGAAGAGGAAAACTGATTTACTGGAAAATAATACAAGTTTCCCTGATATTCTATTAAAACGAAGGACATTAGGTTAAATCATGACGGCCCAAATTAAGCCTAATAGTTTAAAGCTTAAATTCACGTGTCGGTTATTTTAAGAAATAATCAGCTAGAAAACTTTCCTAATTGCTTCTAAAAGAGATCAAGTACAAGTCATAAGCATATAATGCTATCTCTGTAGCTCAACTGAGGGAATAAAATCTCAAAATGCGCACAAATTGCATAACAAATACAGCATAACTATCCAATCACATTGAGTAATTGCGCCAGTTTTGTTTGACATGTAAAAATGTGAATCATGACGGTGAATACTAGCGAAGCACAGCAACAGTTGAACCAAATAACAACCATACTGTGTATTTAGTGAGAAAGTAATTATGCCATTAAATAGGACAGGGTGAAATCAACAACTTGGAACAAACCCTTTTACAAAGTTGACAAATTATTTACATTGTAAACCCGTAATCATAAAAAATAAAAACAAAAAGAACTAACGACGAGTATACCATCTATCTAATACAAATTGTAAGTAGATAGATATAGTGTCAAAGAGATTAAAGAATGAACCTGTAAAGATCATGCATCATTTCAATCACTTAATTGATACCTTTTCGACAATTCAGCATTATCTAACTGAAACGGATACTTAGATTTCGAAAATAAGGGACATTTATACAGAATAACAACTCCCTATGTAAAACAACCATACATAGAATAAGAACTGGAACTCGGAATCATACCCTCAGTCTGTCAGACAAGATGGAAGATGGAAGGAGTAATCAGCTTGTACTTCGGAACTTCGGAAAGCAGCTTGTCGTAGGTGCCCTGATCAAACAAAACCATGTTGTTCACCTTCTCCTTTTGCTTTCCCTTGCTCCACTTCTGTTAATCCATCAACCAAAGTAAAAAAAAATGAAAATATTTTCCCACATTTCACACGCAAAACTCCATGAAAGTACTGAAATCTTTCGATAATTATCCCAAACAATAAAAAGAAAGACCCATATAGTAGAAACGAATTCTGGATAAGGAAAAACGAACGGACTTTCTTCTTCTGCTTGCCTCCTCCGGACTTGGCAGGCCTTGAGGACGGTGGGGGAGCCTTATCCTTCTTGGGAGCCTGTAAAAACAACAAGTACAAGAAATTAAGCGACGAATCTACATAACTCAAGGAACAAAAATGTTGCATTCAGACTTTTTGCAAGCATTAGAAGGGAAATGAAGAGACTTTGGGGGTCGGAGGGGAGGGAAAATTACCATGGCCATGGAGAGTCGCGAATTCGCAGGGGTTGCCTGTCTATGGAGTCAATGTGGGGTATGATGCAGCCCTCAGAGGCTCAGAGGAAGAAGGTAGAGTTAGGGTTTAGAAAAGAAGCGCAAAGAAAGAGTTTGGGCTTGGCGGGGTTTTTACGGGAAACATAAACGGGGTTGGGTAAGCTTTAACCTCACTTAGTAAAATTTAGTTTAAATTCATTTTTGACGATAATTAAATTTTAAAACTTCTTAATTACAAGTGAAAAGAAGTACTATTAAGTTGTAATATTAAATAGCTTATGTGTTTTTGAGCATTAAGAACGTTTTTCTTAAATCAATATTTTTATTTTCTTAATTTTGAGAAAATTGCATAAGGGTCGTTTGGACATCAATCCTTTTGATCATAGGAATGTATCTCACAACTAGAGGGTGCAAGTTGGAATGATGTTTTCTATTTCCAAAGTAAAATTTTCAAATTTGAACTTGAAAAATCTACATTCAAATATTTTTCAAAAAATTGTAATGCATGTGGGGATTACTATAACTCCGTACTTCCGATCTGAAATTTTTTGATGTGTTTCCAATTTATTCCAACAAAATCTTTATTATTTACTAAAACTCAATCTAGTGGGTACTATAGATGATCAGTGGTCGGACAGTTTTGCCCCTCGGTCCCTTGTTTCCCTTGCTATTTCCTCTTTTGTGCAGTCGAATGATTGTTTTGCCCATTCCATCCGCGTGTCACCCATCGAGTTCCGTGGCTTTTTCTTCTTCTCTTCTCTTCTCTTTTTCCTCCCTTTCTTTTTCATTTTTTATTCGTTCTGTTTCTCTGCTTCTCCCGCTCTGTACTGTCTTTTTCTTTCCCTTTTGAATCGTTGCAGTGTTTCGCTTTTGGGCGGAGTGTCGTGTTTGTGCCCGATCTTGCGAAGTTTGTGTCACAAGTTGGTGGGGTTGTTTTGTTGGGGAAAAGTTGTTCGCCCAGTGGGAGTTTGTTTTGGTTGTTTGGTTGGGTTGGATACATGTTCCATCTCCAAAAGTTCACTTCTTGTCGTGACTTTTGTGCTTTTCTCAGTGTGGGTGTCTCATTTTGTTTTCGTCATTTTCATTATCTTTATGGGTTTTTTTGTTTAAATTTCAGTTTTGGGATTTTGGGGGTTTTGGTGATGTTCTCGCTTTCTGTGTGTGGGTTTTTGATTTGGTTGGTGTGGATCTTTAGTTTCGTTTTGTTTTCAGTTTCGTCAAAGTTTGAACTTTTGGTGCTTTTGTGTGCAGGTTTGGAAGCCATGTGTGTTGACTGTAAGTCTTTTCGGCTTTTTTGTTTGGGGTTTCTGCAGGAGCAAAGTTTTTGCTTTTCTGTGTTGTGAGAGTTGTCTGTAGTACTGTGCTTTGTTTTTGTTTGATGTTTTAATGTGAGATGTTTTTTCTTGGTAATGAGTTTGGTGACGCCGAGCTTACAGTCATATTTGTTTGTGGGAAACTGATTTTAAGGGAGGTGGTTAGCTTCTTAAAAGGTGATGCATGTTTTATGAATGTCAAGTGTTTAAGATATGGTGGTGCTGTTGTAGCCTATTAGTTGAGTGAGTGATGAACACCATCAGTGGTGTCAAAACGAAAGAAATGAAACAGAAAGAAAATGGTGTATTTCAATTTTCAACAGAATGATGACCTAATTTGTGCAAAAACAAAGAGATCAGTATAAGTATGTTTTTCAACAAACATAGTATCCGAATATGCAAATTTTATAGATTAAAACACAGATGGTAAAAATGCCTGGAGACATATTTCTATCAAAAGGAAAGAAAAGTAAATGTGCTGCTGTTTATAATTAGCATGAGTGAAGCATTTTGGTTCTGTAAGTGTGTCTCTCTGTAGTTTTTTTTCTCTCCATTTAATACTGATCAAATTTTTGTTTCATTTTTCATGTAATCAAGTGAGGATTTGGCTTTAGTGACTTTTGCGAACTGTAGCTTTCATACTAAATCAACTCCCAAGGTTACTCTGCATATCATCGTCCAAGGTACGCATTAATTTCTGCTAATTTTTATACAAGTTTTGCAGCCTTTTCACAGCATGTACTATTCCTTTGTTCAAGATTTGTAACTTTGTCGTGGTACATAGCATGAACAAACAAATATCAACTCTTCAGTTTATAACATTATTTGCATGTAGGTTTGACCCCTTTTTTATTTATTTATTTGTTATAGACTATTTAGAAGTACAAACATAAGATTTAATGTGTAAGAGTGAGGAATTGGGTGCGTTTTTCTAAGAAACGACCAACTGGATAATTCCGACTCTCATAAAAACTCTAACCTATATGATTAGAACTAATTTATACATGCCAAATATAATTTATAAATTTTCTTGACATATTATACATAATTGGTTTGAGCATGATTGAATTGATTGGTTTGAATATGAATAGTTTCATAAACACGATTCATATAGGATTTAAAATTTAGGACTTTTTTTCTTAAATAAGGCAATACTCTTCAATTTATTTTCGTTGTTTTTATCTGTACTTCAAACCACACCTATATTTTGTCCTCTCATTTGCACTAAGACTGTCATTTACTTACATTGACAACTTCCAATTTCCAATTTGTAATATAACAGGCGAAAGAAAACTTACATGTGACAAGAAATGCAGAACACCACCCTTGGACTACTTTGTTCCTCATTGCAAATAAGGTTGAAAATGAATTTTTACATGTTTTAAAAAAACTTTGTTCATTTGTAATATCTGTGTGTAATTTGTTGGTCAAAGTTTATATGACTAAGTTGGATCTGCATTGAAGAAATCAAGTTTGGTGTGCGTGCAAAACAATGAAAACCTGATTGTTAAGATCATGGAAGCAAAATTAAAACGTAATTATGTGTTACTGTTTTATTCACAAATTATGCGGTGCTTTTTTGGGAGCCCATTTTGGAACAACAATCTTGCTGCTTTAGTCAATGTTGACTTGTTTATAATAGTTGTTGTAATTTTGGTCTTAACGTATATTTGTTTATGCTGTTGTTGTCATGTCGAGTGTATTTTTTTTGCAAAATTTAGTTCGTTAGTTGTTTTTAACTCGCTTATTTCTTTTCGGACTGCTTCATGTTTTTGCATTAGCCAATTTGCATTGTGGTTGTTAGCTTTGTAACAGTCTTGTTTGAAATTATTTATTGATTTTCTCAATTAAGAATTAAACAAATCAGTCCTTATTTTAATGTTTATTTTTGAATTTGTATTGTGTAATTCTTAGGTTTATAAAATTTGTATTCGCTTTGGATAGGTTAAATGGAAAGCGTAGAGTTCACCCCTGTTGCTCACGTGCATCCATACACAAAAGTGGAGAAAATAAAGATGCTTGTGTGCAGGATATGGAAATCAAGCATTCCTAGAACTGTTCAAAAATGTCACACTACACTGTATCTTGCTTGACGAAGCGGTGAGTCGTCATTGTCTTATTATTTTGATTAGAGATTATAACGATAATAAGTAGGTTGTGGTTTTTTCCCATTTATTACTTTCTTGATTTGCGTTTAAATTGTTATAATTTTTGTGTTCAGTTTTTCTTACAAGCTATTTTCAGTTAGTATATTTCTTTGTGGTGACAATTGAATCTGTCTGTATCAAAATATGATATTTCTTATAATTTGTTCGTTCGTTACCTTTTTAACTCTTTTTTTTTTTTTTTTTTTTTTTGGTTTAATAGACTGCGAAGAACCATGCAGTTGAAGCCTCTACATTGGACATTGACTATAAAGTCGTGGCTTCAAAAATGGAGGTTATTAGTTGCTACGAGATTATGAATTTTTATACTGTTAGAATCAGAAGGCAATACAAGGTGATCCCACACAATACTCAGGTTATATTCACTGCCAAGACAACGTATAAAAAATTGTCTACGTGTATCCAGCCATTCCTCGGCACCAGTTCTTTCCCCAGGATTATAACATGTTGTATCCCCGTCTGAACAAAGTTCGTATTCTTACAAGTAATATTAATGTGTGTGTGTGTGTGTGTGTGTGTGTGTGTGTTTATGTGTACATGTATGCATCGATTAAAAATATTTGTATATTTTTTTCTTAAAGGAATTTTGGACAAACTCTCTATGTTAACATTTTAAATTGTAAGATGTCATTGGCCATATAACTGCAGGTCAGCACTTGAAACCAAGACAGATTAATTAGAGAATAGCACAAAGGTGTGATATAAACATTGAAAATATGAGGTTCTTCTTTTGCTTTCGTCATACCAGTTCTGAAGTGTTCAGGTATTTCTTCTGTAGGGGTTACAAAATATTTTAACATTTGTTTCTCATTTTTATTTTTTCTTTTTACGCAAGAGAGCAGAGTTATGTGTTATATTATGGGCAGATGTTGCAGAAGCCTTTTGTTCTTCATCGGTAGTGGCATTGTCTTTGTGCATTGTTGTTGTGTTTACGAGTTTAAAAGTCAAGCTTTACCTAGGTAGCTCATTTATCTAAAACCCTTTTTTTTCTGTCTTGATTTTGTTGTGTTTTGATATTATTTGATATAAACTGTTTCGGTGTTTTGTCATTCTGTAATTTTATTGCATTGAGTTCCTGTGGTTTATCATGCAATGTTTGTTTTATTTCTTATTTATTAATTTCAAAGCATTTGGGTATGTTGATTACAATTTCGGTTTCATTTTTAAACATGCGTACAAAAATTATTTAACCAAACTTTTGAGTCTGTTGATTACAATTCGTGTATCATTTTTAAACATAGATTATCCAATCTAAAAATACTTGCTGATTTCTAATATTTAATTATCCCTCCTTTATAATTTCTTATTATTTTTTGGGATATCCACAGATAAAATTGTCTTGAAGAGTACTGGCTTCTCAATTTATTTTTTTTTATTGATCCAGACATACCAGAGGTTAATTCATACAAATCAATGTGAGTGCATTTTTTAAACTATGCTTTCTATTTGAACACAAACAAAATGCTAATTTTCCAAAATTGCTCAGCCTGTATTCTATTTTCAAACTTGCAGGTTTTCGAACCGTAAAGACCCTGTAAAAATACAGCCCCATCTTCAAGGCAAGTGAATGAGGCTGAAATTCTACGCACTGGAAGGAGAGAAACAATTGATGAGCTAGCTTTTTTAGGTCCTGATCTGCATAATGTATAAAAATGGATTATGCGTTTTCATCTTTTGTTAAAAGCATGTAACTGTATTTTTACGTATCTAACAAAGATTTAGTCTGTCATCACTCTTCCTCACACAAATGTGTGATAAAACATTTTACAGGATGATACGTTTCTGTGCAAAGCCTCTATCAAACGTTTTGACACACGTTATGATTGATGGTACATAACAATCGGACATCTCACTTGCCAAAAACACCCAAACCAGATCCAACATCTTGGTAACGTTTAATATATGAAAATGTATTTTTGTTTCTTTAAGTCTTTCCTCGGATTTGGTTCTGTATGGCGTTGATATACCGATGAAAAATTATCTCAAGTCTGTAATCTGTCGTACTCCAAGTTCTTCATTCTTTGTGTTAACAATGAGTTATAACTCATAAAAAACTCATTAGGTATAAAGTTAATTTGGTTCTTGAAGAGAACACTAACAAAATCAATGCCTTAATAATTGGCAAATCTGGTGAAAAGCTTTTTGGCATGGCGTGCAAAGATTTGGTCTTGAATAAGAGGTTGGTCGACCAACAATAGTTGTGAAATGAGTTTTTGAGATTGATTGGCCAAAAGAAAATCTTTCACTTGCTATTTGGAAATAGGAGGAATAATTTCAATTCAAATGACTTGCTGATTTACAATGTACCCGAGGATACAAGTATGGAACCGATGACTCCGCAAATGTTACCAAGAGAAATCATAGTATCCTCTTCCACCTCAACGCCTGAAACAAGCGGTCAATTCTATAAACAAAAAAGAGAATCTATGAGGAGAGCTCTTTTTTTGGTAGTGAACAAGGTTTGGGGTTCTAATTCCATGCTATTCTCGAATATGATGTTTTTATTTTGCCTCTCTGTCTTCAAAAATTTACATCTTCTATTCATCTCGATTTCCTTAAAATTTACCTATGAAACGTCTTTGTTTTCTTTTTTATTTTTAGAATACTATGTACCATAAGTGGGAACCATGTTTTCTTTTTTCTGCATACAAATATGTTGACGCTTCATAATCATTCAAAACAATGAAGTGGAAGAAATTTCAGGAAGTTGATCCAAAAGAATTGGATGAGGTCCCAATGAAGTAATTGAAAAAAAAAATCGTCTTCGGCTCCTACAAAGATAGATACCAGCACTCTAAAAAAGGACTAGGTAAAATATGGTTTCATCTTGCTCTGTCTTTTGCTCCGTTTCCATTCAAATGTGATTTTAATTGCTATATAAATGTGTTGCATTCTTTTTCTGTTTGTCTAGCTTGCTTTCTGGGTGACAGCAATGGTTCACCAGGGCTGTGGCTGCTTTGCTCAAGAGTGTTTCCCGTCTTTTGTTAATGTACATTTAACGATCTTTAACATGTTTAATAACTTGTAAATATCATTTTATGCTCTGAACTGAACAATATTTTTTGCATCTCCATAAACTAGCATTTCCTAATTTTTTTTGTATGCAAATGTTGGTTCAGCTTGCGGAACGCATATGGCTGTTAAGACAGAATGAACTACTGTACTGTTTTTATGTATCTTTGTACCAGGATTTGGTAAATTTTTGTAAACGAATGTGGCCCTTCTGGTCCAAAGATACATAGAACTGCTACAAATGCAATGGATAACTGTAATATCTATCTTTATGTTCTCCAGATTCAACTTTTTGTGTGTAAAGCTTTTCCAATGTCTCTATTATTATTGTTGTTCCTGCTTTGCAACAGAATTTTTCACATCTTTAACGTAGTGTTTCATCTTAATTTTAAACCTCCGGCAATGCGCGGGTACTAGAAGCTAGTAAGTTCTTAAATACTCAATTTAGGCATTTTGTAACCAACTTTTATATTTTATTGTTAGTTTTGTATACCTTTTGTTCATTATTTTATATTAAACATATACTTGCACATTAAAAAGGATACTAGTATACCAAATTGTTGGAACCCCCATTCCCACATCGGACAGAGGGAGAAGAGAAGAGTGCTTTAAATAGAAATACCCCTCTCTAATTAACACCGAGGCCTTTTGTGATAAAACCCCACACCTGAGGATTGTGCAGGTGGTTAAGTGGGGACAGTATCGGTGTTGTTGGAGTGGGCCCTCGGCCCGTCGACCTGAAAATTTCCACATGGTATCAGAGCCAGGGGACGGGCCCGTACTGCCACGTGATTGGGTGGGTCCCCATTGGCCCCGCGTGATTGTCCACGTAGGCCAAAGATGCCACGTGTTTGGGTGGGTCCCCATTGGCCCCACGTGATTGGGTGAGTCCCAACATGGCTCCACGTGGTTGCCGATGTGTGGAAATTCACGTGTGACCCATAAGTGGGGTCTCACGTGCGGGGGAGTGTTGGAACCCCCATTCCCACATCGGACAGAGGGAGAAGAGAAGAGTGCTTTAAATAGAAATACCCCTCTCTAATTAACACCGAGGCCTTTTGTGATAAAACCCCACACCTGAGGATTGTGCAGGTGGTTAAGTGGGGACAATATCGGTGTTGTTGGAGTGGGCGCTCGGCCCGTCGACCTGAAAATTTCCACACAAATATTAAGAAAGAATAATAAATTGTATGTACTATAAAATTGAGAATATTTATAATCCGAAGTTTCCAAGATTACTTGGTTCCGAAAATATCAAATTTGAAATTTGAGATTCGATCCGACTCCGAATTTTTTTAGAACAGAAATTGGAAAGGTTGTTTCTGAACCGATCCGTCTTAAAATCACCCTACACACGACACAATGATAGACATTTTTAGTAAAATTAGGATTTAAAGAAATTTTAAAAGACTTTAAAATATGGAGTTGTTAATTAGGATTTTACTATTCTTTTTTTTTTTTTTTTTTTTTTGTTGCCAATGGGGCATAAACCTGAGATAAATATAAAGATTATATAAGAATATCACAAGGTCATGATAGGAGCATATTTAGGCGACTTAACTAGCTTATTCTTGTGCATTTGTGCTATTATTTCTTAGTTAATGTCATATTACAACTCAATTTCGTGTGTTTGTAGGTCCTATGGGTTAAAGTATCAAGAAAGTGCATTTTGGTGCATTTTGGAGCTATTTTGGACACTTGTTGGTGAGCTTGCATGTGGGCTAACATGGATGGACGAATTTGGACTTCAAGAAGTTGGAAATGTGATAAGAAGAGGAAGGAACTAAGCTAAGGACAAAGTGGATAAGGAAAGTGCAAGAAAAGAGGAAACATTATCCAAAACATTATCCAACCTTATCCAACATTATCCAATTATCCAAAACATTATCCAATTATCCAAAACATTATCCAATTATCCAAAACATTATCCAAACCTTATCTCATCTTATCCTATCCAAACCTTATCATGTCTTACTCCTAATTACATGGGGACTTAAATGGATCATTCTAGAACCTATTTCTAGAAGCATCCTAGTCTAGAAGGCCCAAATCTGCCACAAAACCTATTCTTTCTAGAAACCCTAGAAAAGTGGCGCCCAAACCTTTCTAGAAGGCTTTACCTTGCCTTGCAAGCCAAGCTACCCTCTCCCCTAAATCAGCCGCACCTTCCTAGGCCTAATCCCTTTGGGATTCTGAATTCCAAGGCCTAATCCTTGTGGATTTGGGTATACAAATCAGTTTATAAAAATATGTGGGCCAAAACCTTCTCCTAAGTGGATTTGAATCACCATGGCCGAATTCTAGGGCCCTAATCCAATAAATCTGCTAAGTTAACCCTAATCTAATAAACCCTAGGACTATATAAACATATTTTCAGCCACAAATTCGTAGACCCCTTATGCTAGACAGAAAACCCTTGTGCCGCACCTCCATTCTCCATTCTAAGCCTCCTTAGACCTCCCTACACATCCATACATCTCTGCCGCACCCTTCCCCACCATGATCAACCATCCTCCATCCCTCCAAACAAGAAAACACCACCCAAAACCACAAATTCCATCACCCAAACTTTGTGCCGCAGCAATGAGGAGGAAGAGGAGCCAATCTGTGCATCGAATCCATCTTGGAATTACTGAGCATTTAGGTGTATTCTTTCTTATGATTTCAATGTTTAAATTCAATACTTTTTGTTGTGCAAGCATGAGGAACTAATCCCCCCTTTGGCTAGGGGGGAATTTCGAAACCATGGTTATATTTGCATGATGATTTGATTACTTTTAGTTGTGATTTCATGAATGATGAATTCAATTTGCTTATCTGTTTTAATTAAAACTTGCTTATGTATATGAATTGAGAGTGCACGCTTAATTTGCATGCATAAACATGATGCTAGGGTATGAGAGAACTTCACCTAATCGTTGGGAACTTATATTCATGAGTAGTTAAGATTGTTGGTCACAATTATGATAAGTGAATTCTTGGCATAAGTATCATGCGCTTTCATAGTTACGAATGCCTCGTCAACACCTATGATTTCCATAGAACCTAATGATCTTTGATTGTCTTTCTATCATCCGCTTTCATATAGAAAACTTTTAAGGAATAATTTGATTGCAATGCGCTAATTCCATTCAATTCAATGACCTAAGGAAATTCTGAGAGTTAGTTTAAGCGTACCTAATTAACTTGGGGTGTTGAGGTTCATAAATTCATCGAATAAGCAAGTATGCCATGTGTGGAGATTATTTTGTATGCAAGTATGCCATGTGTGGAGAAAAACCTCCTAGCCATCTCACCATCCATTTAATTTCACCAATTTCGTCAGAATCTGCCTATTTTACATATTTGTTTTGTTTGTTTAATTTTCGTCAAAAACCAAATCCCCAATTGTCTTAGAGTGTCTAATTGGTCCAAATATGTTTTAGATTGTGTTTTTTAAGAGTTTTGAGTCAAGTTAGAACCAATTTTCGTCCAAAATTGTGTTTAGGCTCAAAACTGCCCAGATTGTGTTTTAAGGCAGTTTTGAGTGTTTTTAGCCTATTTTGAGTTTTGTGAACGTGTTTGAGTCTTTTTAAGTGAGTTTAAGTGTTTTAAAGATTAAGTTTATTTATTTGAGTCAGTTTAGAGTGTTTAGCAAGCCCTCCTAATCCCCGGTGTAAGAACGATCCCTACTTATTTATATGCTACAATTGTCAAAAGAGGGTTAATTTGTGTGTTAAGTTAATTTTCGCATCAGGTCACGAAACCCCAGATATATTTGCAACTAACAACTGATGATAAGGAGAAGGAACTTGCTCAAAAAAGACTTTTTTAGATTGCATGTAAATTTAAGTGTATCAATTGAGATTTTAATAAACATTTTTAGAGTGCTTATAAATCTAGGTGTGTTATAAAAATAAAATTTAGTAGAACATATGTGTCTAATATCAAGCATACCTTCGTACTACTTCTATTCTATATCAAATATACTATGAGCAAAATTGGTTTTGTTCTGTCGTTCAAGCTGAAAAACCCCTCCTCTGCCTCTCATGTGTTAATATTTTTCTCATCAATTTGTCACTTTCCACTACTACTAAAATTTTTGTGACATTGCAATTGTGAACATTGTCATTTGAAATCATCCCCCATTATCATTTGGTTATAAACCACACTGTTATAAGGTCTTTTTAGTGTTTTTCAGGTTGTTCCCACTAGAAGAAATTTCTAACTCCGTCCTGCTGATGCCCCTATTTAGCCAAATAGTGGTTTGATGGGCTCCATTGAATTATAGCTCATCCATAAGTTAGAGATGATTTTTTGAACAGATTAGGCCTTTTTTTTGCTCTTGGACCTTTAGCCATCTTCATTGAAGATGGCCTTTAGCGCCTTCACAAATGACTGCTAATTTTCCATGCAATAACCCAAACATTAATTGGAACGTTGAGAAACTCACTTCGAAATTTCTTGATTCTGAAAATTCTAGGACTAAAGAGTGTAAATAGTCTTGTGATAACTCATTTCTGCATTTGAATACAGAAAAAGCGTTAAATGAAAAACATCCTTGATTTTTTTTAGAATTATAGTAAGAAATTTTAGATACAAAAATATATACTGCAAAGCAAGTACTAATACGCTTTCAAGAGTGAAATTTATTTACAATGAACATTTCATAAAAAAAAAAAAAAAAAAAAAAAATCAAAATCAATGGTTGAGACAAAAACAGGCACGAAGGGGTAGAGAGAGATCTTTGCACGAATGTGGCGAATCCACAACCATCAGAGAAGCGCTTTTTAGTTTTCTGAGAAAGAAAACTTGAGAGAAGCAGAAGAAGAGTGACATCAGTCCCCTTTCTTTTCTACAATGACCGACTCGCTAGTTTATTTGTAAATGTGTCGGAAAACAGAGCAGTTAGGTTTTAAACTGGAAATCACAAAGTCGAAGCAGATATTCATATGCAATAGGTGTAGAAGGTAGCTAAGATGATGATAAGTTGTTTCAGACCAACCTTGAGGCCAGCCGTTGCCGAAATTGTTGAAGTCGAGAAAATTTGGACCTTCTGTGTCAAATATCTTGATAAAATTTTTAGGGTAAGGGCTGATGGCGATTTCTTTGGCTCGAGGTATTTAGGTTTTGGGATTCTAAGGATTTTGATTGAAGTTGACATTGAAATTTTGGACAAAAACGACAAATGGAGAACAAAGGGCTTATGGGAGAGAGATTTCTAGCAGGAGTTCTTCGTCGCAAATCAAGGAGATGAAAATGGTGTTTTCGGTTTGTCGTTGAAGAGCTGGAACATAAATTTTTTTGTTCGAGCAGGAGTTTTTCTTTTTGGATTTAAAATGAAGCAGGAAAGAAGATGGGGAAGAAGAAGTGTGATCCCATATGGCAGCAATGAAATAAAAGAAATCAAGCAGGGGCGGAATAGGCAAAACACTGTGCGTATGAACAGCAAGAGTAAAACGAGTTTTATTATTATTAAATTAAATATATATTTATGGTCCGGTACGGTTCTAAGCCAACATGAAAATCAAAATCAGAAATGGATACGAACGATTTGGTCTGGTTTTTGAACCTAAGTTGATTTTTTTTGTCAACCCGGTTTTCTATGAACTATTTTGTCTCAATTTGCACATTATGTGGTCGACAAAAATGGTCTATAAATTTGGTCTGCCTAGCATTTTTCTAGGGTAATTGATACAGTTCGTTAGGGGAAAATTGATATGATTGGGTAGTTAGGGTAATTGATATGATTCGGTAGTTAGAGTAATTGATAACATTTGGTCGTTAGGGTAATTGATACGATTCAATGGTTGGTACATTCAAATCGGTCATGAAACATGTAGCAAAGTGATATAACGACAAGAGATTTTGTGGTGTGTGGTGTCACGGTTTCTATTCCCACCCCTACTTACAGATACAATTCCTCCGTTCAATTTGGTTTAGGTGGGTGGACAAAAACTATGAATAGTAATTGAACCGAGCCACCGGTCCAGCTCCAAAAATAAAAAATAAATATCAAATTTACTTCCATCCAAGTCCATCCATCCTTTATAAAACCTGCGGTAGCCCAATAGCCGAACACACCTGAAGCAACCATTTTCTTCTTTTCTCGTCTCAGTCGCTACAAGCGTTCGTCTGGTAAGCCTGCAACATTTCTCATCGCCTGTTTGTCTCTTACATTTCTAGGGTTTGTAATCGAGTTGCCTAATTGTTTGATGTCAGCCGCCACTGCCAGTGTGACTCCGAAAGAATTCGTGGAATCAATTTTCGTTAATTTTTTCAGTGCCGTTGATTTAGGGTTTAATTTATATATGCTGCACCAGTTCCTTAATTTTTGTGAAAATGGAAGCTCGATTAATTTATAAATTTTTTATAATTATTTATACCACATTTAATTGCATGTGATTCTGTAATTTAAATTTATTGGAATGGATGGGGTTATAACAAAGGAAATTGTTTGCACGTCAAGGCACAGTTCATTAAGGTTTTGTTTAGTTATGGGCTATAAATGGTGAAAAGAAAATTTTCGATTCTTTCGAAGGAAAGTTAATGGAGTGTGGTACAAGCTGCTGTCGTTCCCTTGTTTGTGTTAAATATATGAAATCTGGGTGATATGCATTCGAACAGACCTTCGAGACCTAAGGGAGATGGTAATATGTAAAATTCTCGACCACCGGGAGAGGCGGTTGTCTGTTACAGGCTCTGCCTTTGACCGAGGCATTTCGCTTCTTTCTTTGTTTGTGTTATATTTCTTTTGGGTGAGTGGATGAGGGCCGTGGGTTGTAATTGGTGTTGATTAGTATTGGACTCGGAAGATGTGCTATTGGGTCCTTTAATAGTTTTGTTTTTCCACTGGGGTGGGGGGAGGGTACAATGGAGATCATCGTATTGTGCGTATGGGAATTTAAATACGGCTTGATAATAGGTTACACATCGGTGAATTTAAGGGTTCTTTAATCAAGTTAAACAATATGACAATTGGGTTTATCAGAAAATTTATCTTGAGTATCATAGTTTACAATTTTTATGTTTTGTATTTCAGAAGTTATAGGATTGAAAATACAGCTTATATAATAAAAAAGTAGGAGTGTTTTTCTTGATCCATAAAACCATTTTTAGGAAGGATAATCAACTACAATGGCATCAAGGATGGCTGCAAGGTTTGTGCCTCGGAGGTTTTCAAGCAGTGGAAAAGTTCTCGGGGAGGAGGAAAAAGCTGCAGAGAATGTTTACATCAAGGTCATTTTTAAATTCCCTGGATATTTCTCTTATTCTTTTCCTTTGAATTGTTTGGCTGCTTATTTGTCGTGCATTTGTATTAATTTCCTCTTGGACATAGAACAAGTGCTGAGGATCGTTGTTGGATGATGGAAACGTCTTTATTTAGGAGCTGAACTTATGTAAATCACTTGTCTGTCTTGGGAATATGAAATAACAAACTGATTAAGAATCTGAAGAAATACTTGTAGGAATGTATCAGTCAGTATATCGTATACCTAAGTATATATAGCTGGTAAGCACTTTTTAGAGTTGGATGTAAATGATGCAAGAGCCAAGTTAAAGGAATACTAAATAAGTCGATCTAATTACAAGCACATATGATGAAGAGGCTTTATATATTTTTTTTAATGTAATAAAAAGAAATTTAGACATGTATATGATGGTTCATTGTGTTTTAGTCTTTCTATATCACATGATTAATGTATAAGATGTCACAATTTGATTTTACAATTTCTTGAGCGTATTGTGGGTCTGTTGAGATTCATGTAACAATGTACCTATGAAAGGGGTTTTTTTGTAAGCAATGAAAAAGAGTTAGTCGAAAAAAGTTCTTCTTTGGCTCGGCTAGTTGCATAATGGATTTCTTTTTTATTCAAAATGGATGAGTTCAGCCCACTCTGAGCTTAAATCCTGAACTTTTCTTTTCCCACTACCAAAGGATTTGAATTTTGTTTTCATCATCTTGTACTTATATCTTGAACTTGTACATCTGCAAGTGAACGTCATAGGCCCAACTAAAAGCAACACATGAACTGGGTAGTGGTGACATGTGATGGATCTCAATTCTTAAGTCACTGTTGATAGGCTAATCATTTTGGGTTTGGTTTCCATAAAATATTGTTAGTTATTCTTGAGATACCTTTATTTCTTTCTTTGTTTTCTTTATTCTAAATCTTGATTATCAAGTTGGTAACTTGGTGTGGGGGGTTTCTTTGTGATGATTAAAAATGTGTCAGTCTGATCGAATTTGATTCTTTCAGTTGCGACGACAATGGAGGAGAGAATACTACCCACTTTTCCTTTGAGACTGATTCCCATTATTTTTATTTATCTCCATTCCGTTGGCCGTTTCTAAATAAAATTTACATTCATTTTGGGTTTGAAAGCCAACTGCACCAACAGTTTTAAGATCTTGATTTGCTTCTAATTCTCCTTTGACTTTTGGCTGTTTCTAATTAAAATTTACATTCATTTTTACTGTTTCAGATATTTAGATCTGTAGGATCTCATCGTTGTTGTCAGTCCCACACATTTGTAAATTTGCGGTACTCTATTTGTGAAGAAACCTATGTGTATAGATACTTATAAATATGTTGATATATTATATGATGCGTGAATGATTGCTTTGATTTTGTCTGTTTCCTTATCATAGTTGCAGTGCTATTCTGGTACATCTTCTCACCGTTATTGTTTGTTTGTTATTTTGCAGAAAACCGAGCAAGAGAAGCTGGAGAAGCTTGCTCGTAAGGTATGATCAGAATGTTTTACTTTTCATGTTCTTTGAGACTTAGGCAATCTTGGATGCTTATCACTTCAGAATGTAAAGCATTCCTTATTTATTTTAGCGAACAGATTTCAGCATTTTGAAAATTGAATTATTTTTTGATGGCTTTTGTAATTTTCAATTAAGCATTTTCAAATTGAAAAACAAGATAATGCAGCTAGGGGATGATACATTTGTGTGCACATAATTATTCGGCTCTTGTCCCTTCGGAGACTGGCCGATAAAACTGAAAACTACAGAAATTGCGATTTATATACAATTTGTTGGTTTATCAACTTTTCATTTGCATTGCTGATCACATTTATCATGGTTATCACAAAATTAATTTTGATTTTTACGTTCTGGTTATTATTTTTGGTTCCAGCCTCTTAGATTTAGTTGGAAAGGTATTGTCAAGTCGATACCACAATTAATATGCTCGATAATCTGAACATTTTCAGGGCCCTACAGCAGAAGAGAAACCAGCTGCAAGTTCAGGGGGTTCAGTCTCTGATGCCAAACCAAGTGCCTCTTCCTCTGGAGCATCAACTGCCAAGGTATCGACAGACAAATACCGGAATTATGCTGTTGTAGCTGGTGTTATGACTGCTGCTGCTTCTCTGGGTTGGTACCTCAAGGCTAGTGGAAAGAAGGAAGAAGTGCAGGACTGAGATTGATGTAATTTGATATCGACAATTGAAGAATGAGTTGTCATCGCTCGTTCTGGTAGAGCAGAGGAATAATCCAAACTGTGAACCTTCTCTGTTTGTGTTCCGAATGTATACTGTGTTCAGTTCCGCAATATTCTCATGACCTTTTCTGTTTCGGGAAATATATTACGTAAATGAAAGGTGTTTATCACCCAGTTTTCCAGTGCCATTGTTTTATGTTAGCAAATGGGTAGAAAAGGGTGTTGGAACTGTTGATTGTGTTAGCAGGTTGGAATGTTACCAGGGCACCGCAGGTTCGTTAATTGGTGAATTTTTCGCATGTGATTTTGGATGACTTACATAGCAGGGATACATTGCCATGGTGACATTTTGTGTCAGTACTATATGCGTAAACTTTTATCTATGATTTATATCTTTGACACAAGATGTCAAGATGATGGGAGTGTACTAGTGCCCTTGTGATTTAAACCATATAAACACTTTCATCATTGTGTTCGGCACTCGAGCCACCTGTCATGGGTTAATTGGGCCACCCACCTCACGTGAACCAATTTGCAATGATATTATTAAGAAAATTGATATTTCAATCCAAAATCAATGGATAAACAAAAAAACGCTACAATTCTCTGTAAATTTATGCAATCAAATGGAAATGTAATGGGAACCATATAGCTGTGTTCATTAAAAAAGATCACTACACACATACAAACCTCTTTCAGGCATCCTAGTGGGTTGGGTTGAGTTTTTTTCGGGTGAACTTTCTATGATATTTAGAAGTATCAGATATTTTAAAATTTTAATATTTTTATATAAAAAACAAAAATTATAATATAACGTTTAAAAATCTAAAGTATCTTATAATGCATGGAATAAAATGATAAGGCCTTTTGTATTCTAATCACAGATATTAAGAGACCGTTTGATAATTATTTCATTCCAAAACTTGGAATAAAAAATACCTAAGGGCAGTTTGACAATGATTTCAGCTTTAATTGTTGTTTTCACCCTTTTAAAAACTGAAGACTAAAATAATTTTTTTATTTTTATTTTTTTTAATTTTTAAAGAAGAAAATCTTGTTAAGTATCTACAATAACTTAAAAAAAAAAAAATTAAAAAATTAAAAACGAAATGATAAACGTGGTCGGTCGACGAACCTGAAGGGCTGAAACTCCACACTTTTTCGCAATCGCAGGTCTCTCCTTTCTCCTATGTTCGAACATAATCCTCACAGAGAAAAGAAAATGGAGAAGGGCAAGAGGGAGGTGGTGGTCTCAGCTCTGCAGTTCGCTTGCACCGATGACGTCGCCACCAACGTCGCCACCGCCGAAAGGTCTCTCTTTTCATTCCTTCCTCTTCCTCTTCACTCAGTTAATCTTGTTTCCCCCCAATATATTAAAGTTTGCAATTTTTGAACTTGTTATGTGCATTTCTGCAACTAGAGAACCAGACCCACAAAAGCTATGAGCTTGTTTTCCTTGTGTGAACAATTCTTGTACTGGTTCGATTTCTGGGTAGCTCTTCTTTTTCCAATATCATTCCATTTTATTGATGTTTTTTATCCACAACATTACTCCAATTGTGTAATTATATATGTGTGCTTGTTTTGCCATTCCTCTCAATGTGGCCAATACTGAAAACCCTTATATAAGAGTAAAAGTAAATGGTTGCTATGGATTCTATTCGCGTTATGGCGGATGTCTCTTGATTTCAACTAGACACTGCTTTACTCAGGTTCAGTTTGCTTTCTCTGGCCAATAGGCGTTTCGTCGTATTAATCGTTCAACTTTGATCCAATGAATTGGATCATGATGTGTGGCCCATCAATTACTTCAGTGTATGCTTTCGAAATTCGTATTCTTAAGTGTATGCTTTCGAAATTTGTATGTGTATGTGAATCAAAATCTAATGGTTGATATGAAGTGTTTCATTCGCTTACATGATCCAAGCTTTTGTCCTATTAACAGTTGGATTTTGATCCATTGACTGAGAGCATGATATGTATCTCATTAGATTACTTAAAGAGTATGCATTTGAGCATTCTAGTGCAGCTGTGCAGGGCTTCGAAAGAGGAAGCCCTTCTTTTAAGAAAAGAAAGAACTACATTGCTCGGTGCCATAATCGAAACTGCCTATCTTTAGGTCCTCTTCAAATATCATCCCTTCAAAAAATCAACTAAATTAATTTTTTAAGTTTTCATTTGGACACATGCACAAACACGCAAGTTTGTGTCAAGAGTTTCACATGATTTGCTGATCTACAACTAATTTCGTCCCAGCTTCATTAGAATTTTTTTGTATCCGAAGCATATCATGTGATGTTGGGTATTGGATGATGTTTTTTTCCGAAACTTGAGCCATTTTAATTTGAGATTAAACGAGCATACATTTTTCCCCCTAAAATATATGGATTTGGTTCTTGATTGGGGCTAATTTAAACTAAAGAGTTGAGGTCTTGAGGCTCTTGCCTCAACAGGGTCCTCTCCAGGTCAGCCTTGACCTAAAGTTATGTTTGCTCTTCCCCATGCTCCAACTTTTTCTCTAAAGCAATTATCTCGTGAGTTGAATTTATAATCCTTTCCATTCAGGTTGGTTAGAGCTGCCCATGCGAAGGGTGCAAACATCATTCTTATACAGGTATGACACTTCAAATTTGAAAGATGTTTCTTTTGTTTTTCTAAGTTTTGAACTCTTTTGTTCTTCCCTTTCTTTTCTTTGCCGTGCTTATAGTGATACATCCTCAAAGGTATTAATAGATAATTAAAATGAGAAGTATATATGCAGAGCTTAACCTAAGTATAAAAGGTGCAGAATAAGAGGCAGTGCATTCAACCTAAGATAGTAAATACTTTGATCAATTCTTTGACACAAGCTTTGGACAACAATCAAATAATTTCTGTAATGGCTTCACTGTTGATTTTTTCCATGACAGAAAAGACGGTCACAGTGTGACATGTTGTACTTGTTGCATATATGTATTATCTACTTATGGTCTGTATTGTGTATTGTAAGTAGTGTCGTACTTGTTGCATGATATGTTTGTATCTACTTATAGTCTGTATTGTGTACTGTTAAGTAAGATTTAGATGTATTACACGTTCATATGGGTGTTGTGTATAAATCTTGTCAACATGTGTCATTACTTCGTAAAGGGTGTTTGTGTACCTCATAGTTTCCTCCCATAATATCCTCAGAGGGACTAGCGACTAGGCATGTATTCTGCCATTTCAGCTCTAATAATAATCATATGTTCATGAATTTATTGATGTGTTCATTTTAAGATCATTAGAGAGACATGCAGCATTTATGTGAGTTCAATGTTCAGCATTTATGTGAGTTCAATGTTTCTGATTAAATCTTTCCACCTAATGGTAGAAAAAGCTTGGTTTACGTCACTGATATTCAATTACAATCAGTATGAAACAAAGTTTATAATTAAACTTTCGTGCTTCCATCCAGTAATGGGTGTTTCTTGTGTTCATTGATACAATGAAGTTCCCAGCACTGCTACACAGTGCTTGCAACTATTATGCGCATGTATTTGTTGTGGGCTTTTAGCACCTTGTTTTGGGCAATGATAGACTTCCATTAATATATAGTTATGGTAAAACCAAGGCATATGTGTTTTTGGGGTGGGGGTTTAAATGACGCAGATAAATATGCTTTGAGGAGAAATTTTTCCATAAACTTATGATTGAATGCACATTTTTTAAGCATTTTCTGAATGATTTTTTCAGGAACTTTTTGAGGGACATTACTTCTGTCAGGCACAAAGGGAGGATTTCTTTCAGCGAGCAAAGCCTTACAAGGATCATCCAACCATTCTTAGGTGAGAGTGCTGCAATGTAGCTTTACAACATATCAGGAGGACCTTTAAAAAAATTGTAGAAAAAGAGGTTAAGAAAAGCTTCTTAATTGAACTTGCACACACCTTTTGGGCAGTAATACTTAATTAGATATTTTAATTGCATGCTATGTAGGATGCAAATACTTGCAAAAGAGTTGGGTGTGGTAATACCAGTTAGCTTTTTCGAAGAGGCAAATAATGCTCATTACAATTCAGTTGCCATTATAGATGCTGATGGGGCAGATCTTGGACTTTATAGGAAGTCCCACATCCCAGACGGACCTGGTATTCAAGTAGCATAATGTTCTTCTTGTTTGATTTCACCTGTTACCTTTAATAACAGCCGCTAGTTTTCTGCTGCAGGCTACCAGGAAAAGTTCTACTTCAATCCAGGTGACACTGGATTCAAGGTTGGTGCTTAATACAATTACAATCTATGCATAATGCTATTTAGCTTGCATTTATTTTGGTGGTGATTAATGATGCAATGTTGTTGTTAAGCAGGTTTTCAAGACCAAATTCGCAACCATTGGAGTTGGTGAGAAAACTTTAATTAGATGCTTCTTTAATTTCATGATTTTTCTACAATATTCTCTGGGTTTTATTTAAACTCTGCAATCTTTCTGTACTGGATAATAAATTCACATGGAGCCTTGTATTTGTTGTGTATTGAACGGAATATTTAGTTCGAAGACTAAAAACTAAATCTGCTAGTACTTCATTTTGTGTCAGCAATTTGCTGGGATCAATGGTTCCCTGAGGCTGCCCGGTGTTTGGTTCTTCAAGGTGCAGAGATATTGTTCTACCCAACTGCTATTGGTTCCGAACCTCAAGATGGAGGGCTTGATTCTCGGGATCACTGGAGGCGAGTGATGCAAGGGCATGCTGGGGCTAATGTGGTATGTGTTTTCAGCATAGTTTGGATACTGTTTTTTTTTATCCTTTCTTTTCTCTCTTTTTGATACTAAGGAGGGCCGAGGAGCAGACTACAATTTGACTTAGAAAGTATTGTAGTTGGTTTGAGGTTAGTTTGTCTGTCATTGTTCATTTAAGTGGCTCATATATGGAGTGAAGTGTTTTTTCGTCCTCTAATCTCTATTTTCTAAAAGTCGCGACTGCCTTGAATCAATATTCGCCACCCAAAAGATGCAACAAATAAATGGGGACAAATTGAAAGCTCTTTCATACTGAATTATTGTCAAAGAATGTAATCTAAATCCAGTTTTGATGAATTACAGGTCCCTGTAGTAACTTCAAATCGTATAGGAAAGGAGATAATCGAGACCGAGCACGGAAAGAGTGAGGTCACTTTCTATGGTAACTCTTTCATAGCAGGTATTTTTCTCAGGTTTTCTTTTAACTTAAAGAGTTGAAAGTTGAAACTACCTCCAATATAATCAGTCTTTTTCTTGATTGATTTGGATTGTTAAAAAGTTGTTGGATTTGCATAATTCAATGTCCAGGACCCACTGGAGAAATTGTTGCAACTGCTAATGATAAAGAGGAAGCTGTACTAGTAGCACAATTTGACCTAGACAAAATCAAATGGAAGAGACATAGCTGGGGAGTATTCCGTGATCGCCGCCCAGATTTATACAAGGTGCTACTGACATCAGATGGCAGCAATTCCCCGTTGTGATGATTCGTTTTGATACCATGCTTGCTCTAGAATTAATAAAGGAAGTACTTCCTCAGTACAATGCGGCCGCGGTGATTTCAAGAGTCCCCAATGGAAGGATTGGAGGATTTACGATTTACTTTAGAGGAAGTATTATTGGCAGGTGAAGTATATATCTCTGCTTGGGCAAATTTGGATTTAATGAATAATGGATTTAGTGGATTATGCATTGTGTTTCCTATGTTCATATTCTGTGCTTGTTAATGGCATTCAACCATTGGAGGTCCAGTTTGTTGTAACGTCGGTATTTTTCAGAAATACCGGTGTTTGAATACGCCATAATCCATGTCAGCCGCCAAGCCACTGCTCGATGTGCCCTCATACGATCACCCAACAAGCCACTGCTCGACGTGCCCTCGTATGATCACCCGACTGTTGTGGCGAATTTCCGATGTTGGCTCGTAGATGGTCAGGATAGCAGGTCCAATTTACCCACACTCGCAGAATGCAAGTAAGAACCCAAAGCTTCCTCATCAATATATAAACTAGAGAGGAGCTCTGAGTAATGGATCTTCAACTCATTTCGACAAATGGACGAGAAATTTTTTAATCAACTAATATTCTCAACCCAAAAGCTTTTTCTTTTTCTTTTTAATCAAAGGATGAATGAATTAGGTGAGTTGAACTACGCATAAAGTTTGGCCATCAAACTACAATAGTAGCCTTATTCTCCAAACCAACACGAGGCGGTTGGAAAAAACCAAGACCCCGGAATTAACCATCCACTACACATTAGCATTCAACCCGAAAGCTTCCTATAATGCATGACCAGGCCAAGTTCCTTGATGGCTTGATCTTGCCCTTTCCTTTGTTTCCCTTTCATTAAGTGTCAAATTTTTTTTTTTTAATTTTTAAATTTTTTTATATATTTTTCATCAGAATTTGTATTAGATTCTAGTCATTTACGTTTTATATAAAGAATTTTACGCTTACTCTTTACCAATGCGATGCTTAATCCAGTATCTCTGAAAAAAGTGTAGAGGTCGAATGAGGACAACGTGGCGTCCAAATCATATACTTCTTTGAGAAGCATTACGAAGTGTAGAGGTTGAATGAACACCGAGACAAAAATTCTCGATTCCAATTGGTAGCTTTCTGGAAATCACGTACCATTGGAATGAGATTGTAGCTATAGCAATTAGCAACCCTAGTTTATCAAAGTGTATCAGGCGGCAAATTTCACTTTTTTCCCTTATGTGTTTGAGACTTAATTTCCTCTATTATATATACCAAATTTTGCAGCAAAACTCGATTGCTGCTTTCAATTTGTTGTCCAGGTATGTTTTACACATGGTTCTTAAAAAGACTAAGTGCTACTCGGGTGACGGGCTGGGGCCTAATGCCTAGGTGGGATCTAGGCAGGGGCCAAAAAGGACTAGGCGGATTTAAGTAAAATCTATTATATATCATATAAATAAGTGTTTATATAATATATACACACACACACACACACACATACTTAAAAGATGCATAATTGCATTGGGATACATAAATTGCAAAATATAATGACATATGGATTATAAAGTATTAGAACATAACAAAAACATAGGGGACAAACATGTAGTGTGTGTTAATCTAAGTATTTAACAAGTTCCTTACAATTTATAAAAAAAAATTAAATGCATAATAAAAGTTATCTATTTTCTGTCTAAATGAGAGTTGCGACCTAGGCATAGTGCCTAGGTTAGTTTGGGCGGGCTAGGTAGGCATCTAGGCTCTCTAGGCGGGTGCCTAAGCACCCTTTCTTTATTTTCAAACGCCTAGAGATTAACCGGAGATGTGACTAGCCGCCTAGCACCTAGGCGGGGCTTAGGCGGCACTAGACGGGGATTTTTTGAACAATGGTTTTACATCTCTAGGTACGTTGTTTTTCAAATGTAATTTTATTACATTGTTTATATTTAGTTTCATTGTTTGGAGGTGCAGTAAGTAGCAAAGTTGCGAGTTCGGTCCTGAACAACAATGGCTGCTGCATTTTTGGTTGTTTATGACTCAAAAAATGTTTTTAAGCGTATTCAGACATCGACCCTCCTGTATCTTAAATATAACATATGAGCTTCCACCCAAGATCATTGCCAGTATGGCTGAAAGATAGGGACAGACATAAGTGCAAATTTTTGGCGTTCGTCCTTCCAAATTTTCCTTCGACATCCTTCCAACATTTCTTTTATTCTGAAATGAGAATCTTTGGCATTCGTCCGTTGGTATAGGTTGATCCTTTTGGGTCCTTCACGTAACCCAGTCAATTCACCAATATCATCACTAGTGATTGTTGCAACTATCTGTCCGAAAATAAATTCCCCTCTGCGGCTCTGCCGGTGTTGAAACACTTAAATATACAACTCACATACTTGTCAGACTTGCAATATGCTGTTTGAACACCTTCACCTGAACGATTAGGGTTTCTGACTTATTTGCGCCATCATTAGCCTGTAAAAACCACTGTTTCAAAAATTCCACAAATGCAAGAAGAAGAAGAAACTAGTTAGTAAACCTTTTTGTCCAATGAACCTGCTGTCTTACCAGGATTATAGAACATTATAAGCATTAGCTTCATTACTGTTTTATTACCACACCACATTATTAGGTTTTTGTAAACCTACATGGTTGTTCCAATGAACAACGCCTCCTCCCCCGGGCGTGCTTGCGCGCACTCATCGGATTTATGAACTTTAGCACCAGCTTCATTCAAGCTGTATTTCCTGATAGTGTTTTGTTTCCTTGTAATTAATCATAAGGTACATGTGGGGTTACAGGACTAAATGCATATTTACATACATGGTAAAGATAACTGAAAATTTGATATTACCCCTTGAAACTATATTTTCCTCTACTAAAACCCATCTCCTTTTGTTTTCTTGAATAAAACCCATTGACTACCCTCCAATTAAACAAATTCTTTAATTAAGTTTGACTTTTCAAATTGTGTATTTTTCGAATGCCTAAACTACCCCTATTAATACTTGGATGGGGTTTTTGGATCAGTTACTTGTTATATCCATTTAATTAATTTTATATATTTTACAAAATAATTCATGCCATTCATTGTATATTCAATGTATTAACTTTCAAATTGTTATAACGTGCCAATTGAAAAATAATAATACTAATTTCATAATTTTGTGCATTACATATATAAGTTAATTTACCTACCAACACAACAATAAACCTAAAACAGCTTATGCTAATATTCCAATCCCTAATACACAAAACAAAAGCTATATGTTCCGCACAATTCTTACCTACAAAATAGTCTAATTTACCTATTACATCAAACCAAAATTTAAAGGGTCTAGTTTACTTTCAAAATGGTCTAATTTACCTACATGATTTATGTGCATTAGGTTAAAAGTTTATTTAATTGCCTACAAGCACAAACCCACAACATTCGAACATTATCTAATATCACTAATTTTTTTTTTTTTGGAATAGGTAAATTAATTTAAATGTAGGTAAATTAGTATAATATTAATAAGTAGGTAAATTAGTATAATATTAATAAGTAGGTAAATTAATTTAAATGTAGGTAAATTAGTATAATATTTTATAAGTAGGTAAATTAATTTAAATGTTGGTAAATTAGTATAATATTTGTATGTAGGTAATTACATGATTCAAAATGCAGGTTTATTAGTATAATATTTTATAAGTAGGTAAATTAATTTGTATGTAGGTAATTACATAATTCAAACAATATTATTTTTTCCGTACAAGATTGTCTTTCTCTTTTAAATTTGGTAAATTAATTTATATATGTTGCTAATATTTATGATACAAGAAAGGTAAAATATCCATATGGATTTAATTGCTCATCATAATTAGGATGAGTAATAACATTTATTGACCAAATTAGGATTCTATGGCATAAGTTGTAATTGTATTGTAATAGTTGGTCATATATTTGTCTACATGGTAGGCTATTTGAAATTTGGATTTTATTTGAATGTTTAAATTTAGATGGGTTTTTATTTGGAAAATAGGAGTTTCAAGGGTCTATATCTAAAGAACCCTAAAGATAATGATAGCATGTTCAATTGCCCAGACCTAAGATGCTCCTACTCGAGAGAAGAAAATCAAATCAGCTGTATGCATGTTGGGAGAAGTAAAGAATCTATCAAATGTGTCTGAGAAAGCTGTATATATATCACATCTACCACCAATTTCACGTGGAATATGATAATAAAGTTGAGAACCAAAAAAAAAAAAAAAAAAAGGTGAGATTATATTTTGGCCTTTGCTTTTATGAGAATGCGTTGAGAATAAATCTCTCATTGATGGAAGAACAGATCTTCCATGGACTTATAAGTAAGTTGGGGTACTCCTCATATTGCCAATTGGTTTAATGGTGTAACTTTAACTTTCTTTATAATGAGATTCTTGTTGTAAACATTCCTAGTTTAAGTGTAATTGTGTAAATCCTAGATTATATTTGATTCTAGTTATCCTTTCCTATTGTATCTTGTATTCCTTGGGGATGAAGGAATATCTTCTCTCCTTTTATTACTATAAATAAAAGAACAATGTAGGAGGGATAACAACACACATTCCCCTACAATTCTACAAACACATTTCTCTCACTCTCTCTTCTCCTTGCCACCGGCCACTCTAACCTTGTCAGATAAAATAGACCACAACACGCTCCTACCGTTGCGCTTAGGAATCTGAGGTTGAAGAAATTTTTCTGCATCAAACTAGTTCATCCATATCATCACGCAATCAGGTTCTTTCAAAACAACGATTTTTATCTCGATATTTTTGCAATCCTGATAGCATGAACATTCATCATGATGCATGGCCCAACTTTACGTTTTATGAATTTTAGATTCTACATAAATTGTGTGTGCATCATAATCATAATTGTTAAATTATGTGAATTTGATTTTTGCCATGAATTGCATCAAATATATGTACATGTACATGCATTGAAATTATTGAATTGGACATGCATCAAATCAAATTATATAAGAATTGAATTAATAAAAAAAAAAAGAAGAGAAGATTTTGTGATTGGGAACCTAGGGTTCTTTGAACTCGTGCCCTTGCACCATGCAAGCCACCAGGCTAGTAGCTTGCAGTGGCCCAGTCCAAATATCAAAACCCATTCGCCGCCAGGCCTGTAGCCTGCACCGAGTCCCTAAGCAGGAGTCGAGGGCTCTAGGACTGAAAACCCAGCAACCTCGACGTCTTTCATGGCTTCTTCCCCCGTCGCACGATGGCCTGCAGCCTGCAGCCTATCCTCACACCTCGGGTCACCATGTTTGATAGCCCGAAGCTCGTCACCGACACTAATTGACCGAGATTCTTGAATCTCGTCAGAATTTCTCTAAATTCCGATTCGAATTTCTAGGGTTTTGATAGAACGTCGAGCTTGTTAATCTCCGTTCATATTTGAAATCTTCATTGACCCATGGACTCGCCCCGAGCACTATAGTCCTAAAGCAAGGCCACCTGAAGTGGTGGCACCGGCTTTCTTCCCCGACGAACGCACCTAGCTACGACTAGGGTGTCTTTGGACTCCACCCGAGCCCTGTTAGGCTCTGTTACTGGTCCTGCGGAAAAAAAAAAAGAAAAAAAAAAGTTTCTTTGATTGGGCTTGCCTGAAGTAGCCTAATACTCAAGCTCGGCCCATTGGTTCCCCCCAACCTGTGATAGAAAAAAAAAAAAAACAAAAATTTCTTTGGGCCTGCCTAAAGTGAGCCTAGTGCAAATTTTTTTTTTAGGGGCTAGCTTTTAGGGACCCAATATTTTTCCTCCCTGTGGGCTTGCAGTTCCACCCAAGACCCCTAGCCCAATTTTGGGGCATAGGACGCATAGACCAATTTTTTTTAGCCACCCGTGGCTTACTTTTTCTTTTTGGGCCCCAAGTTTTATTCACCTAATTATTTTAGGCCCAAATGGGTTTTATATTTTTTCACCCGCACTTTAATTTGCCCTGAAGTCCAAATAATTAAATTCAATTATAATTATAGACCTAAAAATCCTATTTTTTACATATTCTTGTTGCATTTTTCTGTGTATATATTTGTGTTTGCCTACAGGAATATATGAACCTGAAGTTCATAATTATTTTGAAACCTGAAGTTTCTAATAAATATGTCTTGTTTGAAAACCTGAAGTTTTCATTTAAAAACATCACCCATGAAAACTTGAAGTTTTTTTCATGCAAAATTAGGCCAATAAATGTCCATTAGAACCTGCATGTTCTACTTTTACGTGAATGGATTGATTTTTCTCCTTTATTCTAACCACATCTTGTCCATCTATTTTGTGATAGGAACATGTCGAATTTGAACAAACTCGACTTCACTGCTTTAGAGGTCTCTGGAAGGAACTACCTCAAGTGGGTCCAAGATGTGAAGCTCTACCTCATTGCAAAGAACTTGCGTCTTACTATTGAAGAAGAGATAGACAACCCTGTTGGTGAAGCTGAAAAAACCACTGTTATGATCTTCATTCAAAGACATATCCATGACGCCTTGCAAACTGAGTATCTTGTTGAGGAGGATCCACGTGCATTATGGGTCGCTTTAGTTGATCGTTTTGATCACCAAAAGGACATATTCTTGCCTGAAGAAAGACATGATTGGCAGCATTTGTGCTTCCAAGACTTTTAGTCTTTGAATGAATATAATTCTGAAGTTTATCGAATCCGATCACTTCTCAAGTTTTGCAATGAAACTTTAATCGAAGAGGATCTTCTGGAGAAGACTTATTCGACCTTCTCTACTTCTAATATTGTCCTGTAGCAGCAATATAAAGCTCAGAAGTTCACTAAGTTCTCGGATTTGATCTCTGTTTACTTTTCACTAAAAAGCAGAACCAGCTGTTGATGAAGAATTATCAAGCTTGACTTACTGGGGCGACTGCTGTGCCTGAAGAACATTATAGCACAAACCAACGCCCAAAACACCAAAAGAGGCGTGGTAAGGGCGGCCAGAAGTCATCTTACCAAGGTCAATAGAGTCAAGGCCCATTCAAGGGAGGCAACAAAGCCTAGAAGCGCCCAAACCTCGCTCCCAAAGCCTCGAACTTCAAGAATAAAGGCAAAGCACCTGAAACCATGTATGCCGATATGTGCTATCGCTGTGGTTCAAAGGACCATTGGTCCTGTGTTTGCCTATCTCCCAAGAAGGTTGTAGATGAATATCATTTTTGTTGTAAGAAGTTTGAATCACACGAGTTTGAATCAAACTTCGTGCGAGTGGACGAACCGGAGACTACAAAGATGGAGGTTTCTGACTTTCAAGAGGTACCACCCCTATGGAAGATTAGAATCTTAGACATAGACTTATTTTTTAGTTGAAATAAGACATTAGGACCGAATTCCACCAAGTGGCCGAACCCCCCCTCCCCCTATTTTTGTTTTTTGGTTGATTTTTGAACAATTTTCCTTTATGTTTGGATTATTTGTTGGTGATTTGTTTTTTGGATATTAAGTTTTAATTACTTACCATCCTTGAATAAATGAAATTATTTTGAATTGATATTTGTTTTTAAAACTTTTATGTATGCGACCGATTCAAATTAATTTTTCATTCTAGGTATGACTAGTGGGGAAGTTAGTTGTCTGGCAGATAGTGCAACCACATACACAGTTTTCCGTGAACACATCTATTTCACTAACTTCATACCTAAGAATGCACCTCTGACAACCCTCTTAGGCCTATCCAACCTAATAGAAGGATACAGTAAGGTACGTATAATGTTGTCCAATGGTACAATCTTGACCATTGCTGAGGCACTCTATTCTCCACGTTTCGGAAGAATGTTGTTGAGTTTCAAGGACATTAGAGATAACAATTACCATGCTGAAACCCATGTAAAAAACCGACTTGAATTTCTGTACATAACTTCCTACAAATATGGCCAGAAGCGTATTTTAGAGAAGATGGAGCGTATCCCGAGTGGTCTGTATACTACGACCATACAACCCATAGAATGCCACTATGTGGCCGGCCCTACTACTAGGACCACGCACAAAATTAAACTTTGGCATGATCATATGGGACATCCTGGACGAATATCGATGTGCCGTATCCTCAAATCTTCACATGGGCATCCACTAACCCGAAGTAAGGTTCGATCGAAGGAATCTCATGTCAAACATGTTCAATGGGAAAACTTATTACTAAGCCTTCTTATGACAAGATTTGTTCGAATCCTTCCATTTTTCTACAACGGATTCAAGAGGACATTTGTGAACCGATTCACCTTCCCTGCGGATCATTTAGATACTTTATGGTTTTGGTTGACGCTTTCACACGTTGGTCACACGTGTGCTTGTTGTCCACAAGGAATGCTGCATTCTCCAAACTGTTGGCTCAGGTTATCAAGCTCAGGGCTCATCACCCTGATTATCCGATCAAATCTATTTGATTGGATAATGCTGGAGAATTCACATCTAAAACTTTTGATGACTATTACATGTCGGTTGGGGTTGAAGTTGAACATCTTATACCCCATGTTCACACCCAGAACAGCCTAGCAGAGGCTTTCATTAAGAGCTTACAAATGATTGCTTGATCGTTGGTCATACGTACCAAGATCCCGATCGCTATTTGGGGCTATGCAATCTTGCACTCAGCAAAGTTGGTCCACTTGAGGCTTATTGCGGCTTGTCACAGATCTAGCGCGTGTGACAAGATCACATATTCCAGTTGCGAATACGCCTGCAAAGATAGATGTACCAAATGTACAACGAATTGCCCTCTTGGAAGCCCAAGACACCAATATTGGTGATCCACGTACATTAACGGCTAGCCAATCATCTGCCTCTACACAAAAGTGTGGCAGACCCATTGGTTCAAAGGATTCACACCCCCGAAAGAGGAAACCCACGCACAAGGTCCCGAAGAGCTTACCGTGAATTCGACTATCGCTTACTCATTCTATCCAACTCATAAGAAAATTCTAGATTACGGAAGTGTCCTTGGAGAGATGAATACCCATCCCTAGAATCGTGAGATTTCGGTCTATTATGCTAGCTTAGATGATGTGTGGCGTAGAAATGCGATGATTATCAATGAAGCATTAGCATATGTAGTAGCTACTGAGATCATGTTGAGCGATGACATTGAATCGCGGTCCGTTGATGAATGTCGACGTAGAACTGATTGGTCAAATTGGAAATAAGTAATCCATGTTAAACTCGATTCGCTTGCAAAACGTAAAGTGTTTGGACCTGTAGCTCCTACTCTTCCACATGCGAAGCCCGTTGCTATAAGTGGGTTTTCGTTCAGAAGCGTAATGGGAAGAATGAAATTATGCATTACAAAGCTCGTCTTGTTGCACAAGGCTTCTCATAACGCCCTGGGATTGACTATGACGAAACTTATTCACCCATTATGGATGTGATTACTTTTTGCTACCTTATCAGTTTGGTAGTTTCTGAAAATCTATATGGAAAGTGGACGTAGTAACTGCGTATTTCTATGAGGATCTTGATACAGAAATCTATATGAAAGTTCCTGAAGGACATACGTTAACTGGTTCAAATATTTCTAAACCCCGGAACATACTCTCAATTTGGCTGCAGCTTTCACTCTATGGCTTGAAACAATCTGGAATAATGTGGTATAACCGTATGAGTGAGTATTTGACTAGTTAGGGATATATGAACAACAAACTATGTCCTGGTGTGTTCATTAAGAAGTCACATTCCGGATTTGTGATTCTTGCAGTACATGTTGATAGCATGAACCTTATCGGAACTCTTGAAGAGCTCATGAGAACTGCTACGCACCTGAAGTCGAAATTTGAGATGAAAGATCTAAGAAAGACTCGATACTGTCTTAGTCTCAAGATAGAGCATTGTTCGGATAGAATCCTAGTACATCAATTGAACTACACCCAGAAGGTGTTGCGCTGCTTTAATGAAGATAAAGCGAAGCCTTCGAGTACTCCTATGGTCGTTCGATCGCTAGATGCAAAACGAGATCCCTTCCGTTTGAAGGAGGATGATGAAGAGATTTTGGAGCCTGAAGATCCTTATCTAATTGCGATAGGCGCTTTATTGTACTTAGCTCAATGCATTAGACCCAACATCTCATTCGCTGTTAATCTTTTGGCAAGATACAGTAATGCACTAACACACAGACATCAGATTGGCATGAAAGACATCTTCCGCTACCTTAAGGGTACTACGAATTTGGGCTTGTTTTATCCCTATGGATCCTCGAGTGATGCCGCACCCCCTACTTCTCAAGTTAACCTTGTTGGTCAAGATACTTATCAGATCCGCATAAGGCACGTTCTCAAACGGGTTATGTCTTTATAGTTGGAGGCATCGCAATCTCTTGGAGGTCAACTACCTTAGTTGCCACTTCGTCTAACCATCCAGAAATTCTCGCCTTACATGAAGCAACTTAGGAATGCTTTTGGTTGAGAGCAGTAGTGGGCCATATTCTAAGCTCTTGCGATCTTTATCCTATAGTTGATGTCCCGACAACTATTTTTGAAGACAACGCAGCATGGATCAAACAACTCAAGAAGAGTTACATCAAAGGAGACAACACCAAGCACATTGTATTGAAGTTTTTCTTTTCACATCAACAACAAGAGCATCAGAAGATTGAAGTCACGCAAATCCGTTCACAAGACAATCTAGCTAACCTCTTCACTAAATCAATGCCGAAGACGACGTTTCAGAAGCTTGTTCATGGAATTGCTAAGCGTAAACTTTCTGAGTTGTAACTTTGCTATTTCTCTTTGGAATTGTCTCAAACTCAGGGGGAGTATCTTGAAGATACTTGCTTGATCTTAATGTACTCTTTTTCCCTACGATTAGGAGCATTTTTCCCACTGGATTTTTGCTACCTAACTAAGTTTTAACGAGGCACCCACCTTGGGCTGGTCATATCCCTGATGATGTCCCGTAGGCGTTTCTTTTGACTTTTGCATTTCTCAGGCATTTTTCCTTAGACTATGGATTTTGTCCTTACTTGGGTTTTTGCCATAGACTTAGGATTTTTTAGTGAGACTCATTTACTTATGCAAGTTCCTACCTTATTGAGAATACGCGTTGTTCCTTAGAATCAGTGTTGACGAGTCGATTTCCTCAACTTCTGCATGATGCTAAATCTACCTTGAGTATTTATACATTAAAAAGGGAGTGTTGTAAACATTCCTAGTTTAAGTGTGATTGTGTAAATCCTATATTAGATTTGATTCTAGTTATCATTTCCTATTGTATCTTGTATTCCTTGGGGATGAAGGAATATCTTCTCTCCTTTTATTACTATAAATAAAAGCACAATGTAGGAGGGATAACAAAACACATTCCCCTACAATTCTACAAACACATCTCTCTCACTCTCTTTTCTCCTTGCCACCGGCCACCCTAACCTTGTCAGATAAAATAGATCACAACAATTCTTTATTTGTTTCAGTAGTTGTTCAAATTTCACATCTCACGTCAGAATAAGATTCTTCGCAGTTTCTATAAACTTCTCTCCACTTCTCTTATTTGATTTGTTTTTCTTTTCATCTTCCAAAACCTATAACCATTTTGGAGACATTTTCTTCAAATTTATTTATATTTTGGATTGCTTGTTCTTTCTTGCTAGATCGGTACTTTGGTTTGTTTTCCTTGTTGGATCTTGTTGCTTCCCCTCCGTTACCCTTTTGTTGAAGATCAAGCTAAAAGGTGAGTTGAATTGGAAGTAAAAAAATGGAAATATAAACGCACATAGAATAAAATGCTTTATTTTATTTATTTCTTTATTAGAATAAGGTGAGTTGAAATTTATTAGTTTATTTTATTTATTAGTGGGCTTTATTTTTACTTAGAAAAGTGCTCACATGACCTATTAACATCGAATCCAAAAATTCAAACCAAAACCAAATATATTCACTTAATCCAACATATATCACAATCGTATTAATATTCAAACCACATCAGTTAGGTCTCAAAAACATAATTAGAATAACGAAATTCGCATAAAAACACAATATTGGTTCCCTGGCCGTGCGCCGCCGCAGCAACCCCCGCTCGTCGGAAAATTTAACTATTTTTAAAAATTCTCAAAAATTACAGAAACGAAGATCTCGAAGAGTAGAGAAAACTTTATAACTGCGGCCAAGTCCAATTTGGCCTAGAAAGGCCCCAATGTGCCTCGAACCCGTCGAAAACCTTATAAATGGGTGGTCCCAAAACATCACCTCCGATGCTCCGCCGCCCCTACCATTGATTGGGCTTCGTTCCAGACCTCAAGGGGGAGTCTAATGGTGGTAGTAATTTGATAGAAACATTTCAAAATTTGGGGAATCCCGAGCAATGACCGTCGCACCCACTGATGCGTTTTTCCTGATTTCAAGGCCAAATCTATTATTTTTGGGGTGTACTAGGAAGAGGGAACGATTGGGTTTGAAGTATGGATCAATTCGACACCCTTCATGTCGTCTAAGGTGGCCGGAATCAAAAGATCCGACCGAGTCGGGTTGTGGGTATAACTGGGTCGAAGGATTCCCTCATTCTCCCTTCTTTCTATGCTTCATCTCTACCCCCATTGGCCATTCCCCCCCCCCCCCCCTGATTCCTTCCCTCTTCTCTCCTTTCTATGATTTTCTTTCAATTCCAACCGTCCATTTTTGTTTCTTCCTTTCATCTCAGCAACATATGTGGCATGTCACATGGCTCCAGATTTTCTGGAGCCTTCTAAAGATGTTTAAAATTACCAATTTATCTCCAACTTTAAACATTAATAACTTCTTCATTCTAACTCCGGTTCACAAACGGTTTGCACCTATGCATTCATGAGATCGAGCTCTATTCAAAAATATAAATTTTGTCCTCAAAAGGTCTACATATTTTAAATAATTAATGTCCAAACTTTAAACCTCATAACTAGTTTAATTTAAAACTAAACTTTTATGAATTAATATAAATTCTCAATTCTTTTCACATATTCATATATTTAAATTTTCCAGCGTATTACATGCTAGAACTTACTTCCTCTCATTCTACCATTTCTTTGGCTGAGCATTGCTTAATTTCCTTTCTTTCATTCCTATACTCTAGCAAGCTTTTGATTAAGGACCTGATTGCTACCACTTAGTCTTTCTTCTTCTGTTCTGTCATCATTGGTGATGGTGGGCTGGGATAATGTGAAATCGTATTCCTCCTTAGTGAGCAACAATCCTTATTCCAAGAGCTTCTAGGCCATCACCTTGGTAAGGTGGCCGTTCTAATCATCTCCTGAAATTGTAAAATTCCAACGTTGGGGTTGTAACAGTTGGCCTCATCAATATTGGCAGTAGAGAGAAATGGTCGTGATTCGGCCTTCACTATCTCCTAGAACCCTTGCCTGACAATAGTTGGTTCATAGTAGAAAGCAACTTATTAATGCAGGGTTCATGGTATAGACAAACTTTAGTGTATCCAATCTCTTCCCAATAAAGCCCCATAAGTGGAATTGTTATCCACCACAAAGAATGCCATCATGATCTTCTTGGACCCCAGATCTACCTCAAAATGCAATATAATGATGCGAGAATTAAACGCACACAAATTAAACCCTATTTGTGACAATTGTAGTAATGATGTAAGTAGGGATCGTTCTAACCGGGGATTAACTAGGGGTGCTAATCTAATATGAATTGACTCAAAAACATAAAAACTAAACTTAAAGACTCTTAACAAGACTACTATGACTCAGAACAGCTTTGAAACACTCAAAACTGCCTAAAACAATCAAATTGATTCAAACAGACACTAGAACTTAATTTGGACGAAAATACATTTGGTTTTGACTCTAAAGACTCAAAAGGACTCTTTTGGACAGATTTGGAACAAATGAGAAGGGGGGGGTTTAGATTTTGGACGAATTTAAAAGAAAACAAGTGACTTAAAACCTTAAAACAGATTTTGGACGAAAATAAGAAAAGATTGTAAAAACGAATTTGATGGAATGGAATGGATGGGAAGCTAGCTAAGGGGTTCATCTCCACACATGTTATACTTGCATATAAAACGATTTCCAATTGCTTTTCAATAAACCATAAATTCTCAACGCCCCAGATTAACCGTGAATTGCACTAATTAACCCTCAGATTTTCCTAACGTTATTGAATTGGATGATTGCATACGACAACCCAAAACATTCCCCACAAGTCTCCTACATGATTGCATAATAGAGATACAAGCAAGAATCATTAAGTTCTATGAAAACCATAAGCATTGACGAAGCACTTATTACTATGATTGCATGAAACTTATGCCAAGAATTTACTTAACGCGATTGAGATCATCAACCTTTACTACTTGTGAATATAATTCCATAACGATTAGGTGAAATTTCCTTATATCCTAGCATCCAATTTATGCATGATAATTAAGCGTGCACTCTCAACCAACACACATAAATCAATGTAATTCACATAGATAAGTAAATTGAATTCACAACTTATGAAACGCAATTAGAAGTAATCAAATCATATCGCAAGCATAAACATGTATTTCGAATCCCCCCTAGCCAAGGGGGGGTTTAGTTCCTCATACGTACAAGACAAAGAGAATTGAAATTAAACATTGAAATCAAAGGAAAAGAAACACCTAAACATTCCAACAACTCAAACTTGAATTGTATGAACGTTTAGGCCCTCTTCTCTTCCTCTTTGTTGCGGCACAAGGTCTAAGGATAGGTTTTGGGGTGGTATTTGTATGGAGGAATGGATGTGTGATGGTAGGGTAGTGTTTTGGAGGGATGAGGAGTGGTTGGAGTGGCTACAATGGAGGAGTAAATGCTGGAATGTGGAATGGGAGTGCACGGCTTCAGGATTTGTTGCTGGAATGGATTGGTGCTTGCGGCTCCAAGGGAAGTTCTCTTTGTTGGTGAGGGAATGCATGGTTTTATAGGGAGAATGGGAGGATATGTGGCTGAATGATTAAGATTGCATGTGGCTCTATGATTATGGGTGCATGTGGCTGAAATAATGAAGGGAATGCATGTGAAAAACAGCTAGGAAAAGTTGGTGGAAAGCTGGAATTGCAAAGGGGAAGCACGGCACAAAGGAGAATGAATGTGTGGCTGAATATGGATGAATGATTAAGAGTGCATATGGGTGAATTATAGAATGGGAAAGCATGTGAGTGACAGCTAGGGTGATTGGTGGCTGCAATGATGAAGTGGACAACCTGGAAATGCAAGGGGAATGGCTGGAATGAAGGGGGAAGCACGGCACAAAAGGGAAAAGCATGTGGAATGTCTTTTATTTCTGAATTTAGGCAAGGATTTAGGAATATAAAAGGGTATGTGAGTTATGGCTGAAATAGGTATGAGAAAGGAAGGTGTTTAAGTGTTTAAAATAGGGAGCAAAGCCCTTCCTTGCACGGCAAGGAAGGGAGACACAAGGAAACACACGGCATTGCTTAAGGTTGCAAGTTTTGTGACTTAGAATAGGTAGGAGCCCTTGATATTGCTGAAACTTGGAGTCTTTAATTTCGTCCATTCCTTTTGCTCCAAACATAAGCTATTCATTCCAAGTCCAATTTTGCTCCAAAATGCTCCAAAATCCATCTTTTTGCTTCCTTAGCCATATGAACCTAAAAACACACGAAAATGGCTTAAACTACTAAAACAACTAGGAATTAACAAAATAAATGCACGAAAACAAGCTAACTAAGTCGCCTAAATATGCTCCTATCAAATTCCCCCACACTTAGCTTTTGCTAGTCCTCGAGCAAAACAAAAGAACAAAAGAACACGAAACTAGACAAAACGAACAAAACACAACCTACACCTTCCAACATTTGCCTCAGGGATTTCCAATGCACATGACATGTTAAAAATCATCATTCCCACAGATTTTGGTCATCTTTACACTTAAGTACATACTTAATCATAGTCACCACATACTAGTTCACAATTAAGCATTTAAAACCATGTTTTGAATGTAGTAACATGCCTTAGAGAATTTGCTCAATTCCTTACAAGATATGCACTCAATTTTCACTCAGATTTTCTTACTACACACCCTAATCTAGTTACATGTGAGAAGATTGATGTAAACATGAAAACGAACACTCACATATATGTATCACAAAGAAAGCAATTTCTGGAGTTAATAAGCATGTTTAGGTATGATCTCATGAATGGAATGCTACTACTTAGATGCGAGAACCAGTGACACCATATGCTCATACCAAGTTCAAACTCCACAAATTGAAACACATAATACTCAAGATTGAAGTCACGGGTTGTACTGGGGCTTGGGGTGTTTGGATAACAAAGAAGGGATATGGAAAACAAAGGTTCTTAAAGAAATAGTGAGCAAAGCACTTGAATCAACTTAGAATTCACTTTTGAATGAAAACTCAACTTTTGAACAAAAAGGGAGAATTTAGACAATTTAGGGCCAGATTTGGTGTTTTGGACCCTTTCTTCAACATTCAACACTTAATCACTCATTCTTTCATCTTTTCAAGCTCTTTTTCCTTTCTTTCTTTCTTTTCTTTTCTGTTTTTCTTTTTCATACGTTTTTCACAACTTTTTCTTTTCTTTTGAATCTCAAAACATACATAAACACTTAAGAACAAACATTCTCTCCCCCACACTCATTTTCTTTCATAATGTAACTCAAAAGGAATTCATTTAAGTCATGCTCACTATCTTTTAAGAACAAGGGTGTGGACTATCCTAAACTAGGCTAGGTGAGGATAATGTGGGTTAACAAAGAATAAAGGCTAAACAAGGCTCAACGGGGTTAACTTAAACATATAATGAAGTAGGATACACGGCAATTTGGCTTTGGTGGTGGTCACTACACAACTTTTTCTTGAATATGTGTTATGCAAATCAATAACATGCTTCGAATGGAATGGGCATGAGTTCTAGCATTTGGAACTATATGATGAAATGCCTTCTAAGTAGTAACCAAGCAAAGAATAATGAGACCAAGCAACGACTTTAGAAAACAATAATGCACAGATTTTAACTCTCCAAATAACGTTTAGGCTCAAGTCTCACAAGGTTGTAGCATTTGTTTGAGTTCCTTCCTTCAAGCATGTTACAAAAACAAATTTTTCTTTTATGATTGCATGTGAAGTCATACATTATAACCATAACCAAGCATATACCAAGAGTAAATCAAACTTTTCTTCATGTTTATAACTCTTTTTAACAGTCATGCAATTACAAACCAAATCCTCATCATTGTGTTGGAAGGTACCCTAAGACACAAACACACAAAAACGACTCAAAACACTCTTTTTAGGCTTTTCAAAACATGTTTTTCAAATTTTTATATGATTTTCGGAGTTATAAAACAAAACATACTAAAACACTCTAAAATAGCTTAAAAACACCTTAAAACAGCAAGGAACAACACTTGAAGTTATGGGTGATAAAATCCCACGAATTTGCATCAAATACTTAGTTACCCCCCCCCCCCCCCCACACTTAAATCAAACATTGTCCTCAATGTTTTAAGCATAGATTCACACAAAACATAAGTAAACACAAAAACTGCAACTAAACATACTAAACATGGCAGAATGTAACTAACAAAGAGAAGAGTTTAGGGACGCAAATCTGGTTATGGAGTGTAAATTCCATCTTCTCCTTGGTGATTGCATTGCGGCTTGATCTTGGTGATTCCACAGGCTTAATCTTGAACTGGGCTGGAAGATTCTTTTGTTCAATCTTTCCAATTCGTATTGAAGAGGGTTAGAGGATAACTCAGCATATGCAGTTGTTGTGCTTGTCTCCACATGCTTCAATGTATCATTTTCACTTGCCTTAGCTGTTCTCCAAGCAGATGTGGTCCCTTCTCTGGAAGTGTATCAACCGTTGAAGATGGCTACTCGAGAGCAACGCTAGGTAAGCAACCAGGGAATAGATTCCAGGTAGTCGGTTCCAGATCGGAAGATTGACTCCAAGTGCCGGCTGATTGCTCTCTTTCACTTTGCTATGCGAGTAAGAACAAGGACAAAGGAAAAGACAGGGAAAGATCATGATATGAGATACCTTTGCTTTCGCCCTTGATGATATGAGATACTTTTGCTTTTGAAGAAGCAGCGAATGAATCAGCACATATATTTGTTGTGCTTGTCTCCACATGCTTCGATCTACCGTTTTCTCATGCCTCATCTGTACTCCAGGTATCTGGTATCTTCTTTCGGGATACATCAATGGTTGAATAGGTGTTCTCAAGGGAAAAAGAAAACTGAGCATGTTGAGAGGCTTTGCTGGGAGTGCGCCCTCAGAGGTGAGGAAGAGTTGGGCATTTTTTTTGCAGGTCTGCTTTGCCATAAAAGATGAAGGTCGACATATATAGGGATTTCCCAATAGCAAGTGGTGGTACTGTTCCTTTACCATTGTCGACAAAAGTTTTGATCCAGCAAATCCGACTTTTTGAAAAAGAGTGATGACTCTTCGATCCTTGAATAAGCGGCCCAGCTTTTGAGGTTCGGAGGGTGTTACCTCTTTGATTTCTGAACAAACGCTTCTTCGATTTTTGAGCAAGCGTCTCTTTGATTTCTGAACAAACGCCTCTTTGATTTCTGAGCAAGCGCCTCTTCGATTTCTGAACAAACGCCTCTTTGATTTCTGAATGGCAAGTAGTAGTGTGGATGCGGCTCTGTCACCCACGCTTGTCGGCAAAAGTGTGTAGTTGGGATAATGACCTCCACGCGTTTTCAACTTTGTCAGAGATCTTTTGACAAAGTTGTACACGTTATCTGAAAAGCCGAGATTGTGTCTGAAGAGTGTTGACGAACTTTACGCAGGAAAATCCGGCTTTTTGAATTGGTGGCCGTGTCGCCTTTCCTTTTTATAGAGGTATCGATCACCTCCAATATGCACACTTTGAAGATTGCCCATTTGTGAAAATCGTCTCCGGCCCTTTGAGATTTTACTCCATCCACCCTTCTCTTTTAACACCTTTGAAAATGGCTAACCCATCTAACCTTTGCTTAGATTTGAGTCTCAGCAGTGATACGGGTGCGCCGCGTCAAGGTAATGTATGGCGCCCGTCTTTCTTATCTTCTAATGGCCCTCTTACAGGTGAAGACTCCGTGATGAAGGATGCAACAACAACTACAATAGTAGCTAGGAACCTCCTCACTCCTAAAGATAGTAGGCTGCTTTCAGGACGGTCCGATGAGTTGGCCGTTCAAGAGTCCCTAGCTCTCAATGTTTAGTGTGCGGGCTCTGTGTCCAACATGGGCCAATGCCTACTTGCTCGATCCCGTCAAGTTGAATCATTGATGGCAGAGGTGAAAAATCTTAAGCAAGAGATCAAGCAGCTTAAGCACGAGAATAGAAGTTTGCACGTGCTTGCAAATAATTATTCGACGGGCATGAAGAGGAAGCTTGATGAGCTGCAAGAATCTGAAGGTCGAATTCAAAGTGACCGTCAAAGGCTTGCGGCTTTCCTCCAGAGGCACATTTTTCCTGCGTCATCTAGCGTTCCACCAAGTATTGAGGCCTCGAATGATCTATCTTCGATGCCTCCCGCTCCGATGCCTCCCGCTCCTAGAGTTTTGCCATGTAGTGGGGCTTCACGTAAACAACCTTTGTGAAAGTTACATTTTTTTTTTCCCGCACTTGTAACTTCTCGGAGATTAATGCTTTATTTTATTCAGTGTATTGGGTTGCCTCCCAAGTAGCGCTTTCTTTATCGTCTTGCAGCCGGACGATGGTATGCTCATTCCTCACGTAAGGCCCACGGCATGGAGGGGTATGTCCTCCACGACATGCTCAACAAAGTTCTCGTAGTACGGCTCAATGAATGGGAGGGGATAGTGATCCTCCCTGATTCTGGCGTTTGGATTCCTAAATTCCCTGTAACTTATCCCACCACCTTGAAATTGATTGGGTACCTGCACCAAAGAAGGTAACAACCTATTAGTTGAAATGGGAATCAGAATTGGGATTGGAGACTTACTAGGATGTTGTGGCAATGCCCCAAGGGCAGCCACCCTCTTGCCAATTTTAGCACAAGGCACGGCCATATTGGATGTTTTTAGGGTAGTGGCATGCTCGTTGTGCTCCAATCCAATTCCTTCCTTGATGGTGATTCTAGATGCATCCTTCTTGATTTGTGTGGATCATTTCGGCCCTATGTCCTTATGCACATCTATGACAAAACAAGAATGAACATCATTAGTATTCTTAATAGATTCAGACACTTTAAAATTAATCATATCACCACCAAACTCCATAGTTAAGGCTCCTTTGGCCACGTCAATCTTGGTGTGGGCTGTTTTCATGAAAGGACGTCCAAGTAAGAGTGGCGATGGTGGAGAGTGGGTTGAATCCTCCATGTCAAGCACATAGAAATCTGCAGGAAAAATCAAGTGGTCCACCTGCACCAAAACGTCTTCCAAAACTCCTCTCGGGTATGCATTAGATCGATCAACTAATTGAATAATGACACCATCATTTTTAAGCTCTCCTAGATTCATAGATGCATAAACAGAGTATGGCATGACATTAATTGATGCACCTAAATCTAGCATAGCATGTTCGAACCTTTTATTACCAATTACACAAGGGATGGTGAAACTACCTAGATCTTTGCATTTAGGTGGTAACTTTCTTTGCAATATTGCAGAGACATTCTCACTTACATGTACCACCTATTTCTCCCGAATCCGTTTCCTTGTTGTACAAATCTTCTTCAAAAACTTAGCGTACTTTGGAATTTGCTTTATTGCATCAAGGAGCGGGATATTGACATGCACCTTCCTAAACGTCTCCAGGATGTCTTTTTCATCCTCCTCTATCTTGGCTTGCATAAACCTGCTAGGAAAAGGCACATTTGGTGGAATCACGTTAGAAACAATTGAGTTTGGACCTACCTTACATTTGTTGGACGGCCTAGGAGTTTGAAGTGGTTGCGGAAAGGGTTGCTCCACCCTTGCCGTGGCTTTGCCCTTCCTTTCTTCCTCTTGCAACAGCTTTTCCTCCTTGTCTTGGCTTGATTTTGGTGGTTGTGAGGTGGTTCCAACTTCCTTGCCACTTCTTAAGGTGATTGCATTGGCGGTTTCAAAGCCACCCTTTGGATTGACCACCGTAGTGCTTGGTAACTTACCATTTTCACGAAATTGTCCCAAAAATTCGGCCATTTGGCCCATTTGCTTCTTTAGCTCATTAACCTCCTTTGCTTGGTTCTGCATTCCCTGCGCCATTGTGGTTAGTAACTGATATGTTTTATCATCATTCATAGACGTACCTGAGTTGGTTTGGGATGATTGTGCTTGAGGAGGTGGTTGTGGTGCCATTGGCCTTGGAAAGAAACCCGGGGGTTGTCGGAATCCACTTTGTTGGGCATATTGTGGTGCATCTCTCCATCTGAAATTTGGGTGGTCACGCCATCCTTGATTGTAAGTATTGGAGAAAGGATCACCCCTTGGTTGGTTTTGATTCCCATAGCCCACGACATTGGCAGATTCCCACTCTCCGTTCTCAATTAATTGAGGGCATTGATCAGATTGGTGTCCTTGAATGGAGCATACACCACAGATTGTAGTTCCTTGCGTTTTAGGGCCTTCAATAAACTGCGATAACATATACGTAAGGTTAGCCATCTGGGATTGTAACTCAGAAATAGAACTTACCTCATTTACATGCTGTGGCCGTGGGGTGTCTCTCTGCCCAACACCTTCATATTGTTGTGCATTGAGTGCTCGATTAGCAATGAGAGTTTTGGCATCCCTAGGTGTCTTGTCCACTAGAGCTCCTCCCGCGGATGCATCTAACATTTGCCGTTCAAGTGGTAGAAGACTTTCGTAAAAATATTGAAGAAGTAGCTCCTCCTTCATTTGGTGCTGTGGACATGAAGCAACAAGAGTTTTAAAACGTTCATAATAAGTTGGAAAAGATTCACCTTGGCGTTGCTGAATTCCACTAATCTTCTTGCGAAGAAGAATGACTCGTGATGTCGGAAAGAACTTCTCTAACAAGGCTCACTTCATACTCTCCCATGATGTGACAGTGCTGGGAGCCAACTCATACAACCAATCCTTGGCCTTCTCCAACAAAGAAAAAAGAAAAGCCTTCATCTTCAATATGTTGCTGTCCACGTTCACCGGTGTCATACTTGAGCATACGACTTCGAACTCCTTTAAATGCTTATTGGGGTCCTCCATTGATAACCCATGGAACTTGGGTATATGATGTAGCAAGCTGGACTTCAACTCAAATTCATCGGTCTTTTCAGGGGCTGCCCTAGGGTATTGGATGCAAAGAGGGGCTGCATTGGCCAAACCCGAGGCAGAAAGCTCTTTGATGGTTCGATTGTCCACTGCCATGGTTGGTACTTCCTCTTCAACCTCAATTTCAACTTCTTGCTCCTTTAATTCAGGTTCGGGACTAGGAGGATTAGACGCTTGCGATTTCTTTTTCTTTCTCAAAGTCCTCTCGAAATCGCCGTCAAAGTCGAAGATATGCTCACGAACAGGTTGTGAGCTACGGGTCATAAACTAGTATCTACACACAAGAGCAAACAAGATAAGTAACCAACTTAATAGACTCGGAACAAGTAAGAAAATAAGTTGCCACACACGGCACAAAAACAAAACACATACACACGGTGCAAAAAAAAAAAAAAAAATTAAACAAAACAGAACTAAACAATTTAAACAAGACTCAAGAACAAGGGATTAGCAACTTTGCTAATCCCCGGCAACGGCGCCAAAATTTAATGCGAGCATTAAACGCACACAAATTAAACCCTATTTGTGACAATTGTAGTAATGATGTAAGTAGGGATCGTTCTAACCGGGGATTAACTAGGGGTGCTAATCTAATATGAATTGACTCAAAAACATAAAAACTAAACTTAAAGACTCTTAACAAGACTACTATGACTCAGAATAGCTTTGAAACACTCAAAACTGCCTAAAACAATCAAATTGATTCAAACAGACACTAGAACTTAATTTGGACGAAAATACATTTGGTTTTGACTCTAAAGACTCAAAAGGACTCTTTTGGACAGATTTGGAACAAATGAGAAGGGGGGTTTAGATTTTGGACGAATTTAAAAGAAAACAAGTGACTTAAAACCTTAAAACAGATTTTGGACGAAAATAAGAAAAGATTGTGAAAAACGAATTTGATGGAATGGAATGGATGGGAAGCTAGCTAAGGGGTTCATCTCCACACATGTTATACTTGCATATAAAACGATTTCCAATTGCTTTTCAATAAATCATGAATTCTCAACGCCCCAGATTAACCGTGAATTGCACTAATTAACCCTCAGATTTTCCTAACGTTATTGAATTGGATGATTGCATACGACAACCCAAAACATTCCCCACAAGTCCCCTACATGATTGCATAATAGAGATACAAGCAAGAATCATTAAGTTCTATGAAAACCATAAGCATTGACGAAGCACTTGTTACTATGATTGCATAACTTATGCCAAGAATTTACTTAACGCGATTGAGATCATCAACCTTTACTACTTGTGAATATAATTCCATAACGATTAGGTGAAATTTCCTTATATCCTAGCATCCAATTTATGCATGATAATTAAGCGTGCACTCTCAACCAACACACACAAATCAATGTAATTCACATAGATAAGTAAATTGAATTCACAACTTATGAAACGCAATTAGAAGTAATCAAATCATATCGCAAGCATAAACATGTATTTCGAATCCCCCCCTAGCCAAGGGGGGGTTTAGTTCCTCATACGTACAAGACAAAGAGAATTGAAATTAAACATTGAAATCAAAGGAAAAGAAACACCTAAACATTCCAACAACTCAAACTTGAATTGTATGAACGTTTAGGCCCTCTTCTCTTCCTCTTTGTTGCAGCACAAGGTTTAAGGATAGGTTTTGGGGTGGTATTTGTATGGAGGAATGGATGTGTGATGGTAGGGTAGTGTTTTGGAGGGATGAGGAGTGGTTGGAGTGGCTGCAATGGAGGAGTAAATGCTGGAATGTGGAATGGGAGTGCACGGCTTCAGGATTTGTTGCTAGAATGGATTGGTGCTTGCGGCTCCAAGGGAAGTTCTCTTTGTTGGTGAGGGAATGCATGGTTTTATAGGGAGAATGAGAGGATATGTGGCTGAATGATTAAGATTGCATGTGGCTCTATGATTATGGGTGCATGTGGCTGAAATAATGAGGGGAATGCATGTGAAAAACAGCTAGGAAAAGTTGGTGGAAAGCTGGAATTGCAAAGGGGAAGCACGACACAAAGGAGAATGAATGTGTGGCTGAATATGGATGAATGATTAAGAGTGCATGTGGGTGAATTATAGAATGGGAAAGCATGTGAGTGACAGCTAGGGTGATTGGTGGCTGCAATGATGAAGTGGACAACCTGGAAATGCAAGAGGAATGGCTGGAATGAAGGGGGAAGCACGACACAAAAGGGAAATGCATGTGGAATGTCTTTTATTTCTGAATTTAGGCAATGATTTAGGAATATAAAAGGGTATGTGAGTTATGGCTGAAATATGTATGAGAAAAGAAGGTGTTTAAGTGTTTAAAATAGGGAACAAAGCCCTTCCTTGCACGGCAAGGAATGGAGACACAAGGAAACACACGGCATTGCTTAAGGTTGCAAGTTTTGTGACTTAGAATAGGTAGGAGCCCTTGATATTGCTCAAAACTTGGAGTCTTTAATTTCGTCCATTCCTTTTGCTCCAAACATAAGCTATTCATTCCAAGTCCAATTTTGCTCCAAAATGCTCCAAAATGCATCTTTTTGCTTCCTTAGCCATATGAACCTAAAAACACACGAAAATGGCTTAAACTACTAAAACAACTAGGAATTAACAAAATAAATGCACGAAAACAAGCTAACTAAGTCGCCTAAATATGATCCTATCATATAACATGTGTCTTAGGAATAGCCCCAGGAAAATTGGACACTGTGAGATCCATTGGAATAAGATATATTTCAATCCTAGCAAGTTTTTCATCTGCTTAAGTGGTAGCACATTAACTGCTGCCCCTCCATCTATCAATATTCTTTTAAAATGAACTCCTTTCAAATGAGCTGTCACATAGATAGGTTTCAAATGGTTTGCCAGGGTCATACTTAGCTTTCTGAACACCATTTCATCAGTGTATATCCTCTCAGGCATTTTTCCCATAGGATTTGGGCAAGACTACCACTCTTGGTTCTCTTTTGTTGGTTTTTTCAAGGTTCACAAGGGCCATCATTGGTTCCTGTGATAAATAATTTTCTTGCATCACAATTGGTTGATCACGATCAGCGTAAAACATGGAAGACAACGCATAAGTCATGTTAAAATGAAAGTTGCTAAGTCTAGATGCCCCTTCATTTTTCTCCCTAATTTGGCATATGAACTGATCCATCCAAGCTTATGCTTCTTCATTCAACATCAGTTTCGGTGCCTCATCTCATTCTCCTTCTCCTTCTCCTACTAGATTTATGTTAAAATCAAGCAGTTGCTTTAGGGTCCCAAAAGGAATGCCCTTCGTAAGAGTTGGGGTGCAATCCTTTCAGGAAGCATAATCCCAAAATGAATCGGCACTAGGTTCCACCCTGAGGTGGGTACCATCACCATGTTTTCCTACATTCTTCTCAAATCATGTACTTCCCAATGTGAGGAGTTTGAGGAACATGTTATCCTCATCCCTCCATCTTATTATTAGTTTTCTCTATCTCCCTTCTACTTCTCCAGCTTGGTTGCCTCTTACTTCCCTGGGTAAACTTTTCGATCTTGACATTTCTAGAACCTTCTGACGGAATAGGGATTTGTAATGAATTCATATGTGCTTTGTGTTGTCTTTGCACCCTTCTTATCATGGATGCCCTCATTTCTCTCATAGGTCTTCCATCATTTCCTACCACATACCATTTTTGGCCTAGTCGGGCTGAATTTACCTTTGTGACTGATGGTATCAGGCTCATATTCCTTTATGTCCTTTTTGATCTTATGTTACCATGACTGGTTGAGCAGGGTACTTTAACATCCCTCCATCGTGGCAGCTTTCCATCCTTATCCTCTACTTCTTTAGAGGATTCAAAGTTCCTGAACACTTCAGACAAATTCTTAGGTTCTAAATCTCTTCACAATCTTTGAAACACATTTTTTGACCTTTTTAACTCAGACGCCCGAAGGTTAGCTCTACGGGCTTAATGTTCTTCTTTCTCTTTTCTTTTAGCTAACTCTGATGGCACCTGGTACTGGTACTTCTAACTCACATTCACATTGGCACTTACTACAGAACACTACTTCCCTGATTACCACTACCTGAGGCCTATCAGGCAACCTTTTACTACCTTCAGTGGGTCTATCTACACCTTTCATTTCTCTTCCCATAGTAGCTTTCCCTTTCCCTTTCGCCACCCAATTAAGGTTTATCATATTAATTAGGACTTCGGGGAAATGATCTGTATCAATCATCATGCTAGCCTAGGGCTTATCTAGTAACAACTTCCCCTTGGCAATCAAGTCTTGAATCCAATCTCTAAACTGCACACAATTGGTGATGGAGTGATTGAAAGTATGAATCTTGCATACTTCTTCCCCTTTAGTTCCTCAGGTTTGGGCATATTCTTGGTATTATCAGGCGAGATAACTCGGGCTCGTACTAGCTCCTCATAGATGTCAGCAACCTTGGTTAAATCAAAGGAATATGCTTGATATTTTGGAGGCTTAATAAGAACAGACCCTTCATCATTCATCACAATTTTATGATCCTTGATTGGTTGAACCAGACCCTTCACTGTGAAAGGCTTGAAATGAGCAGTCATCTCGGTTACGCACAAATCTATTCCTTCTCTCAAGTCGTCTTCATTATCTCTTGTTTCCAAGCTTTCAAACTCTAACTGATGTATTGGTGCTTTATTTTTGTAGAATGGGGGAGTCTTGGAGGAGTGCTTCACTTGTTCTTCTGTCAACAATTTCTCATACTTGGTAGCTGTAATCATTAGCTCTTGGAGTTCATTAAATTGTACATCGTAGAACTTCTTTCTCAAGGGCAACATTAAAGCCTTCTGTGCAATGGCTATAAGTTGAGCATGCTTAATAGGAAACTGGCACCTCATCCTTGTCCTCCTGAATCTCATCATAAAATCCTCTGTAGGCTCCTGTTCATACTGCTTTACCTTCACCAAGTTATTGATGGTCAGCTCTGGCTTTACTCTATAAAATTGTTCGTGAAAAACCATTTCCATCTGCCCCCAATTAGCAATGGAATTAGGGGGCAACAAAGAATACCACTGGGAAGCCAGCCCTACCAAGGAGTTTCCAAATAGCCTTAACTTGTAGTTAAGGTTGTCTTCAAAAGCCACACAATAGTTTAAAATTTTGAAAATGTGATCTCTAGAGGAAATTTTGCAATCTTCCCCACTAAAAGTTGGAAAAACGGGCATCTTGAAATTAAGAGAGAAATGGTTCTGTTCATCCACGTGTGATGGGTAAGGCTTCTAGTAAGTGATTCTGAACATCGGGCGGGCTTGAGGCTTAGCATTTTGCATCACCAGTATTCTTAGTTCTGCTAGTTCATTCTTAAGTTGATGATTTGCCACATTATTCTTTAGGGAGGAAGAATTCCCCCACTTTAGGCCATGATCTATGCCCGAGAATGGTTTTTTTATTGCGTCGGGTTGCCTTCAATTAGCCTCTCATCCCCCTTTATTAACCAATGGTGGTGGTCGATAAGGCGGGGGCTTCCCTTTATCAATAAGCAAGCTTCTGGTACTAGGGCCCTCATATGGGTTGGGCGTACCAAATTTCATCACATCTAGCTATCTTGGCTTTTTGACCTCAAACAGTGGTGGCAAGAGATATGGCAACCCTAACTCTTGTGGATCGTTTCTAACTCCTTCTTGGTCGTTGGTCCCTGTATGTTCTTTCTTCTTTCTTTTATCTTTTTTCCTCTCTAATAAGGGAAACTAGGGGAGGGTTGGTCATTTATCCAGATCTAGATCTGGTCTACCTTCAGCCACAGTTCCTTCCCTTGGTGGGGAGTACTCTAACTCCAACTTTCTCTATAATGTCCCTGTTAAAGATCACAGCCTGCTAACCTCTCCCTGGTTTCTAAGGAGATTTTTTCCATGCTTTTTAATACTTGCATCATGGTAGCTTGCAAGTCATCATTGGTTACATTTCATCCAGATTTTTTAAAAGAATTAGGGCTCTCTATAATCCTGGGATAGAGTGGAGAAGGAAAATCTTCTGGTTGATCCGTTATCTGTCATGTATGTCGTTGTAGGGCAAAGAGGCTACCCGAATTCCACCTTTCACCTGAACGTTTGATCCTTCCTTCGTCTTGGCATGCAATAGTACAAGCTATGGTCCCACCTTTCACCTTTCACCTAAATGTTTGATCCTTCCTTCATCGGGCATAGTTTGATGTTTAGTTCTCTGCAATATGAATTTGAAATTATTTTGAGAGGTGCCTTTGTGGAGCCTTTCTTAGGCCTTGAGGCTCACAATTAGGATTAATTGAGATTTGAGCGTGCCATTGTTCTTTTTGTCTAACATATTGTTTACTTGGTTGTTCAATTAATCGATTTCTTGAGCTATAAGTCACTTTAACTTCTTGTAATATCAGGATTGTTCATAGATAGGTTAAGTCTGCATTAAGTTCTTTTCTTTGACTTTTGATCAAGGACTTTCATTTGTAGTATCACATGTTCGTATATAAAGGAAGTTGAGATTAATCAAGTTGATTTCTTAGTTATTATTTTAGATCGATAGCAAAGTAACCAAAATAATTAGTTGACAAGATTAATATAACTAAAACTTGAGCAAAAATAATTAGAAATGACATGAAGTTCAAAGGAAGAAATAAACACTACAAATCTACTTTATGTAAGTACATATAAAGGAGATTTAGGCAAGATTACAACCTTGGCGGGCAAGGTTTATCTTCTTGTAGACACCTCTCCTTGTATTTTATTGTGGCTGGGATCTTTGGAAAATGAAATATAAACAAGGTTTACTAAACTGATTCGATACTACAACAAAGGGAAGGGTAGTAGAGCTTCTAAAATCAGACAAAAGAAAGCTTTCTATGGTGGACCTGAGACTTGAAAAGGACAAAGGATGAACAAACTAAAGTTTTTCTTCTGGTTTGAGTGTACTAATAGTTACTTGATTGATTGGTTGAGAGAGAGTTTATGCTTGTGCCCTTCCTTTTATAGATTTTCCTAGCTCGATTGTCCAAGCCTTCCCTTTTGGTGATGGCTTCCAGAGCATGGTGAGTCATCATCTGCTTTTGTTAATTACCTACCCACGCCATGGAAATGTACTTTTTCGCTGAGAGTGACTGTCCTCTGCTGCTTGTCACCTCTCATAGGCTTGCTACCTATTAGTTGCCAGAAAATGGTTTTAAATTCATCTTGGGCTACCACATTACCAACCCAATTCCTTTCTGATTTATGTATGCCTGGGCCTTCACTTGTCTTGAGCCCAATATTAAATATCCACCCAAACACTTGTTATGGTGGCAAGACTCGTCTGGTTGTCCTGAGTGAGATGACAGAACATGGGAAAGGAATGGCTCACTATCTTTACTCCGTCACTCCACACCAAGCACTAACACTATGTTTGGATAAGGGAAATGAACTTGGAAGTTTGACAAAGTTATTTCTCTCAACTTACCGATGGCGCTCAACTTATTTCTATCGATTTTCGGCTCAAAAGATTCGGTACAATTATTCTCGGCGTGAGGTAATTCTTAATGGAATTGGGATTGGTCTATTCTTTTTTTTTTCTTATATATATATATATGTTTAATGAAAATGGGTTTGCTATAAGGAAAAAAAAAAAAAAAGAAGAATCTAAAATACTACTAAGAGATGAACAGAGAGAGATCATGAATTATCTGACAATGGCAAAGGCTAAGGAAAGCAATATCTATCCATTTTTGTTTGCTTTCTTTTATCTAACATTATTTGCAATTCCTTAACCCTATTGGGAGGAATTAATCACAGAAGTTGAAATTAAGCCTTACTGGCATCCCATGCTACAAATTCAACACTGAAACTTAATTTCCTACCTAAAACAAACAACCTCATGGTTGTACCTCATAGTTATTTGTCTTTGCCTCATCATTTCCTTCATTATTTATTGAATCATGAGCAGCATCTTCATCTAGATGATCTTCTTTTTCTTCTTCTTCTTCTTCTTCTTCTTCTTCCTCTTCTTCTTCGACGCTGTATGATAGATCATCATCAACATCATCGTCTTCCTCACCTAGAATTTCATCGTCGGACATGACGAAGTGCAGTTTGAGGCGTCCATCTTCCCTGTAAGCATGCAAGAACTCTTGTGTGGGAATTCTGATTTCTTTGAGGACAAATCTGCCATCATGCCTGTAAGACTTGAAACAAACCCAAGGCTTCCCATTCTTGCTTATGCAAGATATCGGCGGAGGGAATCCCCCAACACTAGTACTCCTTGACCTCCTAAACCCTAATTTACCACCAGAACAATTATTATTTGTATGATAACTAATTTCTGATATTGGAAAATATTGTTTTGTAAAACTAATCTTCTCCTCTTGGACAATAATATTTTCTTCATCCTCACGATATCCATGATCACTAGGAGGACTTTCCTTGAAAAACTCCTCAACTTCGTCCGAGCTTTCGAATCCAAGTCCCTCCGTGCACAGCTGCAAGCTCTCCGAATTCATTGATGAAAAGCTATCACTGCTTTTGTGAGACTGAGATATATTGTAATTGCTCGAAAAGGACTCTTTTGAGGGGCTCTTCTGGCCGTTATTCTTCTTCATCTTCTCCTCAATTTTCTCAATCTTGGTTTCGGGGTCAAATCCTACATTGGACAACGTCAATGAGGACGATGAGGAGGACGACATGGAAGGTGATGAAAATATTGGAGAACTAACATTGTTATTCTCTTTGAAATGAAGCTCCCCAAACATCTCAGTGAGGGTCGACGATGGATTATTGTCGATGTTGGATGATTTGAGCGGCTGGATTTGGTTCCATGAGGAGGAGAAGGATTCAAGAAGTGTTGTCGGGGTATCGGGTAATGGGGTTTCAAAGATGTGTTGGAGGCTTCCACAGGCAGCCATGGCCTAGATTTGTTCTCAACTGGAGTACTCCTACTCTCTCTCTCTCTATACAAGATGATGCTTGGGACGAAAGAAAGAAAGAAATAAAAAGGGTACTATAACTTTCGAGAAAGAAATAGAAGACGATGAGATTTTCATGGTCGAGAGAAAGAGGCACGGGATCAGACGTGTGGTGTGAGTTGAAAAAATCAAAGGGTTTTGTTGCTATTAATAAAGATTGGTGGTACGAGTTGGTTCTTCTACACCTAAATTTGGTGGTTATTGTTGTACCTTTTTTTATTTGGGGTTTTTATTGTTACTTCATTTCTTCAACTACGCAGTATTGTTACATTTCACAAGGCCTAGCTACGTTTTAGCTTTATACAGCAAACTCCCGCTTTTCTAGTATCTATATTTCAGCTTATACAGTACTGCGCAATAATTTCTCCGCAAGCGATTATAGTCGGAATGTGATCATATCTTATAAGTCTATTTAGTTGAAACACGTATAAGTCTATTTTCCTCGCAAATAATATGCGTGTAAATTATTTTTCCTAATTAGCTAGAATAGTTGATCATGGGAAATTGTGCTTTATTATGTGATTCTTATGAAAATGTACCTAAATGTGAATTAGCATTGGTTGTTAAGTGCATAAAAATTTGATCTAATAGTTCAAATTAGTTTAAAAAATCAAAACCCGCGACTTGTTTTTTATCAACAATTCCTTTGATCAAAAGGAACCACAAGCAAGCTCAACCCCATATCCTTCTAACAATTCAAACCATCAATTGTCAAGTCCCTATTTCAAAGACAGACTATTCTAATAATTTTATTTTAAAATATCAAAATATATTGACAAACACAAGGAATAAGACCAATCGAAATGTTCAAAAGATAATGGAAATATGGTTTCTGAGTTTGAAGCAATAATATTTAAAATATAAATCTGGAAATTAAACGGTTTTGATAATCAAATCATATTTCGCAACAAATGTCATCTTGATGCCTCTTAAGATCGAGACTCTCCTTTTGATATAATTTTGATATTATAATATGGGTGCTGCTGTCGAGGGTTCTGACGTGATTTGCTAGAGGATTTGAACCCATAGCCTTTCAGCATAGTTCTTCCGTCTTTATATCATCTCTACATTTCTTGTCGATGCCTCCCCACTACGGGCTTGTGATATCAGAAACGGAAGTGACTTGGTATAAACACTATACACAATGGAATTAGGAATTGTCCTTGATTTGTTTAAAAAAAAAAAAAAAAAAAGGGACTAACTAGTGGCTTGGCAGCGGCCGTCCACCTTTCCGGGAGCTGGAAAGACTCACAGAGGTATTTCAGCCTCATCCTGGCCACCATTGTGTGATTCACCAGTGCCAGAAATCGAACATAGGACGTGTCGTGTGGAATACAGGCCTGAAATTAATTCCAACCACTGGACCAACCCGTGGTGGTTATTCTTGATTTGTTATTGGATATGTGTATATTAATGGATGATTAGTGATATTCCTCATTTTAATAATCGAATCAGAAATTGAAAAGAGAAAAGAAAAATGAAAAAATTAGAATCCCCCACTCTTTTTTTACATAATTTTTATTAAACATTTGTTTCTTTTAAAAATTTGATTAAGACGCTTCAACTAGTGTCCACCTAATCATTTTTAAATTTATTTTATTTACATGTCATTAGTTTATTTTTTAAAATAAAAATGCTATATGTTGATTTCCCACTTTATCCTTTTAGTTGATAAGGGGAATTTTTTTGGCTTGTCAGGATTTATACCTTTTTTTTTAAGGATATTATTAATGGCTATTAACTAAATCACCAATATTATCTATAAACTTTGAATTTTGAAATTTTTTTTTGGCATCAGGGTTTATACCCTTTTGTTGGCTCGTCCACATCATAAAATTATTATTGAAATATAAAACTTGTTGATAAAAATGATGAGTTTGGAGTCTTTGGAATGAGATTAGTGCTATTCGGCATGAGATATATCAATGTGAATTTTAAATTGAAATCAATTTGAAACGTATTCAAATCAATTTGAAACGTACCAATAACAACTTGAAACGTACCGATGCTAAATTGAAACGTACCCATTTCACCTTGAAACGTTCAATAACAACTTGAAACGTACCAATACTAAATTGAAACGTACCCATATATAAATGAATTTTAAATTCAAATCAATTTGAAACGTATTCAGGTCAATTTGAAACGTACCAATAACAACTTGAAATGTACCGATGCTAAATTGAAACGTACCCATTTCACCTTGAAACGTTCAATAACAACTTGAAACGCACCGATGCTAAATTAAAACGTACCCATTCTAACTTAAAACGTACCAATATATCAGTTTGAAACGTACCAAATTATCCTTTAAAAGAAAATGTACCACTAAATTCTATTTCCCAAATGTACCATGGTATGTGAAAAAGATGGAAAGATGAGTAAAAAGTGTGCTAAAACAAAAAGCATACCCTTTGATATGGATACTCAGATCAAGCGGTGTGCATAAAATGAAATATGAAGGAAATGAATATGGCCAATAAGTGAGAACGAAAGAGGGTTTGATCGGCTGATCGAGGAAAGCAATAGCATGAAAAAATTGCTAAAGGTTGTAGAAGAAGATGGCATGTTAGTTAATTGTATGGTGTGGAGTTAGGAATAAAATGCACGTTAGAAGCATAATTAGATCAAGTTTTATGTGTTAAGATTTTTAAAACTAATCTACTACATTTTAGGAGATTTGTGATATTAACATGATAATTATTCATTAATCAAAGGTACATTATAATGGCAAATCGTGTAATATGGCATTAAAAAGATGTTACTTATAAAATATGTGGTACCTTAGTTGTAGGAAGAATGTTTAATCAAATTCTTAAAAACAGTAGATGTTTCATCCAAGAAATTAAAAAAAGAGGCGCCTATATCAAAACTACCCAAGAAAAAAAAAAACAAAGCAAACTCTATATTTATGTTAGAAATGAAATTTGAAATAACATTCTCGTTAGACTTGAAATCCATTTCTTTCTTGCAATGGTAGTTTAGCGTACGTCGCTGAGAGTTATAATTGCACATGAGTTCTTGTGTTTCAATTTACACATTCTTCAGTATAGCCAATATGAAAAAGAATACAATCTAGTACTTTCAAATACCAAGATCTCATAAGGAAGATCACATAAAAAGCTTAGGGAACATTTGATTACCAATTTGTTTTAGTTTTCAATTTTCATTTGCTTAAAAACTAAAAACTACATATTTTATGATAACCCGCCCCTACTTTTACGATGTTATTAATTTTAAAAGAGTGAATTGACAAAAATGACCTAGCGATGAGATTGTTGACTTTCATTGACCATCATTTTGTGACATGTACGAGCAACTATTTTACCATAGTCTCGAAGTACTCGACGGTATGAACGTGTAGGCGCAAGAGGAAACAAAATTAGAGTTTCGATGAAAATTTTACAGAACAACGAATTCAAAAATACTTTTGTAAAAATTACTATTTTATATTATATATATTTATTTCAAAATTTTATATTATTATCTCTTTATTTTAATATTTTTTTAAAGGATATTTTAATATTTTTTTTAATTTATTTTGTGGCCCGTGGGGCCTACACTCACCTCTCAATCTCTCATGCGTGTCCCTTCCCCAGTCTCAGGCACTCTTTTTCTTTCCCTCTCTTCTTTCTCACTCAAACTCTCTCTCTCTCTCTCTCCATCTTACCCTTTTTCCGTCACCTCTCCCATATACCTTTCCGGCGACAACTACAGCCATCGCCACCACCTTCACGGACTCTTTCCTCGGCGACTGTTGACTGACTCACGAGCTAAGACCAGTCTGAGAAAACCTTGTTTTTCCTCTCTCCCTTGTTGCACAGTACCGTCACTGTGCAAAAAGTCAAATCTGGCAAGTTCTAGCCGTCTCTGGCAAAGGTAAAGTCTAAAACTTTTCCAAAAACTTGTAGATCATGCTTAGGAGTACATTTAGGTTGTTTTTGAGACATTTTGGTGTTGTTTGGACGTAGAAACCACTCAGGGAAAACTTCCTTAGTTTTCTGGCGAAGCTCCGACACTGTGCAGGCCATTTTCGACCATTTCGAGTCCCGACTCAACCCCAGATTGGTACATTTCGATTCCCTAACTCCTAAGCTTTACTTTGGCTTTGAATTTTTTTATTTTGGTTAAGAATTGAACATATTATGGCCTTTGAAAGTTTTCCGGCCAAAACCGGCCTAGTTCCGGCCTTCTTTATAAAAGAAGAAGGGCCAAAGCCTAAATCTGGTCCAAGACCCAACTGGGTCTAAAACCTTTGGGCCATTATCTCCAGTCCGGCCCAAGTTCAAAAATGGGCTTAATATTTTGGGAATATTCTCTGGAATATTCTTGGACGTGTTAACTTTTTCAAAATTTTCTCGAAAACCCTCATAGGCTAATTTCGACGCCCTAAGTCCGTTTTTGACATCCATTTAGTAAATTTTGAAGTTTTAAGATGGTTGATCACTAGGGCATCTCAGTTGACTTTTTAGGGTCGACCGTTGATTTTTTACAAAATTTGCCCAGGACCTCTCTCAGTGTCTTTCGACGCTCCGATTCCTAATTTGTACTCCGTTTTCCCAAATTTAGTCATTTTAGTTGACTTTTACTAACGGCCCAAATATTATACTTAGGTGTGACTATTGTCTGTGACTTTGGCTTTCTTAGTTCGACTCGACGACATGATCTGTGAGTGGGTCTTTTCTTTTATATAGTATATATATATATATATATATATATATATATATATATATATATATATATATATATTGGTTAGTTTCCACATATATACTTATCAATGATTTTTTTTAAGTGATTGCCATAATTAGATTAACATTTATAAGAAATGTCTTATTGTTTCGAAATTAGGAAATAATTCTACGAGATGCACAGGTAAGCTTACTATAAGGGGATGCCTTAATTATACTTATGGCCATGATTTATGTTTATGAAATAGTAGTATGTCGACATAAATTATTGATTTACCGTCGTATGATTTTAGTTATGTTATCTGCTCATCGTTTCTTGCACCAGTGTTAGTACTTGCCTGGGGCAGGACCAGTCTTTCACGTGTATGTGCACATCGCACCATACACTCACTTTGGATCCATTGTAGGTGTCAATCGTGTCCTAGATTTCTATAGGCAATTAGGAATCGTATGTGCTTCGCATAGTGCCAATCTTCATGTGGTTGTAGTACTAGAGCGTATATCATTGTTAAACTCAGTCATGTTCATGCAGAAAAGCTCTACAAGAACTCGTGTGTCAGCATGTGTCAATGAGCACTTGATATGATATGTTTGTTTATGTGAAATTATGTGATATTGGTTGTTATGTATTTATTTACGCAATATTGCGTCGTATGGCATTCTGTGATTTTGCGGGCTACGGTAAGTATTTTTCTACTATACGTAGTATGTATATTTTGGAAACTATACTTGTTTTATGGCAAGGGGCTTTTATGTTTTTGAAAAGGTCTTTACAAAGCTTTATTTTTAGGCCCACTCACCCTTGTTTTTCGCCCCTCCAGATTTTAGTTGCTGAGTGTAGACATTGAAATTTCAGTGAAATAGATGTTGATCAATGTATTAAAATTACAACCTTTATTCATTTCACCTACATCACACACTCATTTCACCTACAACTTCCACTTACTTCACCAACCTCACACACTTACTTCACCAACATCACACACTTATTTCACCTACAACATCCACTCACTTCACCAAAAAAAATGGATGGTGGTGATTCATTCTCTTGACCTATAAATAGCCTTCTTCATCATAGGAAAAGGAGAGGAATTTACATCACACCAAAACCTTGAAGCTTTGAAGCTTTAAAACTCTCAAGCAAATCTCGAAGGATCAAGAAAGCACTCTTCGTTCTTCGTCAAATCCTCCTTCAAGATCAAGCCCCAACGGCCCTTGAAGAAAGTATTCATCGTTCATCATCCGTTCATCCTAAGATCAAGCCCCAACGGCCCTTTGGATCAACAACCTCAACAAATCCACACATCTAATCGTTCTTCAAGATTAAGCCCAAAAACCCTTGAAGAAATCTGCACAACCATTATTCAAGATCAAGCCCAAAAGCCCCCTTGAAGACCCGTTCATCAACCTTCAAAGATCAAGCCCTGAAGGCCCCCTTAAAGAAACTTCCCTCAACCTTCAAGATCAAGCCCCAACGACCCTTAAAGAAACTTCAAACCGTTCATCCAAGATAAAGCCTCGACGGCCCTTGGATCAATCGCACATCCACAAATCAACACCTTACAAAGATCGAATCAGATGATCAAATTACAAAGAGATTGTAACCCCAAAATCATTAATTAATACAAAATATATTTTGTACACGTGTTCTTGTCTCGTTCGTCGTCAGGAATTTTCGTGTTTACAAATTTGGCACGCCCAGTGGGACAATCTCTACCTCTCATCTCTTTCTCCGCTTAAGAAAACCAAAGCACACCTCCAAAATCAATGGCATCAAGCAAGGGACAAGCTGTTCTTGCAACCACCAACGGAAGAAGCATGTGCACTTCCGCCACGAATGGAGCATCCATTGGCACCACAACCACTCCTCAACATGTTGCTACAAAGTTGATATCGCTAAGCAAGCAAGAGGAGCATCAAATGTGCTAGTCGGTCATCAACCTGACCTTGCTGGGGGCACCGAAGCATGCTGCTGAGGCGCACAAGATGACATCCCAAAATGGCCAATGGGGTTCTTCATTAGCACCCTGGATGTCTGAAGGAAAGTCGTGTCTATTGGTTACATAAGTCAGGACCATCGGCGTCACCTCTGTTGAAGAACAACTGGCTCAAATAAGTGAAGCAATTGCAAGGCTCACAAGGACTGTGAAGGAAAAAGACTTGCAAATCACTACACTCATCAACCGACTGGAGACGCAGGATGTCGAGAAACCCGACCTAAAGGTTAATCCACTAAAGAGAGGAGCCAATGAAAAAGAGAAACCTCTGGTAGAGAAAGTCAAAGAAGAGCAAGAGCCAGACCAAGTGGCAACACTCATGGGATCTCTTTTTATCTATCAGCTACAAGAGATGATCACCGACACCATTAAGGCATAGTACAAAGGGAGCTCCCCCACCTCCATGTTGTATTCGAAACCCTACTCCAAGAAGATTGATGCCTTGAAGATGCCGAAGGGTTATCAGTCGCCAAAATTCATCCAGTTCGATGGGAAGGGAAACGCAAAGCAACATGTCGCCCATTTCATTGAAACTTGCAACAATGCTGGGAAGGAGGAAGACTACCTAGTCAAGCAGTTCGTGCACTCGCTGAAAGGTAACGCCTTTGACTGGTACACGGACCTTGAACTCGAGTCTATAAACAGTTGGGATCAACTAGAAAGGGAATTTCTCAACCGCTTCTACAGCACTTGCCGCACTGTGAGCATACTGGAGCTAACCAGTACGAAACAGTGGAAGGATGAACCTGTTGTCGACTACATCAACAGATGGCGTTCATTAAGTCTGGATTACAAAGATCGGCTTTCTGAAACTTCCGCCATTGAGATGTGCGTTCAAGGCATGCAGTGGGGACTACACTACATCCTTCAAGGCATCAAACCACGAACCTTTGAGGAGTTAGCCACCCGCGCCCATGATATGAAGTTAAGCATCACCCGTTATGGGAAGAAAGAACCGATCGCTGACTATAAGAACGACAAAGTTTTGGGGCTAAAGGTGGATTAAGTTGCGTGGAAACCCACTAAGGAAGCAATGACGATCAACACAACTCCAGTCAATATCCCTACACGAGGCAAGGCGATTCAAACCGAAGATTCTCGTGATCAAGATATGCATAGATGCACTTTGAAGGAGCTTGAGGAGAAGACTTATCTATTCCCCAAATCTAATGTGGTTGCTATGTTGAAAGACTTGCTTGACAAAAAGGTCATCGACCTACCTGAGTGCAGACGGCCAGAAGAGATGAATCGTACTGACAGTCCAAGGTATTGTAAATTCCACCGCTTTATCAGTCATCCAACGAAAAAGTGCTTCGTGCTGAAAGATCTCATCATGAAGCTGGCTCAGAAAGGAATCATCGAGCTAGATTTTGACGATGTGGTGAAGTCAAACTATACCACCGTCACTTCTGGCTCTTTTGACTCAAAATCTTCACCTCAACTGCTGGGGTCATGCTCCAAAACCATGTCAGTCAAGTCAAGTGAAGTTGAAGGATGGACTCATGTCACTCCAAAGAAAATGCACAAGAAGCATACGTCTCATCCACAAGTTCACAAATCGGAAAGGGGGCAAACCAGCTCTCGTCAACCTCCAAAGCAACATGAAAGTGTTGAGGATGATGAAATTGTGACACGAAGATCGTCCGTTGCCATCACGATGCGCAATTTCTTCCCCAAAGACTTCTTCAATCACTCGATCAAGACTCTTTGCTATGAAGATTTCAATGAATGCCTCTCCAAGATCATTTGACAAATTCACGAAGCTCCTCGTTCGCACGAGCCTAAAAGGCGACAACAAACGCTCTTTGCCTACACGAGCTGAAACTGCAAATGACACCAAACGTTCCTTGCCTGCACAAGCTGAAACTGCAAACGGCACCAAATGCTCCTAGCTTGCACAAGTTGAAACTGCAAACGGCACCAAACGCTCCTGGCCCGTAAGAGCATAAACTATGTACGACAAAATCATCATCAAAACCATCGCTCATTTCAACTACATTATGACTTGATCTCTTCTTTGGAAGCGTACGTAGGCAGCTCAAACATTCAACTTCGAGTTCAGTCACATCAAAATAAAGAATAAATTTTTTTTTTATTAAAAGTCTAATGTTGTTACAATTTCTTTGTACAAAAAAAAAAAAGAAGAAAAAGAAAAAGAAACAAATATATATATATGTGTGTGTGTGTGTGTGTGTAAATGGAGGACTCCAGAATCAACATTTAGAGGATAAACAATTCCTGAAGGCCCAGTGCAAAAGCCACTCCGCCAACCCACGATGGAGACTTGTCGAACCCATATGCGGCGCTACCATTTTTCAACACTGGGAACGGCCCTTGAAGAAACTTCAAACCGTTCATCTAAGATCAAGCCTCGACGCCCCTTGGATCAATCGCACATCCACAAATCACACCTTACAGAGATCGAATCAGATGATCAAATTACAAAGAGATTGTAACCCCAAAATCATTAATTAATACAAAATATATTTTGTACACGTGTTCTGGTCTCGTTCGTCGTCAGGAATTTTCATGTTTGCAATGAGCTTTCGTATTGACAAAGATTCTTGGCAAATCTTGGTATTGGAGATTACCTTCGATGGTATAATTCTCATCCTACTCTACTATACTTTACTTATGCTTTGACATTACGTGTGAAATGGGTTCATTCCTGCTCACGAACGCACTCTTACATTTAGGCACTTTTAAGCTTAAATTTACTCACATTTTTCACATCACTACATATTATGGCTTCGTCACCCTCTAGATATCGACCAGCACTCTTGATTCGGAGTCTAGGTGGACATTCCGGGTCGGGGTGTGTCAGTTTGGTATCAGAGCATAAATTTGGGTAGTATTGCGTTCATCACACTCGTGATGTAAGTATTCTTGGTTCTTGAGCCTAATTTTCGAATCTTGCCACCTTGTCAAGCACGAAAAATGTGTTAATGTTTCCTAAGTTTTTCTGTGACTTAGTCAACTTTTCAACCTTCTAGAAGAACATTTTGGAGACCATCTCTAGACTTTAAACAAAGAATCTTCTTACCAAGGAAAATCCCAATTCAGAGACGAGTTTGTGGCCCTGAAGCAGGGCTAATGTGCTGGTAATTGTGTACCATCGAAGACTTTACTCATCAATCTCATTACTATTATCTCGTCATCATTACCAAACCTTTTGAGATAGGAAACCACAATTAGTTTTAATTCTTTGGTAGTACTCGTTAGTTTATCACCTATCAGAATTCCTACGAAGTTTTAGTTTTCTCAAAATTTCTAGAAATGTCCCGAATGACAATGTGGTGCTAAAGGGTTAGCACTCAACGGAAGAACATTTGGAGGACAGTCACTTTTGGTCCCCGATAACACTAATCTTCTTAAACGCACTAGTTATCATTTCGAATCTTCAGGAGGAAGATTGATTCCCGTTTAGTCCGTTCTAAAGTAGATCATTAACAAATTCCTTTTTCCGGCCTTAGGGCATCTCAACTAATACTAGTTCCCAAAATTCATTCGATATTGTACTCGTCATTTCGATCAGTAGAGAGTACGAGTTGTTATACCTACGGTTAGCAGAGATACCAGAAGTAGTAATCAATTTCCTTAAAATCAACAAAACCACCTCATTTGACCAGTTCCTTACCAATCATCTGAAACCATCTACCCGGGAGGGCTCTAACCTATAATCAGCCTACAGTGACGCTACTAATTGACAATATTGTCCGATATCTAGGATTTGTCAACTAGTATTCAGGCAGTATGATTTTTGATACCGGACATATGTGCTAGTATCTAGAAGTGATACCTTTGTGCTAGAACGCTGGTTCACAGTTTTAGGGTAATGAACAATATCAAAATATTTAAAATACGTTAATTAGTGGCGCGACTCATAGATTGATTAGCAGTGACTACTTGAGCGGAAGAAACTAAAATCGTGGAAACTTATGAGCAAGCCTTGTATTAGGATAGTAAACTCACAGTTGTGTTAACCATATTACCCAATTATGTAACCCGAACATTCTTGACCAATCATTCTTGTGGTCACATCCATCGACAAATATTAGATTTGGAGCACAAGTTAACCTTCCCTGTAAGAGCGAACTAAGTCTTGAGAAAGCTGTGAAGACCTATTAGTACGTGTTGTTGAAAAATGAAGTAGTATGGTACATTTCAAGGACATATACCTTAGGCGTCATTTCTCAAAATTCTACTTGGGATATCACCAAATTGTGAAGTAAAGTACACCATTGATCTACCTTCTCGTACTACACTAATTATCCTTGCATCTTTCAAACAACTCCTACATCATCAAGAAAACTTAGTTACAAAAGCTTACCTATTAGGAATTTACCCAATTAAACTATCTAGGGAATCCCAAACCTAACCTCAAAGACAATAGACTGAACCTTAGGATCGTACCTACATTTTAGCAACTCAATCAAGTGACGACTAAAATCGTTAACCTATACTTTGAATTGATGGTCAACCCTACCCACTTTTGTAGCCCAAGTTTTCTTCCATAGCCTGACGAATTTGTAGTAGTATCATCAACGACCTTTTTTATTTACCTCGGCAGCGCGACCAAATTCTCTAAACATCGGCAATCAGCTTTATACCAAATTCCCACGAATTACTATGAAATTCAAATTATTCTTGACCTTGTCGATTTTATCGGCAAATTGTTAGCAATTTTTCAACTATAGCATTTTCCTCACTTGTAGATCGAGGAAAGTTAGTTTAGTTTGTGACATTTATGATAAAGTTGCGACAACCGAGGTGTTGTCTATTTCCTACCCTCATTCTTATACTTTTTGATAATATTGATAAATTTGAAATCCATGATGACGTTTTCTCTGAATGTTTCAGCTGCATGCTGATGCAGCATGATGGAGTCTTGCTTATGTCTACCGACGACTGCATGAAGTGAATTACCTTACTCCCGACTTAAAGTCAACATTTACCGTTTTTACTTGAAAATTCAATGACAAGTCTTAGTGGGGAAACTTTCCTAGAATCTTTATCAACCTCACAAACTTCTCAAATACATTTTCATTTAAGATGACCTAAATTTTTTATAGCGAGGATGGATGAACCAAATCAACGTCCACGATTGTATTATCATGTATTACCCTGGCCGTGCAAACTAATTGCGGATTACCGCATCAAAAGACATATCTATCATTCATCATCTTCAGCCCGTCCTATCCCATTCTAGTTAGAATTCATGAATATTGGTACGATGTTACTTACAAATCATCAAGAAATTGTTCGAGTAGTTATAATCACTTTTCGTATCTGAACGGAGATGGGAAATATCACCATAAACTTCTGGTACGAGGTATTTTGTACATGTGGAGATTATGATGATATTTCGGCAATTATTGACCGATTTGACAAATCAGGACTATATTTTTGACCACTTAGTAAAATTTCTCATTCTTGAATTTACTAGATTTTATGGCATTTTGATCAGCATCTATTCTGATTGTGATTCCATATTCACATCTTTGTGCCAGAAGGCCCTGCAGTCATCCTTGGGTACGTGTCCACCCCACTGCACTTTGTATTATTTTTTATGCAAACAAATTGTCTAGGAGAATTGCTCAGACATTGAAGTTTTAGTTGTGACCATTAATTCCTCAATCACCTAACAAATACTCTACTGAGTGAATCTTTACCATTGGTGATTGAATATTTCGGAAACTACCATTGTAGCGAGATGTCATGCATTAATTCCAATTACCTTGTATTCTAAAATTGATGGATTTTTTTTGACCCTCAAATTCTTGATTATTCTTTTAGTTTTCCCGACACAGTTTTCACTAAATTCAAGAGAAATTCACTATGAATCGGCTTGCTAAGGCTTTGTAGACTACATGGTTCAGCTATATAGTGTGCAGGTCACTATTGTACCTCACAATGATACGTGTTTCACTTCCAGGTTTAGGGAAGTCTTCTTGAAGGCTATACGTACTAAGTTTTTGTCTAATACCACATTTCACCCTCAGACTAACGGCTAGTCTGAATGAACTATCCAGACCTTAGAGGACATATTGCTTTTGAATGTTTTATAGTTTTAGCTGGTTATGTTAGACACCTATCTTTGCTTATGTTGCGTACGACGATAGTTATTATTCTGGTTTGGCTATGGTACTGTTTGAGCCGTGGTATAAAGATTTTATGCATAGTACAAGATTGACAGGTGAGTATTGCGAACAAGTATTTAAATGATCGAGATTACGATGTAGCAAATTGTGTACTATTTGCATTGTTGCCTGAGAGGGTAGTACATGAGCACGGTCGAGGCGCTAATCAGACGATTTATGTCTTTCCCAATGAGGGGCAAGATAGTAATATTGCACCCTTGGGAATTTGTTGCTTTCTTATCGATACAACAATGCGTTGTTGGTATTACGGGCTGCAGACCGTAATATCGATAACTTATTCGTTGGATTCGTTGGATTCATTACGCTAGTATTTTTATTTATGGTTTGGGTTTAACCATTTTGACAGGATATTATTATACATATATATATATATATATATATATATAAATACTTTCGACCTTATGTTTTTATAAAAATTATTATATTATAGTATTGTACTGAAGGTGAAGGAAAGTATCAGTTTGGAGGCATGAAAGAGGAATCATTGCAATCTGATCGCGACGGAACGACATTCTCTTTTATGCAACCGCTCTAGCTTGAATTCTTTTTATATATTTTCTTTCTATTTTGAGTTTTTATGTTTAGCAACTTATTTCAAATTTTAGGGACGAAATTTTTTTTAGGGTGGGTAGATTGTGATAACCCGTCCCTACTTTTATGATGTTATTAATTTTAAAAGAGTGAATTGATAAAAATGCCCTAGTGACGAGATTGTTGACATTGACCATCATTTCGTGATGTGTATGAGCTACCATTCTACGTAGTCTCGACGATACGAACATGTAGGCACAAGAGGAATTGAAATCGGAGTTACGATGAAGATTTTACGGAACAACGAATTCGAAAATACTTTTGTAAAAATTACTGTTCTACATTATATATTTTTATTTCAAAATTTTCTATTATTATCTCTTTATTTTAATATTTTTTTAAAGCATATTTTAATATTTTATTAATTTATTGTGTGGCCCGTGGGACCCACACTCACCTCTCAATCTCACCTGCATGTCCCTTCCCCAGTCTTGGGCACTTTCTTTCTTTCCTTTTCTTCTCTCTCACTCAGACTCTCTCTCTCTCCATCCTACTCTTTTTCCGTCACCTCTCCTGTATACCTTTCCGACGACAACAACGGCTATCACCACCACCTTCACGGACTCTCTCCCCGACAATCGTTGACTAACTCATGAACCCAGAGCAGGCCAAGAAACCCTTGTTTTTCCTCCCTCCCTCGTTGCAAAGTACCATCACTATGCAAAAAGTCGAATCCGACAAGTTCTCGCCGTCTCCAGCAAAGGTAAGGTCTAAAACTTTTCCAAAAACTTGTAGATCATGCTTAGGAGTATGTTTGGTTGTTTTTTGAGACATTTTGGTGTTGTTTGGACGTAAAAACCACTCGGGGAAAACTTCCCCAGCTTTCCAGCAAAGCTCCAGCACTAGCAGGCCATTTTCGACCATTTTCGGTCCGAACTCAACCCCAGATTGGTACATTTCGATTCCCTTACTCCTGAGCTTTACTTTGGCTTTTGAATTTTTTATTTTTGTTAAGAATTGAACATATTATGGCCTTTGAAAGTTTTCCAACCAAAAGCAGCCCAGTTCTAGCCTTCTTCAAAAAAAAAAAAAAAAAAAAAAAAAAAAAAGGGCCTAAGCCCAAATCTGGTCCAAGACCAAACTAGGTCCAAAACCTTTGGGCTATTATTTCTAGCCCGATCCAATTTCAAAGTGGGCTTAATATTCTGGGAATATTCTTTGGAATATTCCTCTGTTAACTTTTTCGGAATTTTCTCAAAGATCCTCTTAGGCTAATTTCAACGCCTTAAGTCCATTTTTTACATCCATTTAGTGAAATTTCGAAGTTTTAACATAGTTGATCATTGGGGCGTCTCGGTTTACTTTTTAGGGTCGACCGTTAACTTTTTACAAAATTTGCCCAGGACCCCACTTAGCGTATTTCGACCCTCCGATTCCAAATTTGTACTCCGTTTTCTCAAATTTAGTCATTTTAGTTGAGTTTTACTAACGACCCTAATATTATGCGTAGGTGCGACTATTGTCCGTGACTTTGGCTTTCTTAGTTCAAACGAGTTCGACTCAACGACATAATCTGTGTGTGGCTCTTTTCTTTTATATATAGTGTGTGTATATATATATATATATGTGTATATATATATATATATATATATTGGTTAGTTTCCCCATATATACTTATCAATGAATTTTTTTTAAGTGATTGCCATAATTAGATTAACGTTTATAAGAAATGTCTTATTGGTGGGAAATTAGGAAGTAATCCTACGGGATGCATAGGAAAGCTTACTATAAGGGGATGTCTTAATTATACTTATGGCCATGATTAATGTTTATGGAATAGTATTATGGCGACGTAAATTATTGATTTACCATCGTATGATTTTAGTTATGTTAGGTGTTAGTACTCGCCAGGGACAGAGCCAGTCTTTCACGTGTATGTGCACATCGTACTGTACACTCACTTTGGATCCATTGTAGGTGCCAATCCTATCCTAGATTTCTATAGGTAATTAGGACTCGTATGTGCTGCGCATAGCGCCAGTCTTCATGTGATTGTAGTATTAGAGCGTATATCATTGTTACACCTAGTCATGTTGATGTCAGAATAGCTCTACATGAACTCGTGTGTCAGCATGTATCGATGAGCACTTAATATCATATGTTTGTTTATGTGAGATTATGTGATATTGGTTGTTATGTGTTTATTTACGCAATATTGTGACATATGGAATTCTGTGATTTTGCAGGCTACTGTAAGTATTTTTCTACTTCACGTAGTATGTATATTTTGGAAACTATATTTGTTTTACGGCAAGGGATTATTATGTTTTTGAAAAGATCTTTACAACGCTTTATTTTTAGGCCCACTCACCCTTATTTTTCGCCCCTCCAGGTTTTAGTAGCTGAGCTTTCGTATCAACAAGGATTCTTGGAAAATCTTGGTATTGGAGATTACCTTCGATGGTATAATTCTCATCCTACTCTACTGTACTTTACTTATGCTCTGACATCGTGTGTGAAATGGGTTCATTCCCGCTCATCAGCGCACTCTTACATTTAGGCACTTTTAGGTTTAAATTTACTCACATTTTCCACGTCACTACACATTATGGCTTCGTCACCCTCCAGGTGTCGACCAGCACGGCTCAATTCGGAATCCAAGTGGTCATTCCGGGTCAAGGTGTTTCATATTTGGTAACTACTTTCAATTTTCAAACGAATGAAAATTGAAAGCTAAAATTTGTAAACTCAAAGAAGTTGCTTTCAATTTTTTTTATTGTTTTTAAACTAAGTATTTTCCTGTGGTTGAAAGAAAAAGTAGTTACTAAATGAGTTTTCAATTTTTAAAAAAATCAAATACAACAAAATGGTATCAAACGGCTCTTAATATTTTTGAAAGTTAATTAACAGTTTCCACTAAAATTTCCAATCTAAATCCACCATTTTTATCATTTTAAGGTTGGAAATTTTCTTTTAATGAAATATCTCAGAACTTTGATGTAAATAAACAAGATGAATCATATGCTTTCAAATGTATGCCACAAACATCAATTATGTATGAATATGTATGAATAGGATTTGCTTTCGTCAAATTTGATCACACAATACTGTAAGAAAACTTCCTAACAAATTATAAGGGTATTGATGTGTATGCAACGTTCATGACATTGATGGGTTGTTATTTTGTTATATCCAAAGCAAATCAAGCTTAATCATTCTCTTTAGTATTTCTTTTATGGGGTGTGATATCCACACACCCTATTTTACTTCTCACACACCTTTTCAACTTTCGACCGTCGGATCAGATGAATTGAAGAAGATCAACGGACATAAATTATCAAAAGGTGTGTGAGAAGTAAAATGAGGTGTATGGATAGCACATTCCTTCTTTTATTTTTGTGACTCTGTAGATAAACATCTTCTAAGGTATGATGGTCTAGTTTTCTTATTTTGTCTAGCTGTTGATTACTCTAATTTTGTTTTCAGCTTTCAGTTCTTAGCTACCTTCAATATTTTTAATTAGTTACTTGATGCAAACTAGAGTAAATACCATGCCATTTTTTTTTTTTTTTTTTTTGGTCAAATACCATACCATACCAAATTTGAGGCTTACTTCTTGTGCATAAGAGTGGTAATTCTTTTAGGACAAACTATCATATTCCTAGGAGTACTATGTGGTCGCTCTTGTACTGAATACTATGAAAAAGTTATATGTAGAGATATATTAGTCTAAATACAATAGATTATCTATACGAAAGGAAAACAAACCAATAACATCAATTTGATTAATCAACGGATAGGTAAATATGAGGCTACATTGGACTTGATTTTCAAAGCTCTTCTTGTATAATTGTCTTCTTAAATTTCTTGTTAATTTTAGCACTAAGCAACCATTCACATCAATCAAAAGTTTTCTTTTTTATTTATTAAGATTTGAGTGATTAATTGGTTAATTATCATGGAAACAACCTTATTTTTCTCTTCTTGTACTATTATTAATCTTTTGTACTTACGAGTAGTTACTTGTGTTTAATTTATCTATTTCACAGATAGTTTGGACTCAGATCATGTTATGCGTCTGAATGTGATTCTAAAATTATTTGTTTGTTTCAATTTTCTTTTTGTTCATAGAAAGAAGGCTCCATAAGTTAATCTAGTTAGATTGAATCTATACCAAAATTTAACAATTTTGAACTCAATGCCTAGTTGGGTGCACCACATCCAACCATGGTCCTACATTTCCTCCTCTAATTTTCAATTGCATGGTGAGGAATATCCCAGTGGCTCATTTACAGTAGCCACCTGTTTTATAAGACAATAGTTGGCTCCCATCACACCGTAGTCTGATGCCTCGTCTACATATACATTAATATATAACAAACAAGCCTTTGATATTTGATGGATGCCGACTGCTAGTGTTTGTGGAGAGTTCCACAATCCGATAGATTTTGTATCGTCTTGTTATAATTTTCTTTCCCACGTCGTGTTTATTGGCCATGGATTTGTGGTCCCACTGCGCATATGATGGGAAAGGACTTACATACTCGACGTCACGTTAATGTTCCATGGTGTTTCAGAATGATTTAATGTCATATGTATATCTTTTTTTTTTTAATATAAAAAGTATCTTACTATACATTGACGAAAGAATCATCTCCCTCTTAGCAGCAACATACTTTTAGCTCCCAGATCAAATGATACACCAAAGCAAAGTCAATAGCTCCAAAGAATGCATTAATTGGAGTTTGAACTTGGGATGGGGATCCAAGACCTTAATCGCTTTCCACTGTACCAACTTATTGGGGTATATGTGTATATCTTTATCTACATGGAATTGTGATACTAATTTGAGATACCACTACAATGGTAACTTAAATTAATACTATGCGAAAAACTCGTTTGTTGACAATTTAATCTTTAATTTTTACATCTTTACTTGAGACATGGGGAAAATAAAAAAGAAAGAAATGAAACAAAATCTAAAAGTAAAAACAACTTAATATAGTTTTCGGTTATCAATTTGTGTGCTTTCCTATTACCTTTCTTCTACGTACCTCCAACCAACCTTCTCCCACTCTTCTAGACCCTCATTTCTTTCACGTGCTTCACCTCTATCATAACACAATAATAAAAACCAAAAGCTAAATACGAAATGGCTATCAAACATGTGCTAAAGTTTTTAAATTTCACTAAAATTTTCTGGTAGATTTGTGCATCACTCCTGACCAAGTTCCCATTGATTGTTAATGATAGACAACGTTAAGAGGGTCTCTGGCCATGCACTGCTCGTGAGCGACTGATACTAGCATAGTTTCTAAAAGTGAGAAAAATGGTTCTCGAATTCATTTTTCACTGACCAAATGAGAAGGTAAAAAGAAATGTTTGATCACACTCATACACCAGGAACCACGCCAATGGAGACTCCTATTAACAATGTCGGTTGATACTAACAAATACAAAACAGGTTAAGCAAACCACCACCCAGCAAGACAGAAAACACATACATGAACAATGCACTCTTCCCAGTCTTGCAAATCATCCAAACTTTATATTCACACAATGTTGTAGAATCGGTTAAATCTGAAATTGTTGGGTCGAGCTTTTCTTCACCGCCAGGCTTCAATCCGCTCCATCGTAGAATCTATGCGACTCAGAGTGCTGATTCCCCTAGCCTTCTGAATAGGCCCTGTTCCGCATATTACAGAATGCTGTTCACTTGGTCTTTTAGGCACCATTTTGATATTTGAATCACTCGATTGACCAGGCACGCTCTTAGAGAAGTTGTGCGCTTGAACTTCAGAAGTCATGTTGTAGACTCTGCCAGCTTCCATTTCATTAACCAACGAGTCATCTTGCACCGCATCATCGCAACACCCACTGTTATCAGGATTGAGCTTCTTAACCATGCTCACCAAACTGCTAGCCTCTATTGGTTAGGTCACTGACTTGATTAGAGTTGGAGGAGGTTCCAGATCGAGGTTCTTTAGTGAACACCGACTGTTCTTTCCCTTCATTAAGTTTGCCAATACCTTCCTTTAAGGATTGTGAAGGGCTCTGGTGTCCATCCTCATCAGAGGGTTCTACATGGCACAAGGGAGGCTCTACAACAGAATCCTTCCTTTCGCGCAGTGTCTTCAAAATAAGTGTTATCAGGAAGTTCATCACTTGGACTGCATACATCAATGCAGTCAATGGATCTGCCATCTGAATCCAAAAAACTCAGTTAATATCCGTCAAACGCTCCAACCATTCAGTAATCTGTGATCCTCGGTGGCTCACTGCTGTCAACATTGTATTCTTATGTTTTACTTCTATTTTTATAAGGGATTACAAACTTAGTCAGAAAACATTTAATGACCTTCTATGTATGTAAAACTAGAGCAGAGGGAGGTGTCCCGCTGACGGTTTACACCTATGCCAGTCATATAGTACAAAGCTTAGCATACAACATATGACATGGTAACATCTTCAACATTAAACAAAAAGAAGATGAGAACTAACTGGAACTTTAAAAACTTACTACATGTACCAAAGTAAAGAATGAAAAGAATAAAGAACTCATACATGCAGCGAAAGCATGTATTCAAGTCAGCAATTTGATTATAAGAAAGCCTAGATGTGATCTTTCGGAAGATATATTAGTTATGCTTGCCACAGTACTGGTATATCAAACGCACTCTTCAGGCAAGACAGAAAAAACAGGAAACTATACACACCTGAGTCATGTTTGGTGCAAAAACCAAGGCTATATTGCGTGCATTCATCTTGTTTAGATGTTCCTGTTGGACAACATCAGCCATAAGGTTGATGGCCCAATCCAGTAGAGAAACTTCAGTCGGCGGTAGAAGCCTCACAAGCTGGGAACAGTCATCTTCTGACTGGCATTGCATTACCTGCTCAGGCGATAGAGAATCCACCCCCTGCTGGGAGTTCCCTAAACCAAGCCTAAAAAATCAAATCAAACATCAGGTGAATGTATCAAGAATCAAGATGATGCAGGATGAAGTAAACGGCAAGAAAGCACTTTTCCTTATGGCTGCTCACAAAAACCATGGATGCCTCATCGTGGGAGTCACAACCATGAGAAAACAATTGAAGATAACATTCAAGTCATGGGAACTCACAAGTCCTAGAATTTCCGCTAAACTCAAGAGCAGCATTAGAAAACGTGCACCAGAAGAAAACTAGACAATGAAGTTTGACTTGTAAAAGAAATGTAATGATTGCGATAAAAAATGCACTGATTGCAAAATTAAAAGTGAATGAAAATCCAAGAAGTTTTGACTTTGCAAACTAAAATACGGACCTTAGTAAAGTATAAAGGGAAGAAGATATAGAAGAGAGACCAGGTAAACAGAAGAAAGGAAGCGAAGATCAAAAGGGAGCCCATATGATTTCATAATTTCATAAATCAATCTGTCCCACAAAAGTTGCACCATAACCTAATTTGAGAACAATCTCCTTTGTCAAATCTCTAACAAAATCAAATCAGTAATCGAATCCTTAATTTACTTCTAAACAGACCCCTAAAATATGATAAAAGGTCTCAAAGTAGTAATAATCTTTTATATTCTTCATCACTCTCCCTGGACCCCAGCTAGAGGAACTTGTCTCCTGCGAGTTAATGTTCTGGTTGAGAACAAAAAATTAGCAAGTGATGCTGCAAGTATATAAACTTCAAAATCATTCTCGAGCACTTCCATTCGATATCGAGGAAAGGTATAAAAGATAGTGACAACTGACCAACTATACCTGGAGTTAAAGCAAGTGCAACAAAGGAGGCTCAAGGGTTCCTTGACAAAACAACGATCATGCTCCCATTTGTCAACTGTTGCGCCTTAATTAAGTTCATACTATGCTTTTAGCATGAGCCTTTGTGGTTTTTACTTTTTAAATAGAATTCACAATAAAGTTAAACACATTCTGAGTAGAAGACAATTCACAGAGGCACATAAACAACGAACACAGAAAAAATTATCCAACCCTTTCATCTTCCATAAACCCAATCTGAAAAATAAGAAGGATTTGAGAGAGAGAATGAATTCCCAGTGAAATGTTTTTCTAAGGGCTTCTATAAGGGCATCTTCAAACCATAGTGGAATCTCACCTGTTTTTCTATTTAACTTTATTGTTTGTCCCTGACTTTATAGAGCCAGTCTGAAAGTCCCACTTAATCAAATCCCATAGACAACTCCCTTGAAATTGAATCAGTAATTGAGTACTACTAAAAGTCTGAAAATAGTTAAGTAATTATCGCAGGACCTTCATTACCTGGACATTTATTTAGAAACTATATTCTAAGCAATGTCAAATATGGCAATTTGAAAATTTCTTTGTGACGAACTAACTACGGAAGTACATTTAAATTTATACATGTTGATGCCAAAACTAGATCAACCATTCCATTGTTTTCACGCAATTTGTGCCTTGAACATTCATTAAATCAAGGGGGAAAGTGGGATCATTGAGGGGGACAGTGTAGAGTCAAGTCAGCCAACAACCCCAACAATCAAATCAGTCAAACCAATGTGAGAAAGCAGAGGCAGAGATTTGGCTTAGCAAAAGACTAAAGTGAGCATACACTACACTTCAACAGCAATGTGGTATTTATAGGATTCCTTCTGATCGTTCTTGGTCCTTTCCTAAGAGCATATTTGGCAAAAGGTGACAACCAACTGTGGAAGACAATACTCCTTGGTTTCAGGGCTGGCTACCCTACTCCCATGGTAGCCTACACCAGTGTTTGCCCACATTACAAACCATATGGATGTTGTATCTTGAAGATAAGCTGAACCAGATTACAAAGGACATAATAACTACCCGGAAACGATACATACCAGTACATCATCGAACTTAATTTTCCTGTTATAATTGTCTTTCTATAAAAGAGGTGTTTTTTTCTATCAAGATTCATCAACCCAACTACCATGATAATCAAAGGGCTAATGTACTCATAGAAACAGTCATAGCATGACAAAATTAAGCACAATATTAGTGCAATGGCCTAGAATAGTCAAGAACTTTGTGACCAGGCTATTCGGAAAGTGCTGGTACATGTACCAAGGTGGCAAGGGTGGAGGTGGATCACAAAAGCAGCATCAGTGGTGACTTTAACCTAATGCAACACTTAGAAATCATAGTAGAATAGGATTTCCTTTTTAACTTTTCCTTTATTAGGATGAACTTCATAGACGCAACACCTGTATTAAATAATATAGGACGCTTTTGAACTCCTTGCTCTACATTGCAACATTATAATGTACAATGCTTCTGCCAGTGTGTAAACATCCATATAGTTGAGGGGCACAAAAAGCTGATTATTTAGACGTACTCAAAATCCATTCCGCCAAAAATGGTAAAAGGGTCATCTACAAAACACGTCTTCTGCAAACAAGTTCGCTTTAGTTACACAATATAAAGGACTCTAGCTTTGTATGTTTCATTTTGTTCAGATGTATAACTGCAACGGTTGTGTGAAATAGTGTAAGATTGACACTGAAATTAAGAGTTTGTAAAACAAGCTGACAAAAACATACACTTGAAGTTCATTTTTGAAGTCTTAAAACACATAGAGTTGTTTAAGACATATTAAATTCATACATACATTGAACTTCTTTTGGGATTTTTTTGGCACGTAATTTCTGTAAACTTGAAAATATGAAATAATTAGTCCAAAAGAAGCTATTAAGTACAACCCTTTTTGGACTATCCTAATTCATCACTCAAATCAGCTAACCTTCACATATTTCATGCGAACAAGCATATGCCAAAAATGATGCAATACATTAACTATCAATCATAACTCTACCTTGATCAGTCCTGCCAGACAGTGTATATCAATGCCTTCTGGTACATCTCCCCTATTTAATTGGTCCCTTACATGCTCCTCTTGACTGTTTTTGGCATTAATTCTGAAAATCCCTTCCGCCTACATGTATAATTGAACAATTTGAGAAAACGTCGGGGGAAATAATATAGAACAGGAACTACCCCATATCACACAAGAAATACAATGGATGAACCAGAACTATAGTTTTACCAATTCTTAAATCAGAATTCATGATATGAACCTGGAAAGCATGGAGGGAAGTGAATACCTGAAGGCCTCCTTCTGCATATAACCGTCCTTGCATAAGCAAGAGAATTGTTGGCACACTATTTCCTCTAGAGTCGTACGACAACTGCATGGACTCCGTGGATACTCCAAAAACAGTTGTACTACATATTAAAAACTTAAGGTCAAGGGATAAACAGAAGGGCAGAAATGATAATACTTGAATGATACACGATATCTTTCTAAGGAAAACAAGCACTACCAAGCTTTGAGTCGGGAACAAATAAATTTAAAAACAAATAGTTGAGCTCATGTAATCTTGTAAAGGGTTCCTTACACATTGTACAATTGCAAAGTTTAATCTCATTCACCTGCCATGATGCTGAATGAGATGGGATCCGCAATTGTCAATGTCATTGCCCTTACTGGATTAAAGACACCACCTTGATCAACCCATTGAGAAGATTATACTAAGCAATACTTTTGACCAAGTCATAACTAGACCAAAATCAAGGAGGTCAATAGAACATAATCAGGCAGTGCATGTACCCTCACAATTTCGAGGTTTAATGAAACCCGACCGAACACAGAAAATCAGAAATCGGTTGTAGTGCACCCTCCGAATCTTAATAATGTCATAGCAAAAGAAAACAATACTATAAAACATGCAATAGTTAAGTTCAAGAAATTCACAATATTTTTTAATATCAACCAAAACCAAATGCAAGCAAAACCCTTCAACTAAAACCAAATGCAAGCAAAACCCATAAACCCATCAACCAAAACCAATAATTTATCAATCGCAGTAATTGGGTCAAACCCACATTGACATAATTTCACCCAGAAAAGTAAAACATAAAGTTACCTTGCACTGGGAGGTCTCCTGGGCACTTCGGGTTCAAACTCCACAGGCAAACCCAAGAACCCATTGAACCTATCAAAGGTTACATGTGCCACGTGTCGCACATTGGTTGACCAGCCGATCTCCATAGCGCAAAACTCCCTTCTGTCACTCTTGCAAGGAATCAAAGATTTCCTGAAAAAGGTTACTAACAACGCCAACAGAGAAAGCTGCTCCCTTCTGCGCTTGTCACGGTCCTTCGCCTCACAGTAAGTCACCGCAGAGTCGCAATCGTCGTCGTCTTCGGTGGGCCGGGGTGGGCCGGATAAAAAAGACGGGGGTGCGCAGGATAAGGAAGAATTGGAAGGAGGAGGAGAGGAAGAAGAAGAGGAGCTGGGTCTTGGGGAGGAAGAAAAATGGGAAGGGGAATGGAGCACCTCAGTCATGGCTGGCAACGAAAGCAACCCTTTTGCTTTAACTCGATTAAAAAACAAAAGAAAGCGCTTTCAAAGATTGTTTCTTTGGCTTGGTCTTGTTCAAGGTTTTACAGAGTAGAGAGCGAGAGTTGGATGATAATTGGATTGAAAGGAAAGGGAAAGGGTCTCATTGGGGGAGATGAGCAGTGTGGGACGTGAGTATCATTAACTGAAATAAATATGGTTTTTTTGTTTTCAGATGGTGGAGAGAGAGAGACACAGAGACTTGGTGATTTGGTGGAAGTCTTGAGAGGGAAATAAAATAAGAAAACTAATGAAATGATTTTGAAAATTTTGAGGTTTAACAATAAAGGTAAAATAAAGGGTAAAGTAAATAGTATCAGGTTTGACTTTTTAGTGTAAAAATGTGGTTTTTCGTTAAAATGAACAGTATCGTAGGTTTTTCATTAAAACTCTCAATAAAATACGGTTGGGATTGGCATTAAAAAATGCACAATAATACTAAACTTTTTTATTAATGAAGAAAAAAAGAAAAGGCATAATCGGATAAATGGTCCCTGTGGTGCTAATGTAATCGGAAGATGGTCCCCGTGGTAAAAAAAAAAAAAGGATTTAAACCCTCGTGGTGTTAGTTCGCTAGCAACTTTAGCCCATAAGTGATTTTTCTGTTATATGTCCGTTAAATACAGGGTAAAAATATACACCTTCTTCCTTGTCTCTCTGCTCTCTCTCTCTCTGCAATTTGTATTTTCTTGCTTAAGGTCATCATTGGCAGCGGCCAGAACTTGAGGTTCTTCGAATGATTGTGAGCATGTGAGCTTTTTCGGAATTCTTTATGTAATATCAATAAAAAAATTGGGAAAGTATCTAATTTAAATAGCAAGAGAACGCAATTATTTTAAGAGTGGGCAAGCATCTAAATAAATAAATATGAAAAGGGAAAGGAAAATCTAAGAGAGATGGGGAGAGTGATTACCTTGACTTGATGTACTGTCCGTCAATGGGACCTCTAAGCTCAACATCTGGGTACCTCCTCACAAACCCTAGCAGCCTTTTTCTTCCCCAAACACAATTCCAGACAACAACCACCAGCACCAGCACCAGAAAGAGCGCCACTACCACCAACATCACCCATTTCTTGACGGCCACCATCAGAAACCCACCCATTAGCAACCCCATCGCTGCCACCACCATGAACACCCAAATCACCACCTTTGACACCCGAAACTCCACTTTCACCTCCTTGCTCAAAGTGGTCATCGACAAACCATACAACACTTTGCTCATTGAGCCAATGTGACCGGACGACCTTCTAGCCTCGGAACTTAGTGGGCCCGAGCCCAATGGCCTGGAGGTGATAAGGCCAGTTACCTGGAGTTGTGGAGCCAAGGGGCCTGAGGATTTCTTAGAAATTTGACCGGAGTTGGGTCCCAATCGAACGGATCCGCTGTTGTGTTGGGAGGAGGAAGAAGGGCGTGAGCCTAAGAGCCTAAGAACTTGGAAAGAGGTGAAGGTTCGTTGGATGGGGCAACGGCTACTGTCAAATTCCGAAGAAGCTCACGTGCTCGCAATCGTTCGAAGAACCTCAAGTTATGGCCGCTGCCAATGATGACCTCATGCAAGAAAATACCAGAGAGAGATAGCAGAGAGACAAGAAAGAAGGTGTACATTTTTACCCCTATATGTAACGGACATTTAACAGAAAAATCACTTATGGACTAAATTTGCTAATTGACTAACACCCCGAGGATTTAAATCCTAATTTTTTACCACCGGGACCATCTTCCGATTACATTAGCACCACAAGGGCCATTTATTCGATGAGGCCTAAAGAAAATGAGAATTGTAATGAGGGGGTGATTAGGAGAAATTATTAGGTCTATGCTGTCATCCGTGAAACTTCCTTATATATTTGACATGTGGACTCTTTTTAACACAACTGAATTTATAATTTACATTCTAATATTAAAGATTTTAGAAACTAAAAATAAATTAAATACTTTGAAAAATAAAAAAAAAACCCAGCTATCATCCCTCCGTCCTCCAGCGACCACCCTCCACCCTCCTTTACGACAAGCCCCACCCACGATGCAAGGGCGTAGCAGAGCTTCCGAGCTAGTAGACCCGAGGCGCTCAGATAGGGTAAGTGTCCTTCTGTCCCCAGCATCACCATCGTGTTCCGCCCGCCCAGCTGAGGATCAATCTCCCCCTGATTAGGGCATCTTCGATGGAAGATGCAAAATGACTTGAAATGTGTAATTTGCATTAGTGGAGAGAGATGTAAAAGATATATTTTGACTAGAAATGAAAATAAAGACCTAAATGTACATATTTATTTTACATCTTTGGTGGTGGGTCCTCCTATTGAAGTGAAAATCCCATCTGGCTCCCAAAACTGTTTCGAGGCCAGTTTGAGACATATAACCATCAGAATAGTTAATTAAATTGTTTAATTATTTATTTTTCCATGTTAATTAATCTAATTTATTATTGCCATCATCCTTAACCTAGAATAGGGTGTGCGATATTTTAAGTTCTCATTGACGAGGTTGTGAGATGAATTAGATTGTTCTAATTCTTTTGTTGGATTTGAAACTCATCTTTTAATCTACCTTTTTGTGAAGACAACAATGATCGTCTTTGAGGATCTCATAGACCATGAGAGATGCGTAGTTGCATATCATGGTGATTAATGTATTAATTACAACAGAACCTATTCCGTTGTAATTACAATGTAATGCAGTCATTCTCTAATACAATGCTCTCGATCACATTAGTTAGCTTATTTTATGTCAAGTGCTTAAGTGATCACTTATGATTTAACTCGATAGGTTTGGAACTTCATTCTAAATCATGATGCTTTGGGCAACGACTTTTGAATCATGTTGATAAGCATTCTCCTTCAATTGTGAAGATTAGAGATTCTTTGTTGTACATTCATTTGCCTCTATGATTAGGTAGCTTAACTCTAATGATGTCGTGGATACCCTCTTACATAGGAGTGTCTTTAACATAATCTAAGAATAAGGACCAAATCACAAGACATGTGTGATGCCTCATATTCAAGGATTAATATGTATTATTGTAGCAATCAAGTTCTTATTGACATGAGTACGTATCTAGTATACATAAATAGGATCTCAAGGAGATCACGTTTAGTAAACTTAATCCTTATTAAGCACCTACATACTTGTTTTAGCTACTCTCACTAATGACTTGAGACTAGACAATTGTGTAGACATAGTGTGTACCAATCTTACCAAAGTATATGATATCCACTAAAACAAAGACAACGTCCAGGAACAATGTTTAGGATCAACACATATGAAGAGGGTCTCTTTAACATTATCTCAAGGGTGAACTGTCAATTTAGTCTCTAAATTATCACTTGAGTGAAAATTAGGTCCCTAAACTTTTTTTTTTTTTTTTTTTTTTTTTTTTCAGAAAAATCAGTGTTTGAATTATAAAAATTTGACAACTATAACCTTAATATTATATTCGAAGCTACTATATTCAATTTTTCGTAAATATAAGTCAAATTACCTGCATGTGATACAAATTAGGGGGTAGATTGATAATTTTTCATAAAGAAAGTGTATGGAGTTAACTTTAGAGGGTAAAATAGACGTTAGATTCACAACCTATATGAAATGTTAAGGGCTTATATGTGAGAAAATGACTGTATTACATTCTAAAGTTTGTCGAGTGACTTAAGTTGACGAAAAAATAGATAAAATAGCTTTGCATATAATAGTAGGGATGAAATTAGTAATTTTTAATGAATTTAGGGACTCATTTTACCAAAAAAATAATCCAGTGACCTAATTTTCACTGAGGGGATAGGCCAGGGACTAAATCGGCACTTCACCCTTATTTCAAAGTTACATCTTACACATATATATAATCGTTATACATGGGCTCACTAATGATATTGCATTGGTAACCTACCTATTGCGATCTTGCCCAATGAATAGATTATGGACTAATCCTTGTTTTCCCTATAGATTTGATTGATTTTAAGGCATATTTCCAACAATCAGATGGGATAATCTTTGTTGAAATGGTGGTGTATGGGAAGGATGCTCATCCGTTGGTGGACATGGGGAATCTCATAACTTCATTACCGTGGGGGAAACTAAAAGACTTGGATTTCACTATGATGGCAATGGATGACTACAACGTCATGTTGGACATGGAGTTCATGGATAACATTCCCCATTACTCATACTATGTGCATTGTACAAGACAAAACAATGACTTGCATGGTGCCGTTGATGAGATCTACTAAGCTGAATGAGAAGTTCATGTTTGCCATGCAGTTTACAAGGTCGTGGAAGAATGGTGAGGTAACCCTCCTCGCAACGATGAAGAAGGATAAGCTCGTGGTGGACATCTCCCTAGTCCCTAAGATTGTGCATCTCTTAAAGGAGTTTGGCAATGTGATGCCGAAGGAGTTGTTGAAGAAGCTACCGCCAAGGATAGTGGTGGACCATGCTATTGACAATTGAACTAGGTGCTAGGCGGCCAACCAAAGCACCTTACCGCATGTCAACTCCAGAGTTAGAGGATTTGAAGAGACATCTAAATGAGTTACTCAATGCTAGATACATCCCACCGACTAAGAAAATTAGTTGAGCGCTCAACTAATATTTTTCCTCCTTGTTGAGCGCCTGAACTTCTCCTTCAACTTAGTTCCGGCATTGGAAGTATGACTAAGAGAGGTACAGCTACTATGTCTTGTAAATATAAAGTAGTGGGGAGCCAAAAGTTATTGACATCGTACTCTTGTTGTGAAGTTTGCATGGAGACCTTATCAAGTAATTGGGTTTTTTTTTTTTTTTTTTGGGGGGGGGGGGGGTAGTATGTTTTGCACGGTGACATTATCAAATTCAGAATGGGAAGTAAAAGGAAATGAAACACCACTGCTTGTTCTATTCAGTCCAAGAACTCAAAACAAACCCAAAAAAGCAACTTTTAGGTTACATTTAAAGGGAAAAACAATTGAAGTACTTGAAATTAGCTTGAAACCTAAATTACTGAAGAACAAATAAAAATTTCATAACCCAGGAAAGCAATGGACAAAACTCACAAAGAATCCCAAAACCTCTAAGAACACAGAAATTTTTCAGTTTTTCATAATACGGCATGATCTAATCAATTTAAAAAATTCCAAGAATCCACAGATCATTGCAAAACCAAGTTCATCGTCAAGATTAAGAGCAACCCAATAACACAATAACAAAACAAACACAAATCAACAATCCCAAATCACAAATCTTGATGCAATCAAACCTTGCCTACCCTGCTAATTTCTCAAAATTAAAACCCTAAATAAAAAATTAATCCCTAAATCCCCAATTTGCAAATCCCTAATTCAAAAGCCCTACATTGTAAATTTGGTTATAAATATGAAACTGCTTACCTTAAATGGCTTGAACGTAGGAGGTACAGCTAAGAGAATTGTTGACGAGGCACGATACAATGTGCCAGCGTTCGTACGGAAACAACTTGCCTTAATTCAAAGACCCAAACCCTAGCCGCTTAACACTTGAAATCGATTTGTTGGTGTTATGATCCCAATTCTGAGATTGCCTTAATCACATGACATTGGACGAAATTGTAATAGGGAGTTAATTGTTAGGAGCACTATTCTAAAAATCCCCGTCTAGGTGCTAGGCGGTTGGCTACCGACCCAATTCATGTCTAGGCATTTTAAAATTAAAAAAGGGCGCCTAGATCTATTAAGACGCTTACTTAGACCGCTTAGGTACCCACCTAGCCAGCCCAGAACCGCCTAGGTTGCGACTAACTTAGACAGAAAATAGATAACTTTCATGTTGTATTTTATTTTTTCAATAAATTATAAGAGACTCGTTGAATACTTAAAGGAACACAGATTATATACTTGTTCTCTATGTTTTCATTATGTTCCAATGGCTCATAATATATATGTCATTCCATTTTGTAGTTTATGATGAAATCATATATATTTTAAGTATAAACATACACTTATTTACACAAAATATAATAGATTTAATACACTTCTTTACACAAAATATAATAGATTTAATTAAATCTGCCTAGTCCGCCTAGACCCTGCCTGGTCGCCTAGCCGCTAGGCCCCAACCCGCCGCCGGACTAGCGCCTAGCGTCTTTTAGAACCTTGGTTAAGAACATTTGGGGTTTTTTTTTTTTGTAATAGAGTCTAATATGGGGTTGGTTTAATAGACTTTTGTTTTGTTGTGCTGAGCTAACATTCATGCACTTGATGAAGGCCGCAAAAGGTTGTTAATCCTCTTGGATTGAGGCAATGGTCATATATGAAATTAATATTAAAAAAATACTTTTCAATTGTTCTTTTCTTCTCTCTGCAATTCAACCATTGTTGCAGGTCAAGGTTGAACCCAAATTTTGGGATACTAACATTGGTATCACCCAACGATCTTGGCTCCCTTCCGTGCATGCCCCGTTAAATTGCTGCTACCCAAGCCACCACCATGGATGCTCGATTTTTTTCATTAGAAATTGTTTTTGCTTCCATTCTTACTCTCATTGCCGAGAATGTGAACTCCTTTGTTAACACCGCCAATGCTACTACCATGAATTCCCAACTCTCGGCATAACTCGGTCATCATCTTGCCATCTATTTCGAGCAATTTCATCGTGAACTCACTACTCGTGGTGAGGGTGAGAATTCTTCCGCTCTGGGAAACTCCAATTATCCTCCTCTTCGCGATAGGGACCATATCCAGTTGCCTTGAAGCCCAAATGGGACTAGTGGTGGTTCATCGCCTCTTCCAGTGTGGACTCCTCGCGTTGATTTTCCATATTTCACTAAGGGTGACGATCCATTGGCGTGGATCTATAAGGCTAACCAGTTCTTTGCCTGCTACCATATACCGGATAATCAAAAGGTGTTCACCACCTCTTTCTATCTCGATAGGGAGCCTCTGCAGTGTTTTCAGTGGATGGATTGTACTTGCTCCACTCCCCGTTGGGAGCATTTCACCCGAGCATTTTGCAGGGAGTTTAGGCCATCTAAGTTTGACTATAGTGTTGAATCCTTGTTTAAGCTTTGCCAAACAGGTACATTGTATGATTATATCTCTGAATTTGAGAGGCTTGCTAATCAAACTACTGATTTAGGTCCTATTTTACTCAAGAGTTGTTTCCTAGGAGGTCTTAAGCGTGAATTGAAATTCGATGTTAAAATTTTGAAATTTGCAAATGTTCATTACGCCATTGCTATTCATGTGCAATTGGACACTAAACTTGCTGAGTTAAAACCTCCCCCATACAGGGCTCATCTTGCTGCTAAATTTATTCCCACAGCACCTAATACCCACAATGTTCCACGCCCTGGTAACTTGCCAATCAAGAAATTGACTCTTCCTGAAATCCAACATAAACGTGAACGTGGAGATGTTGGTTTTGTTATGATAAGTGGGTTCGAGGCCATAAATATGGTCTTAAGCAATTACTCATGATGGATTTACTGGATGCAGAACCTCCTAAAGACTGTGTTATTAATGACTCTAATCCTAAATTGCAGGCTATGGAACTCAGTTCTTGTGCTTTCTATGGCACTGTTGATAAATTAACCCTACGAACCATGAAAGTTGAGGGTAACATTGGTGGTCATACTGTTACAATCCTATTAGACTTAGGTAGCACTCATAATTTTATTGATTCTAAGTTGCTGAAACTTTAGATACAACAAGCTCATGCCACAAATTCTTTTGAAGTCATGATAGCAGATGGGGGTCAAGTAAAAGGCTCAGGGTGCTATGAGTATACTGCTCTTTCTTTGGGTGGTTATAATTACACAGTGGATTTGTACTCACTACCATTGGGGGGGACTGTGATGTAGTCTTGGGTGTTCATTGGTTGTCTGATGAATATTTTACCTTATTCTTAGTATGCTTTGGCAATTATTTTGGTAGAATTTGATACTTTGATTTATCTTTTCAATATAGGACATTCAACTTCCTCTGGAGCAAAACGTGGTCAAACGAACGAATTTTGGAGTGATTCAAATTGGAGGATGTTTTCGTGTCTCTTGACATGTTCGTGTCAAAATTTGGGATTTTTATACCAAGCAATTATTTTCTGGCAACAGAATAAATGAGCAGTGTGCAGTGCTGGAAAATGACGTTTTTGGGCTTAAATTGCGTTTTTGGAGCCCGAGATGACCTCTGATGGGTTCGTGGCATTCTAGAAAAGTGTTTAGAATATTTCAAACCTGAAATCTTGCTGTATTGGGCCAGTTTTGGAGCAGTTTAGGAGTCCAAAACGTGGCTGTTCAGATTTTAGGCGAATTTTATCATTTAGTTTAGGGTTATGTTTCCTATTTTATTTTAGTTATTTAGTTTCCTAGTTCGATTGGAAGACCTTTTATTAGGATGATTTAATTTCTGCTAGGTTAAATAAGCTTGGCCGGCTTTATTCTTGCTACTTCTTCTCCGTGCGTTCCTTGAAGAGAGAAAATTGGCCAAGCGTAGAGATTTTCAGACTTTTTCCATTTTAGGTGTTCTCAATCTTTTATTATTTCAATAAAGAACTTTATGATTTTTATTATGAATATGTGTAACTAATTCTCTTTTTCCTAGGGTGAGGCCACGAGCCTTCGCAAGAATATGTAGTTTCTCTTCAATTTGCTTATGATTATATGCATGCAAGTTTTTGAATTATTAATTACTGATTTAAACTATCTAATTATTTTAATGCTTGATCACCATTAGGATGTTTAGAAAAGTAATTTGATGTAATTTTGGTCGGAGGTCGGTCCCTGAAATTGATGAAGGCTTCTTGTGATTAATATGTGCAAGTTCACTTAGGATGAATACTACGTCTTGAGGGTTGCATGGTTTTTCAAAAGGTTTCATAGAACTTAATGGGTCATGCTTGTTTACATTGGATTTCAATACCACAGACGGATTGCATGTTTGATATATGCTCTATATTGGGGGTCCAAGTAGGCATATATTAGGAAAACCTAACCTACGAAATATACATGTATAAGTCATAAGTAATTGAGAGAACTATATATGATTGTTAAGGTGACGGCGGATCCCTAGTGTTTTCTTAATTTTATTTCTACAAAACTATTTCCTTTTTCTTCATCTTTAACATTGCAGATTAGTTTATTTATATTAGTTAAATCCGTTTTATTAAAATAGGTCATAAAAATCAATCATCTCAAATTTATGTTTTACAATAATCAATTGGAATTTGGTTTGCTTCGAATTATTTAATAATCCCTGTGGAGAATGAACTTGCGAGATTCTTTTATACTACAATAACCTTGTCATTCTTGCAAGTATTATAGGAGTTTTTAACCCTTTTTGCGTGTGTGGTAAAATCTCTATCACTGTCCCTTTTTGCGTGTGTGGTAAAATCTCTATCACTGTCCACAGTTAGTCCAGTTTTGTGGGACTTCCCACAACTTACCATGGCATTTACTAAAGATTAGGAATAGTTTAAATTGTACCACACTCTTCTTGTGGATCCATCTATTCAAGAAGTTACCCTGCAACACTTGGACAAGGAACTTTACAATTCTAATCTAGGATTGTTTTCGTATTCCATTAAGACTAGGAAGGTTGAGGCTAGTGAGCTTACTCAACACTAATTACAAGAGATGCAGTCTCTCCTTGGTGACTTTGATGAGCTGTTTGTTGTCCCTTCCCAATTACCTTCTTCTAGAATACATGATCACCATATTCATTTGTTTCCTGATGCCAAACCCCCGAACATTAGCCTTATCACTATGGTCATTTACAGAAAAATGAGATTAAGAAGGTTGTGTAAGAGCTCTTGGATGCATGATTTATTAGGCTTAGTCATAGTCATTTTGCTTTTCCAGTATTTTTGGTGAAGAAGAAAAAGGGCAGTTGGAGGATGCGCATTGATTATAGAGAACTTAATGTCTTCACAATTAAGGATAAGTACCCTATTCCCTTGATTGATGATTTACTAGATGAATTGTTTGGTGCCAATTACTTCTCCAAACTAGATTTAAGGTCCGGGTACCATCAAATTCTAATGAAACCAGCTAATGTGAATAAAATTACTTTCAAGACGCATGAAGGGCATTATGAATTCTTAGTCATGCCTTTTGGGCTCACTAATGCCCTGTCAACCTTTCAAAACTTAATGAATGACCTTTAAACCTTATTTGAGGAAGTTTGTGTTTATCTTCTTTGATGATTTGTTGATTTATAGTAAAAGTTGGTCTGATCATTTAGCACATCTAAGAATGATATTTGACATATTGCAGCACCACAAGTTGTAGCTTAAGAAGTCTAAATGTTCATTTGGGCAAAGTAGGGTTGAGTATTTAGGCCATATTGTGTCTCAAGATAGGGTGGAAGTTGACCCAAATAAGATGCAAGCAATCAAAGACTGGCATGTGCCAAAAAATGTCAAGCAATTAAGA